>NC_091469.1:225232940-225962940 GCF_036971445.1 Narcine bancroftii
AAGAAGTGGAAAATCTAATGAAATGGTGTGAAGATAACAACACAAGTCTCAATGTGGACAAGACAAAGGAGATGATTGTGGCCTTCAGGAAAAGCAGGGCCAAGCACCATCCAATACACATTAATAGCTCCGTAATGGAGAGAGAGTAGCAAGCACCAAGTTTCTCAGAGTCCACTTAAGAAGTGACCTATTCTGGACACTCAACATCATCTTGCCTGTCAGGAAAGCACAATAGTGGCTGCACTTCCTGAGAAGACTGAGGCAGGTAAGGCTACCAGCCACCATCCTGTCAACTTTCTACAGGAACTCTATCGAGAGCATCTTGCCATGTGGTTATGGTTGTTGTAAAGTATCAGATTGTGGTCAATCAACAGGACCACAAGAGTGGCAGAGAGGATCACTGGGGTCCCCCTCCCCCTCATCAATGAGATTTACTGGGATCGTTATCTAAAGAGGGCTCATAAAATCAGTGAGGACCCCTACCACTCAACACTGCATCTTCCAGCTACTCCCGTAGGGAAAGAGATGCAGAAATTTCAGAACCATCCAGGCTGAGAAATGGCTTCTTCCTATGGACAGTGAAACTACTGAATGGCTGATGAACTGCTCATACAAACCCTTTGTGACTCTACTACTTATTTAGCAACAATATTACTTATTTTAGTATCTGTAGATACATTCTGTGCATATGTACGGGTGTAATGTCTGTATATGAGTTTGCAATGTGTTATACTGAGGACCAGAGAACAGTCTTTCGTCGAGATGGCCTTGTACATTCAGATGATTAATAAGCTCAAATTTTAAGTTGAACTTGAACTTAACATCACTATACATATAGAATGTACTGCTTTTCAATATCTTCTTGATCTTCTTAAAGGCTTTGGTGCTGAATTACTTTTTTGGTCCATTTGGTTATGGATAGAATTCAAAGATTGTGTTTCTTTATCAGACTGGCCTAGATCTGATACCTAATTTCCTGAAATGTGGTTGTGATACAAGTTGGACACAAATTCACAATCAAATGATCCACATCCAGAATTAGTTGATCCCCAGAAGAGATATAGGGATCTGGATTAACACAAGGCATTTGGTCACCAACTAAATTTCTCTTAGATCTGCAAATCTCTGCTGAGGTTCCAACTACCCATGTGTGAGCTCAACTTGCTTGTTCACTCGCCTTATTTAAGCTCTCACTCTTTGAACACCCAAAAAAAATCCACTTCTCACTTCATGCTCTGTCCCTGAGTAGTGTTCCCTCTGGAATGGACAGGACTGGGGTTACAAGGAAACTGGTGCTGGCATTTTTGGGTCAGTCCCATGGGGTGTCCAAGCATTCTTCCATAAATTTGGCCAAGTGGCAATTTGTGTCAACCTTTCAAAGCTCCTGTAATACCTGCTTCTTCAAAGTGTTTTCACCATTCTAATTTACCTTTGGTTGTTCCTTCTGGTACCAGGTGATCTGAATTAAAAGGGCATCTGCTGAATACCAATCAATTTCATAAAATTTCAATGTCAATCATTCCCAGAGAAGAGTTTACTGGTTAAACAATGCCTTGCTCATATAGACCACAATTAATTTCCAGTATATTCAGTGCTGGTATGTGAAGCCATGCATTGTGTTGCCATCACAAAACAAAACAAAAACTTTGATAGCGACATCTGAAATAAGTGGCTATTTCTAATGAAAGGACAATTGATGACATTGTCTATTTTTGCTCTCTCAAGGGGTGTTCCCTAATCTGCTGAGTATTTACCATTATTTCAGATTTCCAGCAATTACACTCTTCTGTGTCTCTGAGATCCAAGCTGAATTTTATTTCTATCTCCTCATTTCTCATTCATGTCTTACTACCGACGTTTCTTCCTGACAGGTCAGCTGCAATGCAGCCAGCACCATTTGTGTTATTCATTCGCTCTCAGTCTCCACTCTATCTCAGTGTTTCAAGATCAGATTTACTATTATGTAAACCTAAATGCAGTTATAGAGGTTGTTTTGCAAGCAGACCAGTGGACATCTCGTACATAGTCCAACAAGTAAGACAGTTTTTTTTTAAAAAGTGCAGCATTTGTGGGAGAGAGAGATTAGTTGATACAGAGCAATGGCAACAGTTTTACTATTTTGGGGTACATTCAGAAGTCTGAGAATGGTGGGAGAGAAACTTTCCCAGAATCTGCTGGCTCGTGGTCTCATACTTGTGAACTTACTTTCTGGCAGAAGTGGGGGAGGAGGGGGGTGGTGTTGGGGGTGGTGAAGAGAGAGTGGCCAGGGTAGGATGAGTCTTTTAATATGTTGGCTGCTTTCCAAAGCAGAGTTATAGATGGAGTCGATGGAGATTGGGGAGGGGTATGTGCAAAGGTCATAGCCATGTTCACAGCTCCCTGCAGCTTCTTACAGTCTTGGGCAAAGCAGTTTGCATACTCTATGGTGATGCACCCTAATAGGATCCTTTCAATGGTACACCTATAGAACTTCTTGAGGCACGCAGATGACGTGCCAAGTTTCCTCAGGTTTCTGATGAAGTAAAAGTACTGGTGTGCTTTCTTGGCCATTTCATCCATGTGGATGGACCAGTACAAGCCACTGAAGATATTTGCCCTTTATTCCTTTTTCTTTATCCCTCTCCCTTCTCATCTACCACATTTGATTTCCAATCTGTCTTTGATGTGATGGTGTTGGCACTGGTTCTGTCTCCACAGATGCTGCCTAACCCATTTGTGTATCTATTAATCAGTAGCAGGTAACTATCATTCAGTTTTTCGTACAACTCTAAATGTCCTGATTGAGCAAGGTCTAGGCATCCGTTTTAATGTCTTCAAAGGAATCTTTAGTGGCTTATACTGTACCTCAAACCTTTCCAAATGGGACATTTGTGTAAATTATTTGAGATCATGTACAAAACATTTCTTGCATTTGCTCTCATACGGACTCTTGCTGTTCAGTGTGAAGATCCAACAGCTGTTTTTCTATGAAGTAGTTGCTAGTATCATTCTTGTCCCACTTGAGGCGCCACTCTTGTTCGTGTGACAACTCATTACACTTGTGGAATGGTTTCAGTTCCTTGTCTGTACTCTGGTCAAATTCTATCCATCCTTTCAATCTCTCCTTGTATTCTATTTTCAGAATTGGGCATCGCTGGAGCCCATCTGTGATTTCAGATGCAGACACACGAAAATCTCCTTGACTTGTGTTTAACACGTAGACTTTCACCACCCATGTCAGAGTTTTCACGTGCAGCTTCGGTACAGCACCCACAAAGGCATTCTGCCTACAATTCCCTTTGCAATTTTTTATGCAGTGCATTGATAATATTGCTGGCTTATCAACTACTAAAGAATTTTCCTTGTAAAACTAATGGAATTTCTCTATTCCAGATGTTACTCTAAATGTAAACTTCTCAATGTGTACGTAGTTGTGTTCACTGTTTGTGAGAGCAGAAGAACATTTTGTTTCTCTTGTCAGGTGATCTACCAAATGGCAAATTACTGGACCATAACTTAATGCATCAACCTGTACATAGTACTTTATTGGACAAGAGGATTTTTCATCCATTATTTTAATGGCACAGCTGCTCTCCCTTTTTATTTAAACAAACTTTCTAAAGACAAAATCCTTTTTCCTATTATTAGAACAGTACAGCATGGGAACAGGCCTGTGGACCCATATGTCTGAGTCCAACATGATCATTCAGATGCCTTGCCATTTGGCGTTGGCAATCCTATCTCTCCATTTGTCATGATCTCTGACCCTTCAAATTGTAGTTGTTGCCTCACTGTTTCTTCTTTATTGAAGGCTCCATCTCTGCGCTGAGACCATAGTTGATGTTGAGTTCATGATTACACAAGAGAAAAAATACTGAAGTGATTTCCTGTCACCTCCTTCAGTTGCAGTGTCCATACTGGACAGGTAACACTGGCCATTGATCCAGTGTTTTTCTCGTTTAACCATAAATTCCAATTTGTAGAATTTGCTTGTAAAAACCATCCACCATCTGCAATCTATGGTTTAATGTGACCCTAACTGGGAGGCTAAACAAGGACTACACCTTGCCAAAGGTGACCTGTAGGCTATTGGATGGAAGGAGTGCCTTGCACCTCCTTTTGCTGAGCATTTGTGCAGCACTGACACCGATTAAACATGATGTCCAAGTTGAACTAAAACTTTGCTACTTGAACATAATCCATTTCCCTCCATTCACAATATTCTTGTGTGTACCTAGAAGAATCTTGTATGCAACTATCATATCTGTTTCCACCTCTACTCCTGGCCATCTCTTCCAGATACTCACTCATTCACTCACTCACTCACTCACTCCAACTTCTTCCCTCACACTTTAAATAGATGTCTCATAGCAAGTGACATTTCTACCCTGGGAAAATATTCTGACTGTCTACACTAGCAATTGCTCTCATAATTTTATACACTTTCATCAAGGTCACCCTTTAGCTTCCAACTCTTGAGTGAAAACAACCCAAGTTTACCCAATCTTTCTTCATAACTCGTACCCATGATTCCAATCAGCATCCTGGTAAATCTTTTGTTTTAAATGAAAGTCTGAAGACATTGTGGTTGAAGTAAAAACACAATGCTGGAGAAACTCAGCAGGTCAAACAGTGTCCTTTATGCAGCAAAAATAAAGATACATAACCTTCATCAACGTATGGAAAAATGTCACCAGGCATCCGGGGGGAGAAAAAGGTAAGGGGGGGAGAAAAAGGTAAGGGGGGGAGAAAAAGGTAAGGGGGGGAGAAAAAGGTAAGGGGGGGAGAAAAAGGTAAGGGGGGGAGAAAAAGGTAAGGGGGGGAGAAAAAGGTAAGGGGGGGAGAAAAAGGTAAGGGGGGGAGAAAAAGGTAAGGGGGGGAGAAAAAGGTAAGGGGGGGAGAAAAAGGTAAGGGGGGGAGAAAAAGGTAAGGGGGGGAGAAAAAGGTAAGGGGGGGAGAAAAAGGTAAGGGGGGGAGAAAAAGGTAAGGGGGGGAGAAAAAGGTAAGGGGGGGAGAAAAAGGTAAGGGGGGGAGAAAAAGGTAAGGGGGGAGAAAAAGGTAAGGGGGGGAGAAAAAGGTAAGGGGGGGAGAAAAAGGTAAGGGGGGGAGAAAAAGGTAAGGGGGGGAGAAAAAGGTAAGGGGGGGAGAAAAAGGTAAGGGGGGGAGAAAAAGGTAAGGGGGGGAGAAAAAGGTAAGGGGGGGAGAAAAAGGTAAGGGGGGGAGCACAGTCCCAAAGGCAGTAGGTAATTGTTGGAGAAGGGAGGGTACAGCGGTAAGAAGTTGAGGGGTGAGGGATGACTAGGTGAATAGAGAGGGAAAGGAGTGGAGAGCTGACAAGGGAAAGGAGGGGGAAAGGTGAGCAGGTTAGCAGAAACCAGAGAAATCGATGTTAATGTCCTCTGGCTGGAGAGTGCCCAGATGGCAAATCAGGTGTTGTTTCTCTAACTTGTGGGTGGTCTTGGTGGGATAGCACATGAAAGCCCTGGCAAATCTCTTCTGCACTCTTTCCAAAGCCTCCACATTCCTTCAAGTAATGGGAGAGCCAGAATTGCACATAATATTCCAAATGTGACCTAACCAAAGTTTTGTATTGCTGCACCAGGACTTGCTTTTATACTGAATGCCCAGCCCAATGAAGACTGGCATGACATAAGCCTCTTTACCACCTTATCTACCTGCAAAGCCAGAATCTATGGACCTGATTCCTCTGCACATCAGTAACCACCAGACTTATCTAGTCTGTTAGCCTTTCTGTTGGCAACTGAAACATTTGGCTATTCTAAGCTAACAAGGTTGTGGTGACTGATGGCTATAGCATAGATAATGTTGACTGGACTGTTCTCACCAATAGATTACACTGGACAATGAAAATTTTGCTTTCTGTATATTTTTAAGGGTTCTTTATGGATTTTAGGCTGCTGATCATTAAGGTCACCTTAAAATTTTCCTTTTTCTGTATATACCATATTTTATCATAACTATATAACAAATGCAGCAAGTTCGGACCTTCGAGTCCATGCCAAACACCTAGTCCCATTGATATGCACCTAGCCCATAACCTTCCACACCTCTCTCATCATATACCTATCCAACTTTTCCTTAAATATTAAAACTGAGCCTGCATCTACCACTTTGGATGGAAGCTCATTCCACATCCCCACCCCCTCCTGTTTCCCCTAAACTTTCCCCCTTCAATCTCAATCCATGTCCTTTTGTTTGAATCACCCCACTCTCAATGGGCAAAGACTATCTACATTTACCTATTTGTTCCCCTCACAATTTTAAATAATGCTATCAAATCACCCCTCAATCTTCTACTCTCAAGGGAATAAAGTCCTAGTCTGTTTAACCTTTCCCTGTAACTCAAACCCTGAAACCCAGGCAACGTTCTTGGTTTTTGTTGATATCCTTCCTATAATTCAGCAACGAAAACTGCACACAATATTCCAAATTTGGCCTCACCAATGCCTTATACAATTTCCACATGACATCCCAACTCTTGTACTCAATACTCTGATTTATGAATATCACCCTATCCACTTTCAGGGAATTATGTACCAGAATTCTTCAATCCCTTTGTTCTATTGCACTCCTCAATTGTCTGCAATTTAACATGTATGTCCTTTGCTAATTATTCCTACCAAGGGGTTTCACCTCATGCAAATCAATATTAAACTACTATTGACCCACTCCCACTGCAAGCTTTGCAAACCTTTCTCACTGTCCACAACTCCACCAATCTTAGAATCATCCGCATACGTACTAATCCAATTTACCACCCTATCATCCAGATCATTGATATAAACAACAAGGGAACCAGTACCGATCCCTGACACACTCCATTAGTCACCAGCCTCCAATTTGACAAACAGTTTTCCACCACTACTCTCTGGCATCTCCCATCCAACATTTTTGAATCAATTTCACTACTTCAACATTAATACCTAATGATTGAACCTTCCTAATTAACCTCTTATGCAGAAACGTCAAAGGTCCATATAGACAAAATCCACAGTCTTCTCTTTGTCAATGTTCTTAGAAATGTCTTTTAAAAATTCTATAAGATTTGTTAAACATGATCTACACATACAAAACCATATTCGCTACTCCTAATCAGTCCCTGTCTATACAAATAATTGTATATTCCATCGCTAAGGATACTTTCCATTGATTTACCCACCACCGACATCAGACTCACAGGCCTATACTTACCAGGTTTACTTCTAGACCCTTTTTTAAACAGTGGAACAACATGAGCTACCCTCTAATCCTCTGGAACCTTCCACGAAGTTAATGACACTTCAAATAATTCTGTCAGAGCCCCTGATATTTCTACATTAACCTCCCTCATAGGGAATAATTTATCAGGACCTGGAGATTTAGCCATCTTTATTCTCTTTAAAATAGCCAGTACTACCTCCTCATTAATCTGTATATTTTCCATGACCTCACTACTATCCTTTCCTTCGTGAATACAGAAGAAAAAAAATCATTTAAAATTTCCCCCATCTCTTCTGATTCCTTGCATAGCCTACCCCTCTGATCCTCAAGGGACTCAATTTTATCCCTCACTATTCTTTTACTTCTAATGAACTCCTTTAGATTGTTACCTTGCCTGCCAAAGCCCCTCATATCTCATTTTAGCTTTTCTGATTTCTTAAGATTTTTTTGCACTCTTTATATTCCTCAATCACCTCATTTATTCCCTGCTGTCTAAACCTATTGTACACATCTCTCTTCCTCTGAACCAAATTCCCAATATCCCTCAAACCTAGGCTCCCTCTATTTTCTAACCTTTCCTTTAATCCTCACATGGGCAGAATGCCTCTGTATTTAAAATTCCCTCTTTGAATATCCTCCATTTATCTATTGCATCCTTCCCAGAAAATAAATCATCCCAATCCACACCCTTTAAATCCCTTCACATCTGGAAATTAGCCTTGTTCCTTTAAAAAAGATTTTAAAATACGAATAACGAATGAAACATGGGAGTAACTATGCACAGGAACCATCAGTAATACAATAAATACTCAATTTCGTATGATACAATATAATTGGTTACATAAATTATGCGTGGCACCACAAAAGTTAAATGAATGGAATTCAATAATGTCAGATGTTGGATTCATCTGTTGTAAACAAGAAATTGGAACAATATTACATGCAATTTGGACATGTACAAAAGTTTAAAACTCTTTGGGAGGATTTAAACAATATTAAATAAAATTACCCAAAAAAATTTTTTTTTAATCCAGAAATCTTCCTGTTAAACAACATAAAAGAATTAGGCCTAAAATTAGACAGGACTCAAAAAAAGGTTTACTAGATTGCACTTGCAGCACCAAAAAATGCTTAATGACAACTTGGAAAACGGAAGCAACCGTAAAAATACAACAATGATACATAGAAATGAACAAGTGTATTCCATAAGAAAAAATCATCTACAATCTAAAAGGCAAATATACGTTATTTGAACAAATTTGAAAACCATACATAGAATATACTAGAAATCATTGATTTCAGGCCTCTTAAAATGATAAACTACAAATATGAAAATACTTAAACATAGCATTTAGGATGACACTTTTTTTTCTTTTGTATTCTTTTATGTTTATTTTTTATTTTTATTTTACTTTTGCTTTGTTATGGGGTGGAGAGGGTGGGAGGAAAAGGGGGGGAATGTCACTGTGTATATTTTAATGATATATGTTTGTATGTATTGTTATTGAAGTAGTTCACAGTGAAATATTAAATATCTATTTAAAAAAAATAAATTGGCCTTGTTCCAATCAAGAATCTCAACCTTGGGGCCCAGCTCTATCCTTCTCCATAATTAACCGAAAACTAATTGTATTATAATCATTAGGCCCAACATGTTCCCCAACACAAACCTCTGTCACTGGACCTATCTCATTCCCTAATGGAAGATCCAGTACTGCCCCCTCTCTAGTTGGTTCTTCTATGTATTGATTTAGAAAACTTTCCTGAACACATTACAAATTTGCTCTTCTAATTCCCTCTGTCCATTGGGGGATGGGGTGTGTCATGATAATGAATATGTATGAGATATACCGGAAGTCACGTGGTATGAGAGAGAGATAAGAACACAAGCAGGAGAACAAAGGAAACCGGAGAATAAAAAAGACACTGAGAAGTTTACCTGATAAGACTTGTGTTTAATGTTTTATTAACTTCACATTTCAGGCCACAAATGTGACATTGGCGACGAGGATGAAAGAAGCTTGAAGAAAATTAAAGACTAAACAAGATTACAGAGGTTTACAGACAACTTCAAGGTGATAAGAATTTTCTCTTGTCTCAGTACTTTTGGGGCTGGAATATTTCCTCAAGGCTGGGGCAGACAGTGACTTTCTAACACATAGTGGAATTGCTCATTTTGACCCAACGGGTGATGCAAGCACTGTAAGTGTGAAGTGGAAGGCATGGCTGGAAGAATTTGAATCCTATGCCGACAGTCGTGGCCTATTTCTAGATACCGGTACAGTTGAACAAAAAGCGCAGAGGAGGGCGTTACTTCTTTTCACTGCTGGACCTGCATTCGGGAAACATTTAAGACACTTTTGAATACTGGAAGAAAGGATGAGTACCGGAAAGCGGTAGATGCATTAAATGCACACTATGTAGTGACACCGAATGCTACATTTCAACGCCATTTGTTTCGGAGAACGAGACAAGAAGATGGCCAGACAATTGCTCAGTACGTGACGAGACTACGCCAGCTAGCTGTTGGATGCAATTACATGCCAGCTGATTTGGACAACCAATTATTGGATCAAGTCGTACAGCACTGCAGATCAGATAAACTCAGAAGACGTCTACTGGAAAGAGGGAGTGAGTTGGAACTCACCGATGCTTTAACCATTGCTGCTGCATTAGAGGCTGTTGAAGGGCAATTTCATACCATGACCCTGAAAGACAACTCAAGCCAGCAAATTAAGAGGCTCTCACATCGCCATAATCAGCCAAGATATACGCCGACACAGGACGTGGAGTGTTATCGATGTGGAAACCGAGATCACTTTGGAAAAGACCCATATTGCCCGGTCAAAGGCAAAGTTTGCAGAAAGTGTGGAGGTAAGGACCACTTTGCAAAGAAGTGCAAAAGCAAGTCCAATGCAGACCAGAAGAGGAAGAGTACAACTTCCAAAGGCAAAGCATGGGGGAAAGGAAAGTATCCTGGAAAGAAAGATACCATTCACCAGATAGACGGTGACGATGATGATACCCAGGAGGAACAGAGTTGTTACCAATTTACGTTGAATGAAGTACATCATGAGAAAGTCCTAGTGATCATTGGTGGAGTGACAGTTCAGTTCATTGTAGACTCAGGCAGTGACAGTAATGTGATTGATCGACATTTATGGGAGAAGTTGAAAAGGAAAAAGATCATCTGTACCTCAAAGAAGTGTTCCAAGAAACTGTATCCATACACAGCAACCAAGCCATTGCAGACCATTGGATGTTTACTGCAACTGTTGAAGCTGGAGATAAGTACACCGAAGCAGAGTTTATGGTCATAGAAGAGAGGGGAGAACCATTGCTGAGTAGAAGCACAGCGCAAGACCTGGTAATACTTCATATTGGAGCTTGTGTCAATTCAATTCAGTCATACCAGGATATGAAGCAAGAATTCCCCGCAGTCTTCCAAGGAGTAAGAAAGCTGAAAGGTCGACAATTGAAGCTAGCGGTAGATGAAACGGTCAAACCCAAGGCACAACCAATGCGCCGAACTCCGTTTGGACTTCGTGGGAAAGTTGAAGCCAAAATTAAAGAATTGATCAAACAAGACATTATAGAACTGGTGGAACATTCGACACAATGGGTCAGTCCCGTAGTGATTGTGCCCAAACCAAAGGGTGACATAAGACTATGTGTTGACATGAGAATGGCCAATGAAGCTATAATTAGAGAACGACATGCTATACCAACAGTGGAGGAAATACTTCAAGAACTAACTACCAGTAAAATATTCTCAAAAATTGATCTGAAATGGGGCTATCATCAATTAGAGCTGGATCCAGGTTCCCGAGATGTAACAACATTTGTGACTCACTGTGGATTGTATCATTATAAGAGACTATCATTTGGAATTAATGCAGCTTCGGAGATCTACCAGTATGAAATCCATCGAGTGATTCAAGGCATTCCTGGAGTTGCCAACATTTCTGATGACATCATAGTCCATGCACCAACGAAGGAAGAGCATGACAAACGGTTGAGGCGTGTACTATCTAGACTACAGGAGGCAGGCCTTACCATGAATGGAAATAAGTGCCAGTTCGGTGTGTCAGAAATGGACTTCATGGGACACAGACTTACAAGGAAAGGACTAAACCCTGCAGAGGCCAAGGTGAAAGCTATTGCAGAGGCACGTGCACCTCAGAACGCAACAGAGGTGAGGAGTTTCCTAGGATTAGTCAATTTTTGTGCAAAGTTCATTCCTAATTTCGCTACAGTGGCAGAACCACTAAGAAAACTAACCAGGAAAGGAATACCATTTCATTTTGGATCTGAGCAGAAGAAAGCGTTCACAGCGCTGAAGCAAAGCCTGACAGATGCAAAAACTCTTGGATATTACGATCCGGCGGCATCAACCAAAGTCATAGCGGATGCCAGCCTGGTTGGTTTAGGAGCCGTGTTGGTCCAGATGCATGATGGAGGACCAAGAATCATTGCCTATGCCAGCAGATCGTTATCAGATGTGGAAAGAAGATACACTCAGACAGAGAAAGAAGCACTCGGACTTGTATGGGCCTGTGAGAGGTTCCATGCATATTTATACGGCATTGAATTTGAACTCATCACAGATCATAAGCCATTAGAGGTGATCTATGCACCTAGATCAAAACCATGTGCCAGAATAGAAAGATGGGTACTCCGACTACAACCCTACAAATATAAAGTAATCCACATTGCAGGGAAAGCAAACATTGCTGATCCGCTGTCCAGATTGGTGAAGGATGGTGGTCCACAATCCAAGTCAGAATTGGGAACAGAAACAGAGAGCTTTGTACGCTTCGTAGCTATTCAGGCGACACCGAAAGCTGTGACTACGAAGGAGGTCGAGAGAGAATCCAAACGTGACCCAGAACTTATGGAAGTAAGAGAATGCATACAGAGTGGACAATGGGACAAGTGTACTCACAAGGCTTACATTCCCATTAGAGATGAACTTTGTTGCATCGGACAGTGTGTATTAAGAGGTTGCAGATTGGTGATACCACAAAGATTGAAACTGAAGATCGTATCCTTAGCGCATGAAGGACACCTAGGCATTGTTGGTACCAAGCAAAACCTCAGCACCAAGGTATGGTGGCCAGGTTGTGATAAAGACGCCGAGAAATTTGTTAAAACTTGTCACGGATGTCAAATCACAAGTAGGAGTAATCCGCCAGAACCGATCCGGAGTACGCAACTCCCGACAGGACCATGGATCGACGTAGCTGTTGATTTTCTTGGACCTTTACCGACGGGTGAATCAATTATGGTCGTGATAGATTACTACAGCAGATACTATGAGTACGTGGTGTTGAAGTCCACAACCACTGAAAAAACAATACAAGCGTTAGCAGAGATATTCGCAAGATATGGATTACCTGTTACATTATACTCTGACAATGGTCGACAATTCATTTCAGAGACATTTGCGGAATACATGAGGACCACAGGTATCCACCATCATAAAGTAACTCTGAAATGGCCGCAAGCCAACGTAGAAGTAGAGAGACAAAATCAGTCCATTGAAAAACGATTGAGAATTGCACACGCAGAAGGACAAAATTGGCGAGAAGCATTGCTATCTTATGTGGCTGTCTATCGAGCAACGCCTCATGCAACCACTGGAAAAAGTCCTGCAGAAGCATTTTTTGGGAGAAAAATCCGCACAAAAATGCCAGAAATAAAGGAAATCCGAGATGACCAGGAGATGAGGGACCACGATGCTGAAAAGAAAGGTGCAGCAAAGCTGTACGCAGATTCGAAACGTGGAGCCAAGTATTCAGACATCATGCCAGGAGATAATGTTCTAGTGAGGCATGAAACTGGTGGTAAGCTAGACACACCTTATTACCATCAACCCTATACTGTCGTATCCAGAAGTGGCAGTATAGTGACAGTCAAGTCTCCGACTGGAGTCCTGTATAAGAGAAATGTATCAGGTGTAAAAAGGTACCAGTCCAGAGATACATCGAACGAAGAGGTTGAAAGGCCAATACGAGATGCTGAAACTGAGAGACCTGATGATGTTCCAGAGGCAGTTACCAGCACTCCTGATGAAGTGACTAGAGCGCCAGAAACACCTGAAGCCGTGGTGAGCAGTATTTCCGATGCCGAGAGTGAACAACCGAGAAGCGACGACAATATCACAGGCAGGCCGAAACGAAACCGGAAAGCGCCCAAACGATACGAAGACTTTGTGCCATAGTTTAAATGAGAACTTTGGGACAGTATTTAATCTTATATCATAAAGTGCATGTATGAGTGCTGTAGGAAGTAAATTTTATGTAGTTGAGTTATAGTATTACCATTAGTTACGATGTTTGTATGTTTCCGAGGGATATTGGTAAGTGAAGATAAAGTTTATTTCTGATTAAAGGAGGGATGTCATGATAATGAATATGTATGAGATATACCGGAAGTCACGTGGTATGAGAGAGAGATAAGAACACAAGCAGGAGAACAAAGGAAACCGGAGAATAAAAAGACACTAAGAAGTTTACCTGATAAACTTGTGTTTAATGTTTTATTAACTTCACATTTCGGGCCACAAATGTGACAGGGTGGTCTATAATACACCACCTTTAGAGTTGTCATGTGCCTTTCCCATTCCTCACCTCCATCCAAAGAGCCTCACTGGATTAGGTTTTAGATATCACCTATTTTGTGATATCCTGTCATATTTTACAGTGTATTGCCCACAAAGCAAGCTCTTTTGGTCAATCCAAACATGCCTGGACATGCATTCGATGCAGGTGCTATACGAATGTTGTCTTAGCCCTTGGCATGCTTAGTCAGGATAGATGCAGATAGGCTATAAAAGCTGATCACGTATACAGATGCTGTTCATTGCATTGTTGTAGATTGAACACCTGTTGATGCACATGTTCGTCAGGCAATAGCATAGTGAGTGTACTTAACAATAGCATTTATGGTCCTCAGGAAGGTTCGATACAACAAAAATGTCTCGTCAATGTCACAACAACTGCAATACATTCTGTTGTATTTGTGCTGAGGATACGCTTAGTTCAATCAAAATTAATTTAATATTTCTTCAACTTCCTCTGTGGTACAAGAAATTTGAAAATATTTTTGTGTTCTGCTTGATGTTGTATATAAATCCCCATTTATTTATTTATTTAATTTGTTGTCCAGTATTATGGACTCCAAGGCTTGGGACTTATTATACCTTCCTGACAGTCAACTAAGTTATTCTGATCATTTGCATTCCTGGATGCTATTGTCATTGACAGAGCAATATTGGCTTCTCCTTTAAAGAACATTTCCATTCATTCAATATACAATATAAATTGTTCTTGAGAATGGATATTTGAATCTGGACCAACATAGCCAGTTGGGATGATAGTGTATTCCAATCACTGATTCTAAATGGAGCCCTTGCAATAGTCCCAAGACAGATCACAGAGGCTCATTGAGCTATACAAGCCCATTAATATACAGAGACCTTTGAGAAATGAAATTTAATTCGGGGATCTCACAAAAACACAGCAAAACAACACTCTGGCTGCTGCAAACCCACCCAAAACTTGCAAACCCGAATCAGCAATTCAGTCAATAAACTCCGGAATAAAGCACAAAAGCCTGCAGGCACCATGATTAAAGTAAAAACAATGCTGGAGAATCTCAGCAGTTCAAACCATGTACTTTATGTAGCAAAGATAAAGATTCATAAGCAACATTTCGGGCTGAGCCCTTCATCAAGGTATGAACAAAATGTAGGCAGGTGCCCGAACATAATGGGAGGGGGGGTTGGGCAGTGGAAGGAGCGTAGTCCCACAATTAAAGATGGATGAGGGAGGGCAAGCCAACAATTACAGGAAAGGTGGATGGCTCTGTGAATGGAGAGGGAGGGGAATGGAGCGCTGGAGGAAAGAAGACGGGGATAGGGAAGAGAGGGAGAATGCGGAGTGGGCTAGTAGAAACTGGAGAAGTGGATGTTACTGCCAGCCACTTGCAGAGTGCCTAGACAGAATATTAGTTGTAGCTACCATAATGTACAGGTGGCCTTGGTTTGGCATGTACTTCAGAATATGCAAATACATAACCAGTGAGGTTTATTTGCAAGACAGCATTCAATCTGTTTGCATATTGAGGCCCTTGCTGCAAATCTGAACAAGTACAGTATATTGCTTGAGAAACAGGCAAACCACATAGCTTGCAAACATAATAGGATCAAAATCGGAATGCAAGCATAGATACTGAAAAAGATAATCTTCCATAACTAAAGAAGTATTACAATAGTGAGCATAGATCAAACCAGCTGATTGATTTTAGGATAAGTTTTATACATAACATCTAAGACTAAAACTATACTCCAGTATTTTGTTTTAGAATTTTCAATACTTTTGCATTTCTCTTTTAAGTGATGCTGCTGGTGCAAACACAGGGAGAGTGGGTAGCAGAGGCACAGCGCACCCCCACAGGGTTCTACCATCCAGTCCTACTACCAAAGTCTCTGTGTGGGCTTTAAACGGCTTGTTTAAAAAAAAACAATGACGTTTGATTCTAAAATCCTGCAGCCGCCGGGTCTGGGCCCAAGATGGTGGCACCTGTGCTGGCAGCAGTCTCGAGGGGTTGCAGACTATGGAGAAGCGGAGGACTGGTGCAGGGCACCAGAAAACAGGGAAAACATCCCCCCGTTTGAGGAGAAGCAAAGGAGATGGCCCTAATGGACGGTGACTATGATGCGGACTAGTGAAGAAAACACAGGCAGTGGGCTGTTGGTGACTCAAGGTGAGGAATTCACGCAGGCTGCGGACTGCTGGAGGCTGGCTCAAGATTGGCTGACGCGGTACCAGGTGTCGGAACCAGGATGCGAGAGGATGCCGAGGGCGGGGAGTAACTCACGAGGAGACTCTGGCACTGATCTTGTCAGAGGTACGGATCTGGAGCTCGGGTTGCCGATGGTTTGGATTGAAGTCAGTGAGGCTGCAGAGGCTACGCGTGAACTGGAGGTGAATTCACGGACACTCAATGACCCTGAAGGGACTCTCTTTCTCTAACTGGAAGGTCCACCAATAGTAAATCTTTGTCTGCCTTAATGCAGGCTAAAGTCAAACTCCTGTAATATTACATCCATTTTATTACATGACAACAGAAGAATCTTTAAACTTGAAATCTTGAATTTAAGCCTGACAAGGATCCAGAATGGGAGCAGAACTGGATAGAGGCTTGTATCTGGCTAAGATGTACCTAAAAGAAAAAATCTTTAACTGTTTCAAAAATACCATTCATGATATTTTAATGAAATGGAAAAAGATATGGCTCAAATTAACTTTCACAGACTTAAAAATGAGGAAGTTTTAAGTACTGTTTCTCTTTGTGGAGAATCTGGTTCCTGGATTTCTTTGACTGGGCACTGAATGCAAGAAAAGCTTGAGGAACATTTGTCTTGCATCATTCCCATGATCTTGTGCCTCGTATTTTTCTATTCTAGAAAGGTGATACCAGTGACCTGCTGGAACAAGGATTATAATGCATCCTCTGTATTATGTGGGACTTTGTCAAGTTTATAACCCCAGTGGGCATTCACTGAGATAAACCACAGAGAAACTCAAACTCCTGACAACCATCAACTAATGCAAGAAAACACCCGTAGCATGTCTAAAATTAATTGTTGGCTTCACCTCAACTAGAGTGGTGATTAAAGCATGAGGCTGAAATTCTTCGACAATGCAAGGGGAAAAAATACCAAGTGGTGTGACAGTTCAGCTTTCCTTTGAAAGCAACGCAGAAGAAAATAAACTGTTGAAATGGGATAGTTTCAGTTCAAAAGCTGATTGTAGATTTTGGGCAGGGAAAACCAGAGGTGTATGTTCCAGTGATCACTGAGGGATCAGAGGCAGAGAGGGGTGAGCAAAATTAAATTCCTGGGAGTCACTATCTTGGATGACATACTAATGTTTTTGTGGAATAGCACCTCGACTTCCTCAGGGGTTTGGTATGACATTGGGAAACTTTTACAGATATGTAGTGGAAACTGTGCTGACTGGCTGCATCTAGGCACCAATCCCTCTCAGCAGAAAACCTTGAAAAAGGTAGTGTACATCACAGGGCAAAGCTCTCCCCACATCGTGGTGGGAGGGGGGGGGAAGGGAACTGATTGGAACACTGCCGTCAGAGAGATGCAGCAATGAGCAAGGATCCACACCACCCAGGACGTGCTCTGTTCTCCCTGCTACAATCAGGAAAGAGGTACAGGTACCATGAAACTCACACCACAAGGTTCAGGAACAGCTGCTGCCCCTCCACCATCAGACTCCTCAACATCGAACTCGATCAAGGAATCATTTATGAACTCTTATTTTGCATGTTATTTATTACTGAGTATTTTTTTTCTGCATTGCACAGTCAGTTTGTTTACAAGTCTTTCTTTGTTTACATTTCTCTCTTGCGTATGCATATCTTTTTGAGTTTGGGTTACATTTTCCAATAAGTAGAAATTCTGCCTGGCCCACAGATTTAAAAAAAAATCTCAAGGTTGTATGTGGTGTCCTGTATGTTCTCTTCTTTGGCTTGGCTTCACGGACGAAGATTTATGGAGGGGGTAAATGTCCACGTCAGCTGCAGTCTCGTTTGTGGCTGACAAGTCCGATGCGGGACAGGCAGACCCGGTTGCAGGGGAATATTTGTTGGTTGGGCTTGGGTGTTGGGTTTTTCCTCCTTTGTCTTTTGTCAGTGAGGTGGGCTCTGCGGTCTTCTTCAAAGGAGGTTGCTGCCCGCCGAACTGTGAGGCGCCAAGATGCACGGTTTGAGGCGATATCAGCCACTGGCGGTGGTCAATGTGGCAGGCACCAAGAGATTTCTTTAGGCAGTCCTTGTACCTCTTCTTTGGTGCACCTCTGACACAATGGCCAGTGGAGAGCTCGCCATATAACATGATCTTGGGAAGGCGATGGTCCTCTATTCTGGAGACGTGACCTACCCAGCGCAGTTGGATCTTCAACAGCGTGGATTTGATGCTGTCGGCCTCTGCCATCTCGAGTACTTCGATGTTAGGGATGAAGTCGCTCCAATGAATGTTGAGGATGGAGCGGAGACGACGCTGGTGGAAGCGTTCTAGGAGTGATGCCAGTAGTATGCCTGTATGTCTTCTTTGGCTTGGCTTCGCGGACGAAGATTTATGGAGGGGGTAAAAAGTCCACGTCAGCTGCAGGCTCGTTTGTGGCTGACAAGTCCAATGCGGGACAGGCAGACACGATTGCAGCGGTTGCAAGGGAAAATTGGTTGGTTGGGGTTGGGTGTTGGGTTTTTCCTCCTTTGCCTTTTGTCAGTGAGGTGGGCTCTGCGGTCTTCTTCAAAGGAGGTTGCTGCCCGCCAAACTGTGAGGCGCCAAGATGCACGGTTTGAGGCGTTATCAGCCCACTGGCGGTGGTCAATGTGGCAGGCACCAAGAGATTTCTTTAGGCAGTCCTTGTACCTTTTCTTTGGTGCACCTCTGTCACGGTGGCCAGTGGAGAGCTCGCCATATAACACGATCTTGGGAAGGCGATGGTCCTCCATTCTGGAGACGTGACCCAACCAGCGTAGCTGGATCTTCAGCAGCGTGGACTCGATGCTGTCGACCTCTGCCATCTCGAGTACTTCGACGTTAGGGGTGTAAGCGCTCCAATGGATGTTGAGGATGGAGCGGAGACAACGCTGGTGGAAGCATTCTAGGAGCCGTAGGTGGTGCCGGTAGAGGACCCATGATTCGGAGCCGAACAGGAGTGTGGGTATGACAACGGCTCTGTATACGCTTATCTTTGTGAGGTTTTTCAGTTGGTTGTTTTTCCAGACTCTTTTGTGTAGTCTTCCAAAGGCACTATTTGCCTTGGCGAGTCTGTTGTCTATCTCATTGTCGATCCTTGCATCTGATGAAATGGTGCAGCCGAGATAGGTAAACTGGTTGACCGTTTTGAGTTTTGTGTGCCCGATGGAGATGTGGGGGGGCTGGTAGTCATGGTGGGGAGCTGGCTGATGGAGGACCTCAGTTTTCTTCAGGCTGACTTCCAGGCCAAACATTTTGGCAGTTTCCGCAAAGCAGGACGTCAAGCGCTGAAGAGCTGGCTCTGAATGGGCAACTAAAGCGGCATCATCTGCAAAGAGTAGTTCACGGACAAGTTTCTCTTGTGTCTTGGTGTGAGCTTGCAGGCGCCTCAGATTGAAGAGACTTCCATCCGTGCGTTACCGGATGTAAACAGCGTCTTCATTGTTGGGGTCTTTCATGGCTTGGTTCAGCATCATGCTGAAGAAGATTGAAAAGAGGGTTGGTGCGAGAACACAGCCTTGCTTCACGCCATTGTTAATGGAGAAGGGTTCAGAGAGCTCATTGCTGTATCTGACCCGACCTTGTTGGTTTTCGTGCAGTTGAATAATCATGTTGAGGAACTTTGGGGGACATCCGATGCACTCTAGTATTTGCCAAAGCCCTTTCCTGCTCACGGTGTCGAAGGCTTTGGTGAGGTCAACAAAGGTGATGTAGAGTCCTTTGTTTTGTTCTCTGCACTTTTCTTGGAGCTGTCTGAGGGCAAAGACCATGTCAGTGGTTCCTCTGTTTGCGCGAAAGCCGCACTGTGATTCTGGGAGAATATTCTCGGCGACACTAGGTATTATTCTATTTAATAGAATCCTAGCGAAGATTTTGCCTGCAATGGAGAGCAACGTGATTCCCCTGTAGTTTGAGCAGTCTGATTTCTCGCCTTTGTTTTTGTACAGGGTGATGATGGTGGCATCACGAAGATCCTGAGGCAGTTTACCTTGGTCCCAACAAAGCTTGAAAAACTCATGCAGTTTGGCATGCAGAGTTTTGCCGCCAGCCTTCCAGACTTCTGGGGGGATTCCATCCATACCTGCTGCTTTGCCACTTTTCAGTTGTTCGATTGCCTTATATGTCTCATCCAGGGTGGGAACCTCATCCAGCTCTAGCCTTAGGGGCTGTTGAGGGAGCTGGAGCAGGGCGGAATCTTGGACTGAGCGGTTGGCACTGAAAAGAGATTGGAAGTGTTCTGACCATCGGTTGAGGATGGAGATCTTGTCGCTGAGGAGGACTTTGCCGTCTGAGCTGCGCAGCGGGCTTTGGACTTGGGGTGAGGGGCCGTACACAGCCTTTAGAGCCTCGTAGAAACCCCTGAAGTCGCCAATGTCCGCGCTGAGCTGGGTTCGTTTGGCGAGGCTAGTCCACCACTCATTTTGGATCTCCCGGAGTTTGCGCTGAAGATGGCTGCATGCGCGACGGAAGGCTTGTTTCTTCTCTGGACAGGACGGCTTTGTAAGGTGAGCCTGTATGTACTCTGGCAATAAATCTGAACTTTAAATTTGAACTTTGAACACTTTTTAGGTACAAACTATGAAGTCATAGGGTATTAAGCATTAAGGTTACACTTTTAAAATTGTCAATATAAGAGTCATTGAAGTTTACACTTTTTAATTGCCAACCAAAGTTTGATCCATTGCCTAAAGGGATTATAGAATATTACAGCTCAGTACAGGACCTTCAGTCATAATGTTATACCAATCAATGTAAATCAACTCCATACAATCTAATCTTTCCCCATCGTTAAGGCTTGATTTCCTTTTTGTTGCACAATGAAACTGTGATAAATGGATTAAATAGAACATGTCCCTTAACTTTAAATTACCCATGATTTCTGAAGATTTTTCAGGATGAAAAACGTTTTTGGATTTTTTTAAAATATTTCATCCTTTCATGGGTTTGTATGAAAGATAAATCAAACACACCATTAATTTGAACCTCTGTAGAGCTCGTCGAAAGAACCAAAGACTTGTTGATCCAAACCAAGGCTTTTATTAGCAAAAGACCGGAGCTCTTCACAGGTGGCCGACCAGTCCGGAATGATCCGACCTGGCTAGGGACACAACCCTTTAAGGCCCAAACAATAGGTGTGGCTTAGCTCTCAGCCAATCGCTGTAAGCACAGTCTAGATACAGTAACTATATACACTATGTACATTGGTGATAGATCTGTACTATCACATTCACCCCTTCTTGGAGAATTGACCCGGGGAAAAAAAAAAAACAAAAACGAGGGAGAGAATGAAAAGGGGTAGGTCAAGGACTGTAGCGGTCAGGGGGTCTGACCATCCGGCGTGACCGCCGTGGTGCCGGGATTGGGGTCGCTGGAGTGGTGTCACCAGCGGGCTCATCGGGTGCGACTGCTCCGTCGCTCAATTCCCCAGTCGTTTTGTCGGCAGGGTGGCCCGAGTCATTGGGGTGCTGTTGGTCCTTCTGTTGCGGCACGGGGCCTGGAGCATAAGGAGTTGGGGGGTTTGCTGGGTCTACCGCGTCCTGAGCTAGGTCCCGCACCGAAACAGTGTCCTCCCGCCCGTCTGGGAACTCCACGTATGCGTAATGTGGGTTCGCGTGGAGTAGAGTCACTCGGTCGACCAAGGGGTCATTCTTTGAGTGCCGGACGTGGCGTCGCAAAAGGACGGGGCCAGGGACGGTGAGCCATGCCGGTACAGTGGTTCCCGATTCGGATTTCCTCGGGAAAAGGAACATCCTTTCGTGGGGGGTGGCATTTGTTGCAGTACATAGGAGGGAGCGGATGGAGTGTAAGGCACTAGTGAGAACCTCCTGCCAGTGAGAGGTGGGGAGACCTTTAGACCGGAGAGCCAGTGTAACCGCTCTCCATATGGTGGCATTCTCCCTCTCGACCTGGCCATTACCGCGTGGGTTATAGCTCGTGGTCCTGCTTGAAGCAATGCCACACTCCAGAAGGTACTGTTGCAGCTCTGAACTCATGAATGAGGACCCCCTATCACTGTGGATGGAATTGGGGTACCCGAAGATGGTGAAAATACTGTGAAGGGCCTGTATCACTGAGGTGGCAGTGGTGTCTGGGCAGGCCACAGCGAATGGGAAGCGGGAGTATTCGTCGATGGCCGTAAGGATGTAGGTATTACGGTTGGTCGACGGTAGGGGTCCCTTAAAGTCTACGCTAAGACGCTCGAAGGGGCGGGTGGCTTTGATGACGTGGGAGTTATCCGGACGGAAGAAGTGGGGCTTGCATTCGGCGCACACCGAACAGGCTCGGGTCATGGAGCGGATCTCCTCAATTGTGTAGGGTAAGTTGCGCGCCTTGACAAAGTGAGCAAACCTAGTGACCCCTGGATGACAGAGCGCCTCATGGAGTTTCCGTAGTCTGTCCATCTGTATGCTGGCGCACGTCCCCCTGGAGAGCGCGTCAGGCGGGTCGTTGAGCTTACCAGGCCGGTACAGGATGTCATAGTTAAAGGTGGAGAGTTCGATTCTCCATCTGGCGATTTTGTCGTTTTTTATCTTACCACGCTGGGTGTTGCTGAACATGAAGGAGACCGCGCGTTGATCAGTCAACAGTGTAAAGCGCCTCCCAGCGAGGTAATGTCTCCAACGACGTACCGCTTCAACTATGGCCTGGGCCTCCTTCTCGATCGAGGAGTGTCTACTCTCCGGACCCTGGAGGGTTCTGGAGAAGAAGGCTACAGGCCGACCGGCCTGGTTCAAGGTGGCTGCCAGGGCGAAGTCGGATGCATCGCTCTCGACTTGAAACGGGACAGACTCATCGATCGCGTGCAGCGTCGCAGCAGCGATGTCAGATTTGATTCGATTGAAAGCCGCTGTGGCTTCGGTCGAGAGGGGAAAAGAGGTGGTCTTGATAAGAGGACGTGCCTTGTCGGCGTAGTTTGGAACCCATTGTGCGTAATAAGAGAAAAGGCCCAGGCAGCGTTTGAGAGCTTTCTGGGTATGTGGGGGGGGTAAGTCCATTAAGGGACGCATGCGGTCAGGATCTGGCATGACTATCCCGTTTTCCACCACACAACCTAGAATAGCGAGTCGTGTGGTCCGGAAAACACACTTGTCCAAATTGTAAGTCAGGTTTAGCTGACGGGCAGTTTGAAGAAATTTGTCTAGGTTGGCGTCATGGTCCTGCATGTCGTGGCCGCAGATGGTGATATTGTCCAGATACGGGAAGGTAGCGGTTAGCCCGTTCTGGTCCACCATCCTGTCCATTTCCCGCTGGAAGACCGCGACACCATTTGTGACCCCGAATGGTACCCTGAGAAATTGATATAGCCGCCCATTCGCTTCAAAGGCCGTGAATGGTCGGTCCTCGCAGCGGATCGGGAGCTGGTGGTAGGCCGAACGTAGGTCAATAGTGGAGAAAATGCGGTACTGGGCGATCTGGTTCACCACATCCGTGATGCGTGGCAGGGGGTACGCATCCAGGAGTGTGAAGCGGTTAATGGTCTGGCTGTAGTCGACCACCATCCGTAGTTTTTCCCCATTCTTGACAACCACCACCTGGGCTCTCCAGGGGCTTGAACTGGGTTCGATGATGCCCTCATCCAGCAATCTACGCACCTCACTCCTAATGAATTGCCTGTTTTCGTAACTATATTGCCGACTTTTGGTGGCCACAGGCTTCCAGCCAGGGGTGAGGTTTGCGAAGAGTGCTGGCGGGGCAATCCGGAGTGTGGAAAGGCCGCAGGATTGGCCCCGGGGCACGGGGGCGGGTTGCTCGGGTGCTTCGGGAGTGGGGCGATGGCGATGGCAGACCGAGAGGGGGGCGTGGGGTCCCCCAAAGTGTAGGGACACCGTTTGGAACTGACACTGGAAGTCTAATCCCAGCAACACTGGGGCGCACAATTGGGGAAGGACGAATAATTTAAAGTGGGTGACCGTCACGCCCTGTACTTCCAGCGTGGCGATGCAATACCCCTTTATCCCAGTCGAGTGCGACCTCGTCGCTAATGAGATCCTCTGGGTAGTGGGGATAATGTCAAGTCCCCAATGGAGGGCCAGATCTGGCTGGATAAAACTGTCAGTTGACCCAGAGTCAAATAAGCAATTGGTGTAGTGTCCATGCACTTTAATCAGTTCCATTGCTCTGGTGAGGGGATGAGAGCATTGCTGGTTTAATGTTATTGAAGCAGTTGACAGGCGAGTTTTGCGCGATGACGTCACGCAACGGGATGACGTCACGCAACGGGATGACGTAGTCAACGCTCGAGGAGCAGGTTGGAGAACCTCCCGGAAGTGCTGTTGTGGCGGGTAAATGGTAAGTAGTGGGGTTTGTAGTTGCTCGTGATCGGTGGTCGGGCCCTGGCGGTCGTCAGCGATGGACGCTAGGGTGAGCACCTGGTTGGCCGCGGGGGTGGCTGCGGCGGCGGTAGCGTCGGCCCCGGGGGTGTCCGTGGCGGCGGCAGCAGCGGCTGTAGCGTCGGCCCCGGAGGTGTCCGTGGCGGCGGCAGCAGCGGCGGTAGCGTCGGCCCCGGGGGTGTCTGTGGCGGCGGCGGCAGCAGCGGTGGGCGAGAGGCAGGCCATCACCATGGTTGCGACGGTGGGTTGCCCCTTCCGGGTTCGGCGTCTCCGTGACGTCAGGCGTTGCCGTGCAGGGGAGCCCTCGCTCTCATTGGACGAGAGCTCTGGGGAAGAAGAGTTTGAATGGGATAGTGGCGGTTGGGCTTCACACGAGGCACTGTGTTTGCTGGCGGCCATTTTAGACCTACAGACTGCAGCAAAGTGGCCGTTTTTAAGGCACTTCTGGCACCTGGCTTTTCTTGCTGGGCACTGGGATCTGCTGTGCTTGTTCCTCCCGCAGAAATAACATTTCGGGTTCGCACGGGGCAGGGTAGCAGCAGCCGACAGGCCGTCAGGGGTAGGGTAGAAGGGCACTTTACTCACATCAGAACGAGGGGTCCAGTCCCTAGAGAGCTCGGTGGACTTTAAGGCTGCATCCTCCATTGTGATTGCAATCCGGGCCACGTCCTCTAGTTTTTCTACCCCTTGTTCGAGCAAACGCAGCCTCACTTCGTTCGATCGGAGCCCGGCCACATAGGCATCCCGGACGAGGTCGCTAGTGATCTCGGCAGCAGTTTTGTCCACACAGTTACAGTCCTTGCCCAATGCCTTTAGTACTTGTAAATATGCCCTGCTGGACTCACCGGGCTGTTGTTTCCTCGACGCAAGCATGAGCCGGGCATGAACTCTGTTCACCGGTTGATCATACAGTCCTTTCAGTACCTTTATGGCTGCGGTGTAAGTGGTCTCATCCTGGATGTTCTCGTAGACTCTCAAGGACACCATAGACAGCAATGCTGTTAGACGCTGGTTATCCTCCTCTACCTGAATGAATCTCAGGAAGTTTTCAAAGTTCAGCAGCCAGAACTTAAAGGCTTTGAAGGCTGTAGCTGACTGTGGGTCGATATCAAGTTTTTCTGGCCGAGTTAAACGCTCCATCCCTTTCAAAAAAAATTCCTTTTGCTAACAAAATTGTAGAGCTCGTCGAAAGAACCAAAGACTTGTTGATCCAAACCAAGGCTTTTATTAGCAAAAGACCGGAGCTCTTCACAGGTGGCCGACCAGTCCGGAATGATCCGACCTGGCTAGGGACACAACCCTTTAAGGCCCAAACAATAGGTGTGGCTTAGCTCTCAGCCAATCGCTGTAAGCACAGTCTAGATACAGTAACTATATACACTATGTACATTGGTGATAGATCTGTACTATCACAACCTCCAGCAGAAGTTCAAGAAAGAAATGTAAACAAAAAAAAACTTGTAAACAAACTGCAATGCAGAAAAAAAATTCAGTAATAAATAACATGCAAAATAAGAGTCCTTAAATGATTCCTTGATCGAGTTTGACATTGAGGAGTCTGATGGTGGAGGGGCAGCAGCTGTTCCTGAACCTTGTGGTGTGAGTCTCTTGGCACCTGTACCTCTTTCCTGATTGTAGCAGGGAGAACAGAGCACATCCTGGGTTGTGTGGATCCTTGCTCATTGCTGCATCTCTCTGACGGCAGTGTTCCAAGCAGTTTTCTTTCCCCCACCCTGATGTGGGGAGAGCTTTGCCCTGCGATGTAAACTACCTTTTTCATGGCTTTCTGCTCAGAGGGATTGGTGTCTAGATGCAGCCGGTCAGCACATTTTCCACTACACATTTATCACAGATTCGGGTGATGGGTTTTGCTCACCCAATGAATTCCATACCTCAGTTGAACCATCTGAGAAAAGTGGCATGCAAAAAATAAATTCTTCATAAAACGAGGAAGGAAATCTCATGGAAATCAGCATATCCCACTCTTTTTACCTCTTTAATATATATTGCATGCATCCAGGAAAGAGAAAAAAAATAAAAAGAAAAGAAAATTCCAATCAACTTTAACCTTGAAAATACATTACCTGATATCATGGAGACCTACCTGGTTTCAATGTGACCACTTATGTTACAAGTTTCAAAATGTTGGGCTGTTTAATATGGATAATTGTAATAAATGCCTCAAGCTAAGGCTTTGTATTTTTTATTGTTCTCCTACTTCATAAATCAGATAAGTAAAAGTAGAGAGAATCCAAATTGACAGAGCAAATTGAAGTATGGAAGGCAGAACTGCCAAATTAATTCTATTTACAAAGCTTCTTTTCATTGCACAAAAGAAACGCTATATTTTCTTTCTGGCAACGTACATTTTCGCTAATGCAGGTAAATCACATAACCTGGATAAGTAAAGAAATTGTTCTCTGAAATTGCAGGTCCTGTATAACTATTTTGCGTTACAGTCCCTACATCTAACGACTGAGATCCACAATAGCGGACTCACTCTGGCCTCTTTGCCAATTATAAGCAAACAATAGAGAGTAGTGATGCCATTGGTTGCTTGAGAGCTAAGTGAGGATGCAAGCCAATTTGGAAGCATAGCAATCAGAAAGGAGGCAGCAATAGGTGTTCAAGTAATTGAATTTTATTAATGTATCTTGGCTCCTCAACAAAGTAATTTTTACTACAAGAATTCAGTTAGGTATTACGCTCTTGTCTAAGCAACACACCAATCTTTTTGACTTTATCTTTGTGGCTGTGGCTCACCTATGGCTTGCAATGCTTGGGTACAACCTGTCATTAGAATTGGTGGACGAGTCCCTGAGCCTACGATCCTGCTCATTTTGCTGGTAAGATATTATATTTTATTGCAGTTGAAGTGAATATGCATATTCAAACCTGCAAGGAAACCATAAATTATATATTTTTTCTTGAAGGAAAATTGGCTAATTTTTTTTTTAAATATGTTCAGATGACAGACCACATGGCATGAAATAGCAATTATCGCATTTTTCAGATAAATATGATAAATTACTGAACACTGTGACAAAAGAAAGATCTGGCTTTACCACTGACATTATTTTTTTTACTGTTAACCAACTATGAATATTTATTTTCCTTTGTCTGTCTTGTACATTTATTATACATATTGTCTCTTTGTGGCATCTTAATTATATTTAATTGGTATTTGTGTGTTTTACAGAACTGGGAAGCTGAAGCAAGTTATTTTATCTAAAGTACTTGTCTACTTAACAATAAAATTTTATTCATTCGTTCAAAACTTGTATCCTCCCTGATATCTTGAATGTCTTTGGTTTGGAGGCAGTTAAAGTGAATCCCAACAAAAATGTAAAAGGATATTATTAGAAAAAAAAACATATTAGGTTCAATAAGAACACTACAGTACAGGCCCTTTGGCCCTCGATGTTGTGCTGACCCATGTATTCCTATCAAAAAAACTGAACCCTCCCTCCCTTGTAAAACTCTATTTTTCTTTCCTCCATGTGCCTGTGTAAAAATGTCTTAAATGCCCCTAATGTTTCAGCCTCTACTGACAAGGTATTCCAGGCATCCACAACTCTATATATAAACTTTCCTGCCTTCATTTTTCACAGATGTCCTCTGGTGTTTTTTTTTATTCCTGCCCTGGGAAAAAGGTTTTGGCTGACTACCTTATCTATGCCTCTTAGAATCATCATTAACTCGCCTCTCATCCTTCTTGGCTCCAAAGAGAAAAGTCCCAGCTCTGTTAACTTTGCCTCGTAAGACTTATTTTCCAATCTAGGCAACATCCTGGTAAATCTCCTCTGCACCCTCTCATAGCTTCCACATCCTTCCTGTAATGAGATGACTAGAACTGAACACAATATTCTAAGTGTGGTCTCACCAGAGATTTGTAGAGTTGCAATATGTCCTCTCAACTCCTGAATGGAATCGATGACCTGTGAAGCCCAGCATCCTATAGGCCTTAAATATCCTATCAACCTGCATGGCAGGCTTGAGAGATGTATGGATTTGGACCCCAAGGTCCATCTGTTCTTCTCTGCTGATAAGCATCCGACCATTAACCCTGTACTCAATCTTCAAATTGACCTTCCATAACTTATCAGGATTGAACTCCAACTGGCACTTCTCAGCCCAACTTAGGATTCTGTCTATATCCTTTGGTAACATACTCAACACTATCCACACCTCCAACCTTTGTATCATCTGCAAATTTACTGACCTTCCACTTCATCAAGGTCATTTATAAAAATCACAAAAGAGCAGAAGAGATCTCTTGGGAACTCCACTAGTTACTTCCCTCCAGGCAGAACACATTCCATCCTCTACTTACTGTTTTCAACAGACAAGCCAATTCTGAATCCAATCAGCCAAGGTTCCATGGATTCTGAATAACTCTCTCATAGGGGACCTTGCCAAATGCCTTTATAAATTCCACATCTACCTCCCTACCTTCATCAACTTCTTTTGTAGCCTACCCAAAAAACTCAATTAGGCTCATGAATCATGATCTCCCCCCTCCCCCTACAAAGCCTTAGTGATTATCCCTGAGAAGACTATACTTCTCCAAATGCTATAATATTATCCTTAAGAAGCAACAGGTGACAGTTTGAGTGAAATTACTTCTACTGAACTTAGACTCGACTACGTCTGATCATTTTTCTCGTTCTTCATTTCACGCGGTGACCAGTTGATACATTGCTGACCCCGATGGGCCCAAACAGATTATGGACCCAACATGGACAATGTAGTGGTTTCGCTCAAAACTGCCTGTTTATTGGACCACTCAACCTGAAGTTTGACTCAGGCAGGCTGAGGTGCAGTTCCACATTTACAAGATAGAAGTAGACACCACTAGATACTATCGTGTGGTTAGCGCCCTTGACCAGGACATGACCGGTCAAGTAGTGGATTTCATTCAGGACCCACCAGTTCTTGGCAAGTGCAAAACCCTAAAAGCTCCCCTTCTCTGGATTTATAGCCTCTCACGATGCGAGCGAGCTGCATGGCTCCTCCGTAGCAATGATCTGGGGGACTGCGCTCCTTTAGAGTTAATGAACAATATGTTGACACTGGCAGACAGCCATTGGCCTTGCTTGCTCTTCAAGCAGTTGTTTTTTAGAGCATATGCCAGAAGACATCACCTCATGTTGGCCTACGAGGACTTTGATAACCTTTGAACAGTGGCCGCCCGTGCAGACATTCTGTGGCGCGTGAAACAGCAAGGGTCAAGGCCCACAGAAAATAGTGCTGCATCACACCCACGAGTGCCAGCGACAAGGGTGCACATTCCCCTGGACAGACATGATTCTGTGACAACCACTTGGTGTTTTTACCATCAAAGATGAGATTCTGGACCTCACTGCTGCTGGACGCCCCCCCTGCACTTTTCTGGGAAATACCATGGCCCATTGTCACTAATCACTATGGCGGCTGGCCACTGTAACAGCCTACTCTACATCTGAGACCAAATCTCTCCCAGTGTAAATTTCTAGTCAACACAGGTGCAGAGGTTAGTGCCCTTCCTCCTCCTGGCTTTGACACCTGTACCAGGAGTGTGAGTCTAGCGCTCACTGTGGTGAATAACAGTTCGATTCATATGTGCAGCACATGGACTATACCCCTGAAATTCAGTGACAAGAAGTTCATATGGAAGTTCATTCTTGCTGCAGTGTCCTGGCCATTGCTGGGTGCCGACTTCCTCAGAGCCCACTCACAGATGGTGGACTTGAAAGGGCACCAGTTGGTGAACACCACAATGTTCCAGACTTTCCTCCTTGGAAAAACAAAACTACCCACCCTGCCCCAGAAGCCATGGAGTACTCTAACAATGAATTCACCAAACTTTTTGCAGAGTTTCCGGACATTGTCATTCCCCATTTCTCCATTACCACACCCAAACGTGGAATCGCACACCACATCTTTACCCAAGGACATCCTCTACACACCCAAGCCCAGCTCCTGCCTCCCGATGAGTTGCGGCTTGCAAAACAAGAGTTCCACAAAATGGAGACATTTGGAATCATACGTAAGTCTGGTAGACCGTTATATACGGAGTCCAAAACCACGGGCCCCCCTTACAGAGGCCATATGAGGGCCCCTTCAGAGCACTAGAAATAATTGTACAACTTGTGTGCTGGTCATTGGGGGGCATCTAGAGACATTTATGATTGACCATCTAAAGCCCACTCATCTCAATCTTGATCGGCCCTTGCCATGATCCCTGATGCAAAGGCATGGATGACCACCCAAAAATAATTGACAGTAATGGCAGGAGGGGTTCAGCCTCCTAATGCCAGTTGTGCCGGGGAGTGGGGAGGGGTGTCATGTAGTGGCTCACCGGAGGTTTAATCGAACTGGCTTGGGAGGTTCTGAGTGACGTCGGGACATCACAATGTGGTGACATCATCTAGAAAGTGCGGGGTTTTAAAAAATCTGTAGGTGACTGAGTAAAATTAATTTTACTGAACTTCGACTCGACTACATCCTATCATTTTCTCATTCTTAATTTTGCACTGTGACACGGTCACTACAGGATCATGTTGGAGCTGGCAGAAATGGTTAAGGATAATGGATTGAATGCAAAGGCCAGAGGGATACAGGGGAATTCCAGGGGAACCCTCTCTTTTTTTCTGTCTGGCCAAGAGGAACCTAAGAGCAGGTTTGTGGGAAATATGGATGAGAGGTGGTGCAAAACGGATGAGCCCGGATTTTATTGCCAGTTATTCTCCCAATATGCAGGATGTCTGACACTTTTGTATAAATGAGAAAGCGGGTTGAAGTGATTTGTCACGGGTAATAGAAACTCATGTACGTAGCAGAATTAATGTGACAGTTCTAATGCCCGTGCTTTTCTAACTTCTCTCACTTTCTCTCTCTCTGTGTTTTTATGATCAGCATATGAAACACTTTGATGAAAAAAGATGCAAAGGCTTGACTTGAGGCTTGTACCAAGACATCAGTGTTGCATTAATGAAGTGCCTTTATAATGTGTGCATTACCTCCAGATATGCATGTCATGTTCTCAGAAAGAAAACTACAATCTATATCAGATCATTATTGTTCCAAATCTGAGTGAGAATATAAGATTTGAGGTGAAAACCTGGAAAGGTATACAGACAGATTACAGTAGTGAGATGACAAGAATGCAATGACCAGAGTATAGTGTGATTAAACGTGGAGTACTTTGTAGAAAAAAAAATAGAAAAGCAGCTATTTTTGCAAATGTGGTAGACTGGGAATATGGGATTTGATTTTTTTTTCTCAATGAATCAGATATATTGTCAGAGTACATACATGACATCACATACAACCCTGAGATTCTTTTTTTCTGCAGGTGAGGGAGAATTACCACTTATTGGTAGAGCAAAAAAAAACTCTATACATGTGAACAAATAAAGATCGGTAACAGATAATGTACACGAACTGTGCAATCACAGAAAGTGAGCAATTGGAAAAGCAAATAGTGATTTATTACACTACAATTGGAGTATGAACAAAATTGTAGAAATTTACATTTTTTTATTTTTAAATTTGGGCAAAGACCTTCAGCATGGTGACAGGCCCTTTCAGCCCACAAGTCCATGCCGCCCAATTACACCAATTAACCCATTAACATTGTAACAGTGGGACGAAACAGGAGCCCCTTGGGGAAAACCCATACAGAACAGGGAGAACATACAAACTTCTTATAGACAGTGGCCACTGTAACAGCCTACTCTACATCTGAGACCATTCAAACCCCGGTCCTGATCACTTGTGCTGTAACAGTGTGGCACTAACCACTACACCAACTGTGCTGCTTTTGCTCTGCTCTTAAACTGATATTAAACCATGATGGGCCAAAGCACTGTGTGGAGAGTCTCTGCTGGAATATGCTAACGAGACCAAAGCATTGTGCAGTGAGGAACGCGTCCAACACAACTAAACATATACAGCAGCTGATCCCGATCCACTGTGAAGACTTAAAGGTTTGCCCACTTTTCCTCCTCTCTTCAACAGAGGTTCTGTAAGACCCTCTCTAGAGTCTAGATCTGGGGTTTCCAAAGTGGTCAATATCGACCCCTGGGGGTCGATGGGACTATCCAAGGGGTCCATAAATGCCTGGAGGTCAAAAGGGGTCAATAAATGCCAGGGGGGGTGATCAATTGAATTTTTGGGGTTGAAAGTTGACATTTGTACAAGAAACAAAAATATATAAAATACAACTTTCTTGCTGATGCACATTTCTGATTTCGTTCTCTATTTATATTCTATTTACTGAAACATAATGATAATAATATAGTTTTAATAATGTTATTAGTTGGAATCATGAGACAATGGACCATTGTAATACCTGTGTCCCAGGGGAGAATCTATGGAAAATAGCTCTTTGGCAGAGGCAGCCAACCTTTTGCATTCCATGCGTCAAAATAATCAGCGACGAGGAGGTCTCGCGGGAGCTGGCCTTGGTGACTGCCATGTTGTATTTGGTTTTGGCCTTTTAATAAGTTGAGAGTGAACGGGAGGATGAAGTGGAAAAAAAAAAGGTGTGTGTATGGCAGTGGTGGAAGGGAGGGGTTGATGAGAGATATTCACTGGGGAGAGGGGTTACAGATCAAGAGTCTAGCAGGGTTTGGTATGCAGTTTCCCTCACTAATATTTACTTCTCTATTCATTTATCTATTTATTTATTTCCACATGCCTTTGGGGAAGGGGGAGTTGATGAGGGGTCAAGGATTCTCTGAAGGAGTCAATGGTCTAAAAAGGTTGGGGGGTCCTGGTCCAGATGAAGGACCTTGGCCCAGAATGTTGACTGTCTGTTTCTTTCCGCAGATACTGCCTGGCCCACTGAGTTCCTCTAGTGGGTTTGTTTTCTTTTTGCTCCTTCTATCTCCTGAAGCTTTGCTTCTGCAAAGGATCTGGAGGAAGATGAGTAAATGCCAACCTCAGCACATGGAAAGTTGAGAGACAGGGGATTGAATCTTTTGTCAAAGTTGGAGAGGAGAGATTGGGTCAAGGGATTAGAGAGGCCCAATGATTGACGGACTGGGGTAGTTTGGGATTGTGTTAATGAAGGGACGGGGTTGGGTGGGGGGAAGAGTTCAAGGAAATCTGCGCTAAATACAGTCTGCTGGAGGAGCTTGGCAAGTCGAGCAGTCTTGGTGGGAGGGAGGTCAACACTGAAAGCCAAAACACTTTACAGAGATGGCCTCTTCACTCTTCTCATGTAAGAACCCTGAACTGTACACAGAACTCCAGGTGAAGCCCCACTAGTGCCTCTAGCAATGGCCCACCTTCCATTTGCTGCCTTGGTTACAAGTTGCATCTACAAAGCAAGCTTTCCGACTCATGCAGTCGTACTTCTAAGCATGATGCAATCTTTCACTGTCTATAAAAATCGGATCTTCCATCTTTCCTTCCAAAGTGGATGCCCTCACATTTACTAGCATTGAACTCTATCTACCACACCCTTGCCCATTAACCTAACCTATCCATATCTGTCTGTAGACTCTCCACATCTTGGGCACAACTTGCTTTTCCACTCAATTTAGTGTCATCAGTAAAACTTGGATATATTACACTCAGTATTGATAATAATGCTTTGATCAGCTTGGTAGTTGTGACAACTTGAGGGAACTCAGAAAATGGTGCTTTTCTCACTTCTAAATAACAAGTGATTGAGAATTATTTAATGGTCATGATAATGAGTTTATGTCATACACATTGTACAATGTGTATATACACCTAAATTCTTACTTGCTGCAGCTGAACGGGTACTTGTAAGTAAAAACTCTATTAAGCGAACTAACTGAATTCAATTAGAAGGAAACCAATAATATGAAGGGCAGGTGGATAATAAATATTTACAATATTCCTCGTGCAAAAAAAAAACTTTCTATCCTCCAGATGGTCTTTTTGTGATGTAAAGCAATCTGTGTGCCAAGGAGAGAGTCATGATCTTGATAGTTGTTGGAATGAAACTGCTCTTGAACCTAGATTTACAAGCTTCTGTACCTTTTGCCCAAAAGTAGTAGTGAGAAGTGGTTGTGGCCAGGTTGATACTGATCCTTTTTGATGTTGGCTGCCTTCTTGAGGCATCGCCTCACGTACATGGGAGGTCAGAAACTGATGGACCTGACTGTGTTTGCTACCTTCTGTGTTCTTGGGCATTTGAATTAACAAACTAGGCTCTGATGCAATCGGTGCCACAGGGCCCCAGTTGATGGGGTATCCAATGACATGCCAAATCTCCTCAGTTACCCTTGGAAAGAGAGGCATTGGTGTGCCTACTTAATGAAGAGATTTGTTGTCGTTAAGCCAGAATCATCAAAGTTGAACAAGAGCTGATGTAGTTATACCTTAAATCCTCAAGGAAATGTGGTTAAGGTAAGGGGGAGAAAGTTGAAAGAAGGTGTGTGGGAAAGGCTCTTTTTTTAAAACACACAGAGAGTGGTAGGTGCTTGGAACGAACAGCCAAGTATAGTGCTGGAAGCAGATGTATCTAGAAGCAGGGTTTAAAAGGCTTCCAGATACATCGATATGCAGGGAACAGAGGGATATGTATCATATGCAAGCAGCAGAATTTTAGTTTAAATTGGGGCATCAAGTTCACAACAGACAGGTGGGCCTTTTCTTGTCCTTTGGAATTTTCTGTATTCCAAAGGAACTGAAAGAATCACTGCAATGCGATATCAAGGCAGCTCATTTCCTAGTGTTAGTACTGACTGTCAGACATGCAGTTGTGCCATTTCTACATCGACATTAATATAAAAGACTTGCTAAGCGTAATTTGCAGAGGTTTGCTGAATTGCCCAGCAAGTTACAGAAAATCTCTTACTTGTTCACCCTCTCATCATGTGAGCCCAATGATCATCAGCCCAATATTATTGGTGCAATTCTTTTGTCAGTATTGCTTTTATGTTAACTGAACTGTCCATAAAAATGATAGCACAGGCTGATATTTTGCACACACTGGAGACAGCATTTGCGATTTCATCTTGCTTTGACTTCAGTGACGTTTCTCAAGCAGACACCTTTCTAATGCCAAACTTCTAACTATTTAGGAATTCCCTGGATGTGTTAGTTTTGAAGTTCAGCTGAACAAAGGAATGGTTCCAGCTGGCATGTGGATACGCCGTGTAGAGCCACATACTCCCAATATTACAGGTACACAATCCTTTATCCGGAACCCTTGGGGGACATTGTGTTCCGAATTTCAAATTTTTCCAGATTTCAGAACAAATGCCAGCTGCCCCAGATTTAATCCCACCCGAATTGTGCTGCAGTATCCACCCCCTTCCAGTCACACTGCCGTCTCTCCTCCACGCCCACCCGAGTCACACTGCCGTCCATCCCTCCTGCCCTCCCAAGTCACGCTGACATCTCTCTTGCTCTCTCTCTTTATCTCCCTCTGCTGTACCAGCACCAGGAAAAATTGCCGGTTTTTGGAGCTTTCTGGATTTTAGATGTTCGGATAAAGGATTGTGTACCTGTATTTCCACATGATTTCTAAACCACAATGGTATTTTTTTTTTAATGCATTTAATAGATGGAAGAGCAAGTACAATTATAGAGTTAATTTGAATAAATTATCCATTTTGGGAAAGGGTTTACAAACCAAACAGAAGTTAAATGGGAATTGGGTAGAATTCTTCCATTTATACATTAATAGATTTGACTAAATCGTCACATCATTGTGGTTGATATAAGAATACTTGTAGAAATAAGGAAAGATGAGTGATCGAACTGAATCAAACAGATTATTTCTGGTTTCAAAAATGCTTTCTATTTGTGCTATTGTATTGTTGCACATCAAAAATCTGGAGGTGTTCAGCAGATGGCATTTGTGAACCCTGTGGTGCTTTTCTTCCGAGCATAGTAGCCTGCAGTTTATTACCCTGAATACCTCATGGTGGTTTGTAGGAAAGAACATTTCATCTATCGTTTTCTTTTTGAGAGTCGATCCCCAGACAATCACCTGTCAGGCAGAGAGGAAAGCATTAAAAGTGAAAGGTTGTGTGTAGTAGGTGACAGTTTTATAGCTCAGAAATTTGTGGCTTTGTCTCGGTGTCCTTTTTTTTAAAAAACATCACAAAGCCCAGATGTGTTTGCTTCCATTATCGGCAGAGCAATTTACTCAGCATCCTGAGGAAGGCCACATCAAGAGAATAGATCCCTTCATCAGATTAATGCATTCTTCAAAGCTGCTTCAGGAAGCTCTTTAGCAGACATGTTGGTCCAAACAGGCGAAATGAACTTGTCAGAATATTCTACCATGAATGTCCACAGCAAGATGAGCCTCTTTTAATATACACGTTGAGACACGCATTGACAAAATAGTATTGTCACAATAGTATTTAGCAAGACAGCAGTCTTCACTCTTTTGTACGAGTTGCTTAAAAACTCTCAATCCCAGTATGAGGACAAGACTGTAAAGGTTGTTTCAGCATCTCTGTGAGCATGGGATGATTTAGCACCTTGATATCCTCAAAAAGGTTAGAGGAATAAAGCTGGATAAATCAGCCATAAATCAAAGAATAGAATTGGAAAAATGAAATGAGCTATTTAGCCTTTAAAGCTTAAATAGTTAACATAAACATATTTTACGGTTCTCAGTAGTCTTCACAGTTTCTATTTCAAACTGTACTTAATGGATACAAATTTTCAGAAGCCAAATCGGAATTTATTGTCATGAACATGTGTCCAGCAATTCATTGTTTTGCAGCAGAATTTACAGGCGCAAAATTTGCTACAAGTTGCATTTATATATTTTTAAAAATTGGTGCAAAGAGAAAAACTCAGATAGTGAAATAATAAATCAGTAATATTTAGTTTTCCTAAACAAACCCTTAGATGTTTGGACATCTCTCCTGTTCCCCCACACCTTGATGAAGGGCTCTAGCCCGAAACGTTGGTGATGTATCTTTACCTTTGCTGCATGGTCTTTTTGACCTGTTGAGTTTCTCCAGCATTTGTGTGTTTTAGCATTTAACCACAGTGTCAATAAAATCCTGTGTTTTACTTTAGATAATGCAACAAGCACTTATGTTGTGTTCACATCAGCGGCACCTGCATTTTCAGAAATGTTTTGAAAATCTCAAGATAATTAACTTTTACTCCAATCAAAAACTGGACAGCAAGATCCTTAGTGGAGGAATATATTTTTATTAAGACATCATGGATAATGTCAACACTACAATTCATACGAAAACAGGATTCTTTAAGAACTATAATTTTTGAGTGACAGTAACCAATCATTGTGTGAAGAAATTAAAAATCGTTATGGGGGCGGGGGGGGGTGGATCACGCAATTAGGGAATTCTGTGAAAAAATTATTAGTAAATAGAAACTGGGACATTGCTCAGTTGGGAGTACAAGACCCCTAAAGCTACATTTTAAATGTTCCATCTCTGAACACAGAAAGCGTAGCATAGCACTTCTGCACATTAACAGAATGATGCTTATGCAGCAATAAAGATTAGCCAATTTGCAATTTCTTCATCAAATATTCTATAACCGAGGCAGGAAAAGATGATGAACATTAGCTGTTTTACACCATTACAGAACATAAATGCTGCTGTGGTGTTGTTCACTATATTTATATTGCAACAGAAACTTAAAAATTGTGCAATGTCTTTGCATTAAAGTAAATGTGAAAATATAATGCTTTTAAAAATTTAGTCATACAGCACTGTAAAGGGCCATTTCGACCCACGAGTCTGTGCTGCCCGATTTACACCCCATTAACATACACTACTGGTATGTTCTGAATGGTGGAAGGAAACCAAAGCTCCCATGGAAAATCCACACAGCCATGGGGAGTGCATTCAAACTCCTTACATACAGCACAGAATTTGAAGCCAGGTCTGGTCCCGCCCGATCACTGGCACCGAAATCGTATTGCACTAACTGCCTCGTCAACCATGCCCCTCATATAGAAAATTCCAAACTCTGATGAATGAGCCTAACATTTGCCATTGTTAGTGGTTAATCACCAAACCCAATTGCTGAATATTTCACATACCTTTTCCCTTTTCTTTGTTTCACCTCCCCTGTTTTATTTCTTGTCCTGAAGGCATGAATGCCCTGCTTGGTATCACTAACCTCTAGAAATGACTATTATTCATGTGTGAACTTTGAGAGATTTTTATTGGCAGGATATTTGGCTGTGAATGAATTCACTGCAAAGCCACATACTGAGGTCACAAACTCAAACAAAATCATTTCATTCAAAAGGCATTTGGTACCCTGCAGCTGTGCAGGCAGGTTGGATAATGGATCACCCACTGTCATCTAGAGTTTATTACTAATACTGACCCATTCTTCACTAAAGGACTTCCATTTGGTGGCTTAACTTTTAACTGAGCAAATTGTTCTGCTATTGGATTGACTTAAACTTGCAAGGCAGCAGCTAGTAAAGAATTGCTACCATTCCCTACAAAGTGAGGTTGTGGTTAGGATTTGTAGTGGATTGAAGAGTTTCCAGTGGCTTAACTTCATACAACAGCTAGGAATGGTCTGTTTTGAGCACTTCTTGTTGTACATAGTCGCACTTGTTATTTTCCCATTGTGATTGACAGAAGAAGACTGGGTGGGTGGGGGGGGGGGGGGTGGGGGGAGAGAGAGAGAGAGAGAATACATTGTTCTGAGAGCCCTAATGTAAATACATTCCTACACAATTGAAACTGAGATCAAGCATCTGATATTACACATTGGGACAATCCAATGCATTAAAAGTCCAATGAAAATGCAATTTATGTTTTTGCTGCATTATAAACCTGGTTCACACTTGCAACCTTTCCAATGCATTGGACAATGAAATTAAGGAAGGATATTCATTAACTTGTAAAGCACCAGTTTGATGCAAGATTGCCTGAAATGGAATTGATGCAGCAGTTTATTTGTGGCTGGATATCGAGTTTATCCTTTTATCTTTCTTATCCCTGTACATTCCAGTTTCTCTTTCAACAGGATCAAAGTATTAAGTCAATTTATACTTCTCTTACCTCTTTAAATTAAACATATGGAATGGCGTTCAAAACCTCAATCCTCAGTCAGAGATATTACTAACTCACCTAAATTAATGGGAGATTTGATAGAAGAATACAAAATCACGAGGGGTAAAAGCACATGGGTTAAAGATGAAAGGTTTAAGGGGAACATTAGGGGCAACTTTTTCACTCCGAAGGTGGTGAGAGTGTGGAATGAGCTGCCAGTGGAAGTAATGAATGTGGGTTTGGTTTAAGGCAAATTTGCCAAGGTACATGGATGGGAGGGGTTACGGTCGAGGTTCAGGCCGATGGAACTTGACAGAATAAATAAATGGGCACAGATTAGATAGGCCAAAGTGGCAGTTTCTGTGCTGCAGTGCTCTATATGTAGACTAAAATGAAAATGCTTAATTATTCTTCAATCTGTTTCTATATTAATTTTGGAATTTTAGAATGTCAAATACTAACAAAGCATATCCAGTAAATGACAGGAACCTAAAAATGTTCACGTACAGAGGAATGGTAGGGTGCAAATTCACAGCTCCCTGAATATGTTGACACAGGTAGATAGGGTCATGAAGAAAACACTGGACATGTCAGCCTTCATAGGTTAGGCTCTTTGTATGAAAATTGAGATATTAGGCTGCCACTGTATGAAACAGGCGTCAGACTTCACTTGGAGTATTGTGTGTACAGTTCTGATCACCACAAGACAGGAACGATGTGGCAGCGTTAGAACAAGTACAGAAGAATTTCACCAGGGTAATAACTGGAATGGAGGGGTTTACTGAGGAGGAGGCTGAATTTTTTCTCATTGGAAAATTGAACGCTGGATGTAGGTTTATAAAATTACAAGGGGCATGGATAGGAGGGGTAATCAGAATCTTTTTCCAAGAACAGAATGTCTGGAATAAAAGCTCCTAACTAAATTGTGAAGAGTCAATTACACCATTCAAACCCTCAGTGCTTAAGGCGTAGGTAATTTATTTTACACTGCCTTGATCAAGGAAGTATTTTTTATCTCACGTAAGATCATTGATGTAAAAAATCTTTCATCAGACAACTGCAATTGTAGATTGGGTATAATCAGCTGAGATGATGTGTCAATCAGACAATCTTATCCCGCTGCTTCAGCAGAGTGGTTCATTCATGTTAAATGAATACTAGCCAGTCATCCTTTTGATATTTCTAGAAAGAACCGTCTGTGAATTTTAAAACTGAGAATTTTCCATGAGAGACATTTGAAAATATGAAAGATGCATTTTTACCAGATATTGATTTTTTAAAACACATACAGGACTGCAATTAAAATAGCACCTACAAAATCCCATGTCCTTCCCATTTTGTTTTGTTTTATTGGGCAATAAGAGGAAGGCAGGGTCTTAAATTTACAGATCTGTGAGCAGGTTCTGATCAGCAATGTCACCAGTGGCCTTTACCTGGGTAGTGGAGGTGTTGCCGGTGTCTGTTCCACCCTGAGAGCAGACCCTGGACCAACCTTGGCTCTTCCAAAGGCCACAGCTGGTTGTAATCCTTCCTCTTGGCCAAGTCATTAGAATTTGTGGCACTGTTGTACCCCTGACAACTTAAAGAGGGTCATTGAACACAATCCCATTTTTCATCTCTCGTTCTGTAGTTCAACAACTGAGGGAAATATGCCCTTGCCATCCACTCATCTACCTCTGTCATTATTTCATAAATCTCAATTAATTCTCACTTCTGCTTTCTCTGTTTCAAACAAAATGAACCAAGGCTTTCAAATCTTTTCTCAATATCAAAATGTTTTAGTCCCAACATAGTGTTTATAAAACCACACTCAACTCTCCTCAAACATCCTTCATGAAATGTTCTGAACTTTTTCTTAGGAAGACCCTTAGGATCAAGTATGACTTCCCTCCACTCAGAATTTTCTCACGTGCCTGATGTGGGAACAGCAGACTTTTCCGCCAATAGATTACTCTGCTCCATCCACCACCTATGTATGCTCTCAATATATCGCCTTATTACCATCCTAAATATTCCTTCCCACTTTGAAAAGTCATGGGCTAGAGGTTCCCGGGAAATAGTGGGAACTCTTCCCTTCAACAAGGAAACTATGAGCAATTTTCTATGTTGGGCTGGCCATGTCATTCACATCTGACACAAGTCTACAGAAAGAGCCAATCTATTACGAATTCTGTTGCGGAAGGAGATTACCAAGCAGACTAAAACTACACAGATTTCTAGCTATGGTTAGAGCATGGTTAAGCACTCCAAACAAAATCTGTCTCCATGGGCCATTGCAGGTAACTACTGCTTTATCTTCTTTTTCAGTTATCCCCAGATTTTTTTTGTCCTTCAAGGTCCGTCAGTTCTTCCCATTCTTTGTACTTTGCTTTGTTTGGTCTTCCCAAATTACCCTTTTACGTAACTCCTTTGCCTACCAATAGCTTCCTGATATCTACAACATTGCCATTGTCCAATTTTTGTGAGATCTGTACATTTATTAACCATGCTCCCTATGGCCCTTCTTAGGCAGGGGAAGTACTTTCCCTATAGCCAAACTATCAGTAATAATTTTTAAAGTCATACTTATAACTGATATATCTTCTATTTTTTTCTGAACGCCAATGGAAATGTGCTTAGTCCATTACATGACAATCCTACCATCCAGAAGACTGCTTGGTAATCTTTACACACATACTCTCTTTGGCAAGAATACACTTGTTTAGGTGCAGAAGCTAAAACTACTCCCACTTCTTCAGATGTTCTTAACCAGGCTCTGCATAAAATCCACATTCCACTAATCAATTGACTCTCCCAACTCCACATTAACCTTTCTTTTAAAAACAAAGTATCTATTCAGTCATATTCAATCCTTATTCAACAAGTACAAGCTCATTGTCATTAATTAATGTAATTTTCAGTATGACAACTAACTTTTTTTTTCATTTTTACTATTGCAGTTGGTGGTCTACTGCAGCAAGTAAGAATTTAAGTGTATCTGTCCATTGTATTTATGTATATGACAATAAACTCACATTGAGATTTCATACTTCAGAACTTTACAAATATTTCTTTTTCAAATGGCAATCAGGCTCATGATCCTTCCCTTCCTACCCTAATCACAAACTACTCTGGCACTAGAAATGACCTGCCGGCACAATTGAAAAGTCCCCACTAACAGTGACTGTGGCCAGTTCTGGTCTCCTTGCATTTTTTTTAAATTTTTAATTTTTCACACTATGAACCATACTGACCAAAGTACACACAAACATTTCCCTCTTGAATATGCACAGTGTCATTTTCTCCCCTTTCCCCCCCACCCTCCCTTCTCTCCCTCCTTCACCCACCCCCCCACCCACTCAATATTCAACATATATGATACATTAAACCCATTAAACAATGTCATCACACAATGAAAATAAACAAGAAATTTGTGTCTTCTACTTTTACATACTGGGTTAGTTCATTTCGTCTTCTTCTCCTTCTGTCATTTTAGGCGGTGGAGGTCCGCGGTAGAACTTCTCTGTTGTGTTCCATGTACGGTTCCCAAATTTGTTCGAATACTGTGATGTTATTTCTTAAATTAGATGTTATTTTTTCCAATGGAATACATTTATTCATTTCTATGTACCATTGCTGTATTCTCAGGCTATCTTCTCTGGTCTCCTTCTTCTTTGGCTTGGCTTCGCGGACGAAGATTTATGGAGGGGGTAAAAAGTCCACGTCAGCTGCAGGCTCGTTTGTGGCTGACAAGTCCGATGCGGGACAGGCAGACACGATTGCAGCGGTTGCAAGGGAAAATTGGTTGGTTGGGGTTGGGTGTTGGGTTTTTCCTCCTTTGCCTTTTGTCAGTGAGGTGGGCTCTGCGGTCTTCTACAAAGGAGGTTGCTGCCCGCCAAACTGTGAGGCGCCAAGATGCACGGTTTGAGGCGTTATCAGCCCACTGGCGGTGGTCAATGTGGCAGGCACCAAGAGATTTCTTTAGGCAGTCCTTGTACCTTTTCTTTGGTGCACCTCTGTCACGGTGGCCAGTGGAGAGCTCGCCATATAACACGATCTTGGGAAGGCGATGGTCCTCCATTCTGGAGACGTGACCCATCCAGCGCAGCTGGATCTTCAGCAGCGTGGACTCGATGCTGTCGACCTCTGCCATCTCGAGTACTTCGACGTTAGGGGTGTAAGCGCTCCAATGGATGTTGAGGATGGAGCGGAGACAACGCTGGTGGAAGCATTCTAGGAGCCGTAGGTGGTGCCGGTAGAGGACCCATGATTCGGAGTTGAACAGGAGTGTGGGTATGACAACGGCTCTGTATACGCTTATCTTTGCGAGGTTTTTCAGTTGGTTGTTTTTCCAGACTCTTTTGTGTAGTCTTCCAAAGGCGCTATTTGCCTTGGCGAGTCTGTTGTCTATCTCATTGTCGATCCTTGCATCTGATGAAATGGTGCAGCCGAGATAGGTAAACTGGTTGACCGTTTTGAGTTTTGTGTGCCCGATGGAGATGTGGGGGGGCTGGTAGTCATGGTGGGGAGCTGGCTGATGGAGGACCTCAGTTTTCTTCAGGCTGACTTCCAGGCCAAACATTTTGGTAGTTTCCGCAAAGCAGGACGTCAAGCGCTGAAGAGCTGGCTCTGAATGGGCAACTAAAGCGGCATCATCTGCAAAGAGTAGTTCACGGACAAGTTTCTCTTGTGTCTTGGTGTGAGCTTGCAGGCGCCTCAGATTGAAGAGACTGCCATCCGTGCGGTACCGGATGTAAACAGCGTCTTCATTGTTGGGGTCTTTCATGGCTTGGTTCAGCATCATGCTGAAGAAGATTGAAAAGAGGGTTGGTGCGAGAACACAGCCTTGCTTCACGCCATTGTTAATGGAGAAGGGTTCAGAGAGCTCATTGCTGTATCTGACCCGACCTTGTTGGTTTTCGTGCAGTTGGATAATCATGTTGAGGAACTTTGGGGGACATCCGATGTGCTCTAGTATTTGCCAAAGCCCTTTCCTGCTCACGGTGTCGAAGGCTTTGGTGAGGTCAACAAAGGTGACCTTACTTGATGAAGTTCTTCTTACTTGATGAAGGATTATACTGGCTTTGGAGGTGGTGCAGAGGAGGTTCACCAGAGTGATTCCTGAGATGAGGGGGTTAGCCAATCAGGAGAGATTGAGTAGTTTGGGACAGTACTTGTTGGAATTCAAAAGAATGAAAGGGGGATATTATAGAAATGTATAAAATTATAAAAAGTATTGATAAGATGGAGGTAAATGCACTGTTTCTATAGAATTCTCTCTCCATTGAAGCAGTGGAGGCTGCCTCGGTATTTTTTTATTTTAAATTTAAATTTTTTAAATTTAAATTTAGGCATACAGCATGGTAACAGGTAATTTCGCCCCATGAGACCGGGCTGCCCAATTACACCCAATTGACCTACAACCTCTGGTACATTTCAAATGGTGGGAGGAAATGAGAGCTCCAAGGGAAAACCCACACAGACACAGGGAGAATGTACAAACGCCTTACAGTGGGGGATTTGAACCCTGCTCCTGATCGCTAGCTCTGTAACAGCATCGAGCGAACTGCTTCGCCAATTGTGCTGCAACCTCCACACCCGGTAAATATATGTAAGACAAGATTTTTGCATAGAAGGGATATGGGGAAAAGGCAGGTAGGTGGAGATGAGCCAATCATGAGATCAGCAACTATCTTATTGAATAGCAGAGCAGACTCGATGGGCCGGATGGACTTTTCCTGCTCCTCTTTCTTATGTTTGTATCTATCCTTTATATTCATTATCCCTTTCCACACTTAACATATTTAATGTAAACTATTGCAGTTGCTTTTTGCAAAAAATACCTGATTAGATGCAACAAGTAAGAATTTCAGTGAATATGTACATTGTACTTATGTGTATGACAATAAATGTCATTATTAATGTCAAGTCACCTTTATTTGTCATTCATACCATGTTTGCACATTAAAGACAAGATGGCGTTTCTCCAGGACTGCAGAGCATATTTACATAAATACAGGTTAGAATAGAAGTTCAGCACATTTAAAATCTTAAGACTTGTACATTAACAGTCCACGGTACCCAAACCCAAATGTTCTGGGAGTTCAGGAGTCTGATGGCTTGATGGCAGAAGGAAGAACAGTTTACTTGAGGGGTGTGTGGAGTCCTTCACAATGTTTATTGCCTTTCGCCTGCATCGAGGGTTGTAGATGTCCTTCATGGTAGGAAGAGAGCCCCAATGATCTTTTCTGCTGACTTCACTGACCTCTGCAGGGTCTTGTGGTCCAAGGAGGTACAGCTTCCAAACCAGGTGGTGATGCAGTTTCACAGGATGCTCTCAATACATCCTTTGTAGAATGTGGTGAGGATGGAGGATGTGAGATAGATTTTCTTCAGCCTTCGCAGGAAGTAGAGGCGCTGCTGGGCCTTCTCGGCTATGGAGCTTGTTTTAAGGGACCACATGAGGTTCCTCGCCAAGTGCACTCCAAGGAACTTGATACTCTTGACAACCTCAATGGTGGAGCATCAATGGTCAGCAGAGCATGGTCCTTACAAGCCCTCTTGAAGTCAACAACAATCTCTTTTGCTTTTATTTGATGTTCAGATACAGGTTGTTGGCTCTGCATCAGTCCGTTAGTAACTGTACTTCATCTCTGTATGAATGACTCGTCATTCTTACTGATCAGGCCCTCCACGGTTGCGTCATCAGAAAACTTGATGATGTGATTCGAGCAATGTTAGCTGCACAGTTGTGGGTCAGCAGAGTGAACAGCAGTGGGCTAAGCACATTGCCCTGGGGGCAGTGCTCAGTGTGATGGTCTTGAAGATGCTGTTACCAATCTGGAATGCCTAAGGCAGTGATTCACAATCTTTTTCTTCCACTACATACCACTTTAAGTATTCCCTTTGCCATGGGTTCTCTGTGATTCGTAAGGTGGTATGTGGGCGGAAAGAAAAAATTTGAAAACTACTGTTTTAATCATACCTAATTGACTCATTATACACGTGGTTTCATAACTCCAAAGGAAATGGGTCAAGGACAATTTTTCTCAAGCAAAATATTAATTACAATTGGGTCCAGAGCAGTGATTCCCAACCTTCCCTTCCCACTCACATCCCACCTTAAGCAATCCCGTACTAATCACAGGGATTACTTAAAGTGATATGTCAGTGGAAAGAAAAAGGTTAAGAACCGCTAGCCTAAGGTCTCCTCAACAGGAAGTCAAGAATCCAATTGCAGAGGGTGGTGTTTAGACCCGGGAGGCTCAACTTCCTTATCAGAAACTGTGGTATGATTGTGTTAAAACATAGAAACATAGAAGATAGGAGCAGGAGTAGGTCATTCGACCCTTCGAGCCTGCTCCGCCATTCAACGAGATCATGGTTGATCTTAAAGTTCAGTACCTCGTCCCCGCTTTCTCTCCGTAACCTTTAAAACCCTTATACTGAAGAAATAGATCTAATTCCCTCTTAAATATATTTAATGAACCTGCCTCTACTGCCCTCTGTGGCAATGAATTCCACAGATTCACCACCCTCTGGGTAAAGAAATTCCTCCTCATCTCGGTCCTAAATGGTTTGCCTATTATCCTCAAACCATGGCCCCGGGTTATGGATTTTCCCATCATTGGAAACATCCCATCTGCATCCATTCTGTCCAGTCCTGCCAGGATTTTATATGTCTCTATGAGATCCCCTCTCAATCTTCTAAACTCCAGCGAGTACAATCCTAATTTGCGCAATCTTTCCTCATAAGTCATTCCTGCCATTCCAGGTATCAGCCTAGTGAATCGCCTCTGCACTCCCTCCATTGCAAGAACATCCTTCCTTAGATAAGGTGACCAAAACTATATACAATACTCCAGGTGTGGACTCACCAAGGCCCTGTACAGCTGCAGTAAGGTATTCTTGTACCTATACTCAAACCCTCTTGATATGAAAGCCAACATACCATTTGCCTTTTTAACCGCCTGCTGTACCTGCATGCTCACCTTCAGAGACTGGTGTACAAGTACCCCTAGATCTCTCTGCACTTCCCCATCTCTTAATCTATTGCCATTCAAATAGTGATCTGCCCTCCAGTTTGTATTACCAAAGTGGATAACCTCACATTTATCCACATTGTAGTGCATTTGCCATGTATCTGCCCAGTCCCTCAATTTATCCAAATCACACTGGAGCTTCCTGACCCCCTCTTCCATGCACACAACCCCTCCTAGCTTAGTGTCATCTGCAAATTTGGAGATATTACATCCAATCCCCTCATCCAGATCATTAATGTAAATTGTGAACAGCTGGGGTCCCAGTACAGATCCCTGTGGCACCCCACTGGTCACCGCCTGCCACTCAGAAAACGAGCCATTTATCCCAACTCTCTGTCTTCTACCTGCCAGCCAGTTCTCAATCCACATCAATACTTTGCCCCCAATCCCATGAGCCTTGATTTTGGAAGTCAGTTGTTTATGCGGGACCTTATCGAAGGCCTTTTGGAAGTCCAGGTACACCACATCCACTGGCTCTCCCCCATCTATTTTACCTGTCATCATCTCAAAGAATTCCAATAGATTTGCCAAGCATGATTTACCGTTTGTAAATCCATGTTGACTCCGTCCGATCCCTTCTCTGCTAGTCTTATGCTCTGCTATTAAATCCTTAATAATGGATTCCATCATTTTGCCCACTAGTGATGTAAGGCTCACCGGCCTATAATTCCCCGCTTTTTCTCTACCCACTTTTTAAATAGTGGGGTAACATTAGCTACCCTCCAATCCATGGGTACTGATCCTGAGTCTATCGAGTTCTGGAAAATAATTCTTAAATGATGAATGTTGAATGATGAGCTAAAGTCAATAAACAGCATTCAACCATACAAGTCCTTTGCCAACTGGTAAACTGATTGACTGATATGGTCTATACATTTTCCCCTTTTAAATAATGATCCATGATTATCCTCCTCTGATGGTCCTCCAATATTAATCTGAAGATTAGAAAGTTATGTTCAAAGCTTTTATTATTATTTTTCTCTGAAACAAAGAAAAAACAGTGAATATTTGTAATGTTCAGCAGGTCAGAAAGAAATGTAGCAGACTTCAGCAGAAAATTTTATTGGAAGACTGTGCCTGGCAATTGGAGTCAGGTGACTCAGGCAGTTGGATTTGAAAAAGCTCCAATCAGCAGGAAGCTGTTTGGGCAAAAGAGATCAAGTGATCCAGGGATGTGTTTTTTTTTCATGAACTTGTCACACAGGGTGGTATTAATTCACTTCAATTCAGTAGTCTGGAGACAGTACTATTGACCAGAGATCCACAGTGTACATGCAGCAGTAGGTAGGAAATTCACAATTAACTCATTTTTTTTCCTACAGAAACAAAGGGTATGATTTATGTTGATGATACATCATAAATGAAACATCATAAACAAGTAAGTTTTCATTTGGTTGTGTGCAAACAAATAGCTGGGAAAATGAATGGGACAAGCAGAATGATGTTTGAAGGATGGTGGTAATCACTTGGAAGATGTAAATAGAAGGAGAAAAATGTGGAGAAGAGAGCTAAAATGTTAAATTTTAAATTAAATTTAAACATACCGTAAGATATGTTTCATACGGTGAAAAGAAACCGGAGCCCCCAGGAAAAACCCAAGCAGGCACAGGGAGAATCTACAAACTCCTTACAGACAGTGTGGGATTAGAACCCCAGTCCTGATTGTTGGCACTGTAACAGTGTTGTGCCAACTGTGCCACCCCAAATGGTGAAACTATGAGGCACACAACATGAGAGAAGCAAATCACTACAGATGGTACAATCTAAAACTAAAACAGATTGCTGTAAATACTCCGCAAGTCAGGTAGCATCTGTGCAGGGAGAATAATTGAGTCATTTAAGTTGATGATCCTTCATCAGAAGTAGCTGGTTCTGATGTAATTTGGAAAGGCTTTTGTCTAAAATTGTTGAATTCAATGTTAAATCCAGAAGGCTAGAAAATAGACGCAATCATCATTTGGCTTAGAGCAGAGGCCCCTTTTTTTTTTACACAATGCCTCACACATGTCTTGTATTTGGGCCAAAGCCTTGTATTTAATGTGTTGAAGTGAGTCTGAAGAATAGAATTAAGTAAAGGTTAAGATTTCCATTCAGCCAATTTAATTCATCTATCTGGATCCTAAAATTCAATTCACTCACATCCAATTGTCCCTTAAATTTTTCTGGAGTTCTAATCCCTTTCACAATAGATAACCTTTCCTTTAGAGAATGGAGAGAAAAGGAATCAAAAGGATGGAAAATTGTTTTTCGGGAAATAAATTATTATCTTTTGATCAAATGAAGGACAAATATGGTATAACTCACAGTACAATGTTTTCATACCACCAACTGAAAACCTACTTGAAGGACAAATTGGGAAGCAGACTGAGATTTCAGAGAGAGATTCCTTTTCCAGGACATTAGCCTTCCAAAGTTTGCCTGCTCTGTCCTTCTGGATCTCCTCTCTCTCTCTGTTTCACACCCTCCCTCTCTGAGAGCAAAACTGTTCTCCTCTGCCTGCAAACATCACATGCTCTTCCAGGTAAGCTCCTGTTGATTCTTTGTTGCCTCCTGCAAAAAACATTCTGAAAAAATCCTGCAAATATTCTGTGTTTTAAAATGTGTGTGTGCAAGCTGCTCTAACAATTCCTCCCAAACCACCTCTAAATACTCTGTTTCTGCTAGTTCTACATCTAATTCTAGATTTTTTTTTCATTTCACTGGCAATCAGCTTTTCATAAGGAACGAAGCATTGATAAGATTCCACAAAAGAGACCATTAGAAAAGTTAATGGAATTTAAGGGAAGATATGAGAATGTGAATAGGTTGGGAGTTGAATAGCTGACAGGTTAGGCAAAAAAAAGTAGAGATCGCAAATAATGGGTGTGTTCACCGTTTCTAGAGAGTAAGTAATGGTGTGCCACAAATATTGATGTTGGGTCTCAACAAATCTCTTATTTAAAGGCAATTATATTTGATTATATAAGGGAATATTAGATTTCGGCCATTATAGAAAGAATTTACCAGAGAGCAAATGGATGGAGAGAGGAAAGAAATTATGAAGGCAGTGATAATAAATTTTCTTTATCAGGATTCAACAACATACTTTTCAGAATCAGTATTTATTATCAAGAACAGTCACAAAATTTATTGTTTTGCGGCAGCTTCAAAGTGCAAACATTTGTACTATATAACAATAAATAAAAATAGTGCACCAAAAGTCAAAGTAAGGCAAAGTCTTTGGTTCATTGATCATTCAGGAATCTGATGGCAGTGGGAAAGAAGCTGTCCTTGTGCCACTGAGTGCTAGTGTTTAAGCTCCTGTACCTTTTTCCCAATGGTAGAAGATAAAGAGGGCATGTCCTGGGTGGGTGGGGGTCTTTGAGGATAGAGGATGCTTTTTTTAAGACACCACCTCATGTAGATGTCCTCGATGGAGTGAAATCTGGTGAACTCATGCCGAGTTAACAACCCTCTGGAGTTTATTCTTGACCTGAGAGTTGGCTCCTCCATACTAGACAGTGATGCATCCAGCCAGAATGCTCTCTACGATATACCTGTAATAGTTTACAAGAGTCTTCAGTGACATACCGAATCTCCTCTTTTAATATTGATTTGGAAGAAAGAAATATTACATGTTACATAGTGAGCATATAAAGAGGGTTGGAAAAGATGATTAGTTAGGAATAGCAAAAGAAAAACTATGATTTTAAAAAATTCCTAAATTGTGTCCAGATCCTCAATCTATGTCTTTCTCATTGGAGAACCACAGCCAATATGAATTGGAAACAATATCTTCACCTCACTGATCATCAACACAGGTGCACCCCAAGGATGCATGCTTAGCCCACTACTCTACTTGTTAAATACCCATGACTGTGTGGCCAGGCACAATTCCAACACCATCTACAAGTTCATCGATGACACCACAGTTGTCAGCAGAATCACAAATGGCAATGAGGAAACGTACAGGAGGAAGATAGATTAGCTTGTTGAGTCGTGTCACAGCAACAAACTTGTGCTCAATGTTAGCAAAACCAAGGAGATGATTGAAGGAAGCCAGGGAGGCACGACATAGTCTTCATCGAGGGCTCAGTAGTGGAGATAGTCAAGAACCTCAAATTCTTGGGTGTCAACGTCTCTGCGAATCTGTCCTGGAACCTCCATGTTGATCCAATCACAAAGAAGACTCACCAGCAGCTATACTTTGTGAGGTGTCTGAGGAGATTCAGTATGTCAATGAAGACTCTTGTAAACTTCTACAGGTGTACCTTGGAGAGCATTCTTGCCGGTTGCATCATGGAGGCGTCAACTCTCAGGACAAGAATAAACTCCAGAAAGTTGTTAACTCAGCCTGCGACATCACAGGCACCAGACTTCACTCCATTGAGGACATCAACATGAAACGGTGTCTTCAAAAAGCAGCCTCTATCCTCAAAGACCCCCACCTACCCAGGCCATGCCCTCTTCACTCTGCTACCATCGGGGAAAAGGTACAGGAGCCTAAAGACGAGCACTCAATGGCACAAAAACAGTTTCTTCCCCACTGCCATCAGATTCCTGAATAATCAAGCACTGCCTTACTTTTCATGCTCTACTATTGTTAATATTATTATATTTTTAATAGTAATTTCGTAAGATGGTTATAATATGAACGTTTGATCTATGAGGTTGCTGCAACACCCAAATTTCATGACTTGTTCATGACAATAAATCCTGATTCTGATTCTTTACCTCGTTATTTGGTTTTTAGTCAATTTAGAGAAATAAAAAGGTAAAAAAAAAATACACGTAAAATAGCCAAAATAGATGTCTTTTTTTTTTAAATCAATCCCATTTCTACCCATGGAGGGGGGTCCTGCTGACTTATCTAAATGTAACAATAAGTGTAAATTACATATATTGGCTGCCCAATAATAGAATCTAAAGTTTGGTAGTGATAATTCCCCCATTCCTTTTACTCTTTTGGAGATGAGCCTTATTTTATACAAGGCAGTTTTCCTTGTCATATACATGACAAGATCATTGAATCCAGTGAATCAAAGAAGGATTTAGTCAGCCCGAGAACCGACTAAACTGAGCAAGTAAAGTTAAAATATTTGGTATAGAATATTTTTAAAATCTGTCCCAGTGGGGTTAAGGAAATGGAACATTGCACAGGCGAGGTGCATGTTTTCTTTTTAGCCCTTTTTTGAGTTTGTTTTATTTTATTTTTTTTTTAGTTTATTTTTATTCCTTATGTGCATTATTTGGTTAATTAGGTTGGGTTTTTTTCAGGTTTCAGTGAGGTCTCTGAACCCCACTTATTTATTTGTATAATGTATAATCGGTCTAGTTATATGTTTGGAGAAGGGGGGATAAAATGCGGACTCTATACATTCCATGAATGTTTAAAAAAAAGATTGTATTGATTGTTGGAATTACTTTGAGTCTGTATATATAAAAAAAAAGTAAAATATTTTTAAAAAATGTTTGGTATCATAACCTCAAGATTTGAAATAAAGAGTAAAAGGTTGTCCGCATATAGAGAAACTCCAATCCTGTTTATCCCTGTACAATCTCCTTTCTCCATTCCAAAACCAAGTCGAAGAGCAAAGAACTTGAGGGGCATCCTTGCCGAGTGTCTCTAAAGCTCAAAAGAATTTAATTGTTATGAATTTGTGTGAATAGAGGCCATAGTCATTTTAAATGATGCTGATTGGCCTAATAGATATGAACCAATTTTTTAAAAAAATATTGCCTTGTTTCCACTGGATAATCCAAGCAATTTTGTAAAAAAATAGAAGTATGAGTGGAGCATTTTTTTAAAATCTGTGGTCCCTGAATATTTTGGATTGTAAGGAATTATACAATAATACTTTTTGTCATTTTCTATCCGGCACCTATGGGGATTGGTAGATGCCAGATAAGTTTGATTTCTGGTTGCTTCAGACTTACTCTTACAATGCCTAACTAATACATCTGCATACACAGTTTAAAAGACAAAAGACAAAAATACATGGGCAGCATGGTTAGCGTAATGCTGTTACAGCACCAGCGACCAGGGTTCATGGTCTGTAAGGAGTTTGTACATTCTCCCCATGTCTGTGTGGGTTTTCTCCCAGTGCTCTGGTTTCCTCCCACCCTTCAAAAAAGTACCAGGATTGGAGGTTAATTGGGCAGCAAGGCTCATGGTCTGAAAGGGCCTGTTACCATGGTGTGTGTCTCTACTGTATTTACAGTGCACAAACTTCACTTGCAGGAATATATAAATCTTAAAGCATTTTACTTTATTTTCAGTCACATTCCTTGAAAACTTTTAACCGTTCCTTCATCGGCAGGTTCCTCCCCCTCCAAAGAACCAGCTGAAAGATAAACTCTAATATTATAGATAATCAACCCCCCTTCCTCCAAATTTACAGTTAAAGCCCCTGAGCAGGGATAAGAAGATATTTTAAGAGAGTTACCCCAATAGCGAATGGCATCAACCAGCTCTTCATCCTGGGCGATGCCATTGCTCTTTCACACAACTTTGTTTAAACAGTGACTGCGAGCAAAGCACAACCAAGGCCCTCCGCTGGCTGAATATTTCCTTCCATCCTCCACCAGGTTTACGTTTTATTTAGAGAACATTTACTTTTACAATTTTAAAATTGCATATTTTTTACCTATTATTTATTTTAATTTTTAAGATTTATTTTTTGGTTTATTTTTGCTGGTTGCTTGAATTCTGGATACCAGGGGTTTTACTGTATTGATCATACTGTACCTATCAAACAAAGCATTTTCATCATCTGGGATAATGAAAAATTCAAAAGTGTTTGCAATGCTTCAGTTGCAAATTTATTCTTTTAATGATCAAATACTGTAACAGAGATCATTTAATCTTCTTAGAAAATAGTGCAGGTGGCAATATTGCACTGTAATCAATATTTTGCAAACATTGATAAATTTGAGGTGTAAAGCAACAGGTTATTGATTCAAGGTTTATAGAAGTAATGGGATGTTTGTATAACTAAGGCCATGACTGTCATTCTGAGGTCAGGTTTGTAACTATTTACCTTGCAGGATGAACATTTGTGTCAATATTAGCATGATAATAACCTGCACTTCACAATGTAAATGGCAAGGTCTTTGCTATATTAACTTTGATTCTCATTAGAGATGATGTGTACACTGAGATAACAAGGAAAAATATCTTCATACCCAATAGATTTAAGACAATTGGAACACTTCAATTTTTACAGATTGCTAAATATTTTCCTAGGATGTACATTCCTCAAGGAATAACATTTCAAAGCATTGTCTCAAGAATTTAAAGACTAATAGAAATCCTATCAAGGCAGCAACAGAAGGAAATCTATATTTTTTAGAGTTTAGAAGAAAGAAGGGTATTGTAATTGAAACTTCTAAGGTCCTGGTGAGACATGGCAGGGTAGATATCAAGATATTGCCACTCATGGAAGAACCTCAAATGAGGGGACGTAAAAGATTATGATTAGGTAATTGCATGGGACCTTCTTCCTCTGGACACTAGTGAATCCCTAGAATTCTCTGCCCCAAAGATGAAGGGCTCAAGCCTGAGAAGTCAGTTCTGTTTCTTGGCCTTTGCTACATAAAGGACCCTGTTCAACCTGCTGAGCTTCTCCAACATTTTGCATTTTTACTTCAACCACAGCATCTACAGAATTTTGCTATTTACCTCTGGCCCAAGGGGGTCATTGGAGCACTTAAAGAGGAAACAGACACATTTTGAAAGATCTGGGAATTGATAGCTATGGGATCTGGCACAGAAAAGGAAATGAGGTCTACGCCAGATCAGTCATAATCATACTGAATGCCGAGAAAGGGCTGAGGGGGGGTCGAGTGGCCTTAACCCACTCCTTTTTTTTAATGTTCTTCATTCTCCAATGGTTGTCCATGATATGAGATTTGTTCAAGTCTCAAAAAATGTTTCTAGAATTTACAACAATTTTCCAGCCTTGCCTAACAACAGAAGTAGCCATAGGAAAAATAAAGGCATTTACAATTGTCTTATTACAGGTCATCGTGGATCATCTTTGCTATATTGCATTGGTAAGTTTAATAGCCGCTGAAAATCTGTAAGAACTTCACAATTAAAATGACTGCCAACTTGCAGGTAAAGCACCTTATGAACATCATCAGGAGCTCCTGTGCGTCTCATTGATCCTAAAATGTCACACACTGACATCTGAGATGACAGGCAGATTATACAGGATTCTGGAAATTAAAGATAAATGGGTTCAAAATAACAAAAAAAACATTGAGGCTTGTCCAACCTGATGGAACAGCATCAGTCGGCCTCATCAGTAACAACAATGAGTCACACTAAAGGTTCCAATAATTTTTTTTACTTGGAGATGTATATGAAAAGGAATCAAAATTGAAATTGGATAAATGCCAAGAAAGTTTTAAGTAGAGCAATAGCAACTGCAAAGAAATGTACAGCGGCCACATGGAAAGCTGATCTTGAAGTATTATTAAGTAGATGGCATAAGTGAAATGCAAAATTGTATTCCTTTAGAAAATATTAGGAATAAAGTTGAAAATTTTTATAGCATTTGTAAACATATATGGATTTTATGAATAAATTTCTGTCCACCTCTTCCACTTTATCCACTCCACTCAATTAAAAATTATAATAATAATTAATGAATATTATATACAGGCTAATGCTATTGTGTATGTAATAGTAGGTGTCACTTTCTTTTCATTTTTCCTTACTTTGGGGAGGGGGGTTAGGGACAAAAATCTAAAAGTTATGATTAATGTTATATTCATTGAATTTTTTGTCTGTATTAATAATTATTTTTTTTAAATGATGAGTCGCACTACAGAGAAGAGGTGGCAAATTTTATGAAATGGTGCAAGTATAACCACCTGAGTCTCAACATGGACAAGATGGAGATGATTGTGGACTTCAGGAGAACCAGGAATGACCAACCTCCTCTAGACATCAACAACTCTGTTGTAGAGAGAGTGGAGAGCACTAAGTTCCTTGGAGTTCACTTAACTAGTGGCCTACCATGGAGACTGAACATCACCTCACTTGTCAGGAAGGTGCAAGAGCGACTGCACTTCCAGAGAAGTCTGAAGCCGACAAGGCTACCAGCCACTATTATGTCAACCTTCTATAGGAGCTCTTCCAAGAGTGTCCTGGCCGGCTGAATCACAGTGTGGTATGGATGCTGCAGAGAAATAGATTGGAGGTCAATCCACAGGACCATTAAAGTGGCAGAGAGGATTACTTGAGTCTCCCTTCCCCCCTCCCCCCACTGACATGATCTACCAGGATCATTCTCTGAAGAGGGCGTGCAAAATCGTTGAGGACTCCTTCCACACTGTACACAGTATATTTCAGCTGTTCCTGTCAGGAAGGAGATATAGGAGTATCAGAGCCAGCACCACCAGGCTGAGAAACAGCTCTTCCCACGGGCAGTGAGATTGCTGAACGTCCAAGGGAGCTGCTCGCACTATACATCCGAGACGCTCATTTGTAAAAAGCAATATTTATTCATTTATTTTTATAGATATAATATTTGTCCTGCATATGTATTATTTGTCTATATGTATGTGTTATGTCTGGTTGTGTGTCTGCATGTTTTAGCACCAAGGACCGGAGATCACTGTTTCGTTGTGTTGTACAATTAGCTGAAAATAAACTCGACTTGACAGCAAAGTAATTACAGAGGGGACTGCACAATATTTATCAACAGGAGCAAAGTCGCAAAGTTTAAATTTTATTTTTTAAAAATCCAAGATATCACCCACTTCAAGATTAAACTGATTTAGGGTTATAGAAAAGCAAAAAAAAAAACCCTGTCGGTACCAGAAGTCTAAATAAAATCGAAAAACACTGGATTAAATCAATAGGTCCATCAGCATCTGCGGAAATAAATAATGATGTTTCCAGTGAATAACTTTTATCAGAACTGGGGAAAATTTAGAAAGCAGGCATTTGGAAATGCCAAGGAAGGGAGGGAGAGAACAAATGTCTGAGAGGGATGGACAAAGGATGACATGGATTGGTGCTGAAGATTGTTTTAATGCCAGCTAATATTTCTGGTAAACGTCTCCAGTAAAAGGAGGTAAAAGCAGAGGGAGGACATGATGGAGAAAATGAAGTCAATTTGAGCATCAGGTCACATAAGAAAAAGATTTAATAGCATAGCACACCCAGAAGTTCCACGGCAATCTTTTGTCTTCAGGGATTCAGTGTCATGCCACTTTCTCCCTGACTAGATGTATTCCATTCTCATCCATCTTTAAACCTCGGTCCTTGACCTCTCTCTGGTGAAAAGCTAATGTGTTTGTTTCAATTTCACATTGTCGTCTTTTGAAAATCTTATTGAATGTATTTTCGCCCACAGTTGTAATCTATCTTCTTGATTGCCGAGACAAAGATGAATGTCTTGTGTGATATTTTGTTCATAATTAGTCGAAAACATCTTGGGGGAGGTTCACCAAGCACAATAATTCTGCGTGAAGTGGCACTGGCTTGCCTGACCTCCATTCACTGAGTATCCATGTGAAATAGATCAAGCGTACAGAACATGCTTGCACCCACATACAAAGCTTGGGACATGGGCAGGGTGCACTGCCTTGATTAAGGTCACTTTGTGGTCACTACAGTGAAAACCAATCTTGTCCATTTTGGGCGTACCCAGTAATTCTGCGCTAACCACCAGACTAACCATGCCACTCCCTCAGTAAATGTATTTAAGACAAGGTTTTTAACATAGTAGGGGAATTAAGGGATGGGGGAAAGGCAGATAGGTGGAGATGAGCCGATATGAATGGCGGAGCAGGCTTCTTGGGCCAGGTGGCCGACTCCTGCTCCTATTTTTTAATGTTCTTATCTATCCTTTATATTCATTATCTCTTTTTGTATTTAGCTTATTAATGTATCCTATTGGAGTTGCTTATATTAGCATTTCATGATGTTCATGTTTTTTCAGATCTTCTGTCTGCATTTTGTAGGCAAAGGTTGCAGGTCTCAGCCGATAATGTTTCAGTATTGTATCTTGCCTAAACCTAGAGATTCTTAAGAATATTTAACCAAATTCAAACCCAAAAGGGGCGGCACAGTTGGCATAGTGATTAGCGCAACGCCTTTACAGCGCCAGCGATCAGGATGGGTTTGAATCCCACGCTCTCTGTAAAGAGTTTGTACATTCTCCTCGGGTCTGTGTAGGTTTTTCCCATGGGCTCTGGTTTCCTCCCACCATTCAAAAAGTACCGGGGTTGTATGTTAATTTGGTGTAAATTGGACAGCACGGACTCGTGGGCTGAAATGACCTGTTACCATGTGTTAAATTTTAAATAAAAAAATAGTTTTTAAAAAATATATATGAATTTATTTAGTGCATCAAGAAGGTGCTCAAACATGGATGTGCCATGTGAAGGATGAATGAGCATCAAGCTTGAGTGTCATCAGTGGTCCCTGCGGAAAGCAGAGATGGGTGGGATCATGGTGGAATCATGTTGTAGGTAACAGAAATTTCAGAAGATGTTGAATGTGGAGGGTGGTGGGTAGGGACAAGGGGAATCCCTGTCCATGTTGCATCTAGGGGCAGAGGGGACCAGGGCCGATATGTGAGAAATGAAGGAGATGCAAGGGTTGAATTGATGGTGGTGAAGGGGAAGCCACATTTTTTTTTTGAAGAAGGAGATCTTGGATGATCTGGATGCAACAGAAGTAGAGGAATGAGAGAAAGAAATAGAATCTTTACAGAGGACAGGTTGGGAAGTGGTGTCTTCGAGGATATTGTGGGAGTTGGTGGGTTTGTAGAAAATGTCTTGTCAAGAGTTTGTCTCCTGAGATGGAAATAGAGAGATTGAGGTAAAGGGGAAAGTTGCCAGAGATGGACCAAGTGAATTTGAGGTCAGGTGAAAGTTAGCAGTGAAGTGGATAAAGTTAACAAACTCATCAGGGTGGATGAGGCAGCTCCAATATTGTCACCAATGTAGTGAAGGAAGAGTTGAGGAGTCTTGCTTCTGAATGCTGGGACACATGCCCCTAGTCAAAACATGGACAGGATTCTCTTTGTCCCCACCCACCATCCTCCACATTCAACATCTTCTGCAATTTCTGTTACCTACAACATGAGTCCAGCATGATCCTGCCCAACTCTGCTTTCCACAGGGACCACTGATCACACTCAAGCTTGACATTTGTTCATCCTTCATATGGCACATCCATGTCTGAGCACCTTCTTGATGCACTAAATATATTTCTTTAATTTAAATTTTAAAACACAGTAACAGACCATTTCGGCCCACGAGTCCATGCTGTCCAACTTGCACCTAATTAATCTACACCCCCGATACTTTTTGAATGGTGGAAGGAAACCAGAGTCCTTTGACATGGAGAAAGTGGGATGTCAAAGGAGAAGTTATTGAGGGTGAAAACAAGTTCTACCAGGTGGAGAAGGGCAATTGTCTGAACTCAACCACTTCATTTTCACTATGGGCATCTAATCTCTTTTCACCTCCATTTCCCCCATACTGAAAATCTCAAAGCCCTTTGTTTCTTTCTTATTAAGAGACCCAATTAGTACCCCTCCACCACCAGCCTCTCCTATCTGTAAAATATTTGTACATTCTCCTTAGATCTGGTTTTCATCCTCAATATCTTCTCCTTTGACTCATCCTACTTTTTCCAAGTCAAAAGGGTAGCCAATGTACCTGCATGAGTCCCATATATGCCTGCCTTTTTGTTAGTTATGTAGACCAATTCACCTTGTTTTCACCTACCATCCCACTAACCTCAACATCTAACATACTATCGCCCACAATTTCTATAACCTACAACTTGATCCCACCACCAGACACACCTTCCCCTCTCCTTCCCTTTCTGCCTTCTGCAGAGCCTGCTCCCTCCATGATTCCCTCTTCCACTAGTTCTTCCCACGAATCACCCCGTTGGCACCTTTCCCTGTGCCCATTGCAAATGATACACTTGCGCCCAGACCTCTTCCCTCACCGCCATTCAGGGCCCCAAGAGTCCTTCCAAATGAAGCAACATTTCACTTGTGAATCTACAGGGTCATCTACTGCAACTGGTGCTCCCATTATGGCCTTCACATCAGAGAGAGACTGGATATGGACTGGGAGATTGTTTCATTGAGCTCCTTCACTCTGTCCACAGCAATGGCAGGGATCTGCCAGTGGCCAACCATTTCACTTCCACACCCCACTCCCAAACCCATAGGTTTGTCCATGGCCTCCTGCACGGTTAAACCGAGGCCACCCATAAATCGGAGGAGCAACACCAAATATCTGTCTGAGCCTCAGTTTAACATTGCCAGTTACCAGTGGGCCACACCCCTGTCTCCCTCTCTTCACTATCCCTCTGTCTCCCTTCCCCCAGCTCTCCACCCCTCTTCCCTCTCTATTCAGTGAGCTATCCCCTCCCCCATTTCTCTTGTGCCATCCCTCCGCATCCACCTATGGTCTCTTCCCTGTGACCTTGTGCTTTTCCCCTGCCCCTATTCTATTCAGGAACTTGCTTGCTTTTGCTCATACCTTGATGAAGGGCTCAGGCCTGAAACATTGGTCATGTATCTACAGGTATCTCTCTGCTTCTGAGTTTCTCCAGCATTTTTGTGTAATATTTCCAGTTGAAGCTGTCTGCTGCTCCCGTGTGTCACCGTGCCAATGGAGAAAGCTGGTTTCGGCAAACCCATCGTAAGTCAAAAAAATCATGTCAAAAAAAGAATACTGCACCTACCATTTTTTTAATTAAATTTTGAACATCTTTATTCCACACTGAAAGACGATTAATGTATACAGCTGAAAGCACACTGGGCATGAAGAATGTTTGAGGCATTGAACTAAAATTAATTGCTGGATGGTGGGTATGCTAAAGCGACACGGTCATCAATTTCACTCTCTTCTGACGATGCTCGAGAATAGCTCATTGAAGACACTGTGTCATCGACACTTGAAAGCACTGGGGTATCAACACTTATTGATGGTTTAACAGGCAGAGTCTTCCTCAGGAATCGCAAGAGAGCGGCGTACCGCAAGCACAGGAACGGATCAGAATTCGAAAATGACAGCACTGATTCAAACACTGACAGCACTGATTTGAAAAACTGTGTGTCAGGCCATCGTCCATAGGGGAGCGCCTGTATAGCACTGAGGCAGACTCATGCCACGTGCACATTTACATCTTCTGCTGATCATTTTGAGGCCACTTCCGTGACACCTGTGCTGTTGCACGTTTGCCAATACATGCTTGTGCACATAGAGGAGTTTTAGAGACACAGCTCGGAAACAGGTCCTTCAGCCCACTGACACAATGCTGACACTCGATCTATTGATACTAAACCCACAACAATTCCATTTCTAATTCATATCAACTCTCTCCAGATTCTCTCTCTCACCTGCACACAAGGGAACAGTTTACAGTTGCTCATTAATGGAATAAACTGTGTGTCTTTGGGATTTTGGAGCAAACCTGAACATCCAGAGGAAACCCACACAGTCGCAGGGAGAATACAAAAAGCCCACACAGACTGCAACTGGGATCAGGATTGAACCCAAGTTCTTGGCACTGTGAGACAGCCACTCCACTAGCTGTGTAACACTGCTGGCCACTTCCAACATATTTTGTCTGAATGCATTCTCTGCAAGTTCATATGCAAATCAGTATCTCATAATCCAGTCTTGGAAATCCCAATATGAGAGAATCACACCAGATTTTCTAACAATCTTGTCACTAGTGGATTCTTTACATCTTCAGATCAAATACCAAATATATTGCCCTCAAAGGTCCCTGATGATGCTCTCTTAAAATTACTCCTCAATCTCTCTACAACCTCTGAAAATGACATGAATATTCCTTCAAGAGGTCTGCAGCTAAATTAATATATCTGATCCCATCTCCATCTTTTTGCATTCCTGAATAGCCTTTAGTTTTAGTACCAGCACATAAACCCCTACTATAATATTTAAGCAAAGAAAATTATTTCTATTCACATCAGGAAAGAGGTCTAGCTAACTCAAGACTCACACCACCAAGTTCAACTGTTCCTGAATATGAGACTTCTAGTGCCTCTGTAGGTTTCCTGGTGGCAGCAGTGAGAACAGAGCATGTGCTGTGTGGTGTGGATCCTTGATGATTGCTGCTGCTCTCTGACAGCAGTGTTCCCTGTAGATGTTCTTGATGATGGAGAGGGTTTTGCCTGTGGTGGTAATGTGTCCATTATGTTTTGCAGGGCACTCCGCTCAGAGGTATTCGTACCCCCATACCAGGTCATGATTCAGCAGGCCAGCATACTTTCCAATACACATCTGTTAAGGTTTGCCAAAATTTTCGATGTCAGACCAAACCTCCTCAAACTCCTGAGGAAGTTGAGGCACTCACGTATATTCTTCAAAATGACATTGGTGTGTTGCATCCAGACAGGTCCTCTGAGACAGTGACTCCAATGAATTTCAGTTTTTTCACCCTCTCCACTCCTGATGGCCCAATGACCACTGGATTGTACACCTCTGGTTTTCCCTACTTAAAGTCAACGATCAGCTCCTTGTTTTTGGTGTCATTGAAAGCAAGATTGTTGATACTGCACCATTCTGCTAAATTTAATTCTCCCTCCTGAATGTTGACTTATTGCACATTTTATAGAATCCACCACCATGGTACCATCAGCAAATTTGTAGATGGTGTTATTGTCATACCGAGCCACACATATGGGCAAAATGAGTAGAGCAAGGGTCTAAGAACATAGCCCTGTAGGGCTCCAGTACTGATGGAGATTGTGGAGGAGAAGTTCTTACCAATTTTCACTGATTGTAGTCTGGAGGTGAGGAAATCCATGATCCAATTACACAGTTGAGTGTTAATTCCCATATCTTGGAGTTTGATGCTCAGTTTTGAGGGGATGATGGTGTTAAAAGCTGATTTGTATCTGTTAAAGAGCATCCTGATGCATGTGTATTTGCTCTCCAGGTGTTCTAGGGCTTTGTGTTGACCTGGTACTGCAGTAGGCAAATTGGAATGGAAATAGGAAGGGAAGGATTAAAGGTAAGGTTTGAAGAAATAAGGGAACAAGATTACTCATTGTAGAGAAAGGAAACCAACATGCTGCCTTAAGTCTGGCATGGCCTTGAAATAGGAAGTATCTTTGGCAGATGGGATCAGTGTACAAAAGTACTTTGTGTAATCATGAGCATGGCTAAACTGGTCGGCCATCATCTTCTTTTAGTCTGCCTCCATCTTCGCTTCTCTGGAAGATCAGCAGAGAATTGTAGAAGAAATGCTTAAATATAATTTTGATCTTGTTCCTGTTAAAGTTATGGCGTGAAGAGCTGGTGGGATGCCTAATAACTGAGATATGTAAAGCAGATTTTCAAGTACCATTGTACAATGAAAGAATAATGAGTGGTATGATCTGTCATTCTATTTACAACATCCTAAAGCTATTGAAGTTGGCATGAGTAACGTAACATTGTTAATTCAAAAAACACTGATGTAATGAATATCACTAAAGAGATCTTCAAAGGCAGAAGAAATCTTTAATGAATAGAATGGGAAAATATGCCAATATATTTGCCAGCATGGTTGGCGCAGAGGTTAAGACATCGCCTTTACAGCACCAGCGATTGGGTCCGGGGTTCAAATTCTGCATTGTCTGTACATTCTCTCCATGTCTGTATGAGTTTTCCCTGAGGGCTCCAGTTTCCTCCTACCATTCTGGGGGTCTAGGTCAATTGGGTGCAATTCGGTGGCACACGCTGAATCATGGGCTGTAATAGCCTGTTTCCGTGCTCTACGTCTAAATTTAAAATTCAAATTTCATGTTGTTACATTCATCACATTTCTGATTGTCTAAGAGTGGGGCTTGGAGAACTCACCACCACCACCAAGTCTGGCCCATTTCCTCATGAATTCACATGTTATAGGTTGACATGTAGAAAGTGTTTCACAAACCTATGCACTTCACAGGAATCGGCACATTCTTGAAGGCACCTAGACAACAAAGAGATGAGAAAACATTAGCAATGTTTTTTAGCAAGTAGTTTAGAACACTTGATTAGCAAAGCAGGCGTGAAACCATTCATTTATTCTACCTTCTCACTCAAAGATGAGTCAAGAAGGTAGCTAGGGAATATCGGGAATATCCTTTCAAAATCTTGATCTCAATCACTCTCTTTTAAATGATTATTGTGGCACAATATTTGAAACACCATGGCCATATGACTGACATTTTGTGCAATTTAGCATTTAATCTTTTCTCCTGTAGGGTGTCCCTCATGGGGTCTGCATCAATCTATTTTATTGATCTTCTCCCAGTCATTTTCAGTCTTCCATATTTTAATTAAATACAAAACTGTTAGTAAGCATTTAAGACTTTCCTACTCTGGACATCAGCTTGGCAAAAGAACTACATTTCAGCCTTTCATTTTCCATCCATCAAAATAACCGTGCATAGGTCATCCACTCCTTATTGTGGAGAATGGCGGGTGGCACAAGTGAAAAACGTGACCAAGATGTTTCATTTCTTCCCAGCAGTTTTGTGGCCACTACAAATGAGCTCTGGTACAGCCAATTTCAATCTCTTCAAGCTCTAGGTGATCTTTGTTTTTTGCCAACAGCATCACTCTCACACACGCACACACACAAATACGTGCATGCGTATGCGCACTTGAATGAATGCACGCACACCCCTACTTGCACAAAGGCATGTATGCATATGCGCATTTGCACAAATGAGTGCACACGTGCGCTCGTGCGCACACACATGATTTGAATATTGAAAACCATAAAATCTGGAAGCACAGAGGAGACAATCGGCATGCGAGAACCTCTGCTGACTGGACCACTCAGGTAGGAGGAGCCCTGCAACACCCAGACCAACTTTGTGCTGGTCTGCAGTATGCTCTCTATCCTCACAGGTAACCTCTACCTCATGGACAGCTCTTCTTCTGGCAACGAAAGTTAGCACAGTGTTGTCTGAATACTAATGAATTGTTCTGAGCCTCCATCGGCACTATTTGCCAGATGAATCCACAAAAGCATTAAGCATTAACATGAAGCCAGTAAGCCACAATTATCAAGCTAGGATTATGCTGTCAAGCAAGGTCAAGCTCAACCTCCTCTTCATATAGGAAGAAGAGGTTGTGCCCTCTCATTTTGTTTCTTATGATGGTTTTGTGGCGAGACCAGTTGAATAGGATCTGGTGTTGATTCATCAGTTCAGATTCCATTACAATAGCTGAGGTGTTTAGCTTCCATTAATTAAAATAATTAGAGGAAATAAAAGCTAGCAACAAAAATCGTAACCATAGAATTATTGGATTTTCCTAAAACTCTTAATGGACTCTCATGATAAAATTTCCTTTTAGAATCAGAATCAGAATTTATTGTCATGAACAAGTCACGAAATTTATTGTTTTATGGCAGCATCACAGTGCAAACATTAATATAAACCACCTTACAAAAATAAATAAAAATAGTGCACAAAAAGCCAATCTAAGGTAGTGCCTTTGGTTCATTGATGGCAGTGGGGAAGAAGCTGCCTTTATGCCACTTTAGGCCTCTGTACCCTTTTCCCCAATGGTAGCAGTGTGAAGAGGGCATGGCCTGAGTGGTGGGGGTCCTTGTGGATAGAGGCTGCTTTCTTAAGATACCGCCTCTTGTCGATGTCCTCAATGGAGTTAAGTTTGATGCCCATGTTGTCGCAGGCTGAATTAACAACCCTGTGGAGTTTTTTCTTGACCTGAGTATTGGTGCCTCCGTCCCAGACAGTAATGAAACCAGCCAGAAAACTCTCCACTGAACATCTGCAGAAGTTTTCGAGAGCCTTTGGTGACATACTGAATCTCCTCAAACACCTCACAAAATATAGCCGCTGGCAACCCTTCTTCATGATTGGACTGACATGGAGAGTCCAGCACAGATCCTGGGAGATGTTGCCTCTCAGGAACTTGAAGGTTTTGATTCTCTCCACCACTGAACCCTCGATGAGGAGTGGGTCATATTTTCCTGACTTCCTCCTGAATTCCACAATCACCTCCTTGGTTTTGCGAACATTGAGTGCAAGTTTGTTGGTGTGACGCCACTCAACGAGCTGATCTCTCTCCCTTCTGTATGCTCCCTCATTGGCATTTGTGATTCTGCTGACAACCATGGTGTCATCAGAAAATTTGTAGATATTATTACCCACTGCCCAGTGGTTGTCTCTTAACTGTCAGCTGAAATTACTTGGTATGTTGTCCTGTTCAAAAGCTGTCAAAAATGAATAATAAATGTTGATCTTGTCAATTATTGCACAACTTGCTTCACCTTCAGCGCAGAGTGTCGGAGCTCAGAGACTTCATTTCTGAAATCAGGATTTTGAGCATCTTCTGACTCCTTCAAATTGTAATAATTTCCTTCAAAAAGACATTCTTATCCAGGCGAAATCATTTTCCCTTCTTCTCCCCTCCCATTATTGCACTCCTCGCATCCTTATCTAAAGCAACCCACAGAAATCCTTTCATCTTTTGGTGGTGTTATTCTCTTTTCAACCCAGACTTACCTATTTGCCACAACTTCTATTCTCTTGCCGTATAATTTTAAACAAGTTTTTAATCGAACTACTTTGGCTAGATTGGTTTAGTTTCCATCGAGCTTAGACACAAAAATGTTGAAGTCAAAGCGTTTTGCTCCTCATTCTTTCAGCTAACCTTCAATTCTGTTGAGAATTCTCCTTCAGTGGCTGCCACCTAATCTACAGTTGGCTCTCACTGATCAACCATCACAGTTCTCCTGTCGGGGAATTGGACAGAGGCTTCCACATTTAACCCATATCTATTCATATGTGACTCCCAGTGCAGGGAGTAAAAAATATGCATTTCTATGCAGCCATACCACCATTAACTCCAGGAAAATTGTTGCATTTTCTCATCATCACCAATTCATAGCTTCCTGTGATTCTACATTCCAAATTTGAGGCCAGTTTATTTTATCTCTTGCACTTCCATTCCATATGCCCCATTCCAGTTGACACTGAAGGTGTGTACTTCATCTTCTGCTTGATTTAAATTAACCTTGACATCCAGTCTATCATCAAGACAGACTTTTTCCATTGACAAAACATCATATCCTCATACTCCTAATTCAATCCATCTGCTGCAGAAAGATCTATTTACCACTAAATCATTTTGACGGCAGATTTATCAAGATGATTTCTCTGCCAGACTTTCAGCCTCTGCCTTAAAAGAGCATCAGATGCTCCAGACCTCAGTGCCAAACCTGTTCCCACATGTGCAGAGGGATAGAGGTGTGGTAGTTACAATTGTGCTTTTGTAATTCTAAGGCCTGGGCCAATGAGCTAGAGAAAAGTATTCGACTAGCACCACAGCATAACCAATCTAAACGTGGTTGATTATGTATGCAATCCAACTCTCTATTTTTTTCTATTTCCTTCTATATCACCAAAAGAGACCATTCTTTCAGTGATTTAACTCCTGGCATCTTTAAATCTTGTAGAATTGTAGAATCAGTCATCAAGTGCGACCATGTCCACTCCAATCTTTTTGCCCATCTACACTGCATCCTTCAACATTTTGCCTCTTAAAGTGTCCATCCAACTGCCTCTTAAGCACAGTAATTATATCTGATTCCATCACCTCCCCAGGCATTGTGATCCAGATATCAAACACTCTCTGTGTAAAAGGCATCTTTCAAAGATCATTTAAAACTCCTTCTCACCTTAAACCTACTCTTTGGTTTTGACGTCCCTAGTTTGCATCCCTCTGTTTGCACCCCTCTGTTTCACCTCTATTTGCACCCCTCTGTTTGCACCCATCTGTTTCCACCCCAGTTTGCACCCCTCTGTTTGCACCCCTCTGTTTCACCTCTATTTGCACCCCTCTGTTTGCACCCATCTGTTTCTACCCCAGTTTGCACCCCTCTGTCTACCTACTTATGCTTCTCATAATCTTGTCAAATGCCTAACTAAAGTTCATCTAACACCCTAGCTTCATCAATTCACTTTATTAATTGTTCAAAAAGTTCAATCACCTTTACGTACATTATTTTTGCTGTTCAAAATCACATTAATTAAACATAAAGGTCCAGAAATTAGATAACATAGTACTATTTATTTCAGCATGACATGATTGAAAATGTCCTTTCCATGCTGAAAGACTTGCTGACAACCATTTTATAGAATGGGATTATGCCACTGAAGTTGGAATTCGAGGGCCAAACCCATCGGGACCATTGCCTGAAGAAGGCGCATAAAATCAGTGACCCGGTGCGGACTCGAAAGGCCAACATGGCCTGTTTTCGCTCCATCAATGGTTATATGGTTATATGATGTTACTACAAAACAGAAGGACTTTTGGCCTGTTGAGTTCATGTCAGTTCACCATTGGGCAAACTAATCATTCTCATCACCACCACCACCCCACCCCCCACACACTCCAACCCCACCTCACTCTCTTTTCCCATAGCCCTGAAGATGATTTTCCATGCTATTCCTTTAGTGGCTATTAGTGAAACTTGGTTATAAGAGGGGCAGGACTACCAGCTCAATGTTCTGGGCTTCTGTTGCTTTAGACGTGATAGAACGGTGTGGGGGCGGGGAGATATGAAAGGGGAAGGAGTGTTATTGCTCATCAGGGAAAATATCACAGCTGTGCTCAGGTAGTACAGACTAGAGGGCTCGTCTACTGAGGTTAAATGGGTGGAGCTGAGGAACAGGAAAGGTATGACCACACTCATGGGATTGTATTGTAGACCACCCAATAGTCAATGAGAATTGGAGGAGCAAATCTGTAGAGAGATTGCAGATAGCAGCAGGAAACAGAATGTTGTGATGGTAGGAGATTTTAACTTTCTACATATTGACTGGGACTCCCATACTGTAAAAGGACTGCATGGTTTGGAGTTTGTGAAATGTGTTCAGAAAAGTTTTCTAAATCAATATATAGAGGTACCAACTGGAGAGGATGTAATACTTGATTTCCTATTAGAGAATCAGACAGGTCAGGTGACAGAGTATGTGCAGGTGAATATTTTGGGTCCAAAGACCATAATGTCATTAGTTTCAAGTTAATAATGGAGAAAGATAGGTCTAGGCCTTGGGTTAAGATTGTAAATTGGAGAAAAGCTAATTTTGAGGAAATGAGGAAGGATCTTTAATGCATGGATTGGGACAAGTTGTTTTCGGGTAAGGATGTGTTAGGTAAGAGGAGGACCTTCAAAGGTGAAATTTTGAGAGTACAGAATTTGTATGCTCCTGTCAGGATTAAAGGCAAGGTTAGTGGGCATAGGGAACCTTGGTATTTGAGGGATATTGGGGATCGGGTTTGGAAGAGCAGAGGTGTATATCAGGTATAGGGAACACGGAGCAAATGAGGTACTTCAGGTGTATTACAAATACAAGAAAGAAATCAGGAAGGCTAAAAAAGGACATGAGGTTGAAGAAAATTCCTAAGGGTTTCTAAAGGAATATTAAGAGCAAAAGGATAGTAATGGACAAAATTGATAAAGGTAAAATTATTGTCACGTAATACTACATTTAGAATGTAACATACATGAAATTCTTGTACTTTGTCTACCGTAAGGAAGACAGAGAATCACCACTTTATCCAACGTCTCTCACAGAAATGAAGCCCCATCAAGGAACAAACTCACAACCCCTGGTGTACAAGACCAGTGCTCTTATCACTGAGCTATCGGAGACCCCTTGAAGATCCGAGTAGCCAGCACTGGATGGAACCAAAAGAGATGGGGAAGATCTTAAATGTTTTTTTCCCCCAAATCAATATTCACTCAGGAAACAGGCACAGAGTCATGGGAAGTTAGGAAAACAGTGTGGTCATGGAACCTATACAGATTAAAAAGGAGGAGATGCTTGCTGTCTTAAAGCAAATAAGGGTTGGATAAATCCCTAGGGCTTGTCAAGATATTCCCTTGGACCTCGAGGGAGGCTGGTGTAGAAATTGCAGGGGCCCTATCAGAATATTTAAAATGTCCTTAGCCACTGGTGTGGCACCATAGGATTGAAGGGTAAATCACCTTGTTCCGTTGTTCAAAAAAGGCTCCAAAAGTAACCCTGCAAATTATAGGCCAGTGAATCTGACGTCCATAGAAGGTATATTATTGGAAGGTCTTCTAAGAGATTAAATAATCAGTTATTATGATAGCCAGAAACTCATTAAGGATAATCAACCTTTAAATTCATGTTGATTGAAAATTAAATAAAGGAAAAATATTCTTTAAACATTAAATTTAACAAAAATATGAAAATCAATAAAGATAACAATTTCATGTTGCATTAAAAAACAGATAGTCAAGATGGTTTTGTGCATAGCAGGTAGTGTTTCACCAATGTTATTTTGAGGAGGGTATCTGGAAAGTTGATGAGGGAAAGGCTGTGGATGTTGTCTACATGGACTTTATTAAGGCCTTTAACAAGGTCCCATATGGGAGGTTAGTCAGAAAGGTTCAGACACTACATGTTCATGGTGAAGCAGTGAACTGGATTCAACAATGGTTGGATTGGAGAAACCAGAGAGAAGTGGTAGATGTTTGCTTCTCAAACTGGAGGCCTGTGCCTAGTGGTGCCTCAGGGATTGGTGCTGGAACCATTGTTATTTGTCATCTATATCAATGATCTGGATAATAAGGTGGTCAATTGGATCAGCAAGTTTGCAGATAACACTAAGTTTGGAGGCATTGTGGACAGTGACAAAGGTCTTGAAAATTTGCCAAGGGATCTGGCAAGATCCGGATGGAAAAATGGGCTGAAAAATGGCAGATGGAATTTAATGCAGACAAGTGTGAGGTCAAGCATTTTGGAAAGACCAAGCAAGAAAGGACGTACACGGCGAATGGTAGGGCACTGGGGAGTACAGTAGAATAAAGGGATCTGAGAATACAGATACATAATTCCCTGAAAGAGGAGTGATGAGTGGGGATGGGTTTGTAAAGAGAGCTTTTGGCATATTGACCTTCATAAATCAAAGTATTGAGTATAGGAGCTGGGATGCTATGGTAATGTTGTATAAGACATTACTGAGGCCAAATATGGAGTATTGTGAGCAGTTTTGGTTACCTAACTTCAGAAAAGATATCAATAAGAAAGAGTTTAGAGTACAGAGAAGATTTACTAGGATTTTGCCTGGACTTCAGTTACTGAGTTACAGGGAAAGGTTAAACAGGTTAGGACTTTATTCCCTGAGGCTTAGAAAAATGAGGCAAGATTTGATAGAGGTATTCAAAATCATGAGGGAGATAGACAGAGTAAATATAGATGGGCTTTTTTTCACTGAGAATAGGTGAAATACAAACCAGAGGACATAGGTTAAGTGTGAAAGGGAAAAGTTTGGGGGAACTTCTTCACACAGAATGTAGTGTGAATGTGGAATGAACTGCCAGCTCAAGTGCTGAATGAGTGTTCTATTTTAACAGTTAAGAAGTATTTGAACAGGTACATGGATGGGAGACGTATAGAGGGCTATGGACTGGGTGCAGGTCAGTGGGACTAGGCAAAGAAAAATGGTTCGGCACTGACTAGAAGGGCCGAAGAAGTCTGTTTCTGTGCTGTAGTGTTTTATGGTTCTATTCCCTTTAAAATTATTTTAGTTTTATTACTGTTGCATGTACTGAGATACAATGCTATGCTTTCTTTTGCGTGCCTTTCAAGGAATAGCAAAGGTCGCCATACTCCAGTGCATTCTGGCAAAAAGAAAAAGAATGAAACAAATTCCATAAAGAGATAGCGAGCGGTCAAGGATCATGCCAACTCCTCTGAAGTAGCTGCCTTCACTGCCATATCCACTGCCCCATAACCACTGCCAATTCCCTTGATTGGCTTTGTTAATTGACCTGAATCATCAGTTATGTTTTCCCCTCTACTTGCGTACCAGATCCGCTCATTATTTCATGGTATTTCTGATTTTCAATATCTGCTTTCTGGAAAAAATAACTTACATTTTAATAGAAAATATGTTGGTGGAAATCTTTTACTGAAAAAGCTCCGCTTTGTTAAGCATCTTGGTTCTGTCTGCCACAATAGCGTGGATTGCCCAGTGGCCACCATTTCAATCCTCCATCCCATTCCCTTGCTCACATGTCTGTCCATGGTCTCATGCATTGCCAGACTCAGACCACCTTCAAATTGGAGGAACAACACCTCATCTTCTGACTGGATAGCATTAATATCAACTTCTCCGGCTTTCGTTAAACCCCGCCCCCCCTTCTTCCCCTGTTGCCTTTTCCTATCTCCGTCTCTCCCAGGATGCAGTGGTAATATTCTAGGTGCAGGAGCTCACCAACAATGGTGACAAGGAGGTCTCGTGAGGCCTGGCCTTGGTGACTGTCATGTTGTATTTGGCGTTGTATAATTGAGAGTGAACAGTTGGACGAGGACGACTGGTTGTAGAAGAAAGAGCGGGAGGGTGCACCACCACCTCCCCTCTCCACCCCCTCCCCCCCCCTGCCTGGAGCAGCCCCATAGCAGCCCATGAGGTGCCAGAACGGACCTGTGAGGTGCCAGGGCAGCGCTCTGGCATCACTGCATCCCTGGTCTCTCCATTCCATCTCCTTTCATACAAACGTGATAACTTCTTACTTTGTCCCTTATCATATCCAATTATCACCTTTTTTGTTGGTCTGGATTCCTCCCCCAGCTACCATTATCCGAATTCTGAGACTTTCCGAGATTTCCTGCTTCTGGCTTATTCCTTTAAGAAGGGCTCAGGCCCGAAACATCAGCAATATATCTCTGTCTCCTATAGACTCTGAAAAGACCGGCTGAGTTCCTCACAGCATCTGCAGACTTTAGAATTTCACTCTAAATAAGCCCCCTGCAGGTACACAACCTTTTAACAAGGTCTGTTTCTTTGTCAGAGCAGTTCTGGATTTCCATTTCAATTTCTATTTTAAAACCACAGAACACTTAGTTATTTCAAAACTGCATGAACTATTGCACTATTGAATTTTGACAAGCTGACAGTGGTGCACCTGTGAAAAATATTTTAAGGCACCTTTGCTCAAAATAAACAGTACATGTGGCTGCAATCTTTCTTCATCACCTCTCAAATTTCTTAGTAGGCAAAGCTTCATTGACTACATTAGTTATCTTAGGCTAATCAATTTGACCACATGATGTTCCAAAGCTTCAAAACTCTATTCTATTCCATTTTATTCATTTACTTTCTCTATTGGGGCATCTCCCAAACCAACATCATCAAAGACGTAGTTTAAGTTATATAATTTGTGGAGAACCTTTTTCATGCAATTCAAGATTCAATTATTGTCACGTACACAAAATGACAAAAGATGTTTTCCATTGTTTGTCCTATAAAGTCACACAGGGGCATTACTACACAAGTGAGATATCATGGATCCTGTCACTTCCTCTGTGTCACTGCCTCTTGTGCCCCACAGCCTGCTATCAGGTCCAGCAGTGAACCAGAGTCCAAGGCAGCCATCATCCTCCTCGGCCCTAGGTCCTGAACTCCCCACAAGAAAATGGGAAGCTGTAAGTTCCCAACGCATTTGGCACCTTCATGGATCAGGTTCCCGATATCTGGTTCTCTGAAACTGCCTGTAAGCACCCGTGCCCAGGAGTGAAGGCTTCAGCCACAAAGCCCCACGCTGGTCCCCTTCTGTGGTTCCCATCTATGTGGTCCTCTCCTAGGCTTCTCTCTCTCTCTGCTGCCCTGTTCCCTCCTCAGAGTCCACAACCCTCGACGTCCTTGCTGCTGGAATGTGGGCACGGCCATTTTAGGTGCAAAACTCCTTGTATCTTTAAGATGAAAACCTCCACCAGTCCCATTCAACAGGCAGTTTAAAACTGTACCGGACAGGAGAGCTGAGCAGAAGGACTCTATGGAGGAGTGCTGAAAGATCACATCTTCCCTGGTTTGCACCAGTGGCAACACTGCCATTATGGTAGTTTCTATAACACAGTCATATTCCTCTCTCATGCAAGATGATGAATATTACTGTTCAAACTGTTATACTCAAACCTCCCTGTCTCTTTCATTCAAACAATAAACTACCAGCATTAGGTAAATAAGTTGACAATACAATGTGTATTTTTGGAATGCACATTTATCGCATCACTTTATTTTATCTTTCCTTCATCTCCTTATGTTGGAATAAAATATTTTACTTAATTCTGAATCTTTTTTTCTGAATGTTGTGTATAATGAGCCCATTTAATAATATTGTTACATTTCTGATTAGATCAAATTAATGGAAAATTAATTTGACCATCTGTTCTTGCAATTCTCCTGCTTTGTGTACTTGTTAAGTACCCATATATCAAAGGACAGACTTAGCTTCAAATATCCTTAGTTGCTACCCCATCGAACTGCATTTAAACTGCTCCCTTAAGAAAAGCTTCTCCATCCTCAAAGCTGTGAACTGATGAACTGATCCTGTGGACCAAATGAGCGAGGGAAGTGAAGAATGAAATGACATAGAGAGCTATTGCTGAAAGCTCCTCGCAGTTCCAGCTGTCATTTTGAATTTTTATACTTGGACACATTACACAGAAGATAGTTCCCATGGGGAATTTTCTATGCTTGCTAGCCTATATTTCACCAATCAGATAGCCTGTAAGTAATGGAACAGCACTTTAATGGTTCTCCTTCCACACGGCCTGATAACCTCCTCTCTGCTGAGCTGGTTTGTAGCTGACAAATATGACATACATATCTGCTAGTTCCCTGGGCAGGTAATCTTCTCATTTCCACTCCATCATAGTCATCCAAAAATAATGAGACCCTTGAAAGTCATGTTGTTCTGGAAGTGAGCTTATGAGAGAGTAAAGATTAACTATGGAGTGGCACAAAAGATTCTGGCTGGACAGCACTGTAATTTAACAGTGTTTGAATAGTTCGTGGAGTAGGCCTGCAATTTCCTGACAGTGAGACATATAATGCAATGAGAAAGACACTTATTGAAACACAATATCTGCTACTAACAGTGAGTTTATTGCTGAATGCACATTGACTATTTTAGCCTAGCTTTTGCAGAAGATTTTGGCAAGGGCTGGTGCAAAATCCAATTATGTAAGGATTATATAATTAGGTTTGTTTTGTTGGAGAAGTGATTCTCTTTCAATTTTCTTGTCATTTTTTAAATACATATACAACCTGTGCTTAATCCCTTCAATTAACATAATTAATACCAAACCATTTTCATAAAACACTATTTACAGATCTTAAATCAACAGCTGCTATTTTTGAATAATTTTTAAACCTCAAGTTGCATTGACATCATATACATTGGAAGGTTTTCTTTTCTGATATTTCATTCAGGTACGAAACTTCAAAATTGGACAAATGTCCTGTCTAACCAATTGTCAGGATTGTATGCACAGAAAATTATATATTAATAACCTACATGTTTTATACAAGTAACTCACTCAACTAAGTGCACCTGCACTCATTGCTTTTTGCTAGAATCTTGCAGGAACCTCAGCCCTTAATGGCACCTCCCATATTGTATAGACAGCAGCAATGTACATTTTGGCTTACAGAGATGGGGTGGCACAGTTAGCACAATGCTGTCACAGCGCCAGCGATTGGGACTTGGGTTCGAATCCTGAGCTGTTTGTATGTTCACCCTGTATCTGCTTGGGATTTCCCTGGGGGCTCCAGTTTCCTCCCATTGTTTGAAATGTACTTGAGGCTGTGAAATAATTGAGAGTAATTGAACAAAATGGTCTGTAACTATACTGTATGTCTAAATTAAATTAAAGTAATTTTCATGGAGGGGAACACAACACCCAGATTTACATTAAGGAACATGTAGTTCTGTTGACAATGAAGAGGGTGTCTCTACTCTGGCAGTCTAGGAGGCCAATCAGCCCGGGATTGGCCCAACCAGTCACCTCCAGATTGTAGGAACAATAGAGCTCACTACCCTTTCAATATTGGAATGAAACACAAAAGTCTGCAGATGCTGTGATTGTAGTAAAAACACAAAAATGCTGGAGGAACTCAGCAGGCCATGCAGCATCCGTAGGAGGTGAAGATATATTACCAACGTTACACGTCTAAGCCCTTCTTCTCAGGCCAGAAACCTCCTTTGAATGCTGTGTAACCTACTGAGTACACCACCATTTTTGTGATTTTACAATTTTTTTATACACACAAAACTCACTCTATCCCATATACACCTCTCCTTTTCTACACCCCCCCCCTTCATCCTTCACCTTATATTAATGGCCTAACCCTCCACTACCCATATGCAGCCCAACTATTTTCATCGTCCTCACCTCCATTAAGTTGAAACTAGCCTGGAACAGAATGGAGTCCATTGACAAGGTATGGTAGCCCTTCTGTGATGGTGGCATCTCGTGCACGGGACACACCCTGGTAGGACTCATGGGGTAAAAGGTCTCCAAAGCTACATTACAAAAGCTGCCAGGTAGACCTGTTAACAAAGCTTCACCATGCTCATCACACCCTCTTCCATTTCATCAACTGTCCACATCCTTGTTACCAAAGGGAGTCAGAAAGATAGAATATGGAAACAGGCCTTTTGGCCCACTGTGCCTGTGCTGACTATCAGCACCTCCCCTGCGTGAGACTGTGAGAAAGGATAAGAACAAAGTTCATATGGGAATACCATCCTCAGATCCAATGTACTATTCTGATGGACCACACATATTCTTATAACACAGAAGGAGATCATTAAATCGATGCCAACTTTCAGAAACATAAGGATATCACTTTAGGAGTGGCAGGGTTGATGTCCAAATGTAACTTCCATGTTAAGTCTATAAGAAGCCCACCAGAATAAGAAAAGCACCCTTAAAGATAGGGCAATTCTAACTATCACTATACTAACTTTCACATTTTATTGTTGGAACAAAATCCTGAAGATGTTGAAGTTACTGACATGTTTTCCCCTTGGAAGATGCTATATCTGACTCTTCTGTGGGTAAAACGAGGAGGGCACAAGTGCTCCGGTGTCCTCCCATCTTCCAATGTATCTCTAAGTACAGGGATACAGCAGAATAACAGGCATGAGCCCACGTTCTCCATTTAACCAGTGTGATCAATTATTCTCCTAACCCTGTACGTCTTTGGAACACGGGAGGCAGCCGGACCACTTGCAGGAAACCTACTCAGACACACGGAGGACGTACAAACTCTCTACAGACAGCGGCGGATTCAAACCCAGACTGCTCGCTCTGTAATAACATTATGCAAACCACTACGCGAACTGTGCCCTCCTGGGTTTTGCAAATCCTTCTCCTTTTCTGCGATTGTAAAGACCCTCATGACTGCAGCAGACTCAGTCACTTATAAATACTGTATTTGGGTTTAATTATGTACAAAAAAATTAAAAACATTTTTTGGGATTGCATAGAAGGTCTGAAATACCTGGAATGCCAAAAAGTACCGGGAGTTGTAGGTCAATGGGGAGTAATTGGGCAGCATGGGCTTGTGAGTTGAACTGGCTGAATGCTATGCTGTATGTCTAAATTTTAAAAATTAAAAAAATATTTATCAACTTCTGTATGGTTAAAAGTGCTGGTGTCATTATTTACTTCTTTTGATTAAAGGCTTTGTAACAGTGATCTGACAATTATTTAAGAAAGGATTGCTGGCATTGGAGGGGGTTCACCAAAGATTCCCAAGAATGATTCCTGGAACCCCAAGCTAAAGTTATTACAAACGGGCAGATATCTCCTGTACTTCCATTGAGTATATCCAGTAGGCAGGGCTGACATTATCCTCAGCACTGTTCACACTGGCAATTGAGCCACTGGTAGAAACTATTCAGCAGGATCCAGGCATAAAGAGGTTCAAGTTGGGCCAGGCGGAACACAAAATCAACCTATTCGCTGAGGATATGTTGATATATTTGACAGACCCGGTGCGGAGGGGTCGTTGGCCAGGCTGAGGAACACACTGGAGGATTATGGGAAGGTCTCAGGGTATAAGGTAAATTTGGTCACTTATACAAACTCAATTATTTCCCTTTGCTCCGGAAGATTGAGGAGGGCCTTGGTAGATAGAGAACTCTGCCCATATTTTTGTGGACAGTGTTAACACAGTTAAAATGAATATGTTGCCAAAGCTACAATAACTATTTCAGTTGTTACCCATTCCATTGTCCCAGGGCTTCTTTAAGATGCTCAACAGGTGTATCGATGATTGTGATAAGCGAGGGCAGCTCATGTCATTCGAGTAATTGAGGAACAAATGTGATTTGTCTAATAGAACATTCTTCTAGTATCTAAAACTAAGATTAAGGGACAAATTGGGACGATCTACGACCCTGCCCATGTATAGTGACATGGAGATTCTAATTCAAAGGAGGAATGTGTGCAAGTTTATCTCTATAATGTATTTCAAATTCCAAAGTGAAGGCCCAAAGATGGTTTTACAAAGGTCAAGGGAAAGATGGGAATTGAACTTGGGCCCAACAGTCCATGAGCAGTGCTGGTCAGACCTGTATTGGGTTTAATTGTCAGGTACAGGTTGGTACAATACCATTTCCTGCATCAACTATACCTCACAGCTCAAAAATTACATAAATCTAAAGCAGAAACTTTGGAAATGTGCTGTAGATGTAGTGCGGAAATTGGAACCTTTATCCCTTCAACCTGGCTGTGTATAAAGGTGAAATCCTTCTGGGAGGACCTGGGGGACATTCTGAAAAAAAAATTACAAAGGTGGATTTTCCACAAGATCCGGAATTGTACATTCTGGGGAATAATATGGACATGAGTTTTAAACTGTCCAAGAACCAAATCCAGTTTGTGAAGGTCACTTTAACAGTAGCCACAAAATGTATAGCAGTCACATGGAAGTCCAACTCGCAACTAAATATTACATGATGGAATGTGGAAATGCAGAGTTATATTCCTCTGGAGAAAATCACTTACAATTTAAAGAGGAAATATGACACATTCATTAGACTATGGCAACCTTATATGAAGTATATTGTTACACAGATATGAATATCCCCCTTTGGAACAAGGGTACTGAAACAATCCAACCCAACAGGGAAATGATTGGGATCAAAGAAGTGGGACGTGGTGCAGATGACAGGCTCTATTAGTTGTCTTTTCTTTTTATTCCTTACCTTTGGTTATGTGGTCACCTTGGTTTTTTTTTCCCTAGTTTTCTGTAGGGGGGCGTTGACCCCACTGGTATTTGTGTTTTTTTTGTATCTGTTTACATCCGGTACCGCACGGATGGCAGTCTCTTCAATCTGAGGCGCCTGCAAGCTCACACCAAGACACAAGAGAAACTTGTCCGTGAACTACTCTTTGCAGATGATGCCGCTTTAGTTGCCCATTCAGAGCCAGCTCTTCAGCGCTTGACGTCCTGCTTTGTGGAAACTGCCAAAATGTTTGGCCTGGAAGTCAGCCTGAAGAAAACTGAGGTCCTCCATCAGCCAGCTCCCCACCATGACTACCAGCCCCCCCACATCTCCATCGGGCACACAAAACTCAAAACGGTCAACCAGTTTACCTATCTCGGCTGCACCATTTCATCAGATGCAAGGATCGACAATGAGATAGACAACAGACTCGCCAAGGCAAATAGCGCCTTTGGAAAACTACACAAAAGAGTCTGGAAAAACAACCAACTGAAAAACCTCACAAAGATAAGCGTATACAGAGCCGTTGTCATACCCACACTCCTGTTCGGCTCCGAATCATGGGTCCTCTACCGGCACCACCTACGGCTCCTAGAACGCTTCCACCAGCGTTGTCTCCGCTCCATCCTCAACATCCATTGGAGCGCTCACACCCCTAACGTCGAGGTACTCGAGATGGCAGAGGTCGACAGCATCGAGTCCACGCTGCTGAAGATCCAGCTGCGCTGGATGGGTCACGTCTCCAGAATGGAGGACCATCGCCTTCCCAAGATCGTATTATATGGCGAGCTCTCCACTGGCCACCGTGACAGAGGTGCACCAAAGAAAAGGTACAAGGACTGCCTAAAGAAATCTCTTGGTGCCTGCCACATTGACCACCGCCAGTGGGCTGATAATGCCTCAAACCGTGCATCTTGGCGCCTCACAGTTTGGCGGGCAGCAGCCTCCTTTGAAGAAGACCGCAGAGCCCACCTCACTGACAAAAGGCAAAGGAGGAAAAACCCAACACCCAACCCCAACCAACCAATTTTCCCTTGCAACCGCTGCAATCGTGTCTGCCTGTCCCGCATCGGACTGGTCAGCCACAAACGAGCCTGCAGCTGACGTGGACTTTTTACCCCCTCCATAAATCTTCGTCCGCGAAGCCAAGCCAAAGAAGATAATATATATGACTTTATTCTCAGTTGTATCGGGGCAAGGGGTGGGGGGGGATAAAAATGGACTCTGTATGTCATATTGGTGTTGAAAGAGATTTGTGTTGTGTGTTTGAAAATCAGAAATAAAATATTCTTTAAAAAGAATGGTTCCTAGAATGAAGGGATTAGTGTTAAAGAAACATTTGCTGGAATATGAGAAATGTTTGATGGTTCTTGGACTGTGCACCTTGATGTTCAGAAGAATGAAGGGAGACCTCATAGAAGCATTTTGAATGTTCAAAGGCCTGGACACAATAGTCAGGACAGGAGACCACAATTCAGAATTGAAGGGTGCCCAATATAAAATGAGATGTGGTGGAATTTCTTAAGCCGGAGAGAGGTGATCCTCTGAAATTTCTACCATAGGCCAGGTCTATGAGTATATTTAAGATTGAGATTGCTAGCATCGGGACACTTCACATGCTCTCCATTACTTCCATTTCCCTGAACTCGATCATCTCATGTTTACCATGGACATACAATCTCTATACACCTCCATGCCCCATACTGAAGACCTCAAAGCCCTTTGGTTTTTTTTGGACAATAGAACCAACCATCCTCCTCTGGCTGACAGAACTTGTCTTCACTTTCAATAATTTCTCCTTTGACTCATTCCATTTTCTCTGGGTTAATGGAGTAGCCATGAGGTACCCACATGGGCCTCAGTTATACCTGCCTTTTTGTGGGCTACATGGAACAATCCATGCCACAAGCCTATACAGGCAAGGCCCCTCAACTCTTCCTCCGCTACATTGATGACTACTTTGGTGCCTCCTCATTACCCATGATGAGCTTGTTGACTTCATCCACTTTGCAGCCAACTTCCACTTGGTTCATCTCCAGTCACACTCTCCCTTTCCTCGATCTCACTGTCTCCATCTCAGGAGACAAACTCTCAACAGACATCTTGTACAAACCCACAACTCCCACAGCCTCCTCGACTATACCTCTTCCCACCCTGTCTCCTCTAAGGATTTCATTCCTTTTTCTCAGTTTCTCTGTCTCCGTTGCATCTGCACCCAGGATGAGGTCTTCAATTCCAGATTATCAAAGCTGTCCTCCTTCTTCAAACAATGTGGCTTTCCCTCTACCACCATCAACTCAGTGCTCACCTCCATATCCTCCATTACCCACATAACTGCCCTGGCCCCCGCCCCCTCACACAATAAGGAAAGGATCCCTCTTATCCTCACCTATCATCCCACCTGCCTCCGCATCCAACATATCCTCCTCCACCATTTCTACTGCTTGATCCCACCACTAGACACATATTCCCCTCTCCTCCTTCCACAGGGACCACTCCCTCTGTGACTCCATTTTCCACTCCTCCCTCCCCACCAATCATCCTTTGGAGCCTAATCCTGTGACCGCAGGAGATGCTTCACTTGTGCCCACATCTCCTCCCTCACCACCATTCAGGGCCTCAAACAGTCCTTCCAGGTGAAGCAACATTTCACATGAATGTGCAGGGGCCATCTACTGCATCCAGTGCTCCCACTGTGGTCTCCTCTACATCGGAGAGATTGGACCCAGACTGGGAGATTGCTTTGTTGAACACCTCGGATCTGTCTACCATAACAATGCCCACCCATTTCATTCCCCATCCCATTCCCTTGCTGATATATCTGTCCATGGTCTCATACTGCCAGACAGAGTCCACACCCCAATTCAAGGAAAACCAATTAATCTTCCAACTGGACATCCTCCATCAAATGGCATTAATATTGACTTCTCTGGGTTTTGTTAAACCCCCTGTTCCCTTCTTCCACTGTCACCTTTCTCTATCTGTCTCTCCATTCCATTTTCTTTCGCACAAACATGATAAATTTTTACCTCATCCCTTATCATATCCAATTAACACCTTTTGTTGGTCTGGATTCCTCCTCCATTGATTGAGTTCTGAGTCTTTATGAGATTTCCTTCTTCTGGCTTATTCTACTTATTCCCCAAAGAAGAGATCAGGCCCAAAACGTCGGCAACATACTGTAGCTTTGTCTCATAGAGACGCTGAACAGACCAGCTGAGTTCCTCTAGCATTTTCGTGTACACTTGCTAGGTATCTGAATAGTCAAGGTATCAAAGGTAAGAAAGAGAAGGCAGGGGTGTGGGATTGAGTTGGAGAATGGATTATCTCATGGTGGAATAATGGAGCAGACTCGATGGACCGAATGACCTATATCTGCTCCTATATCTTATGCACACAAAACTTTGTCAGAAACACTTTGAAATCAGGTCATTGCCTGAAAATTCAACAGATTTTTTTAAAATTTGGTGAACATTCTTGCCTCAGAACCTATGGAACTGTACATGAAAATGCATAGAACCATAGAATTGGCTCTTCTATTCTGTACCAAACTATTATTCTGCCTAGTCCCACTGACCCGGACCCAGACCATATCCTTCCACACCCCTCTCATCCATGTACAATTTTTTTTCTTCAATGTCAAAATTGAACCTGCGTTCACTAGAGAAAGAATTAGAAATCAGTCAACAAGTCGTAAAAATTGAAGGCGATGAATCTATTTATTTAAAATGTATAATTTTTTGTGTGACTTTACTTTCTCATTCCAAAGGATGAACAAGCAGATCTTTTGAACAGCACATGATACTCAATACTTTCCCTTCCACCCTGGAGATTGCACTAATTAATTGTGTTTCAGATCGAACCCCCCGGTGCTCTCTGGAATAAGGATGTGACACTATTTGACAGTTTTGTTGTTTTGCTTTTCATTATAAAATACTGAAATGTACCAAGAAGCAATTAAAAAGCAGCTCACCTAGTTTTAAATTGGATACGTTGCTGCTCCCTGTAGTCATCGCTCAACAGCACAGATGGCAGGAACACTTGCGTGATCTTATTACTTCAGCTGTTTTACCCAACAGGCTGCCAATGCCGGCAAATAGGAGCTTTGTTTCTTTCACTCCAGCATTTGTGGAGAGCAAACACCTGAAATCCTGTCAGTTATTTATTTACACATTTTCTTTCTCCTTTCTCTCTCTCTATAGATCCCCAGCGCTAAATTCCTAATGTATTTTTTCCCTTTTATCTGTTACATTAAATTTTTAAAAATCGTATCATTCTTAATATTTTAGAGAGAGAGATGTTTTAAAAAGAAACTTGAGGGTCAAGCATCCTTTAAACAGAAAGAACAAAGTTCAATTTCTTCCACTCTCTGGTTGTGCATCATATAAGGTCAAGGTCTGGGCTATAATCTTCTCCTTCAAGAGCTAGTACCTAATTTGGAAAGAGAATACCTGGAAAGGACCCACAAAGCACAATATGCAACCATTGGCTTTGGATTTTAAAACCCAGCAGATTTTAGTACAAGGATTAAAAGCAAAGAACCCAAGAATCAGTTGTGAGCTGATGAGGGATCTTGACCTGAAACGTTCATTATTTCATTCCTCTAGGTTGCTGAATGTCTCCAGTGCTTTCTGTTTTATAAGCAGCACAAATTTCATAATTTGAGAGTAATTGCAAAGAACGGCAGAGTGAGAGTCAGAGATTGTTAATTTCGACACAGTTAATATTGCAGCAATCATTACAAGCTGCTTTCATTTATAACGTTAGAAATGGGAATGTTCACAGATGATTACACTGTATTTGGTTTCATTTATGGATCTTCAGATAATGAAGTAGATTTAGGTATGCAAGAAAGATATCTTGTTCTTACCATCTCTCCTTTACATTTAACAGGATTACAATATTCATATCTCTCACTACCAACAATCTAATAGAATTCATTACCTATAATCTAGATTAGTCGTTATAAGGTAATTATGCTAAGTATTCTGCAGGAAATAACATCCATCCAATCCTAAAACACAATCTATCCTTATTACGCTAGATAATGAAGATTTTGCTTCCTGAATACTTTTGGGTGTATTTTATGGATTTTGGGCTGCTGATCAGAAAAATCACCTTAAAATTTTTCTGTCACATACCTTTTTTATAAAGATATAACCTACTTTTGTGGTTTCCTGACATATTTAAAGTCTACTTCAAGCACACAAAACCATGAAGTACAACATGGCATTGAAAGTTAATTTTCTGCATTCGCACTTCTTCCCTGCTGATCTTGGTGCAGTCAGTGGCGAACATGGTGAAAGGTTCCACCAGGACATTGCGACCACAGAAAAGTGGTATCAGGGCAACTGGTATCCATCAATGCTGACCAACTATTATTGGACACTGACCTGAGATTAATCGGATGCTGAGTACAAATGAAAATCAGAAGCAAAATATTTTAAGGTCTGTTGAATTAGTACAATGCATCAGCATCATTATGCAATTAAACATGCTAAATTCAATAAAAGTTAATCTAATGTTTCTCCAACCTCCTACGTGATACAGAAAATCTAAACTTATCTTTATGTTCAGCCTGGCATTGTCTATCATAATCCCCAACTTTTTTTTCCAGGAAGCAAACCTTTTGGAAAAAAAAAACTGTGGACCAATGTTACTCAAGATGGATGAGAGATCCTGAGTTATAAAGAGAAATTGGGTAGGCTGGTTTATGTTCTCTGGAAGGTACATTGCCTCTTGGATGAAAGGATGTCTTGAATTTCTGCAGGGCATTTTGAAACAGCATGTTTCATATAGGTACTAAAAAATAATAAAGGGGAAAAAAAACAGGATGAGATCCAACAAGCTGCATTTTGGGAGCTCGGAGTTCAAAGCAAAACTAGGAAAGGTGGGGAGAGCCAGCCTTCCATAACCAAGGAAAATATGGAAGCCATCAAATTAAAAGTTCATGCATAAAAACTTGTCAAGTGTATTTGGAAACTGCAAGATTAGGAAAACTTTAAAAAGAGCAAAAAAAAAAGCACTTAGCAAGCAATAAAGAAAGGAAAGATAGATTATTAAAATAAATCAGCACAAAATATAAAAACAGATGATAAATGTTTTGTAATTATAAAAATGGAAAAGGGAAGACCCATTAATTTCTCCATAAAAATATTAGCTATGATATCCCCACTAAACTTTCCTCAACTCATTGGTATTGGCTATTGTCGCCCTGTGTCTAAAGTTTGCTCACTGACCCCATTAGCAATCTTTGATCCCACAAACACAGAGTCATCGTCAATCCCAAGGAACTGCCGAATAAATGATGTGCAGCATTTCAATAAAATATACAATGCCTGTTAGGATAATATATTCATCTTCTGTTGTGGGTGCTAAAGATGCATTTAAACTCTACTTCAAAAATTTACTTTCAAAGGAGTCAGTGTAATTTAAAAATTTGTTGAATATTACATGAAAATTACAATTTGGTGGGAAAATAGTAAGTGAAATTTAGAATGAGCAATAAATCCTTGCATAAATAAATGCCAACATCTCTCAAATATAGTAAACAAAAACAAAATGGACTCCTGGGAACTTCTGGTGGTTTTGATAAACGGCAAAAGGAGTGCATCATATCCAAAATCACTGCCCTGCGCCCCCCCACCTACCCCCACCAACCCCCCTCCTCCCACCCCCCCCCCGTCATCCACCTCATCAGCAACCTCCTACTCCATCTGTGAAAACTTCTGTGGTTCCCACATTGATCTCATCGGTCACCTCAGAACCCATGAACCCAGGGTGGAAGTAAGTGACCCTTGATCTCTGGAGACACCCTAAGAAAAACAAAAGTGCACAGATCTTGCATTTTGATATCTCTGAAAGTCAGTTTTTAAGCCATCAAAATAAAAGTGACATATTGCTCAAGACAAAATAAACCTATCAATACATTTACAAATATCAATATTTTAATGCAAAATGACCATGTTATGCATAGGTAATACCTAATTATTTAAAATTAATTCTGTCCCCTAATTAAATTTGTCCCATATTTGGAATTTTTGTAAAGATGAAATGAAATTTACCAAAATTATGTTAATTAAAGGAATATAAATCAAGGGAAGATATTGAAATTAGATGCTAATTATACCCACTGGCAAATTTAGAAGCAGCTGTGATTGAATTGCATGCAAACATTTGCAAACAGGTTTAATGATATTGAGCTTGGAAACAAAAACTTTTTTAAAAAGCATATTCCTCTCATCCCTATCTGGAGCAATCATGCACACAAAGCCAGAAAAAGAGCTAACAGGCTTGTTGCCAGGCTGTTCCATCATCCTCAAGTTTTCTGATGGCATTCAGAGACTACCGTAATAAAAGCCCCAAACATAAAAGTATTTCAAATGCTTATCTACCCAAATTTTATTTCTGCACTTGCATTGTTTGCCACCAGAGTACACTTTAAGTTACCTCATGGAAAATTCAACAGAACTTTGAATTACGCTGACTCCTTTGAAAATAAATTTCTGAAGTAGAGTTCAATGCATCTTTTGTAACCACAATAGAAGATGAATACAGTATATATCCTAACTGCCTTTGTATATTTTTAAATGTGTTCAAGGCTGTTTTCTGAACTATTTTGTGGCATACATGTAGTTACTTATTGAAGAATATGTCACTTACATCTGCGATGAAACCTGTCTGTCAAATCACTGAAAGGTTAAAGGTAAAGGCTTATTTATGCAAATTTTAAGATCACGGAAAGAGATTAAAAGGGTATCAGTAGAAAAGACTTTTCTGATGCAAGTGTCCCCAAAAAGCTTCAAGTCACAGCATATTCAAAATAATCTGTCCTTTGGAAACATAAGTAATTAAAAATTAGTTAATTTTGAATGTGCCATAAAGTATTTATCAAACAAACTTCCATCAGAATTCCTGAATATGCTAAAGACAGACAGATTTGTAGCTTCTTGAGTTCTATGGGAATCAGGTGGAGAATGAGCACACTTGATACTTACTCCACTTTTATTTCTGAGATAAGTGAAAATGTACAATTGGCTATCCACAGAGTTTTGAGCCACATTGATGACACTATGATCATGTGTAGGTCTTGAGGCATTACCTGTTAATGACTGAGGGCTACTTCCACAGGCTCCAGGTCAAATCAGTGCCAATTGTAGAGCTTAATTAACTCTTGTTAGCCCAATTATGACGTACCTGAAACAAAGGTATTGCATTGACTCGGTTTATGAATGTCACCATCATGACCTGCCCTTTCACCTACTTTCCTGCTGCAATTTGAAAGAAGGTCAAGAGAGTTGTCTAATTTCCCAAAGCTACAACATTTGAGAAATGCTTTTGGGTATTCGTCAGACCAGAGGGTTTCTGAATCACCTGGTGCTGCCTCCCCACACTAATTAGTTGCATCCTTTGGGATGTGAGCAGCTGTGCTGGTGCTTTCAAACCTTTGCTGAGAATATTATGGGCCTTTTTAAAGAGATGAGCTCCTGGCAGTGCTGGTTGGCTGATGCATATGCTTACAAGAACATAAAAGGGACATATGTTAAAATGTATTCTCTGTAACACACTGCCAAACAGAGCAGGCAATGTGTGTGTGTGTTGTTTGCCTGATGGTGTTCATGCTCATTTATCCATGAGTGACAAGATATAAGTATAGGCAAGATGCTGGTACATTTTGAGCATCAGCTCTAAAAGGTTGACAATACATGAATGGCATACATCTTAAATCAGTGCCATGTAAACATTAACTATTTCTAAATTAAGATGTGGGCATACCCAGCATCCTTTTATTCTTATTGAAGATAAGTTAATCAGAAGAAGAACAGAAAAGCCTCGACAGTTAAAAAGGTAGCAGAGGCATGGCATTTATATTCAGGGAGTCCGGAACCATGATCCATCAAGATTTTCTTTTTCCTTGACGGGTGTATTTTCCCTTTTTTCTGGTCTGTGATTAGAGAAGGTTTGAACATTTCTGCCAGAGCCCCAACAATTTACAACTCTTGCTTCACATAATGGCCTGGGAGACATCCCCTCAGGCCCTGTAGATTTATCCATCTTTGAGTATGTCTATTAGTTTGCCACATATAAAAAAGATGTTGGCTCTTTTCACATACCTAAATCGTCATCCGAAAAGACGATAAATTTATATTGTATTCTTTATTATCAATTTGGAAATGTCTGTGAATCTTAAGTTTCTCCAGTCTGGACTATGAAACTTCGAAGCCTTTCTTTGTTTTTAATGTTTGGAAATATACTGCTTTCAAAGACAAATGCTTAAACATAATTCCATCTCCAGCTTCCATCTGTAGAGAAAAATAGTTCAAAAATGTCAAAGCATGACAGCCACACTAAAATCTTTCAGGGCAAGCCTAGAAAGCAAGATTTCCTGCTGTTCAGCAAACCGTACAGCATTAGTGACATCATGATCTGCCAAGTGACTGCATAACACTGACAATATGGCCAAACTACATGACACCAGTAGGAATAGTGTTAATAACATGCTTCTGCTTCCTGTATTCACAAAAGTCTTCTGAACATAGGGAAGAAACCCATTTAGATTAACAGAAGCTTCAAAGTGAACAAAAAAATCATAAATTAGAGATGCCCTAGAGAGGTATGTCTGATGTCTTTGGGTAAACACATAAGGAAGTTTGGTGCATCTATCAGTGGAATTTTAATGCAAGCAGCTCATCATCTTTTTTATTTACAGATTTAGCTTCATTTATTACAGGTATGCATGACGCAAACTCAAATCCAATAAGCATTTAAAGCAACAAATCCAAGTTTGGAATTGAAAGAGAAAGCAAGGTATGACAATGGACTCAGAAGCACAGTTGAGCTAAGAGGACATGAAAAGAGAATATGGCAAGAAATCACCTGCAGTGTTCTTTAAGGAATGCATCCCTGGAGGTGAAGTGTACAGGAATCAAGGTCTCGCAGGCAGCAAAGAAGTGCAGCCAGTAAAGCTTGTTTTGCTATTTTGCTGTTTTGATTGAACCCACAGTGTCAGAGTCCTGAGTTCAATCTTCACCTCGGAGCTGTCTCAGTGGAGATTGTAAACTTGTGTTTCCTCTGTGTGGTCAGCGATTCTTCTGAACCTCCTAAAGATTCACAAGGTGGTGTGTTCATTTGTCATGGTAAATAAATTGTCCCAAGCCTGTAGAGGACTGATACAGGAGTTGGTGAGAATGTGGGAAGAATGAAAAATGAGTTTAACGTAGGATCAGTGTAAATGGGTTGGTGGTGGTTGGCGTAGAATTGGCGAACCTGTGATAGTACAGGTTCTATCACCAATGTGTATATGTACAGATGGTAGTGTAGGATGACTGTGATTGGCTGAGAATGTAGCCACACCTACTGGCAGGTCTTAAAGGATTGCTCCTAGCCAGACCAGGTCATTCTGGACTGGTCGACCAACTTGTGATATGCTCCAGTCTTTTAGTTAATAAAAGCCTTGGTTGGGATCAACAAGTCTTTGGTTCTTTCGACGCGCTCTACAATTTTATTACCTAAAAAGTTTTGAAGGGATGGAACGTACGCTACGATGAAATGCCTCGACATCGACCCACAGTCAGCTACAGCCTCAAATGACTTTAAGCACTGGGTGAGATGCTTCGAAACATACTTACAGCTCTCTGACCCTGCTGTGATAGAGAACAGCCATCGACTTCTAATATTGATGACTATGGTGTCCCCGAGAGTCTACCAGAGTGTCCAGGATGCGACCACTTACACCGCAGCCATGAAGGTGCTGAAAGGGCTCTACGAGCGAGCAGTGATCAGGGTCTATGCTCGATGCAAATTTGCTACAAGGAGGCAACAGCTCGGTGAGTCCTGTGGAGCTTATATTCAGGCACTAAAGGCAATGGGCAGGGACTGTGCTGCAGAGACCACAGACAATCTCATTCATGATGCCTATGTGGCCGGGGTTCAATCGAATGAGGTGAGGCAGTGCCTGCTAGAGCATGGGGGAGAAAACCTAGAGGAAGTGATCCGGATTGCAGAGACGATGGAGACTGCGGTCTTAAGTATGGACGTGTACTCTCAGGGCTGGACCCCACACTCTGATGTGAGTAGGATGCCCTCCCTCTACCCTACTACGAACCGTAGGGCCAGTTTCTGTACTCCATGACTCAATGACATTCTGAAACAAATTCTGCAGCTGAGGAATTACAACAGAAGTTGTAACTGGAGCACAAATGGTAACAGGAGCTAGCAGAGAGAAAAGAGAAACTCAACTCTTTGTGGGAGCAGCTCCACGAATTTCCGCCCAAGTCCGTGTTGTACTTATGCTTGAACTGGAAGCAAGAAGAAAACCAATTTTGATAATGATTGACCTGATGATTACAATCTTACCACAGAGTCTGCCTGATCTGTTAAGTGATTCCAACATTTTATAGAATTATAGGCAGAAAGGTTATGTTAAAACTGAATAAAACACTGATCAGGCCATAACTTGAGCTAATCATAATAAAAATCCTGAAAAGACTATGCTTTGCTGTGTAAGAGTTAACTGAATTTTTTAATACTGTGCCAGTGTGCCTCCACTAAACAATTTCATAGGTGGATTTGCATTTCCTCTGATAATACTTCAAAATTAATTCCCTAGAATGTCCAACTCACGCTGATGCGGAGCACCAATGCCTTTAGCCCTCTGCTGAGAAATTCAGCTTTTGGGGCAATTAACAAGGAACGTCATGTATTTTGAATTATCGTGGAAAGCCAGGATTAATATAGAAAGTAGCAAAAGATCCAGTTAAGGCTATGCCATCCATGGCAGGAAGACAGGAAAACTGGGACTGGGGAAGGTGCGAACAGTGGAGAACAGGAATAAAACCAATCGTGGTCAGCAGTTTGAATGTTGAGAAGGAAGGAATAAATTAGGACTGGCATGTTGGTTACTTGGGAATGGATCGATACCAATAGTTTGGATAGTTGGAGAACAAGCTTCATTCAGGACCAGCAGTTTGGATGTTTGGAATTTGGTTGGGGGCATTGATGTTTAGAGGGTGAGAATGAAACATGATAGTCAATTTGGATTTCCTCCTCCATTCCCCTTGATGGAAGCGAATCAATATGCAACAGGTTTAGTGGGTTGAGATTTGGAATAGAGGGGAGGCAATTTTAACGATGGATGATCAACAGGTAGGAGCTGCGTAATTCATGATAGACAGTGTGGCCAGGCAGTTAGGATGTTCTGGGATTCGATACACTTCAGGTAGAAAGGGTGATGATCAAATGATGGGATTCATTCATTTGATTACTCAGTAGGCATCCATGTTTGGTGTGACATTGGAAAGCCCACGTTATTTCAGAAGTACCCAATGTTTGCTCTAAGGACAAAGCAATCTACATTCCTCCCCAATGCTCCAGACATATTGAATTCCAATCTACAATGTAGCATGATTACAGAGACAGCTAAAAACTATTCTGTTATACACTCTTAGCTAATTGTCTCTCAGAACACCAGGACATAGAACAGATATAAATGATATAGCCTTGTACTACCATCAGTTATATCATGGCTAACATCTGGACAAACTCCATATACACATTTTCCCAAAGCCATAACATAATTGTTTAATAAAAAGCTAATGGAAGAAACGTCTTCAATCTGATTGGCTGCTCAGCCTCAGATGAAAACATTGTTACTGAATCCCAAAGATCCCCTTGAGCTGGTGACATTTGGTTAAGCCTGAGGTTGGGAGGGGTAGCTGGATATAAAATAATTTGTCTTTCCATTTACAGTTGGACGGTCCTGCATGGCACAGGACTCTGCTACCAACTGGCTTTAACCAGGAGGAAAGAGCAACCTGCTGAAGGAACTCAGAGGGCTGAAGGGCATTGGTGGGAGAAAATGAATTGTTGACATTTGGGTTATCATCAATTCTTGTTTTCCCACTGAGACCGATCAATCCATTGATTTCCTCCACCAAATTGTTTGTTGCTCCAGATTCCAACAGCTGCAATTTCTTCTATCTTGGAAGGTCAAGATAAATGCAGATTAGCGGGGATGGAACCTAATGGAAAACTCAACAAAATCTAAAACCTTTACACTCACTGCATGTTTCTCCAATTTAAGTATGTTTGCCTGCTATAAAATGCTATATCCATGTACCTGACAATGGAAGAATGATAACTGGCTTCTTCATGGTTGAACAACCTCTCCGGAAGATCAACACCAGACATCCAAAGTGTTGAAGCCAGAACAAGAGAAATCCAACAGAGGATTCTAAACAAAGTCTGCATAGTTTCTCCACTGCAGAAAAATCCCCAGAGATGCACAGAAACCTCCCTGTGACAGCACAGTTAGTCATTACTCCTAATTCAGCCTGCCACACGGCATCTACTATTCCAGATATCAAAAGGAGGATAAACATATTAGAGTTACTGAAGAGCTTCCAGTGATGGCAGAGGAGACATGGATAATTGGAGGGTCCTATTCCCCATTCCATTACAGTCAAGAGCCATGAGGGAATGTGGGTCAGTGCAAAATTTTCACAGGACAGCAGTTGCAGTGAGAGTCCTGGAATGATTTTTGGACTGCTCACTGCTGAGGCAAAGACATGCATGGTTTTGGATCTTGCTTTGCATTAGGCCTTTCACTGGAAAGATCTAAGATTTTGGTAGATGGACACAAGAAAAAGTAGAAACAAAATATGCATTTGCTTTTATAAATATTTAAAGAGAAAAGAAATACTGCTGAGTCAACATAAAGGACGTTGAATTAGGATGAAGTGCATATTCATTAGAGACAAAATAGACTCTTCTGTTATTCTATCAATATGAATTAAGAGAGGAGAGATTTACGTGAACAAATAAGTTGATTGAGTTATACATTTTTCTCTAAACTGTCTCCAAGTAGCACTAGGAATGTTTATGTATACTTATGAGGTGTGTTAGAATGGCAGATGTAAAATGCATGTTAACTGCTGTGGTTGTCTACTGAAAATCTAAATGTTTTTGTTTCAAATGTGTCTAAAACAACATTGCCTAATGTAAGTGATGTCGAACCATCTGGCCGCATCTCATGGCAACACACCTCAAGCATTTTAATGTCTGAGATTTCTGTGTGTTGTAAAGATGGAGGATGATGCAATAGCAAGCTTGTAAGTAGCTCTAGTATCTTATAACATCACTCACCGAGAACCACTGAATCAGATAAGGAATGCAATCTACCGGCGGCAGCAAAACACACACTGTCAGTAAGTGGGTTGAACATGTGATTTTGATTTTGATTTAATTTTTCTTGCAACGTTGACTTGCTTTTGAGAAACATTACACAGATTGCTGTAGGAGAAAGAGGATGTATGGGACAGAATTTTGATGCCAGCCACCTAAATAGAAACAACTCCTTTGAAATTCACTGCCATAGACAAGCAGAGAAGTGACCAAAAATGCCACACGCATTTCTTTCATTAAATAGTACCCCAATGATCTGTTCATTGAGGGGGAGGTGGAGCAAATATATCTGTCTCAACAGCCAGACACAGTAGCAAATTAACTTATCAGATGCATAGAGGAACTTTCTCTCCGTTGAGTTGGAAATGGCTAAAATAAAGTTGTATCTGTTGATACTGGAAGAGGTTCTCAAAGACTTTGAAAATAATTATAGCTTTGTACTATGAAACAATGAAAAGATTCATGTTCTTTAGGAAATTTTAGACAAATGGAAAGACCATTGAACCATATTCGACTGAAATTGCAAGCCACAAATTGTATCTGGCAATTTTGTTAATCCAGAGCAGAATTTCATGCTAAATTTGAGGTGCTGGGCTGAGAATATTTGTTGGAAGATGTAGAATTAGGCATGGCAAAGTGTGTCAAATCTTGCAAGATCTTAGAACTGCTCTAAACCGGAGTTGATCAGTTAAATAGCAGATTATATACTTCTGTTCATGCACTCAAACAGTTGAAAATATAGCGTTGGTACAAATTATACAGCATGCATTTTCATCCCAGAGAAAATCTGAGAAGACTAGTACAGAAACAAGCAAAAGAATACTAATAGGGTGTCCATTCCAAAGGAGGACATGGTCATAGGTTACGAGATATATATACACACACAAAAAAATTCAGTAATTCTCAAACTTTTTCTTTCCACTTACACACCACTTTAAGTATTCCCTATGCCATAGGTGCTCTGTGCTTAATAAAGGTGGTATGTGGGTGGAAAGTAAAGGTTTGAAAACCACTGTTTTAATCGTACCTAATTGACTTGTTATGTGCACGGTTTCATAACTCCAAAGGAAATAGGCCAATGGCAATTTTTCTCATGCAAAGTATTTCAGTAACAATTGAGTCTAGAGCAGTGATTCTCAACCTTCCCTCTCACCCACATACCACCATAAGCAATCCCTTACTAATCACAGAGCACTGATGGGATAGGGATTACTTGAAGTGGTATGTGAGTGGAAAGAAAGATGTTGAGAACCACTGATATAACTATATACAGTGTGTTTGCATTTGTTGTTTTTGCAGTATTGCACTCCTTATCTGATTCGGTGGTTCTCAGTGAGTGATGCTGTTAGATACCAGAGCTATTTACAAGCTTGCTATGTGTTATCCTCCACCTTGACAACACACAGGAATCTCAGACATTAAAATGCGTCCCTCTAGACCATGGTGCACACACAAAAATATACAATACCCCATACACCACAATGACTGAAACAAACATATTACTAGCTGGATGGCCAAATTCTGAGTGGAGTCCTGGAGCCACGCTTCCACGATTACCAGTTATTACCAGATTACCATATTACTAGCCGGATGGCCAAATTCTGCGCAGAGTCCTGGAGCTACGCTTCCACGATTACCAGTTATTACCAGATTACCATATTACTAGCCGGATGGCCAAATTCTGAGTGGAGTCCTGGAGCCACGCTTCCACGATTACCAGTTATTACCAGATTACCATATTACTAGCCGGATGGCCAAATTCTGAGTGGAGTCCTGGAGCCACGCTTCCACGATTACCAGTTATTACCAGATTACCATATTACTAGCCGGATGGCCAAATTCTGAGTGGAGTCCTGGAGCCACGCTTCCACGGTTACCAGTTATTACCAGATTATAGCAGCTCATCATTTCCCTCTGACTCGAATGCAGAAAGCGAACATCATTGGGAGCATGAGCCAGGATGGACTCGCTTTGAGTCTTGCACAAATGCCTGCACACTCAGTGTGCTTCTGCTTCCTTGAAGACCTCTTCTCCAAGTTTCAGCAGTAGCTTCAGCTTGGTGTCAGAGGCTCGCTGCCCTCAATGACTCATATTCACAGAACAGCTTCATGACTGATCCTCTGGGTGGACCTACAGGTTTTATTGTTCCTTACATTTAGCAGTTTTTTTCTGATCAAGGCGAACAGAATAAGAGATTTAACCTTTGCTTGGAGGCAGACTTGCCACTATAACCTTGTTCCATCCAGGGAAACTCCAACTGACTGCAGTTAGTCAAGTGTTTTCGAGGGAATTGAGTGTGTGATGAGATAAAAATCATGATATTGAAAGGAAGTGGAATAAGTGGAAAGAGCAGAGGCCGAAGATTCCATGCAGAATTTTATTAGAGCGGACAGGAGACATACTGCAGTTCTGGATAAATAGTGTTAAAAACTTGTGATATAATGCTGAAGAAATTTCCAAGAAAGCTTGAGGTGATGATGTAAAATCATATAAATGACAATATGCAAGCAGATTTTTTTTTAATCTGAAGAATGAGAAGTTGTATAAAGCAGAGTTTGTTGTACTTCCAGAAAACAGTATGCCAATCTTTAGAAGCTACGTTTCCCAGCAAGCAGAACTGATAACTGTTCAGGCAGAGAACTTGAGTAGAGTAATGACTATTGCAAGTTCTGCCCCAAGAAGAAGCAGCTGCTGGAATAATTTTCACATTTGATGATACTGAGAGGGAAAATAGATGAAAGTAAGTAGCTGAAAGGCACTTCCCAGTCACAGTCAATAAGAAGCTGAGCTTGAGGGTCTGACGGAGGTGGAGATCATTCTCGCTGGGCCAAATGGCCTGCTTCTGTTCCTTTTTCTTGTGATCTTGTGATCATTCCACCAGTAGACTCTTCTAACTTAGGGGTATCAAGCTCAGATTGTGTGGGTCCGTGCTCAGATTATATCTGGAATCTGAGATACAGGACTGAGCGAGCATCCATTGAAAGAAACAGACTTGGACTTGACAAAAAGTATCAAATCCTATAGGGCAGTGATTTTCAAACTGCTTCCCAAAACTCACATTCCACCGTAAGCAATCCCTATGGTCTGTGATTAGTAAGGGATTACTTATGGTAGTACATGAGTGGAAAGAAAAAGTCTGTAAACCACTGTTTTAATCGTACCTAACTGACTCGTTATGTGCACGGTTTCAGATGACAATTTTCCTCAAACAAAATGTTTCAGTAACAATTGGGTCAAGAGCAGTTGTTCTCAGCTTCCCTTCCTACTCACATCCCACCTTAAGCAATCCCTTACCAATCATAGAACACTTATGGCATAGGTGGAATGTGAGTTAGGGGGGCAGTTTGAAAACCACTGCTGTAGGGTAACCTAGCAGGGATGGTAAATTGGAAAGTAAAAAATGTGAACATTTGTGGGATAAATTTCCCAGAATTTGTCAATTACTTAAGCAAATTTCCATCCTCACTGAGGAAATGGATGATTATCATAGAAGGAGAGAGGCTGAATGGCATTGAATGTGAAGGAAACAGTACTGCAGATTTCAGATTCAGATTTCAGATTTATTGTCAGAGTACATAGATGTCATCATATACAACCCTGAGATTCTTTTTACTGCGGACGAGGCAGAATTCCTACTTACTGGTCGTGCCAAAAAAAACTACACAGCATATACATGTAAGCAAATAAAGATCTGTAACAGATAATGAATGTAAACAAACTGACTGAGCAAACTGTTTCATCAGGAAATACGTATCAGCAGTTATCACCAAAGATCAATGTGTACATGTGTAGACCAATCAGGAAGTTCCTGGAGAAATTATGATAAACAATTTCTACTAAGTCCAAAAGAGACCACGATTGCTGACTATGGACTTAAAAAAGATTTGCTGTGCAGGTTGCCTAATGGCCAGATCGAACATTAACACACACTGAGCTGCGCCTATCTTTCTGCTGGAAGTACAGATGACACACACGCAGATTAAGCGTGAGTGAATATGCTGAAGAATTTGTACCCACAGTGTGGCACTTTATTCGATACAGGTTGACGTGGTTGTTACGAGAAGATGGACAGAGAAGCAGCAGAAGGCCCCAAACAGACTTGTCTTGTGCTCACACTATTGAGGAGTGCTCAGAGATTCTGAAGAATGGCTTTCCAGGAGTGGGAGAGCAGCTGGTATCAAAATCTGTGTGGAGAGAAATGCTGTAGCCCACACTCATATTTGGGAAAGGACAGCTGCTTGAGGAGATTCTGAGAATCACAGTTCTGGCCAGGAATAAAGACAGGAGAGCACAACAAACTAAATACCAAGTGAATAGAAGCTTCATCTATTTAGAACCATAGAACAATACAGCACAGAAACAGGCCTTTTGGCCCTTCTAGTCCATGCTGAACTATTATTCTCCTAATCCCACTAACCTGCACCCTGACCATAGCCCTCCATACCTTTCCAATCCACGTACCAGTCCAAATTCGTCTTAAAAATTAAAACTGAGCCTGCATTCACCACTTCAGCTGGCAGCTTGTTCCACATTCCCACCATTCTCTGTGTGAAGTAGTTCCCCATCGTGTTCCCCCTAAACCTTTCCATTTTGACTCTTAACCCATTCATCTGGTTTATATCTCACATACCCTTTATAAAGCCCACCTTTATTCATTTTGTCTATCCCAATCTTAAATACCTTGATCAAATCTCCCCTCATTCTTCTACACTCCAGGGAATAAAGTCCTAACCCATTTAACCTTTCCTATAACTCAGTTTCTGAAGTTCAGACAACATCCAACTAAATCTTCTCTGCTCTCTTTCTATCTTATTAATATCTTTCTTGTACTCAGATGACCACAATTGCACACATTACACCAAATTTAGCCTTGGCAATGTCTTGTAAAACTTTACCATAACATCCCAACTCCTATACTCAATATTTAATTTATGAAGGCCAATATGCCAAAAGCTCTCTTTACAACCCTATCTATCTATGACACCACTTTCAGGGAATTATGATCTGTATTCCCAGATCCCACTGTTCTACCACACTCTCAGAGCCCTAGTATTTAAAGTGCATGTCCTTTCTTTGTTTGTCCTTCCAAAATGCAACACCTCACACTTGTTTATATTAAATTCCATCCGCCATTTTTCAGCCAAGTTTTCCAGCTGGTCTAGATCATTTTGCAAGCTTTGAAAGAGTTCCTCGCTGTACACCTCCAATGTTTTTGCCATCTATAAATTTGCTAATCCAACTTTCCACAATATCATCCAGATCACTTTTTTGAATATTTTATTTAAATTTTCATACATGAATTAATATCCAATATAGAAAATAACAATCAATAGTCAAATTAATTACACATGCTGCAAATTAAACTCCATCAACCCCCTCCCCACAAATAATCACTCCCCCCAAAAAAGAAAAAGGAAAAAAAGTTGGAAAAAAAGAAAAAAAACAAACCTGGCTAGCAAAATATCATCACCATTCACATAACTTCACTTATTTATCCCAATGAGATAACAAGGTTTCATGGGGTTCAGGGAAAAGTTCTTATCTACTCTATGTAAGTACCAAAGATATATTTATTCCTTAAATTATATGTAATTTTCTCTAGAAGTATACACCTATGTATTTCTGCGTGCCACCTTTCCATTCCTAAATGGGAATCTGATTTCCATGTCACTGATATATATTTTCTTGAAACTGCTAACACAATTTTCTTAAATTCCTTTTGGAAAAAAGTTCAACTTCAATTTTGGTCTTATTGCCAAAAAATTACTCAATTTAAAAAAAGCATTGGATCTTGTGGAAGTTTAACTCCCGTAACCTGTTCTATAAATTTTCCTAATTCTATCCAATTTTGAACATGACCATGTAGAATGCAAAAAGGTGTCTGTGTCTTGACTAATCCTAAAACATTTTTCTGATAGATATGCTTTCAATCTATTTACTTTTTGTGGAGAAAGATACAATTGATGCAAAAAATTATATTGAACCAATCTATATCTAACATTTATTGTTTGCCATGCTATCATATTTTTTTCTGCAATACTTATATTCAAATTAATTTCCCATCTCTCTCTAGATTTATGTATTCCCAGCTTCAAAGTTCCTTTTTGCAACAATATATACAGACAAGACATAAATTTCTTAGAAAATCTATTACAAATCAAAATTTCTATTTCACGTCTTTCAGGTATTATCATTGTTGGGCCCAATTTATCTCGTAAATATGCGAGATAATAACAAAATATTGTATTATTCTGCATCCCATATTTATTTTTTAATTGATCAAATGACATTGAATTTCATCCTTCATACAATCTTCTATATTTATAATTCCTCTTGAGCAGTGGTTCCCAACTTTTTTCTTTCCACTCACATACCTCTTTAAGTATTTTAACTACTAATGACATCAGGCTCACTGATCTATAATTTCCAGAGTTACTTTTGGAGCCTTTTTAAACAACAGAACAAAGTGAGCTATCCTCCAATCCACAGGAACCACACTCATGGCTAAGGACATTTTGAATATTTCTGCCAGGACCCGTAGAATTTTTTTACTAATCTCCCTCAATGTCCGAGGGAATAACTGGTCAGACCTTAGGATTTATCTACCCTTATTTGGTTTAAGACAGCAAACACCTCCTCCTCTTTAATCTGTATAGGTTCCATGACCTCACTGTTGGTTTTCCTTACTTCCTTAGACTCTGTGACAGTTTCCTGAGTAAATATTGATGCAAAAAAACCATTTAAGATCTCCACCTTCTCTTCTGGCTCTGTACATAACTGACCACTCTAATCTTCAAGGGGGCAAATTTAATCCCTTACTATCCTTTTGATCTTAATATACCTGTAGAAACCATTAAGAATTTTCTTCATCTTGTCTTCTTTTACCCTTCCTGATTTCTTTCTTGCATTTTTATACTCCTCCAGTACCTCATTTGCTCCATGTTGCCTATAATATCATACACTGCTTTCTTTTTCCAAACTAGATCCCCAATATCCCTCAAAAACCAAAACTCCTGAGAAGGAGTCACGTGATGGAGTAGTGGCCGGACGGTGAACTCCAGCCCTCTCCAGAAAAGTCAGAAAAAACAAAGCAAACCACAAAGGCACAGAAATAAAAATCAAGGTAAAGTGAATATAAAGGTGGAAAGAAGATGGCGACGAAAAAAGAAAAGTCGAAACCAATGGTAAGAAGAGAGGAAGAGAAGACAACGGAAGATGAAGGAAAAGGCCTTACCTGTTCGAAGAGGCCCGCGGTGGAGAGAGAAACCCGCTCCCTCAGGTCGGTAGAATATGGACTACAAAAATGGCTCGCTGAGCCGAGTAAAAGTGCGCGATGCGCATGATAAAAACACACCGACGGGAGGGATAACCAGCTGGGGAGTCGATCTCCACAGCCGGCAACGACAGCTGCAGAACACCTGCAGCAAGAAGAGAACACAGAAGACAATGAAAACAAGAAAGAAGAGAAGAAAAGGGCAACAAAGAAACAACAGATGGCCAACCCACAGGAAGAAGAAGAGGAAGAGTACAGTGAAATAGAAGAAGAAGGGAAAGGCAAGATAAAGGATTTACTTTCTCTTATTAAAGAATACATGGAGTCATTTAAAGAATGGCAAGCGCAGGAATTTGATGATTTAAGAAGAAGAATAAACAATACAGAAGAGAAAATGAATAAAATAGATATGACCTTATCAGAAATGGGAAAAAGAATGGACAAGGTGCAAGAACGAGAAGCAGCAGTAGAAATGGAGGTAGAGGACTTAAAAAAGAAATTAGAGGAATCTAATAAAAAAGTTAAAGAGACACAAGAACTGTTAGCTCAGAAAATAGATATAATGGAAAATTATAACAGAAGAAATAACATAAAGATAGTGGGCCTTAAGGAAGATGAAGAAGGCAAGAATATGAGAGAGTTTATAAAAGATTGGATCCCTAGGATCCTAGGATGTCCAGAACTACAGCAAGAAATGGAAATAGAAAGGGCACATAGAGCATTGGCCTTTAAACCACAATCACAACAAAAGCCAAGATCTGTTTTAGTAAAATTCCTAAGATATACTACAAGAGAAAAGGTACTGGAGAAAACAATGGAAAAAGTAAGAGAGGACAATAAGCCACTGTAGTACAAAGGGCAAAAAATCTTCATTTATCCAAATATAAGTTTTGAACTCCTGAAGAAGAGAAAGGAGTTCAATACAGCAAAGGCGATTTTATGGAAGAAAGGGTATAAATTTACACTAAAGCATCCAGCGGTATTGAAAATATTTATTCCAGGACAACAAAACAGACTATTCTCGGATCCAGAGGAAGCACGAAAATTTGCAGAACAATTACAAAATAGACTAAGAGATGAAGACGTGTAACGAGAGTACAAAAGACTGCAAACTAAAAAGACATAAGTTTTGAGCTCCTGAAGAGGAGGAAAGAGTTCAAAACATCAAAAACGATCTTATGGGAAAAAAAAATTATTCTCGGATCCAGAGGAAGCAAGGAAATTTGCAGAACAACTACAAAACAAACAGAGAGATGAAGACATGTAATAAGAGTAAAAATGACCACGATTTATATGTATGTGGGTAAAGAGGTATATGTGTGTATATGTATAATGTGCATACATGAATGTATCCGTATTTAGAGGGAAATATAGATAGTATAGACAAGAATTAATAGGGGAAGGAAAAGGAATAGAGGGAATAAGGAGGGAATTAAAAGAGTGACCTTCGTCACATATGAAAAGCGAAATCTTTTCTGGGGGGGCTGGATGGGGGGGTATTACGGTCACTGCAAAATCAGCTGACGCTTGCGAGTGAATTCGCAAATCCAAATGGAGAGGGGAGATGTGGTTGTCCGACAAGGGATAAAGGACAACTCAGGAGGGGAAGGCGGGATTGGGGCTAAAGAAGTTTTAAATAGGAGAATAAGGAAAATGTTTGATGTTTTAGGAATGTTGTCTTGTAAAGGATTCAAAACAAGAAAACAGAAATGGATAAGAAGGAAAAGTAATGATGGAGAAACGGAAAGGGAAGATAAACAAAGTATAAAATGGCTACGTTGAACTATATGACTTTAAATATTAATGGAATACATAACCAAATTAAAAGGAAGAAACTGCTAAATTTACTGAAAAAAGAAAAAATTGATACAGCATTTGTGCAAGAAACACATTTAACTGAATTGGAACATAAGAAATTAAAGAGAGATTGGGTAGGACACGTAACAGCAGCATCGTATAATTCAAAAGCAAGAGGAGTAGCTATATTAATTAGTAAAAATGTGCCATTTAAAATAGAAGAGGAAATAATAGATCCAGCAGGGAGATATGTAATGATAAAATGTCAGATATATTCGGAGTTTTGGAATCTACTCAATGTATATTCACCTAACGAAGAAGATCAAAAGTTCATGCAAGATATCTTTTTGAAGATAGCAGATACGCAAGGGAACATATTAATAGGAGGGGATTTCAACCTGAATTTGGATTCAAATATGGACAAAACTGGGAAAAAAATTAACAGAAAGAACAAAGTAACCAAATTTATAATTAAATCGATGGAAGAAATGCAACTTTTGGATATATGGAGGAAACAACACCCAAAGGAAAAGGAATATTCATATTACTCGGCTAGACATAAAACATACTCAAGAATAGACCTATTTTTGTTATCAGCTCGTATGCAAGATAGAGTAAAAAAAACAGAATATAAAGCTAGAATACTATCGGACCATTCACCCTTAATATTGACAGTAAAGTTAGAGGACATCCCTCCAAGAATGTATAGATGGAGATTAAACCCCATGTTGCTTAAAAGGCAGGATTTTAGAGAATTTATTGAAAAACAAATTAAAATGTATTTTGAAATAAATACGGAATCAGTGGAAGATAAGTTTATACTATGGGATGCAATGAAAGCATTCATTAGAGGGCAAATAATAAGTTAGGTAACCAAGATGAAGAAGGACTATAATCAGGAAACAGAGCAGTTGGAAAGGGAAATAGTAAATATAGAAAAAGAATTAGCAATGAAGGAAGATACAACTAAAAGAAGAGAATTGGCAGATAAAAAAATAAAATATGAAACACTACAAACATATAAGGTGGAGAAAAATATAATGAAGACAAAAGAGAAATATTATGAACTAGGTGAAAAAACGCACAAAATCCTAGCATGGCAGCTTAAGACAGAACAAGCTAAGAAAATGGTATTGGCATCAAGGAAAAAGACAAACAAATTACATATAATCCAAAAGAAATTAAGGAAAACTTTAGAGAATTCTATGAACAATTATACCGAACTGAAAATGAAGGGAAAGAAGGGAAAATAGATGAATTTCTGACTAAAATTGAACTACCAAAACTACAAATAGAGGAACAAAATAAATTAACAGAGCCATTTGGAATAGTAGAAATACAAGAGATAATAAAAAAATTACCAAATAATAAGACACCAGGAGAGGATGGATTCCCAATAGAATTCTACAAAACATTTAAAGACTTATTAATTCCGCCCCTCCTGGAAGTAATCAACCAGATTGATGAAACACAAAGCTTACCAGATTCATGTAAAACAGCAATAATTACAGTAATACTAAAGCAAGGGAAAGATCCACTCTCACCAGCGTCATATAGACCAATATCTTTACTTAACACAGATTATAAGATAATAGCTAAACTATTAGCAAACAGATTAGCAGAGCATGTACCGAAAATGGTAAATTTAGACCAAACTGGATTTATCAAAAAAAGACGCACAACAGACAATATTTGTAAATTTATTAACTTAATTCATGCAGTAGAAGGAAATAAAGCACCTACAGTAGCAGTTGCTTTAGACGCAGAGAAGGCCTTTGACAGAGTAGAATGGAATTATTTGTTCAAAGTATTGCAAAAATTCAGTTTACCGGAGAAGTATATTAATTGGATTAAAGCATTATATAAGGGACCGTTAGTGAAAGTGACAGTAAATGGACATGTATCAAAGCAATTTAACTTAAGCAGGTCAACACGGCAGGGATGCCCACTATCACCTTTATTGTTTGCGTTAGCTATAGAAGCACTAGCAGAACTGATAAGAATAGATAATAATATAAAAGGAATAAAAATAAAAGACAAGGAATATAAAATCAGTTTATTTGCGGATGATGTTATAGTGTACTTAACAGAACCAGAACTATCAATAAAATAATTATATAAGAAATTGAAGGAATATGGAGAAGTGTCGGGTTACAAGGTAAACGTAAATAAAAGTGAAGCAATGCCTATGAATAATGCGGATTTCTCAAAATTTAAGAAGGAATCACCATTTAGATGGCAAATGCAAGCAATAAGATACCTAGGTGTGCAAATAAACAAAAATCTCGGCCAACTATATAAACTCAATTATTATCCACTAATGAAAAAATTACAGGACGATTTAGAGCATTGGAAAGATTTACCACTAACACTAATAGGAAGGATAAACTGTATTAAAATGAACATTTTTCCAAGGATATTATACTTATTTCAGGCATTGCCAATACAACTGACAGAGAAATTCTTCAAGGAGTTAAAGAAAATAATAAGGAAATTTTTATGGAGAGGGGGGAAACCGAGGATAGCACTAGATAAATTAACAGAATGGTATAAACAAGGAGGCTTACAACTGCCAAACTTTAAAAATTATTATAGAGCCGCACAATTAAGATACCTATCAGATTTTTATCAAACAAGGGAAAAGCCAGATTGGACGAGATTAGAATTAGATAAAATAGGGGAAAAGATACCTGAACACATATTATATAAATGGGATGAAAAATTGGTACAACATAGAAGTTCTCCAGTATTACATCATCTCCTCAATATTTGGAAGAAGATTCATGTAGAAAGAAATAAAACAAATTATCAATTACCAAAACTAATATTGACGCAAAACAAGTTACTCCCTTTTACAATAGATAACCTTTCCTTTAGAGAATGGGAAAAAAAAGGGATTAAAAGAATAGAAAATTGTTTTTCAGGAAATAGATTCTTATCCTTTGAACAAATGAAAGATAAGTACAATATAACTCAAGATACAGCGCTGGCATATTACCAATTGAGATCCTACTTGAAGGATAAATTAGGAAGCAGTTTGAGTTTGCCAGAGGCAAGTAACTTTGAATATGTGATTACAGATACAATGATAATCAAAAGATTTATAACAAATATGTATATTAAACTGCAAGAAAAGGAGAATGAGGAAACAAATGGTAAAACTAAACAAAAATGGGAACAAGATTTAAATATAAAGATAAAAAAGGAAACATGGGAAAAGTTATGTTCTGGAACGATGAGAAATACAATAAATACGAGGTTTCGTATGATACAATATAACTGGATACACAGGCTATACATTACACCTCAAAAGTTAAATAAATGGGACCCAACAGTATCTGATAGATGTTTTCGATGTAAAAAAGAAATGGGAACAACAATTCATGCAATCTGGACATGTGAGAAAGTAGAAAAATTTTGGGAAGATCTAAACCAGATATTAAATAAAATTACAGAAAACAATATACCAAAAAATCCAGAGATCTTCCTCCTAAGTAACATAAAAAACAAAGAATTTGGAATTGATTTGGATGGTGCACCAAAAAGATTTGTTAAGATAGCTCTAGCCGTAGCAAAAAAATGTATTATGTCAACCTGGAAATCGGAAGATAATTTGAAAATACAACAATGGTATATAGAAATGAATAAATGTATTCCCATTAGAAAAAATAACATATAGTTTAAGAAATAATATTGAAATATTCGAACAAATATGGGAGCCTTACATTAAATACAATAGCGAAAACCTACCGGGGATAATCATTACCTAAGTTGATGGAAGGAGAAGGAAATAAAAAGAATGGACTCAGTAGAATTTCTGGTGTATTTTTGTTGAGTGACAACATTGTCTGACTGGTTAAATGTATCCAGATTGTATACCTTAAATGGACGGGAGGGGGGGGTGGGGAGGGTGGGTTGGGAGGAGGGGGGGGGGGAATGGCACTGTATATGTGTGAAAAGGAAAAAGTGTGTACCATGGTTAATGTGATTTATGGTGTGAAAAATAAAAAATTAAAAAAAAAACAAAACTCCTTATGCCTGTTCACTTTGTCTTTAATCCTAACAGGAACATACAAACTCTGTACTCTCAGAATTTCACCTTTGAAAGTCTTCCATTTACCTCACACATCCTTGCTGGAAAATAGCTTATCCCAATCCACGCATTTATAGATCCTTTCTCATTTCCTCATAATTAGCCTTTCTCCAATTTAAAATCTCAACTCTATGCCCAGACCTATTCTTCTCCATAATTATTTTGAAGCTAATGGCATTATGATCACTGGACCCAAAATGTTCCCCTACATCCTGTATACTTCTGTCATCTATCCTGCCTTGTTTCCGAATAGGAGATCCAGTATTTCACTCTCTTTAGTAGGTTCCTCTATATATTGATTTAGAAACCCTTCCTGAACACTCTTGACAAACTCCAAGCCACCCAGCTCTTTTACAGTATGGGAGTGCCAATCAATATCTGGAAAGTTAAAATCTCTCACTATCACAACTTTACATTCCCTGCAGCTGTCTGCTACCTCTCTAAATATTTGCTCCTCCAATTGTCACTGACTGTTCGGCAGTCTATAATAAACCCCATGAGTGTGGTCATACCATCCCCATTTCTCAGCTCCACCCACAAAGCCTCAGTAGACAAGCTCTCTGGTCTGTCCTGCCTGAGCACAGCTGTAACATTTTCCCTGACGAACAATGCCACTCCTCCCCCTTTCAATAATTTAAATTATTTTGGTAAATAGAGGCACATCAAGGTACTTCACTCCTGTTGCCTGTACATTCTGATCTGTTCTGGAAATTCAGTCTCACATGCAGGAGGAGGCCATATTTATAGTTTAAGCCAATACATATAGAAAGGGAATGAGTAATTGTCATGTTGACCAAGCAAGGATTCTGGCTGTAACATTATAACATGCATTCAACTCTGGGTCCTGGTGTGCAGAGAGCATCTGGGTCTGGTAGCGCAGAGATTAAGTTATGGGACTGACATCTAAAATCTGGATGACTCATCCATGGCAGCTGTGGAATTTAAATTCAAGTCATTAAATAAATGGTATTTAAAAAATCAAAGTTGTCTTAGAACTGGATAAAATTAAAGCAGTTTAGTGCTTCAGTAATGGTTCTTTGGGAAAGAAATCTATTTGCCTAATCCAGTCTGATCAAGATGCAATTCTGGGTCCATATCATTGCAATTGACCTGAGTTCTGGAGCATTTGGGAAGGATATTAAATGCTGGTACTGCCAGAGACATCCACATCCTGCACATTGATCATTTTTAGAAAATGTGTGCACATTAAGAAGAGGGAAGATCATGTAATAATTGTATGGGGATCTTTGCCATTGTAAATGTGAGATTATGGCAGTATGTTGCCTCACTGGAGTATGTAGAATGGATGTCTTTGAATATTCTGAGGATATGGCATGGCCCAAAGCATTTCCTTCAATCTTGATGGAAAAGAGCAGGCAAATTTTGGGGACCAAGAAGTAGGATTCTAATCTCTGGATGCCCCAAGTAGTGAATATAGGAAGCAAAGCACAGTACAGGTGCATATTTGGTGAAAGAAATGGGTCAGGTGGAAGAGATTTAGATCACTGAAGTGCTTGGAACAGTTATGGGGATGATGACTTATTCAAATTCTGAGGATTACATCCCAAGCAGGCCAGTTATCATATCTTAGCAGGGATATTTGCTGCAAAAATAAGATGCTAAAGGAACTCAGTGGGTCAACCAGGTCCTCCAGCAGATTTAGGTAAAACACAAAGTCTGCAGACACTGTAGAAGTAAAATGCTGGAGAAGCTCAGCAGATCAAACAAGGGGTTGCAGATGAGGAGCAGTGAAAGAGAAACCTACGGAACTCACTTCAGAGAGTAAAGGAGAACTTCTTCAGGGTAGGTATCCATTGAAGAACATTCACAGGGTTTTACTCCAACCCTTGCCCCTTCCCCACCATTTTATTCAGGCACCGGCCAACACTTTTAAGTACCTCGAGCAAGGGCTTGAGCCTGAAATGTTGGTTTATTTTTGCTATCTAAATTACACTGTTTGATCTGCTGAGTCTCTCCAGCATTGTGTTTGTCCTCCAGCAGATTGTTTTGTACTCCAGCCTCCAGCATCCACAGTCTCTTGTGTCTCCAGGGATGTTTAATCCTCCTCTGAGAAAGATTTAGTTTGACAAAGGAAGTAAGGACATGGAGTTTCACAGGAAGAACTTTGTTTACAAATACACTTACTTACAGCAGAACAGTAAATTTTAGATAAGTGTAGAAGAGGGAACAATGGACAATTAAGGTGTCTCTGTATTTAAAGAGCTGTGGCACTGAAGGAATTCAATTGTCCACATTGTGAGTTGGGAGAGGTATAGTGTATAAGAGTAGAGAGGTGTTAGAGGTGTTAATGAGACTCTATGGGACATTGGTGAGACCCCATTTGGAGTACTGTGTGCAGTTTTGGGACCCCTGTCTTAGAAAGGATGTGATGTTGTTGCAGATGGTGCAGAGGAGATTTACTAGGATGATTCCTGGGATGCAGGGGCTGGCTTATGGGGAGCATTTGACAGCTCTTGAGTTGTATTCATTAGGGTATGGGAGAATGAGGGGGGATCTCATGGAGACATTTCGAATATTGAAAGGTTTTGAAAGAGTGAATGCGGATAAGACATTTCCCTTGATAGGTGAATTGAGGACAAGGGGTCATAGTCTTAAAATTAGAAGTTATCCAATTAAAATAGAGAAGAGGAAGAACTTCTTTAGTCAGAGGGTTGTGGATCTGTGGAACTCACTGCCGCACAAAGCAGTGGAGCCAGATCACTGGGAGTATTTAAACAGGAAATGGATAAGTACCTCATTAGTAAGAGATATGGGGAAAAAGCTGGGAAATGGAACTAGGTGTGTGCATAATACAGCTTAGAGTATAGAGTCACGGAACAGACTCGATGGGCCTAATGGCCTGCTTCTGCTCCTTTAACTTGTGAACTTGTGAGTGTTAAAGGGTATATGGAAGAAATGGGGAAGAATTTCTGAAGTGTACTCAGGACAATACACTTGATCATTAAGGTCCTTCTCAAGTGTATTCTGTGTCTGTAACAACACCCATCTGTAAACAAGGTTTCATCTGGTTCTCTTAAGGGTGTAGCCTGTAAGTCAGGTCTTATTTTAATATCCTTCACTACCCTCTTTTCACAACAGTGTGGTTCTCCCTCTCCCATATTGTCTGCCATGTTAATGCCTTCATGGGTAAACGTAACATTTGGAGCATTCAGGATCTTTTCTAGTCTCGTCTGCCTTAGCGAAGTCATTGTAAATGCTGTCGAGCTCACAAATGCTACAATACTATGTGTTGTTAATACCGTCAGGCCATGTCCCATTACTATGTGTGCCACCTTTTGTAGAATCTTTGCTACTCCCGCTGCATGTCTCGTACATGGTGGGTGTCTGTCTTCCGTCGGGTCTAGTGTGATACTCACATACATGAGCACACATCTTCCACCCCCTTTTTTCTGAAAAAGAACACCATCAATTGTGTGTGCTTTTAAGAAAAAATATTTCAGTAAGAGATCATTTAGTATTTGGACATTAATGCACCATGTTACCATCGGGGGAAAAGATGAGCCCTCAGCAGCACAAGGACAGCTTCTTCCCCACTGCCATCAGATTCCTGAATGATCAATGAACCAAAGACACTGCCTTACTCTTCAAGCACTACTATTTTTTTTAATGTTATTGTTGTAAGATGTTTGCACTGTGATGCTGCCACAAAATCACCGAATTTCGAGACTTGTTCAGGACGACAAATTCTGGTTCTGATTCTAATAAACATAAGATCAGTTACAGTAGCAGGATAAAAATCATCTTGAAGAAGGACATGATTGGAGGAGTGCCAATTGCATAAATTGAAAAAAAACGATGGTTCCTGCGTATACTTGTATAAAAGATTGGCAGACAAAACTTTGAATGAACAATACGCAGCCTTTGAGGCAGGAGCACTTAGTGCAATGCTATTACAGCACCAGCGACCTGGGTTCGAATCTGGCGCTGTCTGTAAGGGGTTTGTACATTCTCCCTGTGTCTGCATGGGTTTCCTCCCACCCTTCAATTACATACATGGTTGGGCGTATTTGGGTGGCACGGGTCTAAATGGCTGGAATTAGCTTCTACCATGCTGTAAATAAAAATTTTTAAAATTCTAAAATAAAAAAAAGTCTACGTATGTTCCCAGCAGAATGAAAAGGTGGGTAACCAAAGTCAGAGGTCTAGATGTTGAAAGAGAAATGGCATGTTGGATTGATAAAAACAAGTTAGAATCAGGCTGAGAAGGGGAGGCTCAGGATGCCATTGAAATAGGAAATAAGGACAAAGTGGAAAAATCAGTGTGTCTTTGAACAGAAACCTTCAGTCAGCATATGAATAGCAAATAGGAAATTAGAGGAAGACTGGAACTAATTTGAATCTAAAATAGAAAGCTATTCATGGAGGTAGAGAGTATGGTTACGATATTAAATTAGTATTTTTTTTTATCTTTAACCAGACAGGATAAAATTAGATAGAAGATATTAGAAAGGCTTGACCTGGAAAGTTGGTTACTCTTTACTTCCTATAGATGCTGCATAACCTGCTGAGTTTCTCTGGCACGTTTGTGCCTTGTATTTAGAAAGGCTATCTGTGCTTCTCATGGCTAAGTCATCAGGTCTCAAAAGGATGAATCATTTGTTGCTGATGGAAGTAATGGGAAGACTGCAGAGGCATAATTTTACAATCATTTTAAGAGGACTGGAGAATTGCAAGCATGACAGACCAGTTCTAAAAAGGGAATAATGATAAACCCAGCAACAGCAGGCCGATCGATTTAATAATGTGGTGGGAGGATTCTGAAAACAATAAACTGTGACATAATTGATGGGCAATTAATTGTAGTTAGGTCAAATTTCTGAAATGCAAGTCACTTGATTAAACTAATTAATCTTTTGATGAAGTAACGGAGATGATTGATGAGGGAAATAAATTTGATGTGGTATAAAGTGTTACCAAACCCGAGAACAACAAAGGCTATGTTAGTATGGATCAGAAATTGGCTTATTGACAAATGACAATGACTGCTGAATGCTTCCATTATAGATTGCAGGAAGGTAGGCATTGGCATTCCTGGAGGTCATTTCTGTAATTAGTGTTTTACTTAATGTATGATAATGACCTGAATTTTAGTAAATTGAGGACAATTTTAATATTTGCTATTTTGGAAGTATAGTGAACAGCGAGGACAATAGGATAGGCCTCAAGAGGTCATGAAGAGACCGTGTGGGCATCTGGGGATATAATTTAGAGTAGAAATGTACAAAGTACAAAATTTGGTGGAAAGAATTAGGGTACAATCTATGTAAATAATATACTGCTAGAGTGGATATTGAAACAGAAAGTTATGATCTTTTCTTTTAAATTTAGGAATACAGCATGATAACAGGGCCTTCTGGCCCATGAGCCTGCTGTCCAATTACACCCATGAGACCAATTAAGCTATGAACCCATTGAAGTGTGGGAGTAAATTGGAACATCAGAGAAAACCCATGCGGTCACAGGGAGGACATACAAACAGCGCCACTGTAATAGTGTTGTATTAACCATGCTCCCCTTTAAGATTGTCAGGGAGCTTGAGAAAGCTGTTAAACTAGAATATGGAATTTTTATTTTGAACTTTAAAACAAAGAAATTCACGACAGATCTTTAAAAAGCACCAGTTAGGCCACTTGTGAAACATTCTGACCAATTCTAATATGTCTTTGGAAGGATGTGAAAAGTTGGAAGAAAAGAAAACCTTGGAATTTTTTTTTGATTGAAGACCCCATTACCTTGTGAGGAAAGATGATAGAATTGCTCTCCTTTGAAAGGAGATGTAATAAGGATGCTCATAATAATGAGAAGATCAGAAAAATTAAAATGCAACTGTGAAAAAAATCTAGAGCTGAAGGACACAGATTTAAAATGATAAAAGATAACATGAGAGGGACAGATCATCTTATGCAGAAAATGATTACCAATTGGAATACATGGCTGGACAGAGGAATGGAGGCATATTCATCTTTGGCTTTTAAAAGGGAATTATATTAGTACTTGAGAGAAAAATTCAGGGCTACGCAAGAGTACAGGGGATTAGTTTTAGCTGCACTTCAAAACCCTTTACCATAATTAGCTTTAAATTACCTTGTGATTGAGTTTGGACCTTAAAGATACAAACTCAATGGAACTTATTTTCCTAAAAGCTCATTCATTTTTATTTCATGATACATAAATTGTTGAAAATATTCAATAGATCACACCGCAATCGTGGAAAGAGAGAGAGAGAGAGAGAGAGAGAGAGAGAGAGAGAGAGAGAGAGAGAGAATAGATATGTTTCTTGTCAGTAACTATTCATCTGAAGTTGAAAATGTTGGAGTGGTAATAGTTTATAACTGATTGTGTGATTGTGGTGATGTTTCCTCCATTGTATATAGTTATCATTGCCGGTTGTATATATGGAGCTGGCCCGCTCATGGATGACTCATACCCTATGATTCCTCCCCTGTGGTCCTGGGCCATAAAGGTCAAGCCACCTTTCCCTTGCCACCATTCCTATCCTGGGATCCAGGCCAGCAAGGTTTTTCTGTGTATTAAAGCCTATCGTTTCCTCAGCTTATCTCTGTGTTTACTGGTAGTGCCTTATCAGGGAAAAAATGAAGAAGGATTGGAGAAAATGAATGATCAAACAAAAGCTGGATCTAGAGGAGGAATAAGTGACAACAGCAGAATCATTAACAGCAGGTACCATTTAAAAAGATGATAAGTGGTTAGTCTGAAATTGCTGAATATAATATTTACGAAGTAAGAGATAATGTTGTCATGTAGCTGACTGAAAGATGGCCAAGTTTTTGTTGGAATAAGATCAAGATCACAATAGGAGTGGGGCAGATATTTAAAATGATCTGTAAGGCTTTTCAACCACCTTCAAGTCACAAATCAGAAGTTCACCTTAGCTACTCCAGCAATATCTCTAAATCCACAAACAGTACCCCCAAGGACAAGGACAGCTTGCCCTTAGGGATTCTTCAAAGTTCACATTTATTGTCAGAGTACATGCATACCACCCTGAGATTCCTTTACCTGTAAGCCAGGCAGAATTTCTACTTATCGATAGTGCACAAAACTGTACTCAAGATAGGCAAACAAAAGAGAGAATATCAATAGACTGACTGTGCAATACAGGAAATAAATATTCAGTAATACTGTGACAGGAATTCTTCAAATTCTGCCCCATTTATCCCTTTTGCAGTAAGGAGATGCCAATCAATATTTGGGAAGTTTCCTATAACAACTACTCTGCTTTTTATGCACCATTCCAAAATCTGCCAAGTTATCTGCTCCTCGATGACCTGAGGGCTATTTGGGAGCTGATAGATTTTCACCAATACAGTAATGGCTCCTTTCCTATTTCTGACTTCCACCCACACTGATTCAAATTTCACATTTATTGTCAGAGTACATGCATAACATCACATACAACCCTGAGATTTATTTTCCTGCGGGCAGGCAAAACTACCAATTATTAGTAGTGCAAAAAAACTGTACATAATATATGCATGTAAACAAATAATGAAATGTAAACAAACTGATGATGCAATAGAGAGAAAAATCAATAAAGGGCTGAAGTAAGAGTCCTTAAATGATTTCCGATTGAGTTTGTTGTCGAGGAGTCTGATGGTGAAGGGGTAGCAACTTCTCCTGAACATGGTGGTACGAGTCTTGTGGCACCTATACCTCCTTCCTGATGGCAGCAGCGATAACAGAGCATGTGCAGGGTGGTGTGGATCCTTGATGATTGCAAGTTCCCTTCCTTGAATCACATCATCCAAACTTGGAAATATCTCATCAGTCCTTCATCAGCACTAGGTCCAAATCCAAGAAGTCCCTAGAAACTGTATTGTAAAAGTATCTTCAGCAGAATCACTGAAGCAGTTCAAGACATTGGTTCACCGCTTCATTCTCAAAGGTAACTAGGCATGAGCATTAAATCCTTGCCTTGTCAGTGATGACAAGTCCCAAAAATAATGATCATGGAAAGGAACAGTGGTATCCTTGTTCATGCTTCCACTATCTTTATTGAAACAACTTAGTGAAAAGAATTAACCAATCTACAATTTGTTTTATTTGCATATAGGATATGTTACATATGTTGCATATGTTGCATATGTTACAAATACCAAATGGAGTATAACAATTTGAATGAAGAACAAGCTGTTTGCTCTCTTAGTTGAAAGGATTTTCTTATTCAGATGATCTGCAGGAGCTTTACCATTTCATCTTGCAAAGGCAAATGGCACAAATAGCACTATCAATAGCATATTCTTTACTACAGGCAGTATATTCTCAACTTACAACAATATTTGCTGGGCAATATATCAAATGTTACATCACATGGTGCCCAGTCCCTTAGATACACCTATACATTTTCACTTTCAACATAAGATGTCAACTCTGCTTCCCTGTCCAACTGATGCCAGAGCAGCCAAATATTTCCCAAATATTCAAAGATGCGACGAGAAGAAATTTCTTCACTTACAGGATAGAGAATCCTAATGATTATTTCCCCAAGAGAACCCAGCAAAAGAATATAACCATTCAAGATAGAGAGGATAGACCAGGGATGGCCAAACTTGCTTAAAGTAAGAGCCACATACGACAAGCTTCAGACGTTTGAGAGCCGCAATCACATGATGGTAAGCCTTGGCCACCGAAACAATCATTGTGAGCAGCTGCTTGTACGATTCCTGCCTCAGCCAACGTTCAGCCTCCTGAATGAACCAAAAACATGGCCTTACTTTTTGCGCACTATTATTTTTACAGTAATGTCGTAAGACGTTTATAACGTGAAAGTTTGCACTACGACGCTGCCACAAAAACACCGAATTTTGTAACTTGTTCATGACAATAAATTCTGATTCTGATATTTCTGGGAGCCGCACATTACATATCATATGGCGGTGTGACCCTGGATCTGAGTATTAAAGAAGAGAACATCAAAGATTAGTCTGGTCTTATTTAAGTTGTGTGAGTGGTGTACTCTTATTCATTGCTTTTCGAATTTTCTGGTGACATAATCTTTAATATTTCCAACCTTCGCATTATTTTGCTTCAATTTTAATTTGCATTTTTTTCTCTCTATCAACATGCTCTATTTTCACGTCAATGGAGCATATCAAAGTGTCACTGAAATAAAAGCAGGTCGATCTGGTTGCTCATTTGGCCAAGCTTCAGGGTGGCAGTCGCGGAAGGACGGCAGTATGGGCGTTGTAGTCCATTAGTGACGCATGGACGCTCCCGCTGCCGACTCCTCAACCCAACCATGGGCAGAAAAATACAGGTCCCAGAGGGCCGCAGCAGCGCGGCTGCGCACGCGTACTCAGCGAGCCAAGATGGCGGCCCCTGGTACTCGGAGCTGAGGCGAAAGGATGATGCAGGTAGCCGAAGGTGGGAGGGAAGCGGCTCGAGTTTGATTTATTTGTCGGTGAGCGTCGGCGCTGGAGCAGGATGCGGGAACACCTCTGACCTTGCAGCTGGTGAGTGTGAGGAAAGGCGGTGGGGCAGTGCGAGCCCACCTTCACTGCAGTACTGCTGGGCAGAGTCTCGCTGTCCGCGTTACAAGCCCCTCGTCAGAAAGTTGGAGGTGTTTCGATGAGCGAGCCTTCTTTTAACTTCATTATTCTTTTAAAAGTTATTCGCCCCCTTGGGTACTGGGCATCTGGGGAAGGCCAATTCCCTCCAGAAGGTTGTGATTCTTCTTTTTAAGCGAATCCATTCCTTTTGGTACAAATTCTCGCCCTTCTGCTGGTTGGGGAGTTGGAGGGGTTTCTGTGTTCGTGATTGATGCTGAGTGTAATCAAGGGGAGTATCTTGCTAATTTTGTCGATGTACATTACTGACGCAGGGTAATAGGGTCATACAGCATGGAAGCGATCCCTTTGGCCCACTGTGTCTATGGGGGCCATTAAATTCTGATTTGTCCAGATTTCATTGTCTGACATTGGGCCTTGTAGGTTGTGACTTTTCAAGTATTTATTTAAATGCTATGGGGCTACTGGCCTCCACAATTCCCCCTGAAAGTGTTCCAGATTCGTGTTCTTTCTCAAAACTTGCCCCTTACCTTAAATCTATGCCCTCTATACCCAGACAGCTCTCTGAAGGGAATTATTAACCACTATAACCCTAAATCTCCACCTCATAATTTTATGTATTTTAATTGGGTCAGCCACTTGCGCACCTAAGAACAAATACATTTTATCAGGTGTCTCCTCTTTGCTTAAATCGCAGGCAACATCCTGGTGACACTCTTCTGCATCCTCTCCAGTGCAATCATGGTCTTGCCACCATTTCCACACAGAGCTGTGGTTCAACTCGTGAGAATCAGTGCTCAGGTGTGGGAGGGAATGAATGTTTTGGGTAGTGGGTGGGATATCAGTTAAATAGGTTTCTTTGCCCTAGGTAGCATTGAGCTTTTTTAAATTTTTGTTAGAACATCATTCATCCTCAGCAAAGGGAGAGGATTTCATCACTCTCCTGGGATGTGAATTACTGGTGGTGGAAAAAGTTTGGCCGCTTCGGGAGGTGAAAAGGAAAATAGCCACCATGTGGTGTGTTTTTGTGCTCAATGTATATATATATATATATATATATGATTGGTTCACTTGAGTTTCTCAACAATTATGATCCTGGAGTGTTGATAGTGGGGTCTCGACAATAGATTATTGGTTGAATTTTGGAATGGGTGCTTTTCTCCTTTTGATCTTAGATGATAGGTGGCCCCTTTAAAATCATCAAATTTCTAATGATGGGCATTTATTATGAACCTACTAATTCCCACAGCTACCAGGACAATAACTCTTCCCACCCTCTTGGGTGCCTCAGTGAGGCCTTCTACACCAGCATTACCAAATGTCTTTTTTTTCCCCCCCCTGCTGTAATTGATAAAGCACTAATCTGCATCCCGTCCATTTTGCCATTCTACTAGTCCCCAAGACAAAATTATTCTCTCCTTAACTCAATGGTTTGCTCTGCCCTCTTACCTATCCTTCCATCTCTTTAGGCACTTTCTTCTGTAACTGCAGAAGCTGCAAAATGTGTCCCTACATCTCCCCCCCCCCCCAAAAAAAAACATCTGTTCAGGGTCATCTAACAGACTTTTGAAGTAAGTCAAGGTTTTTCATGCACCTTATGCAATCTAATCTGCTGCATTCAGTGTACTCAGTGTGGCTTCCTCTACAAGGTGAGACCAAACACAGATTTGGCAACTGTCTTGCCACCAAGAATCAGTGTTCTGTCTGTAGGCCCAAGTTAGAAACTACTAGTGGCAAACCACTTTAATTCCTCTCATCATTCTCACAGACATCTGCCCTGGCTTTAACCATTACCAAGTGAAGCCAAATGTAAACTTGAGGGATGACGTATCCTGTTTATGGATAGATTTAAATTCAACAGCATGAACATTGAATTTTCCAATTTTCCATCCGTATCTGGTTCCAGTGTTTCCATCTCTCCTTTACCTGTTCCCATTCTCACTTTTCTCAGTCACCTTTTCTACCAACCTGGCCCCCAACCCCCACTGCTGTCCACCTCTCCCACTTTATTTTACTGCTTTGCCCCTTTCCTACTCTGCACCACCTTCCTTTGATGAATGTGATCTCCTATCCCAATTTCAGCTTTGATAAAGGTCCCAACAAGAAGTGTTGACTGACCATTTTTCTTCCTGGGTGCTGCTTGACCTGTTGTGTGTCTCCAGCTTCTCTTTCTTCAAATAGGGTTTGACAGATGATATTTGACCTAACTGATTTCTAGAACCAAAAGTTGCCTCCCTCAACATGACGTTGGCCATTTTGGACTGTGCTGAGGAATTTCTTCATCCAGAGTGTGGCTAATCTTTGTAGTTATCTGCCCATGAGAACAAAGGAAGCTTGGATGCTAAGTATATTTAAGATGCCAATAACATGCTAAACATTGTGGAGATAGTGCAAGGGCATGCTGCTGAGACATGGAAGTAATAAATAACACAGCAGTTGAGAGGGTCTGAATGACTTGTTCTATATCCTGTGGGAATAATGCCTTTGACTATCAAGGGTAGGTACTTAAGTTCTCTTTAATAGAGATAGTCAAAGTTGATGCTTTTGTGATGTGATTGTTATTTGCTAATGTACTTTTGAATGCTATTTAGCTCATGCTGCTTCTAGAAGTAACCTGCTTCATTTGCTCAATATGGCAGAATTCCTTCTTGGAGTGAAAAGTTGGGATCATTTACTGCATCCAATGCTCCAGTTGCAGCCTCCTCTATGATGGGGAGATTGAAAACAGGCTGGGTTGGGGAGGGATGGAGGGGGGGGGGGTTCGCTTCATTGAACAATTCTGCCCTGTCTGCTGCAACAGCAAGAATCTCCCAGTGTTCAGCCACTTTAATTCCACTTCCCAATCCCACACTGACATGTCTGTTCATGGCTTCGTCTACTGCCAGGTTGAGGTCAGATTAATTGAAGGAACAAACCCCTGTATTCCTTGACAAACAACAATGGTCGCCAGCACAAATCCCTGAGGAATACCTCTAGTTATAGGCTTCCAGTCTGAGAGGCAATCATCCGCTACCAATGTCAAATCCAGTTTACCACCTCACCATGAACACTGAGTGTCTGAACCTTGTGAAAGACCTTACTAAGGTCCACGTGGACAACATCCACAGCCTTTCTTTCATCAACGTTTCTGGTAACCTTGAAAAACTCTAGATTTGTTAAGCATGACCTCCCACACACAAAACCATGTTGACTCTTTTTAATAAGTCCCTAGCTATCCAAATATGTGTATATCTGATCTCTTTGGACACCTTCCAGTAGTGTACCTACTACTGACGTCGGGCTCATTGGCCTATCATTTCCTGGGTTACTTTTTTAAATAGCGGCACAACATGTGCTACCCTCCAATCCTTCATCACCTCACCTGTGGCTAAGACCAGGGCTCCTGAAGTTTCTACACTAGCCTCCCTCTTTTGTCAGGCCTTGGTGATTTATCTACCAGTTTGCTTTAAGATGGCAAGCACCTCCTCTTTAATATTTTTGGGTTTCATGACCTTACTGCCTGTTTTCCTGGCTTCCCTTGACTCTGTGCCCATTTCCTGAGTAAACACTGGTACAAAAAAAAACTCATTGTAGATCTCCCCATCCCTTCTTGCTCCATATATTGCTGACCACTCTGATCTTCTAGGGGACCAATTTTATTTTTTAACTATCCTTTTTTTCTTAATATACCTGTAGAAACCAGTAGATTTTTCCTTTGCATTATCTACCAAAGCAACCCCATATCATTCCTTAGCCCTTCTGATTTCCTTTTTTTTGTACTCCACAAGTACCTCATTTTCTCCTTGTTGCCTTTACTTGCTATACACCTCTCTCCTTTTCTTAACTAGGTTCCCAATATCCCTCAAAAACCAAGGTTCCCTGTGCCTGTTAAATTTGCCTTTAATCCTGACAGGAGCATACAAACATCTCAAAATTTCACCTTTGAAGGCCTTCTACTTACTGAACAATCCTTGCTAGAAAACAATTTATCCCAATCAATGTTTTCTTGATCCTTTCCTCAAAATTGACCTTTCTCCAGTTTAGAATCTCAACCCAAGGACCAGACCTATCCTTATCCATAATTAACTTGAAACTAATGGCATTATGAGCTCTGGACTCAAAATGTTCCCATGCATGTACTTCTGTCACATGTTCTGTCTGCATCCCTAATAGGAGATCCAGTATTGCACTCTCTCTAGTTGGTACCTCTATATAATGATTTAGAAAACTTTCTTGAACATATTTTATGAACTCCAAGCCATCAGTATGGGAGTCCTAGTCAATATGTGGAAAGTTTAAAATCTCCTACTATCATGACTTTGTTTCCTGCAGCTGTCTGCTTCCTCTCTCCAGATTTGCTGCTCGAATTCTCCCTGACTATTAGGTGCCCTATAATACAACCTCATGAGTGTGCTCAAATCTTTCCCATTACTCATCTCCACCCATATTGTCTCAATAGACGAGCTCTCTGGCCAGTCCTGCCTGAGAAATGCCACTCCTTCCCCCTTTAATACCTCCTGCTTTATTGCATCTGAAACAATGGAACCCTAGAGCATTGAGCTGCCAGTCCTGCCCCACCTGCAACCAAGTTTCACTGATGGTCACAGTCATAATTCCATGTACCAATCCACACTCTAAGCTCATCTGCCTTTCCTGAAATGCTCCTTGCATTTTCCATGAGAAAATAAACCATCATTTTCTGCTGCTGCCACAAACTTTTGTTTAACCATTACCAATTCCATCCTTTTATTGCTGGTCTAAGTTCTGACCAAAACACGTCATTGCACAATTGAGCTGCTTGTTCTTAGAACATGTGTCGACAAGCTCTTCCATAATAGTACCCATCTTCTCCAGTTCAACTCATCTTGTTAAAACTCTTGTGTGTGCTTTTATTACCTCAAATTATTGTTACCTCCAAGCAATGATGATGTCTTGGACATCACGTGCTTGCTGGCTTCTAAATTGTGATCCATAAACTCGTTATCAGCCTTTTATTTTAAATAAATCTCAATCTCTTGCTTTTCTTGCCTCATTAGATTCTCCATACATACTCCAATGTGTGGTTTTGACAGCTGCTTGCAGTTCCAATTCTCATTGCAGTTCTCTGGTCAAAACTTCTCAAAGTTTCTCTATAAATTACATTTTTCTTTCTTGTAGCCAGTGGTCAAACCTTAAGCAACAGTACTGTATTTTCTTTTTTAATATGGCATTCATGTAATTCAGGGTTCTTTGAGTATTTCCCTGGATTAAAAGTCTTCTATAAATAGAAGTTATAGAAAAAAAATCTAAGTTTTCAGGCCAAAATATTAAGAGACTTACATTTTCTCAATTTATTCTGCCTGATCTGAAAAATAGACCTATTTATTTCCAACAAAAAATTATTTTATTTTTACATTGAATTTAGATTTCACCTTTGTTAAGAAAGAGCACATTGAAATTGTCTAATTTTTGCCATGGTGTTTCAGCTTGCAGTTTGGTGATACAGTAACACCTCGTTAGAACGCGGTTGTTGGGGTCCAAAATTTCATACCGCGTTACAACTGAGCCGTGGATCAGATGCAGTGGCGGCTGCCCCTGCCCCCGATGATCCGCAGCGGGGAGGTGGGCTGTCAGGCAGTGGGGATTGTCATCATCCTGCCCCTTAACAGATTAACGAATTGCGTTCTAATGAGGTTTCACTGTAATATAATTTGTTCAAATATTTTAAATATTTTAAAAATCTGAGTTGGATCATAATGGATTGTAAGATGGTATTGGTGTGGTAGATGAAAGAATGTATTTGGTTTTGTGGTGTTCTCGTGAAGAGAGAAATTGAAAGAAGCAGTTCTTGATCTAATCTGCCTTTTAGTCTGTTGCGCTCAACATAATCCAGTTAATTAAAGATCCTGCCTTCGTCAATTAAAATAGAAAGTTCAAACTACAAAGCAGCATTGAGCAGCCAGTTTAAATAAATCCAAAAATCCAGCCTACATTAAGTTTCAATCTGAAAGCTACTGCGAAAGGGTTTAGTATCAAAGTCAGTTTTGCTCAGGTTTTAATGATCCTGTTGACCTGTTAGATTTTCTTTGAGCGTTTTTTATTCTTTTGTTTACTCTTTGCTATTCTTTCTCATGCTGATTTGCCTATTTCTGACACCTTACCAAAGAATCTAACTTTCAGCACTGAGGTTATCCTTCACCATCTTCAGTATTTGGATTGTTTCAGGTTTAAGGTGTATGAGTCAGAACTTGAATTCTTGTCCAATGAAATTGAAATTTGGGTTCTCTTGGCAGTCTGGTTTGCACACATTAATACTAATGATCCTTGAGTTGGAATAACTTGGACATATTTTAAGCAAAGTATGCAGGAGGGATCACCATCTTCACAATCTTTCAATGAAGCAATTGACTTCAGAGTTTTCCAAATTTAGTAAAACTGGAAGAAGGGAAAAATCAGAATGATGTGAAGAATGGGGGAAATTTTATAATTTTATTTTATCAAGGGTAATTCTGATATTCCATCTTAACAAGAACTTAGCAGATCAAACATTTGATTAAATAATATTGATCTAAGTTATAATGGTCAACATTGCTGAATGCACAATAGTAATTTAATTTGGAATCCATTTGACCAGTGGAGTCAAGATATGGCAGAGAAACAGAGCTATCAAGATCTAATTTAGAACATCAAAAAATAGAAATTGGGTGCAGAGTAAGCACGTCAGTCCTTCAAGCCTACTTGCTATTCAAAATAATCATGGGTGAGATTTGGGCTGAGAGCCCTGGATCTGGACTTCACCATAGGGAAGCTGTTTCTTGCATCTAGTCCCATCAGAATTTAATAAGTTTCAATGAGCTCCCCTTGTCCTTCTAAACTTCAGTAAATATTAACTCAGCTATTTTAATACAAGCCTAATTGTCCCAATCACTGTGCAACGGTATATTCATTTTGAAAATGAGTTGATCTGAGTTGTTTGCTTTTACCTAGAAATTATGTGTGTGTTTTCTTCCCAGGAATTAATATAATCAAAAAAGCTTCCAAGTATATTTATTAATCTGACAGAAGAGGACAATATCATGATATAAGTTTTGCTATAAACAGAGTTAAATCTTAAGAACAATTGACCTTTTCTGTCCCTATAACTGATTGATTAGAAAACTAGAAAATTCAGAACAATTGCCGTAGTTATCAACAAGTTCTCATGGGTTTCTTCCCTTGCCTCAAAGCATGAACATGCTTGAATTAGTTGGGGAGGAGCGTGGAAAGGTGATGTAAGAAAGAGCAAAATTTACAGTGGTGTAGAGGAGATGCTGTTTAGTTAATTTCAAAGTTCACATTGGAATCGCGGACATTTTACTCTGCATATCTCCCAGATCAGTGCAGCATACAACTGGCATGCAAGGCTGTGTTCAAAGCATTTTTCCATGCAACCCCAAGAAATGGCACACCTTCCTTTATTATCTCTTTCTTTCTTACCAGTCAAGCACTCAAATATTCCTTTCAGGTTTGAAGTAGCAAGTCACATACATTTATTCAACCGCACAGCACAGAACAGTTCCTTTGGCCCAACCCTCAATATCAACTAACATGGCACTCTGGGCAAGTCCCATCTGTCTGTATTTGGCACATATCCTTCTGCATTGCATTCAGTGCTTAATGGGCCTTGTCTACACTGAAGAGTTGAAAGAGGCAGGACACCTTCATTCAGTCTGCAAAGATGACACTGAGCTTCTAGTCACTTGTCACTAATGATCCCTCCCACTCTGACCATTCCTTTATTGCTCCAATGATGCAATGCAAGCTTGTACTTCATCTTCTGACGAGACATCTTGCATTCCTCTGGACTTAATTTATAGAGTTTGATAAATTTTAATTCCACCACCACACAACCCCCCCCCCCCCCCCCACCACAACCCTCCAAACAAGTTTTTTTTCCCACAGATGTGGTTGAACCTTTGTTTCAATTTGTCTTGGAACTATTTAATTTCAACTGACATTTTAAGTAGCTGCTGTGTTAACTTCTTTAGTCTGCACTCGATCACAGGCATTCCCTCTCCTTGGTACCTCCCACTCTTTGCAACTTAAAATATACCTCTCTTTTTATTTATCTGGTTCTGGTAAAGGGTTCTTGATCTTTTATGTTGTGTGTCTGCTGTATTCTGTTTTTGTATTTCAAGCACCTGCAGTTTTTGCTTCACAGTGCGTCTGTAGAGATCCTCTGTTTAATGAATGCTCTAAAACAGTCTTTGAAAATAGTTTTAAATATTGAGTACTGCTGAAGGTTGTAGTCATCAATGTAATGAAGACTACCACAAGTCGTGTTTTTTGCATTACTAAAGTGGCTCTTCAGTCTTGTATGGGTAAGAAATTAATATTTTAAAATCAAAGTAGTGAACATTTAGATGCATTTTCAGAAATAGTCGTTCACTTCAATCTTGCTAGTAATTTAAAACTCATTAAATGTACAATTTCAAAGACTGGTACAATGCATTTAGCAGTGAGTGCACGAAGATATCCGAACAGTTCCTAGAAGCTACTTCCTTTGCATTCTAAACAGTTCATATTAAAAAATGAGCTGACCTCTTCACTTTTTATACTCATGGGAAGCACAGGGGAACTGGAAATGTACAAACGAGGCAGCAATTTTTGCCTTGCACTCTTCAATTTTTGCAGCTAGTTTAAAGGACATAATGAAAACATCGATTAATCTTGAACAACATTTTCACATTGTTGCCTGGGGGAAATGTTAAACCACAGATTATTTTTCGAAGAATTCTTTCAGTATTGATCATTTTGATATCACTTGAGACCATGTGGATCTTTATCATCCTTGGCTATTTGAAAAAAAATCCCTGAGAGATGTGTTATGAAAAGACTTGAGATCATCAATCATAAACTATTCTCATCCTTCTCAATAAGAATCAATACAAAGATAATTTCACTATCATGTAACATTTTAATTGGATAAGTCTTAATAAATGTATGTTTTTTCCACCAATTCAAAATGTAATTCTATAGTTAGAGAAAGGAATGAACTCTGAGCAATTGTAACGAGTTAAACCTGTAAGAAGTCAAAGTAATCACTTTTTATTAATAGAAAAACTACAATGGCCAATTCACTGCTAAACTGAGAAACACAAAAAACTACAGATTCTGGCATCTTGAACATTGGGATACTTGAGGAACTCGGTGAGTTGGGCAGCATTGATGGGTATAAATTGGTAGTCAAGGTTTTGGAATGAGGCCCTCTCTTGAGATGTTGTCAGCTTGTTGAGTCGCAATTGATGGGAGGGGGGGGGAGAAGGAGGGAAACATTGCCCACATTTAGGCTCAACATCCTGCATCAGGACTGAGAGTGAAGAAGGCAGATAGGGGCCAGTAGGTGATTGGTGGTCTTTGAAAGATGACTGGAAGATGGAGGCAATTAGGTGAGGGGGGAGGAGTGGATTTAGCAAACCTAATAAGAATTTTGGATCATCAGACTGTAGGGTTGTGTTATGTATTCAATGTTGAACTTGCGTTCTAATAAGTTATAAGCTTTAATTGGAATTGGAAGTTTACCACAAGCTGTAGTTTTTGTTTTCAAAAAAACAATACAAAAGAAGAGTAGAAGTAATTTTAAGCTGCTTGCTTTCTATGTAGTCCAAAATTCTTCTTGGTAAATTGACTGGCGCAGGTTTTATTATTATTGTAGCCCACTGATACAAAGAAACACACACTCACAGTGTGGGAGGTTAAGCTCTGAAATTTATTGAGGCTGGAAAGGCTCCTTTTATAGAGTTGGAGTTCCCACCGTTTGTTTGATTGGCTGACATCAGCTGCATGAATAACAATAGTGGGTGGGAACATTCTTGCATGTGAATACCCTTCTTCCCCAGCCTGTTATTGATCTGTTAGCTGGGCAGCTTGGCTAGCACCTTTTTAAGGATGTTGGTCCTGTCCTGCTCCAGCTTTCAACTGCGCTGGTTCGCTGTGTTAAGGGATGTGTTACATCTCCATCGGGCACACAAAACTCAAAACGGTCAACCAGTTTACCTATCTTGGCTGCACCATTTCATCAGATGCAAGGATCGACAATGAGATAGACAACAGACTCGCCAAGGCAAATAGCGCCTTTGGAAGACTACACAAAAGAGTCTGGAAAAACAACCAACTGAAAAACCTCACAAAGATAAGCGTATACAGAGCCGTTGTCATACCCACACTCCTGTTCGGCTCCGAATCATGGGTCCTCTACCGGCACCACCTACGGCTCCTAGAACGCTTCCACCAGCGTTGTCTCCGCTCCATCCTCAACATCCATTGGAGCGCTTACATCCCTAACGTCGAAGTACTCGAGATGGCAGAGGTCGACAGCATCGAGTCCACGCTGCTGAAGATCCAGCTGCGCTGGATGGGTCACGTCTACAGAATGGAGGACCATCGCCTTCCCAAGATCGTGTTATATGGCGAGCTCTCCACTGGCCACCGTGACAGAGGTGCACCAAAGAAAAGGTACAAGGACTGCCTAAAGAAATCTCTTGGTACCTGCCACATTGACCACCGCCAGTGGGCTGATAACGCCTCAAACCGTGCATCTTGGCGCCTCACAGTTTGGCGGGCAGCAACCTCCTTTGAAGAAGACCGCAGAGCCCACCTCACTGACAAAAGGCAAAGGAGGAAAAACCCAACACCCAACCCCAACCAACCAATTTTCCCCTGCAACCGCTGCAATCGTGTCTGCCTGTCCCGCATCGGACTTGTCAGCCACAAACGAGCCTGCAGCTGACGTGGACTTTTTACTCCCTCCATAAATCTTCGTCCGCGAAGCCAAGCCAAAGACAGTGTGTTATTCAGCACCTTTTTAAGGCTGTTGGTCTTGTACTGCTCCAACTTTCAACTGCGCTGGTTTGCTGTGTTAAGGGATGTGTTAGAGTGTGTTATTCTGCTGTTTACAACCACACGAGCTGCGCGATGTGCCGGCTCGATCTCTGCGGTGGCGGGCCGCCACTATATACTGTATTGTGGATGTTGAATGTGTAGATATTTTGTGTGTGTATATATTTTATATATCTTGACTTTGACTGACTTTGGCTTGGCTTCGTGGACGAAAATTTGTGGAGGGGTAATGTCCATGTCAGCTGCAGGCTCGTTTGTGGCTGACAAGTCCGATGCGGGACAGGCAGACACGGTTGCAAGGGAAAATTGGTTGGTTGGGGTTGGGTGTTGGGTTTTTCATTCTTTGTCTTCTGTCAGTGAGGTGGGCTCTGCGGTCTTCTTCCAAGGAGGTTGCTGCCCGCCGAACTGTGAGGCACCAAGATGCATGGTTTGAGGCGATATCAGCCCACTGGCAGTGGTCAATATGGCAGGCACTGAGATTTCTTTAGGCAGTCCTTGTACCTCTTCTTTGGTGCACCTCTGTCTCGGTGGCCAGTGGAGAGCTCGCCATATAACACGATCTTGGGAAGGCGATCTGGAGACGTGACCTACTCAGCGCAGTTGGATCTTCAGCAGCGTGGATTCGATGCTGTTGGCCTCTGCCATTTCGAGTACTTCGATGTTGGTGAAGTCGCTCCAATGAATGTTGAGGATGGACCGGAGTCAATGCTGGTGGAAGCGTTCTAGGAGCCGTAGGTGATGCTGGTAGAGGACCCATGATTCGGAGCAGCGGCCCCGGCCCCAATCCGAGCAGAGGGTGGGCGGCGGCAGCCCCGATCCGAGCGGGGACGGGGGGGGGGGGGAGGCGGCGGCCCCGGCCTCGGCAGAGTGAAGCAGGCGGAGGCCAACAGATTGGATTGCGACCAGGTATGGTCCGTCCTAGGAGGGGAGGCAGGCCCCTCCAGCCCAGGTAAGAAACCTGCATAGGAGAAGGCCACTCCAATATAAAACCTACGACCCAAGGACCTTGCTGCCACGTCCCAGCTTGCTTGGCCACAGCACATGAACCATGGGTGTAAAGGGTGGGGCCAGTACTGCGCACATGAAAGTTCCTTTACGCAGGCCGAGGACATGTTCACATCCTCCCCCTCCACGTCCTCCCCCTCAAAAGATGCTCACAAACTCAAGCTAGCATGCTGGAACATCAGAACCATGCTAGACAAGGCTGACAGCCACCGACCTGAACGTCGGTCTGCCCTCATCGCAAATGAACTCCTCAGACTTGACATTGACATAGCCGCTCTCAGCGAAGTCCGCCTTGCAGTTGTAGGCAGCCTCCAAGAACGCGGCGCGGGCTACACACTCTACTGGTCTGGCAAGCCTATGGATGAACGATGCCTATCTGGTGTAGGCTTCATGGTCAAGAACTCCATTGCCTCCAAACTTGAAAACCTCCCGACAGGCCACTTGGACCGGATCATGTCCATGTGACTCCCCCTTCAAAACAAGCGTCGCATATATTATTTTATATATATATTTATAATATATATATATCTACACATTCAACATCCACAATACTGTATATCTATATATAAAACCCTAGCTCAATTTACGAAGAAGAATTTTGGACAATATGGAAAGCAAGCAGTTTACAATTACTTTTACTCTTTTTGTTTTGTTTTATAAGGAACAAATGTATATTTTGTGTTAAGGAGTTGTGCATTGACATACTGGCCAATGTTATCAGCTGGAGTAAAAACGGGAAGTGCTAGCAGTATCTATGAGAGAAAAACCGAATTAGATTTCATGGTTGGTGATCCTTCATCAGATGCTTGGAGAAATGTTGATGAGAAATAGTTTCTACCTCTCCTACAGATGTAGGGTAGTACAGTACTTTTCCGATTATCTGAAATGCTTGGGACCGGACATTTTTTCGGATTATCTGGATTTTTCAGATAGCTGAGAAATTGCTTTAAGAGCCCATTAACAATCAGCAGAATATTTGTATTAGCATTTAAACAACAAGAAGAGACTAAGGTTTTTCAATCATGAAATAATGTTTAATTCTTATCAAAAATGTGATCTCTGCTTACTAAATAAGATAAATACGTAAATTTATCATTTTTTTTCAACTTGTAACGTCATGTTGCTGCCAAAAAATTTTTTTTGAATAATTGAGAATTTCAGTTGTGTTTTTCAAATAATTGGATACATACTTTAATTTGGCTATTTTTTAAAAAAAATTCTTTTTGCATAAAATAAGAGCTCTGATTTTAGTTGTGATTTGCTTGCAAATCTGAAGACTTTTTTGAAAATTTTATTTTAAAGTTTTCCATACATATAATCATAGCCAAATGTAAAATACAATATTCAAATATTAATATTGAATCCATTATGCATGATGGTATAAAACCTCAAACCTCCTTCTCCTTAACAAAACCCCAAGAAAAGAAAGAAGAAAAAGAGAAAAAGAAAGAAAAATAAGAATAGAAACTTGGTTGCCAGAGGACACCCCCTCACCATTTGTATCTTTTAATACTTCCAAGGAGATTAAAGAGGTTTCGAAGTTTAGGGAAAACATCCTTAAATTGATTCCAGAGGAACACTGCTATGCATTTCTGTGTTCCATGGCTCCATGCCTAAATGGTTGTCCAATTTCCTCATTACTGTAAGTAATTTTCTTGCTACTGCCAACGCAATCTTTACAAATTCTTTTTGATAATTTTGGTCTTATCCCTTCAATATTACCTAATAAAAATAACATTGGGTTTTGTGGGAATTTGATTCTTGTAAGCTTTTTTTTTTAAAAGTTGCCAAATTTATCCAAAGAGGTCTCACTTTAGGGCATATCTAAAACACTGATCTAATAAGTCTGATTTCGAATTATTTTACTTCTGTGGGGTGAGATATAATTGATGTAAAAAAAAATTATATTGAACTAATCAATATCCAACATTTGTAGTACAATCTCGACATAACTGTGACCAATTTTGTTCATCTATATAAATATTTAAACCCACCTCCCATTGCTGTCTGGACTTGTATATCTCCTCTTTGGGAGTCCCCTTCTGCAATAAAGTGTACATAGCTGAAATAAGTTTGTTTATGTCTATTGCTAATTGGCATTTCCACATCACCACATTTTGGTAATAACATTGTTGGACCCAGTTTATTTCTTAAATAAGCCCTTACTTGATAAAATAGCAAAAAAAGATTTCTTGCATCATTTTTTGATGAGGCAGAAATGCCAGAATGGGTTAAAATAGAAATTGATAAAATAGAAGAAAGGATGCAGGAAGATTTTGTATATAAATGGGAATCAAAATTACTATCTGGGGAGAGGGAAGCACCTTTGTTGAAACATTTAATTACTATCTGGAATAAGGTAAACAATGAAATTAGAACCGGGGGAATTGTCCTGCCTTTGATTCAAAATCGACTTATTCCATTCTCAATGGATAATCAATTTTTAAACATTTGGTCTTGGAAAGGAATTGGATATATAGAAGATTGTTACAAAGGAATTTAATGCCATTTGAACAATTAAAAAAATAAATATGTGAACTTTGCCCCAGCTTTTGCTTCCTTACAGAATATGACTTTGGACATTATGAACTAATCTCAAAATGACTTTCTGCACTTTGTGGCTGTTTTTAACACTTGATGTATAACTGGAATTCTGTGCCTCAGAGGAACTAATTGCTGAGTATATTTATGGTGGGTGGCATGGTTGGCGTCGTGGTTAGCACAATGCCTTTACTCAATGAGGACAGGGGCTCGAATCTTGCGCTGTCTGTAAGGAGTTTCTATGTTCTCCCCATGTCTGCGTGGGTTTTCTCTGGGAGCTGTGGTTTCCTCCCACTGCTCGAAACGTACGAAGTGTGTAGGTTAATTGGGTGCAAATTGGGCAGCATGGACTTGTGGGCTGAAATGGCCTGTTACCTTGCTGTATGTCTAAATTTAAAAACATTAAAAAATAGACTGAAGTAACTTCATCAGGACTCATGTGGATGAGTGTGTGCCCACGAGCACATACAGTGAGAACCCCAAACAAAAGCTGCCTCAATGACTGTCGCCCAATAGCACTCGCATCTACTGTGATGAAATGCTTTGAGAGGGCTAAACTTTGACTTGGTAATGGCCAGAATTAACTCGTACTTAAGTAAAGACCTGGACCAATTATAGTTTGCCTTCTGCCGCAATCGCTCCACAGCAGATGCAATTTCACTGGCTCTCCACTCAGTCCTGAATCACCTAGACAGCAGCAACACATACAGAGGCTGCTTTTCATCAATTACAGCTTAGCTTTCAATGTCATCATATCATCAGTACTGGTCAGCAAGCTTCAAAACCTGGGCCTCCCTCTGCAACTAAATCCTTCTTATAAGACGACAGTCAGTGTTAATCAGTAACACTGTCTCCTCCTCACTGACATTCATCACAGATGCACCTCAAGGATATGTGCTTATCCCACTGCTCTATTCTCTCTACACCCATGTCTGTATAACTAGGCACAATTCATATGCCATCTACAAATTTGCTAACGACTGTCATTGGCAGAATTACAGATGGCAATGTGGAAGCACAGAGGAGTTAGATAGATCAGCTAGCTTGAGTGGTGTCACACAACAACCTTGCAGTCATTGTTAGCAAAACTAAGGAACTGGTTGTGGACTTTAGGAAGGGGAAATTGGTAGAACGTGAACCAGTCTTCATTGAGGGGTCAACAGTGGAAAAAGTAAAGAACTTCAAATTCCTGGGTGTCAACATCTCTGAAGATCTATCCTGGGGCCTTGATGTCAATGCCGTCATGCTCATCAGCGGCTATACTTCATCAGGAGTTTGAGGAGATTTGGTATGCCACTAAAGACTTTAGCAAATCTCACAGGTGTAACATGGAGAGTATTTTAACTATTTCATCACGGTCTGCTGTGGAGGTGCCAATGCACAGGACAGGAATAGGCTGCAGAGTTGTGAACTCAGCCAGTGTTGTCATGGGCATTGACTTCACTCCATCAAGAACATCTGCAATAGGCAGCATATCAAGAAAGCAGCCTCTATCATCAAGGATCCTCACCTTCAAGGCCATGCTCTTTTCTCACTGCTACCATTAGGAAGGAGTTACGCAGTGGTCTCAACCTTTTTCTTTCCACTTACATACCATTTTAAGTATTCCCTATGCCATAGGTGCTCTGTGATTAGTAAGGGATTGCTTAAGGTGGTATGTGGGTGGAAAGAAAAAGTTTGAAAACCACTGTTTTAATCGTCCCTCATTGACTCGTTATGTTCATGGTTTCAGAACTCCAAAGGAAATGGGCCAGTGACAATTTCTCTCAAGCAAAATATTTCAGTAACAATTGGGTCTCGAGCAGTGATTCTCAACCTTCCCTTCCCTTCCCACTCACAAACCACCTTAAAGTGGTAAGAAAAAGGTTGAGTTACAGGGTTCAAGATTCTTTATTGTCATGTAAGACAGGTGTAATATTACATGAAATTTGCTAGAAGGTAGGCACATACAGCAACAGCAGAGATTTCTGGGTGTCTCACAGTCAGAGAAAGAGAAACAAAAGTTGTCTCATTCTGAAATCCATAGGTTTTTGGTGTCCACATGAATCTGGAAGGGGGGAATCTGACAGAAAAGTAGAGTTGAGAAAACCAAGTTATTGAATTGCAGAGCTGGTCGGAAGGGCTGCGGGCTGGTCGGAAGGGCTGCGGGCTGGTCGGAAGGGCTGCGGGCTGGTCGGAAGGGCTGCGGGCTGGTCGGAAGGGCTGCGGGCTGGTCGGAAGGGCTGCGGGCTGGTCGGAAGGGCTGCGGGCTGGTCGGAAGGGCTGCGGGCTGGTCGGAAGGGCTGCGGGCTGGTCGGAAGGGCTGCGGGCTGGTCGGAAGGGCTGCGGGCTGGTCGGAAGGGCTGCGGGCTGGTCGGAAGGGCTGCGGGCTGGTCGGAAGGGCTGCGGGCTGGTCGGAAGGGCTGCGGGCTGGTCGGAAGGGCTGCGGGCTGGTCGGAAGGGCTGCGGGCTGGTCGGAAGGGCTGCGGGCTGGTCGGAAGGGCTGCGGGCTGGTCGGAAGGGCTGCGGGCTGGTCGGAAGGGCTGCGGGCTGGTCGGAAGGGCTGCGGGCTGGTCGGAAGGGCTGCGGGCTGGTCGGAAGGGCTGCGGGCTGGTCGGAAGGGCTGCGGGCTGGTCGGAAGGGCTGCGGGCTGGTCGGAAGGGCTGCGGGCTGGTCGGAAGGGCTGCGGGCTGGTCGGAAGGGCTGCGGGCTGGTCGGAAGGGCTGCGGGCTGGTCGGAAGGGCTGCGGGCTGGTCGGAAGGGCTGCGGGCTGGTCGGAAGGGCTGCGGGCTGGTCGGAAGGGCTGCGGGCTGGTCGGAAGGGCTGCGGGCTGGTCGGAAGGGCTGCGGGCTGGTCGGAAGGGCTGCGGGCTGGTCGGAAGGGCTGCGGGCTGGTCGGAAGGGCTGCGGGCTGGTCGGAAGGGCTGCGGGCTGGTCGGAAGGGCTGCGGGCTGGTCGGAAGGGCTGCGGGCTGGTCGGAAGGGCTGCGGGCTGGTCGGAAGGGCTGCGGGCTGGTCGGAAGGGCTGCGGGCTGGTCGGAAGGGCTGCGGGCTGGTCGGAAGGGCTGCGGGCTGGTCGGAAGGGCTGCGGGCTGGTCGGAAGGGCTGCGGGCTGGTCGGAAGGGCTGCGGGCTGGTCGGAAGGGCTGCGGGCTGGTCGGAAGGGCTGCGGGCTGGTCGGAAGGGCTGCGGGCTGGTCGGAAGGGCTGCGGGCTGGTCGGAAGGGCTGCGGGCTGGTCGGAAGGGCTGCGGGCTGGTCGGAAGGGCTGCGGGCTGGTCGGAAGGGCTGCGGGCTGGTCGGAAGGGCTGCGGGCTGGTCGGAAGGGCTGCGGGCTGGTCGGAAGGGCTGCGGGCTGGTCGGAAGGGCTGCGGGCTGGTCGGAAGGGCTGCGGGCTGGTCGGAAGGGCTGCGGGCTGGTCGGAAGGGCTGCGGGCTGGTCGGAAGGGCTGCGGGCTGGTCGGAAGGGCTGCGGGCTGGTCGGAAGGGCTGCGGGCTGGTCGGAAGGGCTGCGGGCTGGTCGGAAGGGCTGCGGGCTGGTCGGAAGGGCTGCGGGCTGGTCGGAAGGGCTGCGGGCTGGTCGGAAGGGCTGCGGGCTGGTCGGAAGGGCTGCGGGCTGGTCGGAAGGGCTGCGGGCTGGTCGGAAGGGCTGCGGGCTGGTCGGAAGGGCTGCGGGCTGGTCGGAAGGGCTGCGGGCTGGTCGGAAGGGCTGCGGGCTGGTCGGAAGGGCTGCGGGCTGGTCGGAAGGGCTGCGGGCTGGTCGGAAGGGCTGCGGGCTGGTCGGAAGGGCTGCGGGCTGGTCGGAAGGGCTGCGGGCTGGTCGGAAGGGCTGCGGGCTGCTTGTATTTCTTCAATTCGTATCTTACTGTGGGAGTTTAAACAATGGGCTGCAGTTTAGTTTTGCTTGAAAGACAATAATGCTGGAGAGAGTAACTGAGATGATTGTGAATTGCTTCCTTCTTGCGATGTCTGAAATTCCTCTTCATAATTTGTAATTGACTAAGGTTAAATATTATTGTCATGGTAAAGTCAAACTACTTATTTTTGTTAACGTATGAAGTGTTGAGTTGTGCATTGACAAGCCAATCCATGTAACCCACAGCAGCATCCTCTCTGATCTCCACAATAATCTAAAATAAACTAAAATGAAGACTAGAAACTGTAGGTGATGGAATCTAGAGCAAAAAGGCCTCTTACCCATTTCTTTTTTCTCTTTTTCTTTCTCTCTTCGTCTGGCACCTTCAATCAACTGCCTCTGTCTCCCAACAGCATGCCTCATCCTACCCATATGTCCTTGACTCCTCCCCAGTTCACCAGTCCCCTACTAGCCCATCTCGCCCCCCCCCCCCTCTCATCCTATCCTTTTCATACTGGTTATCCGCACTCTGTTTAGAAGGATTCCAACCTGACAGGAGCGACACGGTGTAGCGGTTAGCGCAATGCCTTTACAGCACCAGCGATTGGGACCGGGGTTTGAATTGCATGCTATTTGTAAGGAGTTTGTAAGTTCTCCCCATGTCTGAGATTTCCCCAGGGGCTCCGGTTTCCTCCCACTGTTCAAAATGTACTGGGCATGTAGGTTCATTGGGTGGCATGGACTCTTGGGGTGAAATGGCCTGTTACCGTGCTGTATGTCCAAATTTAAATTTAATTTAGGAACATCATTTTTTTCCTCCCACTGATGCTTCTTTGCCCCATGAGTTCCTCCAGCAGATTCATTTTTAAGCTAAAATGGCACAAATTGCAAACTTCACACCCCACTCCCTTCTCTACCTCCCTCCAAATGGGTGCCCTTGTTGTGAGTGGACTTCAACATAACATCTTGACAACAAAAGTTTAAAAAAAAAATGTAGTTTTACTGAAAAGCTGGAAATAGTGTTCAAACAGCTTTGGAAGGAACATAATGTACTTGCTCTTCAATGTAAACTATAATGTAAAAAAAATCTGAATTTGCAGGCTGAACTTTGCAAGGTCACTTGGTAGTTGTGAGATTGTCATTTGCTGAATATTTATTGATTTAGATTTCAGATTTATTATCAGAGTACATGCATGGTATCACATACAGCCCTGAGATTCTTTTCCTGCAGGCGAGACAGAATTGCTACTTATTGGCAGTGTGAAAAAACAAAACCGTACCAGGGGTGTAAATTGGGTGTCACGGACTTGTGGGCCGAAATGGCCTGTACTATGCTGTATGTTGAAATTAAAAATTAAATTAAATTAGCATGTAAGGAAAAAAAAATGTAAAAAAAACTGTGTAAGAGAGAAAAAAAAATCAGTAAAGTGCAAGAATAAGAGTCTTTCAATGAGTCTATGATTGAGTTTGTTGTTGAGGAGTCTGATAGTGGAGGGGTAGCAGCTGTTCCTGAACCTGGTGGTGTGGGTCTTGTGGCCCCTACACCTCCTTCCTGATGGCAGCAGTGAGAACAGTGTGTGATGGGAGGTGTGTATCCTTGATGAATCCTGCTGCTCTCTGATGGCAGCATTCACTGTAAAAGTTCTCAATGGTGGGGAGGGTTTTACATGTGCTGTGTCCACTACCTTTTTCAAGGCTTTTTGCTTGGGGGTATTGGTGTCCCCATAAGTACAGCCAGTCATCATAGTGAGTTACCACTGCGCTACTGCAGCGTTACCACGAGTGCCGGCGGAACAACTTCAGGCTGCACGTGCTCCAACTGGAAGAGCTTACAGTTCAGAATCAGAATTTATTGTCATGAACAAGTCATGAAATTTGGTGTTAAACACATTGGTAGCATAATATGCTTGGTTAAGCCCGTGAGGTTGTGGTCAAATTATGCCTTGTTCAAAAGTAGACGTTGAACTGAAAATTTTCACTCAGAAAAGTGTGACTGCTGCTTCTTGTCACTGTTAGAAATTTACTAGATCAGCATTTCATTGTGGATTTAGGTCTTGATCTATTTATAATTTTAAAAATCTGCATTCAATCTCATTTTGTAGTATTCCCCACTTTATTCTATCAGTGAATCTTGCATTTCTGATTGAAAATCCTACATGGTCTAAATACTGTGGCCATGGCAACTCCACCAGCACAAGCTTGTATTGGAAGCAGCTACAAGGCATCTTTTGTCTCTGATTAATGATTTGTTCTTTTCAATTTTTATTTCTAAAATTATGAGCAAGTTACTGTATCCTACCACATTTCTTTCTTGTTACTCATACAAATACAATCGGATGGAAATTGAAAGTAACTTATCGATCAACAAATTTTATCGTTGTCCATCTTTTATAGCATGAAGGAACATCCATTTATAATTGTCTCCAAGTGATTCGTATCTAATTAGTTCCTTGAAGTGAATTAGTGTTTGATGTACAGATAAGCATTGATGTTGACTCTTTTTAAAAAAAAAAGGTGACACGGTTGGCATTGCGGTTAGCGTGCCACCTTTACAGTGCCAGTGTGCTAGACCGAGGTTTTAATCCTGCGCTGTCTGTAAGGAGTTTGTACATTCTCCCTGTGTCTGTGTGGGTTTCCTCCAGGGGCTCCAGTTTCCTCCTCCCCTTCAAAAAAGACATCAGGGGTTGTAGGTTAATGGGGTGTTAATTGGATGGCATGGACTTGTTGGGCCAAATTGGCCTTATTACAGTGCTGTATGTCTAAATTGAACATTTAAATTTGACCGTTTGAGCATTATTCCTATCTCCTGCTGTTTAAAGAACATGCAAAATAAACATGACAATTAGGAATAACACAAAATTCAAAAATCATCTTGAGGGGCTAATGCGACACCATGAAGAGATCGATGGGTCATCAACTGCTCCCTATGACTTTCTTCCAGTCAAACCACAATCCTATACCTCTATCATCCAGCATAAATAAATCCCATATGTCCTGTTTTAACTAACGTCTTAGTGGTATTAAAATGTTCAGCAAGAGTTTCCGGTGATGCTATTTGATAAATATTGTTAAAGTTGATAAGAAATGTGATCAAATCGTGCTGTCTTTGGAACTCTTCCTGAAAATCAGTCCAAAAGAGAGATGGTATTGAGAAATATCCCTTATTTAAATGTAAAAAGAAAGTTGCTATGGTAGATTTCCCCTTATCCAAAGTTCTGTTAACAGAAATGATCCATTAAGCGAACTTTTTTGCGGTGCCAATGTGATGTCACAAGTTGAAAAGAATTATCACCTGGACTCTTATTTTGAAAGCAGAGATCAAGTTGTTTTTGGTACATATTAAACATTATTTCATGCTCGAAATGCCTGCCATTGTTTTTTGTTGTTGTTAACTGCTAGCACAAGTATTTTGCTGATGCTATTGAGCTGCTTTAAAGCCATTATTACATTAAGCAAAAAAAAACCAATAATGGAAAATCGTCCAGTCCCAAGCTTTTCTGATTCTGTTTGGTGATATTTCAAAGACTTGAAAAATGTAGTGATTTAATAAATTTGTTTAATAATGCTGTGTATTTCTTGAAAACAATCCAATTATTAGCAGTTTAACATTTTAATTTTGAGCGTAGTAGATTAAATGAAGTGAAAAATTCTATGTATTCTATGTTATTGCAAGTACATCTCTGGATCCATTTTACGTCATTGTTGCTTGAAGATTGGGATGAGTTATGTATTGCTCATCATCTGAGTGAATGGCAATTGGTATAGGAAAAAGAAAAATATATCTACAAAAAGTGCCCTTGAATAATCCAATATTTGGAAAAATAGAGCTTTTTATCAATGTACTGCTCATAGAGTTAAGTAGTATGGAAATGAGGTCAATCTGCCTGTTTATGATGGCCATCAAATATCTGTCTCCACACATCTCATTTTTAGTAGGTGGTGTTTCAAATGTGTATCTAAATACTTGTTAAATGTTGTGAGAGGTCCTGCCTTGGGCAGTACATTTTTGGTTTCAACCATCTCCTGAATAAAAGAAATCTTAGAACATGTCCACTTTCCAACCCCTTGCTATGTTTAATGTTCACAATGCCCAAGAATGTAGAGGTGGAAATCTTCATGTAATTTTAAACTGGGCTCTTGTATTGCTTGATTTAAACTTTACCGCTGCTTTATTGGGCTCTGGATACTCAGTATTGAAAGGGAAATGGAAACAGTTGAGTCCACAAGGTGCATGCCAGTTGAGGAGCAGGGATGCTGCCCTACTTTTGTTTCCAGTTTTAACCACTAATGATTATAATTGCTTTCTCAGTTTCCATAAATTTAAGTCTAGCTCAACCTATCACTCCTTGGGCCATCAACTCCTCCCAGATATGAGGTTCCTCCTTGTCCAGGAGCAGTTTCCAAAATGCAGACCCCTGGTGCTTTTTCTATTCAGTGTGGCGGAAGGCCCCATGTATTTAGCAGGAACTTGACACCCCATTATGCATTTATTTGGCTATATTTCTATATGTCCCTTTTCCAGCTTCACACTTGGCTACTGATAAATTTTGGTCTTGGCAATTTTGTATTCTCATTCAAACAATAGCTTGCATTTTGATAACATAATTTCTTAAAGTCTTTCATAGAAGTTTTATTAACAAAATTTGACACTGAATCGCAAGGTGAATGTTGGAGCAGATGGTAAATATGTTGGTGGAAGAGATGAGTGTGACTTAAGAGGAAAGAAAGCCAGAGAGACATCATGATTTAGGGAGGAAATTCCAGAGCTTAGGACCTTGGCAGCTGAAGGTACAGCTGTCAAATGCATTCAGACAGTTGGGTCCTGTTTAAGTACAACGAGGCCAACACCTGCTGTATTTGGAGATTCATTGTTAAAATTAACACCTCAGGAAGTGGTAGCTCCATCTTGTATCCCCTCTTTACACAAGGAACAACCACAAAATGCAGGGTGACAGAAAAAATTGGCTTTGCTGAGCCCTTCAAAGGCAAGTGTTTGGAAGTGACGTTTAGATGCTGGGGAGAGAGTGGATCAATCTATAGGGAGCAGATGGCTCTCTTTTTCTTCTCAGTTTGGGTTTCCACTCGCAGCTGAAATGTTTCAGTGTTGGCAGCTAGGCATTTCCTTGCTTTGTGCACACTTTCTCCATTCCCCACAGCTACATTTCCAGCACAAATCTCTGATAGTCACCTGGACACATTCTGTTTGTCTATCCAACATGAGAGGAGAAGCAAGAAAAAAAAATAGTCCTGAAAAAGTGCAGTGTGGGGGTTTGAATTTTTTAAAAATTAGAAATCATTCAGGTGTAGGATTAAATGTTAGAATTTGGCTGTTAAGTTTACAAAATTAATACAATGAAGGAAAATTACATTTTATTTTAATATTTTTCTCTCGAGTCCACTTTGTAGCTTCAGGCTTTGAATCAGCTGCCGTCATGCTGATTTTCATGCATAATACATTAAACCCATATGGCCATTTGCAGTTGCAGGACTCCAGGGGCAAGGATAAAACTGCTTTTTGCGGTGTGGAGTTGAGAGAGTAAAAGGAGGATGGTAACAGCCCAGCCATCATAAGCTGTACATAGAATTCTCATAAATACAGGGTCACATCAAAGTCAGGTATAACAAGAAAGCTACTTACTGCTTGACTATTTTTCGGTATTATGAAGAAATTCCCTGACAATCACAAATAACCCTTTTTGGAGTGTACCTTACATTGGATGGCTTATAGAAGCCTATATGTGTTTTCAATTTTGGAAGGCTGTTTAAATAATTTAAAAGAAGCCAAAACATGCAGAGACAGTGTGAGAATCATCAAACTGTTTTGACATTGGTGCTGGGATTAATTTTAGTTCTGGGTCAGTAGTGAATTTTTCTCATCAGTATTATACCTTGAAGAATGCACTTTACATTTCATTGCAACACTTTTGATGCCAAAAGATTAACTTATTGTGGTAAGAAATTAACAACATATTGTCACACTTGTTTATTTATTTGCATCAATTGTAACAGATTTTAACTTGATTTTAAACTCCTTTTGAAAGACGAAAACATGATTTTAAGAGGAATTGTTCTAAAATTCCTAAAATCGTAGTTCCAAACTAAGTACTCTTGAATTATGGATATTCTTTTAAAAATCTATCAGATCTGAGTGATCTTTCTTCAGTCCTTGGCTATCCTTACTAACAAAAAAAGAAAGAAACATTGACCATTGAAATAAAAATTCTGAGGATGCATTTAATAACTCCAGTTTTAATGTTCCATCAGAAAGATGGTTGCAGATGTTTTTAGTTGACAAAGCAGCTGCAAGAGACAAAAGCAGCTGCATCAAGGACAAATGCCTCAAATTTAATAGAGGACCAATGAGAGATCGGTGGCTATTTGCTGAACTTTCCTGCATGGCAAGGAATTTTTAGATAATTTTATTATTCATTGGTTTCACGATGAAATGTTGCTTGGGAGAAATTTGAGCCGACATGTTTTTGGGAGTTAGAGGAATGGATAAAGACCTGGTTTATTTCTGCTGGTCCTCGAGAAGGATTCAAGAATACAGATTTGGGCACTCACAGCCTGTAATTACAATATCACAAAGATGAAAACTCAAAATGGCAACTTAGTTGCTCCATTTTATTTTCCTTATGAATCTTATTAGAGAACAATTTCAATTATACAATGTAAGATTAACAAACTACAACTTAGAATTAAATGTATCAATGGCCAAAAATAAGTAATTATTGTGTTGTCGCCATTGTGAAGCTGCAACATTTATTATTCACTGAATTAGGCGCCAAGTGCAGGTGCACTAATGTGCAAAAAATGCCTTTAAAGTGGCAGCCTGTTTTAAAAAAAAATTAAAATGCCTTCATTATTATGTAATTAACATATCTTCTACAGGGATGCTTTGTACGGAAGTCATTTGTAAGCATTTATGGAATTTGAAGTCCTGAAGCAAATTTTCCATCTGTGTACTTGAAACAGCCCGATGAGACCATTCTATGAACTTTAACAAGAGAAGCAGCTGTGAAAGCAAACCTCTGCAGTGAAGGTCACTGGGATAAATTAATGTTTTAAGTGTTTGAAGCTACAAACATGAATACTTTGTTTTCTTTTTTGCTTTGAAATTTCTTTAAAAGCAAAAAATGCACAGAGTAATATGCTAAAACCTGATAAAATGATTTACCATTCCAGCTGACCTAGCACTGTAATGCAATACAATTTATTTGGTCCAATATACTCAAGTGCTTAGATACATAACTGACTTTTACTTGGATACATACCCCCCCACCCCACCCCAAGGAAAGCAGATGTAAGATACAGTGAAAGGCCACGTTATTGCTGTATACATGACCTGTCTCTGGAAGCTGGCTTGCTTATTCACGAAGAACAGAAGAAAAGCCAGGTCAGTGAGTCCTTTTGCACAGCAAGCTTGCTTCCCGAAGCAAAAGAGGCAGGTAGTGTAGAACAGTTCCGCTTCACCTCTGACACTACCTACCTTGGATAAAAGCTGGGTAAATTCAGACCCCCCCCCCCCCCCCACCCGCCCAATCTGCCTTTGACCCACTTGCACAGGTAAGCGAAGCATTTGAAAGTCAGATAATACTCGGCTTCTATCCTCTGTGTAAAAGGGGTAACTGATTCAAAAATGAGTACTTCTGAAAGTGCAGTTTTCTATTTGGATTAATCTGACAGTTTGGGAGTATCCAGATAAACACATGTTCAGCAGATCATGTGTTTATCTGGATGCATTTCTTGCACTGTACAGAGATGATTATTAATGGCTTCAGTTTGTTATTAGTAAGATTCAGGGACACAACTACAACAGCATGTACATAATTAAAAGTCCCTTGTACTGGTGTAACAGACAAGTGCAACATTTATATTTCAGGGAGTCCTTTAAAATAGTTCAGTATTCATTAAATCCATTTAATCAGCAAACAGCACTTTCTCCCATGGCTTGAACATCATTGTGAAATAATTACTCTATCTACGTACTGCATTGTTTCAATTTCTGTAAAATTCTGAACAAACCAGGGATTGAAATCCATCTGACCGCATTCTAGAATCCTATCAACCAAAGCCATTATATGAGCTCAGTGTGTAAAAATTCTGTTCATTGAAAATTCACTTTGAACACTATGAATGCATAGTGTTCGCATTTAAACAAAATAATTGTGAGAAACTTTGGACAGGCAGGGTAAAAAATTCAGTGTGCTGATCAGTTGCAGTTTTGATACTTTCCTAGTGTATTGTGAAAATTAATATTTATTTGAAATCTATCTGATATGTTAAATGATCCCAGGAATCTAAAAGTTGGCCATTCATACTTATTTTTGTCTTTCTATTTTACACTTTACCTCATTTATCCAAGTAGAATTCAGTACCTTTTTTTATATTTAAAAAATACTGACCTCCATCTTGAAAATTGAATTATTGTAGCATCCTTGTTTTTTTTTTTGGGGAGATGATTTCTATGGGGGGTGGGGGTTGGTAGAGAATTCCCTCTACTCTTTAGGAAATGAGCCTTTTTGGCCTAAATCTAATTTTAATTTTTTTCCTACTTTATTTTGAATTCTCCTAATTGAAGGAAATGGTTTTTCTGGATTTGTTCCATGTGACCCTCCTGCATTGTATCCAAGTTGTGGCTCCTTGAACTAAATTTGGTACCATTGACAGGGTTTGTCAAGTTCTGTATGTTACAGCTGACTCTTCAAATTCCAACCTCCTCAATGTAATGGTAAACATTTCTTTCACATTTGTCTGCATCAATGTCAGGGATCTCTCAGTGGCCAATCATTTCAATTCTGTGTCCTGCTCCCTTGCTGACAAGTCTGTCCATGGCCTCGTGCACTGCCAAACTAAGGCCACCCATAAATTGAAGGAGCAACATCTAATATCCCATCTAGGCACTCTCCAACTTGATGGCATTAACTGAACTTCTCTGGTTTCTGCTAGACACAACTCTTCATTCTCCCTCTCTCCTCTATCCCTCTTTCTACTTTGCTCCAGCTCTCCACCTCGTTCCTTTCCATTGACAAAGCCTTCCCCTCCCCCTGTTTTCTGTTGTGTCCATCCTTTATCCACCTATTTCCTCCTACCTATGGGCCTGTGCTCCTCCCTGACCCCTCTTTCTTCCCCCACACCTCCTTTTTATTCAGACAGCTGCCTATATTTTCCTCACACCTTGTTGGTTATGTATCTTTATCTTTGCTATGTAAAGTACAGTTTGACCTGCTGAGTTCCCCAGCATTGTTTTTAATTCATTCATGATGCCTGTGGACTTTTGTTTTATTCCTTCATACTTTCAATTCTTTCTTGTACTTATGTCTCAAATTCTACAGCTTTCCCATAATGAATTCCTCCTTAGTTTATCTGGAGTTAAACAAGAAAATTTACAGATGCTGGAGTCTAGTGTTGTACACAAAATTTCTGAATAAATTCAGCAGGTCAGACAGCATCCATAGGAATTGAAAGACCTTCCATGTTTTGGGAACACTTGTGAATCTGTGGTGGTCACTTACTGCGTCTGGTGCTGTCAATGCGATCTCCTCTAAACCAGGAAGACTGGGAGATCATTTCTTTGAACACCTTTGTTGTCACTGTTGGAACAGTAAGGTCCTTGTAATATCCAAAATACAATATCCAATGTATTTTAAGTCTATATACCATTGCCACACTGCCATGGCTATCCACAGGCTCATGCACTTCCAAGTGAGGCCACCACAAATTGGACGAACGACACCTTGTATTCGTCTCAATAGTCTCTAACTAGACAACATCAATATTAACATACGATTTCCTTTAATCCCCTCCCCCAGCCTCTCTCTCTTCCTACCCTTGTCTCCTTTCCTCCAGCGCCCCAGTTCCTTCTTTTAGAGAGCTACCTTTCTTAGCCATTTCTATCACTTTCTCTTCTGTTATGACTGATTTGAGAATACGGCCCTTCAAGTAGCCCTGCCTGTCAATGCAAACATGGTGATCTGTCAAAGGCTTCAACTCCTCTCCCTTGTCATTTCCCATGGGCCTTAATTCTCTGATCATTCAAAGATTTATCTTCCCCCTCTTTTCATGCCTCTAGTAATCTTCCACAGAATGACAGAGGGTAGAAAATTCTTGAGATCTGCCAGAAGGGATTCTTGCATTTTTTTTTTCTTTTGCTTGGCTTGGCGGACGAAGATTTATGGAGGGGTAATGTCCACGTCAGCTGCAGGCTCGTTTGTGGCTGACAAGTCCGATGCGGGACAGGCAGACATGGTTGCAGCGGTTGCAATTGGTTGGTTGGGGTTGGGTGTTGGGTTTTTCCTCCTTTGTCTTTTGTCAGTGAGGTGGGCTCTGCGGTCTTCTTCAAAGGAGGTTGCTGCCCGCCGAACTGTGAGGCGCCAAGATGCACGGTTTGAGGCGATATCAGCCCACTGGCGGTGGTCAATGTGGCAGCCACCAAGAGCTTTCTTTAGGCAGTCCTTGTACCTCCTCTTTGATGCACCTCTGTCTCGGTGGCCAGTGGAGAGCTTGCCATATAACACGATCTTGGGAAGGCGATGGTCCTCCATTCTGGAGACGTGACCTACCCAGCGCAGTTGGATCTTCAGCAGCGTGGATTCGATGCTGTCGGCCTCTGCCATCTCGAGTACTTCGATGTTGGAGATTAAGTCGCTCCAATGAATGAATGAATGAATCTTCCATACCTCAGCTTTAAATTACCACTCTTTTCATATTGAAACTATGACCCCTTGTTCAAGTCTGTCCCACTAATGGAAACACCTCAACATGTATCCAGCTACGCCACCTTAGGATAATTTTGAACTTTTTTTACTCAAACGACATTTAAGAAATGCATCTGATTTCTTTCATCCCCTAACTTATTAAGGCATTCTAGACTTAGTATATTTACAATCTCATTATTGAAGTGTCTGCTTGTACTGGGTGTTTTGAATATGGCATTCCACAGGCATTTTACTGGGGTCTGAGACTTCTGCAGGCTTTAACAATTACTTGGTTAGAGTTTTCAGCATAGTGTCTTTTTTAAAAAAAAGTTATTTTAAATGCTGTATTTTGACTCAAAACCTTTTTTCCCTGCACATTATTTTTATAAGGAACTTGGAGAGTGGAAAATTAATTTATTTGCAAATCAATGACAACAGGGAAAGTTCTGCTGCAAGAATAAACAGTTTAGATCCACATTAAAAAGCAGAATCACAGTGGTATTACCCTCTGGTTTACCATCTGAGCCATATGCAAATTGGCATTAAGAATATTGAATCAACAGCTAAAAGATTAGAGTAGAGAACTTGACTTGTATTCATGGGTCTCTGGCAACAGTACCGGGGTAAGAGGGTGCTCTTCCAGTCGGACAGAATTCAGTTGAATCAGGAGGGAACTGGCATCCCAGAAAATAAAATAATTTGAGCTGTTGATAATGGGAATAATTTCTAAGTCCTTCTTTCCTCAAGTTGCTTATCACAACAGCATGTGACAAGGACAATGCAATATTCATGGAGAACTTTAATTTGCATGTGGACTGAACAAAAGAAAGTCATAGAAATTCAGAGGATGATTCGTGGAGTTTGCAAGAGGTGATTTTCTAAGCCCCTTTTGCACTTGCCTTTCCATTAAATTGACCGTTCAGTGTGTCAGGATAGGAATGGCGTTTTTGTTGTTCACACTTGACCACTCTTAACTGGGACACTGCACGCACTCACACTTGCAAGGAGCCAACCCCAGGCTTAAGACTATTCTATCTTCTACCGGTGATGTCATGACGCATCGAGCGATGGTGGACCTGACCTAAATCATGATCAATGTATTATGGTCTTATATTATTGAACTAAATTAATCGTGCCTAATTATAACTTAATTAAGGTTTAAGTACAGCCTAGTATAAGGCTTTCAGCCCCTGTTCTTTATGTGCAAATCTAAATAAACCTTTAATTGGCCATGGGACAGTACAAGCAATGAATAGCAATAGAGGATAATTTTTAAACCGCATCAGAAAGTTGGTAATACTATTGTACACAATTTAAACACCATGGGAACGTTGTTAGTGCTATTGCGCACAATATGTAAATACTGTGGGGGGGGGAGGGGGGGGGGAAGCAATAGCGGACCTGCCCTCCCAGAATTCCGTGTGGCAGAGAAAGGGCTGTATGCACAGAGCACTCATCGAGGGGTTTCTCTGCCGCAGGGCATTTTGGGAAGTCAGGTCTGCCATTGCTTTATCCCTATGGTCTTTATAAATTGTCTGCTTTAGTGCTACCAACTTTCCCTGCTGTTTAATTATTGTCTGTTATTGCTATTTATTTTTTCTCTCTCTCACACTCTCTCTCTCTCTCTCTCTCTCTCTCTCCTCTGCTGTGACTTTTTCACGTCACAGTTTATATATTCATTTTAATTTTCCTTCACGTTCCTGCACTCACGCAAAAACTTGGGTCATTTCTATTCCAGAATGCAATTGCCCGTTCTACACTTGCCTGATTGCAACACTGGATCTATCCCTGGTGTGAGATTATGTCATCTTATGCTGGCATTGATAAGATTTTCCTTTCACACTAGACCCTTCTTGGGCCAATTGGCCTTTAATTCCAGGGGCCACTTGCAAGTGTGAAAGGGGTTTGAGACAGGCAACACAGAAACAGACCCTTCAACTCATTGAGGTGACTCCGACCATCAATCACCCATGTGCTAGTCTATATTAATTACATTTTTTATTCTTCCCACAATCCTCACCTTCTTGACAGAAAACAATTTGAGAGATCATTTTGTATAATGCGCAAGAGTCAATGAATGATCTTTTAGTTCTGATGTTATTGAAATAATAGGTGCAGTGAAGGTTCACCAGTATTGATTCCTGGTATTGTGGTGCAGTGAAGGTTCACCAGTATTGATTCCTGGTATTGTGGTTTTGTGATATTGAGATTTAGCAGATTTGCCCATACTCTCTCGAGTTTAGACTTTTGAAAGATGACTGCATTGAAATGTATGAAGATTTTTCAGGCCTTGGCAAGTTGAATGAAGATTTTGGGTTTCTTTAGTCTTGGATGCCCATGAGGCCATTTTGGATTAACTTCAGAAGAAATTTCTCCCAGAGGATCGAGGTTTGATGGTATATACTGTATGAAAAAGCATAGAAAGCTTAGTCACTGGATATCTTCAAGGCAGAAATCAGGAGGCTCTTAATATTAAGGAAATTGAGGGATAAGGAGTTAAAAGTGGCGCTGAGATTTTTAAAAAAAGCTTTGATCTCATTGAATGGGTGGAATTGGAAAGTGGACCAAATGGCCTAATCCTGCTTCTATGATTAGATTTTTCATAAGGAGTTTCAATTATTTTGCAGAAAAAGATTGACTAATTTAACTAAGTTAAATGGTGAAATGTCAATTATGAAAATTTTTAAAAATTAAAACTTTTATTTTAAAATCCTGCGACTACAGGATCTGCGATCAAAATGGTAGCACCTATGACAGTGGCCATGAGGGGTTGCACACTCCAGGGAAGCAGATGACTGACAGGGCACCAGAAAACGGGGAGACCAGCCCCCCATTTGAGAATGAGAAGCAGAGGAGATGACCCACAGGGCAGTGTCCATGACGGCAGACCAGTGAGGGGCTCTGAGGCTGAAGAGCACACATGAGGCTGAAGAGCACACATGAGGCTGAAGAGCACACATGAGGCTGAAGGGCACACATGAGGCTGAAGGGCACACATGAGGCTGAAGGGCACACATGAGGCTGAAGGGCACACATGAGGCTGAAGGGCACACATGAGGCTGAAGGGCACACATGAGGCTGAAGGGCACACATGAGGCTGAAGGGCACACATGAGGCTGAAGGGCACACATGAGGCTGAAGGGCACACATGAGGCTGAAGGGCACACATGAGGCTGAAGGGCACACATGAGGCTGAAGGGCACACATGAGGCTGAAGGGCACACATGAGGCTGAAGGGCACACATGAGGCTGAAGGGCACACATGAGGCTGAAGGGCACACATGAGGCTGAAGGGCACACATGAGGCTGAAGGGCACACATGAGGCTGAAGGGCACACATGAGGCTGAAGGGCACACATGAGGCTGAAGGGCACACATGAGGCTGAAGGGCACACATGAGGCTGAAGGGCACACATGAGGCTGAAGGGCACACATGAGGCTGAAGGGCACACATGAGGCTGAAGGGCACACATGAGGCAAGCTGTTGGTGACTCAAGGCAAGGTACTCGCATAGGATGAGGGCTGCTGGTAATTGCAGTTAAAGGACTGCCTGGCTGCAGATAGTTGAAGACTGGCTTGAGACTAGCTGAAGGGGTACTAGGTATCAGAACCAGGGAGGCAAGAGGGCGGTGGAGGCTTCTGATGGTGTCAGAGGTGTGCATCTGGAACTTGGGTTGTTGATGGTTCGGACTGAAGACTGTGTGGCTGCAGGAGCACTGGAGGTGAAGCCCTGAACATTCATTGTGACTCTGAGGGGGCTCTTTTGCTTCTCTTTCTCTGGCTGTAATGAGTGCTGGGCAATTTTTAATGATAGTAAATCTGTCTTTCTATGGTAGACAAAAGGGAATTTTGTCATAGTTTCTGTTTTATTACATTGTAGCAACATCCTGCTGCGGCAATCAGGCCGGTGCTCCGGGTGGCGAGCGCAGCCAAGAGCCAGCAGACCATACAGCGGTACTGGCCCAAGCAAGTGAACCAGTGGCTAAGGCAGCATAAGGGCCAGCATCCTCAACATGGCGCTGGCCCTGCTGCATAGCCAACAGATAGGGACAGCGCATGGGAAAGAAGGTATTGTCATGTAATAACATGCCCACTATTGTTATGTGGGTGGTTACGTGAGCAAATGGGGCAAATGGTATAAAAGTTGGGCTATACCTGACTGCACGTGTGTGTGTGTGTGTGTGTGTGTGTGTGTGTGTGTGTGTGTGTGTGTGTGTGTGTGCATGTGTGTTTTTGAGTAGCGTGCGGCTACAACATGACAATAAAATCTTGAATCTTTTTGTTTAAAAATGAAGAATGTTTTTACTCTTATTCTAATAGAATGAAAAATTTGCTTTTCTGAATCTGTGAGGTTATTTGTCAATTTTTAAAAACTCTTTAGGCAGTCCCTGGGAATGAGGATGATTTTTATCAACTTTAGTTCTGTAAGTTTTCAGATAACATTTGAGGCCAATGTGGGAAATGTGGACTCTTCCTTTTGTAGGGTAGGAGGTGCCTGACGAGACGCGAGTGGCAAAACCTTGTCATCATACACATCTAATGCATCAACTTAAGTTCTTTCTTTTTAAAATATTTTTATTAATATTTAAAGTATAAACAGTTGAACAATACAATTATATAATGCATCATAATTAAAATAAAGGGATTTTTTTCCCCAAAATATGAACACAATTCAAAAATCCAAAACACATTGGTAGTAGTATATCAAAGCATAACATCAAAAACCCAACCCAAAGGAGAAGAAAAGAGAGAAAAGATGAAATTATAAATTCTCTTCAAGAAATTTATCGCGATTCTCTTCAAGAAATTTATCGCAATTCTCTTCAAGAAATTTATCGCGATTCTCTTCAAGAAATTTATCGCGATTCTCTTCAAGAAATTTATCGCGATTCTCTTCAAGAAATTTATCGCGATTCTCTTCAAGAAATTTATCGCGATTCTCTTCAAGAAATTTATCGCGATTCTCTTCAAGAAATTTATCGCGATTCTCTTCAAGAAATTTATCGCGATTCTCTTCAAGAAATTTATCGCAATTCTCTTCAAGAAATTTATCGCAATTCTCTTCAAGAAATTTATCGCAATTCTCTTCAAGAAATTTATCGCAATTCTCTTCAAGAAATTTATCGCAATTCTCTTCAAGAAATTTATCGCAATTCTCTTCAAGAAATTTATCGCAATTCTCTTCAAGAAATTTATCGCAATTCTCTTCAAGAAATTTATCGCAATTCTCTTCAAGAAATTTATCGCAATTCTCTTCAAGAAATTTATCGCAATTCTCTTCAAGAAATTTATCGCAATTCTCTTCAAGAAATTTATCGCAATTCTCTTCAAGAAATTTATCGCAATTCTCTTCAAGAAATTTATCGCAATTCTCTTCAAGAAATTTATCGCAATTCTCTTCAAGAAATTTATCGCAATTCTCTTCAAGAAATTTATCGCAATTCTCTTCAAGAAATTTATCGCAATTCTCTTCAAGAAATTTATCGCAATTCTCTTCAAGAAATTTATCGCAATTCTCTTCAAGAAATTTATCGCAATTCTCTTCAAGAAATTTATCGCAATTCTCTTCAAGAAATTTATCGCAATTCTCTTCAAGAAATTTATCGCAATTCTCTTCAAGAAATTTATCGCAATTCTCTTCAAGAAATTTATCGCAATTCTCTTCAAGAAATTTATCGCAATTCTCTTCAAGAAATTTATCGCAATTCTCTTCAAGAAATTTATCGCAATTCTCTTCAAGAAATTTATCGCAATTCTCTTCTATAATAATTTTATCAATGTTTACATTATTCACAGTAGGAAAAAAGTTAACTATTTCAAAATCAAAAGAAAGGAAAAAAAATCCCAAACAAAAAAAAGAAAAAAAACATAAATCAGAACCCTGACCAAAAGGCAAGGTTTTAAAAAAAGATAAATGGGAATCAAATGACACCAACCTGGAATCAGGTAGCATAGCACCAAAGCATCTAAACCACTCTAATTCTTTAGGCTATGATAATTGTCCATAAATGGGCCCTATGTCTTTTGGAAGTTAATATTTAAATCTTCAATAGCAGCAAATTAAGTTCTCAGTATCATCAGAATGCTTCTTCTCCAGTTTGAGGGACCAGGAGTTGGTGGAGATGTTGCATTTTCTGAGGAGATCTTGAGTATTCTTGACTCGTTTCCTTTTGTTCACCCAGGTCTCTCTGGCTGCAACAGAACTTGGGATAGTCTCCATTTTGGGAGCATGGTGGTGGGCATGATCAACTTGAGTATAATTTGAGCTTCAGTGCTGGGAAGGTTGGCCTTGGAGAGGATATTGATGTTTGTTCACTTATAATTTGGAAATTAATACCTTTTGCAAGAAAAGAATAAAACACTGAACCGGTCTTTTTATTTTAATGAAAAGATGACCAGTGGAAGACCCAACGTACCACATGAATTGGAGGAAATCAGCAGATAATGAAGTGACTTGTATCAGCAATTCTATACAAATGACACTTAGTAGCTATGCAGAGATGGCCCTGATATTAAGATCAGACCCTAGACACAGGGTTGGAAATGTCTTATTCTTGGATTGGACATGCCCAGCTAAACTATTAATTGAGGGACATACCATTACTTCATTTGTACTGGTTGCATTAGCAAGCTGCCTTGCAAGATGAAGATGAGTTTCAAGTAATGCCTAAAAAAAAAAAGAAAAACCTATTGATTGAGAAAGGATTTCTAAGTTTACCAGAGGATCTAGATCAGTTGGGTTTGTGGTACAAGGAGTGGAAAATTGAATTTAATTCTTGACAAGTATGAGATGCTGCACTTTGGTAAGTCAAACCAGGGCAGAACTTGCATGGTGAATGGTAAGGCTCTGGAGACTGCTGCAGAACAGAGAAATCAAGGGGTACAGGTGCATAGTTTCTTGAAAGTATCAACTCAGGTGGTGAAGGAGGTGTTTGGCACACTTGCCTTTATTGAATGGGATATTGAGTACAAGATGTGGAACCTCCTGATTCAGCTGTACAAGGTGTTGGTGAGACAACACAGAGTATTATATGAAATTCTGGTTGCTAGTTGTTGGAAGGGTTGTCAAGGAGATTCACCAGAATGTTGCTGGAACTGGAGGGCTTGAGTCATAGAAAGAGGTTGGAGAGGCTGGGACTTTATTTATAAAATAATGAGGGGCATGAATAAAGTGAATGGTCATAGACTTTTTCTCAGGGTGGATTCTAGAACTCAACATTTGCAGAAGATAAGAAGGGACAGATTTAAGAGGGATTTGAGTACAATTGTCTTATTCAGAAGATATTTGGATAGCTCTATGGATAGGAAAGGCATGGAAGGATATGGACCAAATGGGACTAGCCCAGAATTCCAACTTGGTTGACATAGATTAGTTGAGCTGTTCCATGCTCCATGTCCTGCTGCTTTCCATGTTTTGATGAACAAGTGAGCAATGACTTGAAAGACAAGTTCTGAACATATACATTCATAAATATCTTCCACTTGGGCAGCTCCCTTAATGAGATTGAATGGATGTAGGCTAAATAGTTTCCTGTAAAGTTGATGCATTGCAAAGAGAAAATAAGATAGTGTTGAGGGAGGAAAGATTGAGAGAGATGTCAGGGTGATGAAACAGCCATGCATGCCAACATGAAATGGGATCCATTGAGGACCCATTGGTTAGGAGCATGGCCAATTAAACATGATGATGAATTATTACAGGCAGCCATATTTGAAGAGAGATTTGTATTTTGGCATGCCACCTAACATGCTGAAGCTCAAAGTCGCTGAGTTTTTCATTGTAATGATGGTGACCATTTGGATGTAGAGGAATTCTTGGCTGTGACATTAACATAGTTGAACTTGGACAGATGTAATTAACCAGAATTTTTTTTTGTTCAGTAAATTTATTTTTATTATATTTCATTATCTTCAGGGTATTGATGCCCAGATCAAGATTCCCAGATCATCAATAGTAGTGTGAAAGTTGCTATTATTAAAACAGAAAATTTTGGAAATGAGAATTAAACAGGAAAGTCTACAAATGTTGGGGTCCAGTGCAAAACACAAAGGCACTGGCCCAGAACGTTGATCACCCTTTACTTCCTATGGATGATGCATGGCCTGCTGAGTTTCTCCAGCACGTTTGTGTATTGCACAATTTGGGAAAAGGAACAGTTCACATTGGCATCAATACAGTACAACCCCTGGCATCTGGAGCTCAAGCAACCAGCAAAAAAAAAAGGTTGAGGAAAATAAGAACAGAAATTAAAAATAAATAAGAATAAAATAATAGATTGTAGTGACAGCTACAAGTACTGAAACACACCTCAAGGCACAGCGGGGTTTCAGTTGTGCTGATTTATTTGAACTTGGTGCGCACCACTTTAAGGGCAGGTATGAGCTCCACCCTGCGCAGGCGGTGATGTCATCACACTGCCCGAGGTGCATGGCGTGGCCTAAGCCACGAGGCACTGCGAAACCCCTGACGGCGTCATCTTCACGTGGCTACCCCGCCAGCACAGTGTTACAAGCGGGCTGGTTCGCCATGAGTGATGTGTGCCACCACACAACCCCCCAGAACCGGCTTACGCGTCTCACCGCTTGGGCGGCCGACCCCGTCGTTTGGGTTGGGCCGTCAGCACTGGTTGGCTAAGGTCCAAGTGAGCCGCTTTGAGCCTATCTGTCTTAAACAGCTCCTCCCTGCCTCCAATGTCCAAGTAAATGTCTTGCCTGAGCATTTCAGGACTTTATAGGGGCCCTCGTAAGGGCATTGCAGGGGGGCAGGGTGTGGGCCTTGCCAGACGAATACAAAGTTTATCATAGCTCGCTCTTTGCGGATGCATGTCCATGGTTGCCGTGATGGGAAGGTGGAGGGGGTGCCAGTGAGGCTAGCTTGTCCTGCAAGTCTGCCAGGAGGACTCAGTCCCCAATGCCGGAGTCCGTGCTTGGGCCAAAGAACTCGCCGGGTAGCGACAGTGGTGCGCCGTAGACCAGCTCTGCGGACGATACCTGAAAGTCTTCCTTAGGGGCCATTCTGATGCTTAGCAGAACCCAGGGCAATTCGTCCGCCCAGTTGGGGCCAGGGAGCTGCTCCATGAAGGCCGACTTGAGGTGTCCGTGGAAACATCCACGAATCTGTTGGCTTGGGGATGATAAACGGTGGTGCGGTGAAGCTTGATCCCCAGGAGATTCTCCAGTTTGGACCAGAGAGCGGATGTGAACTGGGCGCCCCTGTTGCTTGTCATGTGTGCTATAACGTCGAACCTGGTGATCCAGTGGGCGAGCAGGGCTCTGGCGCAGGACTCGGTAGAAGTTTCTTTGAGCGGAATGGTTTCAGGCCACCTTATCATGCGGTCAACCATAGTTAATAGGTAGCATCCCACGATGTTGATATGGATGTGCTCAAATTTCTTGACTGGGGGATCGAATTGCTGCACCGGGGTTTTAACATGGTGCTGGACCTTGGAGGTTTGGCACTCCGTGCCATCTGGGCTACCTACTTCTTGAGGCCATGCCACACGAAGCGCTTCGCCACCTTCGACAAAACCTTCGTGCCGTGCAAGTTGGCTGTAAAGTCCTGAATGTGCGGGATGGGGTAGCAATCCGCCGTGATCGCATCATTTAAGCAGTGGCAGTCCCCGCATGGGTGCCAGCCTCTGGTGGCCTTCGGGACCATGAGTAGGGGAGATGCCCAAGGGCTGTCCGACCTGCGGATGATCCCCAGTTTTTGTAGGCGGGAGAATTCCCTCTTTGCCAATTGCAGTTTTTCGGGTGGGAGTTGCCTGGCCTTGGTGTGGAGTGGGGCGCCCTGGGTCGAGATATGATGGCGGATGCCGTGTTGGGGCATGGCGGAGGTGAACTGTGGCCGTAGGATGGTGGGGAATTCATTTAATATGTGGGTGTACTCTTCCTTGAGAGTGTTGATGGTGGCTACCCCAAGGTCGCACGTGCCGATGAATTCAAGGCAGACAGTTTGGAAAGTGTGGTATGCACTAAACGCTTGCTTTTTAGGTCAACCAACAGGCTGTGCACCCGGAGGAAGTCTTTTCCCAGGATTGCTGTACCACCGTGGCCAGTACGAACCTCCAGTGAAATTTGTCCCTGCCGAGCTAGATCTGGACGTTCTGCGTGCCAAAGGTCCTGATCTCGGTTCCGTTGGCCGCTTGCAGTGTGAGACCTCATGTACAGGTGCAGGACTCGGGCGATTGGAGAAAGCATGCTCAGTTTGGCTCCGGTCTCCACTAGGAAGTATCGGCCACTGGACTTGTCGGTCACATGCAGGAGGCTATTAGTGTGGCCAGCCGTCACAGCCAGGTCATTTCTCTGAAATGAGCAGGGCTGTCTACACCTGCGGGCTTGGGGGCCCCCCAGCGTTGGTGATAGAAGCACCAGGTGGTGTGGGGCTCCTCCGTCTTGTGCTTGGGGGGGCCATGTGCTGTCGGTGGAGTTGAGGGTGGGTCCCGCTTGGTTCGCCAAAGTATGTCGGCACAGGCTGCAACTCTTTGAGGGTCTGAGGAGTCCTCATCCACCAGCAAGAGTTGGATGTCTTCCGGCATTTGTTCGAGGAAGGCCTGCTTGAACATCAGGCAGGGTTTGTGGCCCTCTGCCACCGTGAGCATTTCGTGCATGAGGGCGGACGGGGCTCTGTCACCCAGGCCATCCAGGTGCATCAGTCTGGTGGCGCGCTGTAGTCGAGAGAGGCCGAAGGTGCTGAGGAGGAGGTTTTTGAGCATGAGGTATTTACCCTCCTCCAGTGGGTCGTGGATCAGGTCATCCACCCTGGCGACAGTTTCTTGGTCAAGGGCGCTAATGATGTGGTAAAACATCATGAAGTACTCTGTTGGAGGTGAAACTGCGCTTCCGCCTGCCTGAACCAAATGCGTGGGCGATGCGTCCAGAAGGGGGGAGTTTCACCCCCACCCCATTGACCGCTGTCAGATCCATATTCTTGAGGCCAGAAAACGTCTGGTCTCGCTGGGGTCACCAATGTAGCGATGGCTACAAGCACTGAAACACCACAGGACACAGCAGGGTTTCAGTTGAACTGATTTATTTGAATGCACGTGCCCCTTTAAGGGCAGGTGTGAGCTCCACCCTGCATAAGCAGTGACATCATCACACTGCGTGAGGCGCGCGCCATGGCCTAAGCCATGAGGTATTGTGAAACCCCCGACGGTGCCATCTTCCTGCGGCTGCCCCGCCAGCGCTGGATTACATGGGGCCAATACGGCGGGAGCAGTGTGTGCCGCCAAAAGGTGAGAATTTTGGAAATTTATAATTTGTAAAAGTAAATGTTCTCTGAAGTAATGCAAAATTCTATATTGAAGATGGGAGCAAATAATCAGCCAGCGGAGTGCCTTTGTTGTGGTTTTTGAATAAAGTTATGTGAAATAGCAATGGCATTGCCCAGGATGAAAAGCCAGTTGATGCCACTCACTGTTGGGGTAACTCTCTTAAAGTGTCTCTTTTATCCCTGCTTAGTAAGAGACGCTCCAGTCAGAGGCTTTTCTGTAAACTTGGTGTTTTGGGTGGGGGCGGGATGTTACTTTTCTATAATGTCATTGCTCACCCTTTGGGCAATTCCATGGAGGGCAGGAACCAGCAGAAACAGCGACGGTTAAATGTTTTCAAAGAATGTGATTGAAAATAAAGTAAAATACTTTAAAGTTTATATTGGGCAAGTAAAGTTTGATCAGTGTAAGGATAGTATTTTTTGTCTTTTAAACTGATTATTCTAAATCCAAGTGTATTAGTTGAGCATTGTAAGAGTAAGTCTCAAGCAACTGGAAAATACACTTATCTGGCATTTACCATTCCCCATAGGTGCCAAATGCCCAGGTGTTTTGCTATACTGCCATCACTGGTATCAGTTTCTGCAGGACTCCAGATGAAAACAACATCTTTACTTTCCTATCTTCCCTCTCTCTGCAACTTATTCCTTCTTTGTTTTATTTTTTAAAACTTTCCCCAAATGTGTTAAAGAGCCATCGACAGCGAATGTCAAATTTATTTTTCTTCATGGATGCTGCTTGACCTTCCAAATATTCATTGCACTTTGTTTTCTATTTCAGATTTCCAGACTGCAAAATTTTGTGTTTGGGCAAAAGTTGTCTTTGGCATCTTCCTGAATGTGCTCCAGGTACCGTGGAAGAACACTGTAAGTTGATTAGGACTGTGAATTTCCCTAATGCCTTAAGATCCTTTCTTCTGTTTGGTCCATCATTTTTTTAAAAGTGCAAGAATTTAAGAAATACAAGCATTAGACCATCCTGTTAGCAGAATTGTGGAGAAATCTTGGATTGAAACTAATTGTCCCAATGCTGGTATATTTGACAGATTATGTTCTGTTTAAAGCTTATTTGAAATCTTTGATAGAGAACTCTGAAAGAGGAAAGTTTAGTAACGCCTTTGACAAGGTCCCGTGTGGATAAGGTAGTAAATTAAACATTGACTTTGCGCGAGAAGCCAGAGAGTGGCAGTATCAGATCGTTACTATTTATTGTCATGTATTAAAATAGAAAAGTAATATTAAGCGAAATTGCCTTTAATCAAAAGTCAGACAAAGGTTTAGCATTAGCGTTGCCCAGCACCCCTTACAGTAAGTGAAAGAGAAGCAAATGAGACTCTCCCCAGAGTCGCTGAGTGTCCCTGGATTCACCTCTAGTGCTTTCATAGCCTCTGCAGCCACACAAGATTCTAGTTCAGTTCAATCCATTGACAACTCGAGTCCAGATTCAAACCTCTGGCACAATTAGGAAGCCTTTATTACCTAGGGCACTTCGGGAGCCCTCCTTGCATTCGGGATTTCTAGAATTCCCGTTCGATACCTGGTTCTCTTGAGCCAGTCTCCAGTGACCACGGCTTGGTGTGAATCCTTTGACCTCAAGTCGCTGGCAGCCCACGGCCTGTTCAGGTTCCTCGCCTGCAAGGTGATTGCCTCTCTGACTGGAGGCCTGTGACTAGTGGTGTGTCTCCGGGATCAGTGCTAAGTCCATTATTATTTTTCATATATATCAATGAACTGCATGTTAATGTCATCCATAGCATTGATCTGAATGATAATGTGGTAAATTGGGATCAGCAAGTTTGTAGATAATACAAAGATTGAAGATGTAGTCAATAGTGACAAAGTCTTTCAAAGCTTGTAGCAAGATCTGGACCAGTGAGATAAATGGGCTGCAAAATGGCAGGTGGAACTTAATGCCGATAAGTGTGAGTTGTTGCATTTTTGGAGAATAAAACAAGGTAGGACATGCACAGTAAATGGTAGAATAGAGGAATCTGGGAATATAGAAACATAATTTCTGAAAATGGTATTGCAGATAGGGTCCTAAAGAGAGCAATTGGCATGTTGGCCTAAAAATACCTAAGTATTGAGTATGAGAAAGGATGTTGTATAAGACATTGGTAAGGCCAAGTTGGAGTATTGTGTGCAGTTTTGGTCACCTAACTACAGGAGAGAGATATGCAGAGAAGATTTACTAGGATGTTGCCATGACTTGAAGAACTGAGTTACAGGGAAAACGCAGGATCCTGTTGACACCAGGGAAGGTTGGAACTTTTTTCCCTTGAGTGTTTGGAAAATGATGGGAGATTTGATAGAGGTGTACAAATTATGAGAGGCATAAATAGAGTAAATGCAACTAGGCTTTTTCCATTAAGGTTAGGTGAAACAAGCTCTAGAGGACATGGGTGAAAGTTGAAATGTTTAAAGAGAATATTAGGGGAACTTCTTCAAGCAGAGAGTGGTGAGAGTATGGAAAGAGTTGACAGCTGAAGTGGTGGCTGCAGGCTCAATTTTGACATTTAAGAAAATTTGCATAGGTACATGGATTGGAGGGGTATAGAGGACTATGGTCTGGGCGCAGGTCAGTGAGATGAGGCAGAATAGTAATTCTTCACAGACTTGAAGGGCTGAAGGTCATGTTTCTGTGCTGTCATGTTCCATGATTTTATTTAAGTGAATTATGAGACCAAAATGCTTTAGATGATGGAAGTATGAGATAAAAGTATTAATAATTTTAAATGAATTTAAAATTCACAAATGCTGCTTGATAGATTTTTCACTTTATGATGTTTTTGCAATATGATTGGAAATGCGCTTGATTTTAATATACAGATCAAATTAAAATGGATACCTCTGATATGTAGCTCTTGAATTGTTTGCATTACTGTTAAATAAAGTTAGTTGACATATATACCATGGCCTTAATGTGCTTAATGATAAAAGAGCAACTGAATGCTGATTCAATGGGATGGAAATTAAGCCAAATGCATAGTGCAAGATTTCTGAGGCTGGGATGGGAATGGATTTGTAATGCTGGTGGAAATTATAGAAATTTGATGAGAAAGGAATTAAATGCAAGCAAAAAGGTTTAAAATTTGAGTTGTACGAATGGTTAGAGCCAATATAAATCATAATTTTCTCATAGATATGTTCTTGTAGGGGAAAAAAAACCAAAATGTTATTGCAATTTTCAGTGCTAAGTTATTGTCACTTTATGAGTTTCCAAAAGCTGCATTGATTTTGAAGGTCAGTACCATGTGTATTATGTTTTTTTTTAAAACACAGAAATCCTGCAGTATTTAAGTGAGGAAAACCTGGCATTAAGCCGGCTTTGGTCATTTACACTGAACAGAACAAAGGTAGCCTAATGCCAGGTGAAATGTGTCTTTTTACACAGCAAGCCAGCATTCTGGGAGCAAAAGAGGTGGGATGCGCCACACAACAGTTTCAGTGTCTAGTGTCACGTATAACATAGCGTATTTGACGGCATGATAGACCCACTTATTTCCTCCTTTAAAAAAATAACTTAAGAAAATTCCCCTGGTCTTGTACACAAAGTTGAAATTGGGGTGATAATGGTGAGCAACGCCAACAGTGATCATTGTCACTGTGTGGCTCTCTAGCATCACCGCTGTCTTTTGTTGGAGGCTGGTGCCAGGCTGTCGGGAGACTCTCCTGGCGGCCTGCTGTCAGTACCCGTACTGGTCATTGTGTTGAGAAAGTGTCAGGTTTGAGAGAGATGATTCAGGACACAAGGGTTTGCAATCAAATGTTACTTATTAACACACAATAATTAATAAAAGAGGATGGGAAAAATGTAGCAAGAATAAAACACATGCAATTTATAAGAGTGTGGGGAAAATATGAGCACAACAAATAAAAGAACATGGGAAAATACATGCACAATTTAATAAAACATGCGTGCACAATTTATAAAAGAGCATGGGAAAATCTACTGCAAGTATTGATCTATAACTTTGTGTTTCAAACTTTTCCAGTCATGTACCACCTTAAAAAATCCCTTACTAATCACCACTATCTATCATTGGGGGTTGGTGGCGGGCTTAAGACTGTTCAAACTGAGGACAATACCACAACCAGTTGCTCACAGCAGAAGGTGACTCGAGACACCTGGGGACAGCTGAGAGTGAGGTGGTGGGATCGGTGTGGGGACTGGTCTTTTATCACAATGCCAGTCCCTAATACTAATCTCTCCCTTCATATTTGAAGGTTTGTCAGTTTCTGTCTTGAATATATTCTGTAACTGAGCATTCACACTGTCCTTCTGTAGTGTTCCAGATTCCGTACCCTTTGATACAGAATTTTTAAAATCTTAATCATGATCAAACCCTATTTTGAAAGACCAACAGCTACCCCACATCAGTCCTGTCAAAACTATGAATTATGTAGTTGTGAATTAAGTCACCTCTCATTCTCCTCCCAGCAACACATTAGTGCTTCACCCACCTAACAAAATAATGTCTAGTAGAGGATGTATCACTATTTCATCTCCAGTCATTTCATCTACAGCTCATTTCAGACTTCTGCATTTGCGGGAGCATGCATAGATATCCGAGATGGGCTAAACCCCAAGTGCCTGCTGGTCAGGTATTCCATAGTGAACTACTTGCTGTCAACCATATCGACTCTGGTTTTTACCTTTGCTGTAGAACTGTGGGACACTGGGAGAAAGGTGCCAGCAGTATTATTATTAAAATGATTTTTCCTGTTTGCATGCTTTGTCTGTAAATACTGTATATAAAAAAAAATATGGTACACATACCCTTGCCCGAGTTAGTCCCAGGATGCCAGATTGCCCTTTGAAATAGACAGCGTTCCAGCACCGTTACTACTTCTGCTGCTGGGAAAAAAAACGGGAACGGAAATGATCCCAATTCAGTGTTGGCGCTTTTATTTACACAGCGGGCATAATGTAAAAAAGCTGCCAATATCCCAGAACAAAGTGGCTGTTTAAAAAGCTTATTAGATTGGCTGCAAAGATTATGAAACCAATATTCCATCGATTTAGACCCAAGATTTTTTTTCCTCCTAGAGTCGTGTATGACTAAAATACTAATGACATCATAAATGATAGTTTTCTGAAGAAATGTTTTGCCTTGGGAATGTGATAAATTAATGATTGGCAACTTTGACATTTTGCAGTGAAGTTAGAAATCCAAAAATTCCTTAGCAAAACATATGTGGGCCATAAATGTAGTATTTGATAACAATGTCGTCCATTGCAATTTTTAAATAAATCTAAAGCATTAGATGTTATTAAGTATAAAATATAGTAAAGTCATTGAGAATGAAAACATAAATGCTGAAGGAACTCATAGGAGATGAAGATATATATATTTTGGGCCGGAGCCCTTCTTGAGGGTATGAGTAAAGTCTAGGCAGGTGCCTGAACTAAAAGTCTGGGGAGAAGGAAGGAAAGGGCAGGGGAAGGAAGGAAAACATTTTGGTGGATAGGAGAGGAAAGGTGAGAACCTTGGGAGGGGTTGACTCTGTGAATGCAGAGCTGGAGGAAAGGAGACAGAAGGAAAGAGAGAATGACAGAGCAAGAAGGAGAAATAGGGGTAGATGGAGGGGGGCAGGTTGGGGAGACTAATGGAAACCGGAGGAGTCTATGTAAATGCCATCCAGCTGGAGGTACCCAGATGGAACATGAGGCGTTGTTCCTCATGCAGGTGGCCTCAGACTGGCAGTACATTAGACCCTGGACAGACATATCGGCATGGGAATGGAGTGAGAGTTGCCATTGGGAGATTCCTGCTATTACGGTCGTCAGAGCCAAGATGCACAACAGTGATCTCCCAGTCTGCATCCAGTCCCTCTGATGGAGAGGAGAGCACAACAGGAACATCAAATGCAGTAGATGACACCTGCTGATTCGTAAGTGAAGAGTTGATTCGCTTGGAAGGATAGTTTTGGCCCCGAATGGTGGTGAGGTGCAACTGTCAGTGTAGCACTCCTGCAGTCACGGGGGTTGGCGGCAAGGTGGTGATTGGTGGGAAGGGATGGATGGATGAGGGAGTCACGGAGGTAGCTGACCCTGAGGAAGGTGGGGAGGAGAGGACAAAATGTGTCTGGTGGTGGGATCACGTAGTTTATGGTGGAACTGACAGAGGTTGAACGTGGAGGCTAATCAGGTGGTAGGTGAGGACAAGGGGTATCCTGCCCTTGTTGCACAAGGGAGTGGAGAGGGCAGGGCAGATATGTGGGTAATTGAGGATATATGGGTGAGGGCTATGTTGCTGGTAGTAGAAGGGAAATCAAATTTTTTGATGGAGGACATCTCAGATGATCTGACATGAAAGACCTCATCCTGGAAGTAGATGCAACAGTCACAAAGGATTTGTGAGAAAGGAATGTAAATCTTACAGGGAAGAGTGCAAAGTGGTGTAGTTGAGATAGCTATGGGAGTTGGTGGGTTTGTAGAAAACATCTCTCAAGAGGTTGTTGCCCAAGATGGTGACTAAGAGTTCGAGAAAGGATCTCCTGTGGGTGATGAGTTTCTTCAGCATTTCTGCTGCTTCAGAACATTTTTTGGATTTACTGTAAATTATTTTTAACAACAAGTGTTTTCCACTTGGGCAACAAATTTTGAGTGGGGGGAAAAAAATCTTCACAAAACCTCTTAAGAGGAGGGCTTTCCTTACAGGTATTAACTACATTGCATTCTAATGAATATATATTTTTTTGCATCAGAACTTGCCTGGTACAGGTTCAGCAGGAAGATTCCCCAGCAATAATAACTGATAAACTGCTGTCATTTTGCACTCTACCACTTTCAGATGCAGGTGGAAAATCAACACTGAAAACTGAATGGCAAATTTTGTTTATCTGGAGGGAATCTTTAACCTATTTGCAGTTAAGTGTGGAAATGAGAATGTAAAAGAAAGAAAACTTTGCATTTCTACAGTGTATTTAATGATCTCAGTATGCCATCTTTATTGTTAATGAAGTGTTTTAAAAGTGGGGAGATTGTGTGGACCTAAGGAAATGCATTTTGCCTATTTCTTTTATTTGAATGGTCCCATGCACCAGAATTTACTTTGTAGCTTTGAAATAAAATGTCCGTTATATTGCCTAAATTAATAAAAAATTATATTGCCTAAATTAAATGTGTGACATTTCCGCAGCAATTACCACTCCAGTTCACTCATTTCATCTTGTATATTTTAAATATTCTGTTGTGATTGGTCATTTGAAATGATCAATACAAACACACTTCTTTCCTCAGATGATGCTTCGTGTGAACATTTCCACTCAAACTTTTATTAATTTGCCTGATAACTCCTTTTTGCAGCACTTTCGTTATTAATTTGGACTGTTTTTGTTGTTGACTATTTCCATTAGTGCCTTTGCTGTTGCTTCCCTGAATTCTTTGAAAAGGCTGGAAATATTCCAACTACCCCAGCATTTTTCTTCCTTGCATTTGATTTATTTCAAAATCGTTGCAACATTTCTCATCTATTAGCATGTCTGACACTTGGGTAAAGAAATCTTTCTCAAGTTATGTTTATACTCATCCACGAATTAAAGAAAGAAATTCTATGACCTAATTTCAATTCATTTGGGTTCTTGTGTGATTTAAAAAAAAAACTTCAAAATGTGACAGAACAGCACCTCATTATTTGAGTGGCATGATTAGTGTAGCAGTTAGTGCCTTGCTATTATAACTCCAGTGATCAGGACTGGGGTTTGAATCCCGTGATGTCTGTAAGGAGTTTGTATGTTCTCCCTGTATCTGCAATGGTTTCCTCCCACCACTCGAAACATATTGGGGGGGGGGGTTGTAGGTTAATTGGTTGTAATTGGGCGGCACGGGCTCGTGGACTGAAATGGCCTGTTACTGTGCTGTGTGTGTCTAAATTAAATTAAAAAAAAATAAAAAAAAAGGTAAAAATTATGATTCAACTTGGGCTTTAAAAATTGCACATTACTATTTACATTGCAGTGGGGTGGAATATCAACAGTTTTCAGGGTTTGCAACGTTGTTGTCCAGCTGCATCACTCAGTAAAACACTTGCTTTGATTTTAAAAGAATAGTGATATGCACAAGTGATTAGTTAAATGTCAATGAGTACCTTGCAGATATTGACATCTTGATATTTTGGACTAGTTATGGATGTTGTATGAATTTATGTTGGAGTTTTTGCTCTGTGAAGTCACTGAAGCTATTTTTAAAATTAATGTCATACTCCAGGCATTGCTCGGAGCGCCAGTATTTATTGTCCATCTCCGGTTGCCGTACCTTCTTGATTTTTTTTCAACTGGGAATGATTAACAATGCTATTTATTGAGCTGTCCCAAGACATGGATCTGGTCACATGTATGACTTCAGCTAAATCTCAGCAGTTGAACAGATCTCTTCTGGCCATTAGTTTTCATAGAGATAATAAAAGTCTGGGGTTAATGCTTGCAAGGTGGAAGATTATGTACTTAAAAGAAAGTATCATCAGTAACTTATTTAATTTTTAAATTTTAATTTTCTTGGGGTGATTCAAAGATATTTATTAACAAAATCTATCTGGTAGAGATATAATTTTTTGTGCTGAACAATAAATGCTATAACACCAAATTAAAAGGTATAATTTCAGGTACAATGAAAACTAGTTTTAATAGTTATCATTTAAACAATGATTCAATACAAGTATTTCAATGGGACTCTGTAATGAAAGCTTTCTTTTGATTGGAATGTTTGCTGCTACATTGGGCATCAGAAATATTTGTACAGATGACTAAATAAGTGTTTAGAACAGTGGTTCTCAACCTTTTTTTTCCCCACTCACATACCACGTTAAGTATTTCCTATGCCATAGATGCTCTGTGATAGTAAGGGATTGTTTAAGGTGGTGTGTGGGTGGAAAGAAAAAGGTTGAGAACCACTGGTTTAGAATCACAGATAAGTTTTTAAACTTTTGAAATAAACTAAAGCAGTATTTAATATTCTGTTACATCAGTAGATATTTGCATTATTCTTTTAATGAAACCAAGAGAATTAAATTTTGGTTCCACATACTGTTCCTTTTTGAACAAGGTAACTGAAGTGAAACTTTTTTATGGCATGATAGACTAGTGGAGCACCCATGCACAATTATTCATAGCTATTAAACATTTTGTTTGTTCTCAAATACACAATGATGCATCTTCATGACTCCAAAGATTAGTTTTATTATAAAATAAAAACCTATAGTTACTGGATATTAGAAATAAACACAGAAAATCCTGGCAGCTCTCAACAAGCCAGACAGCAGTTTTCAGAGGGAAGAACCAATGTTTTAGATTGATAACCTTTCATCACCACAGATTACTGAAAAATATGATACACAAAATCAAAGCCGGGGCAAATCATTTGACCAGTGTGCTAATTTCACCATTCAAGAGGATCATGGATTAATGTTAACCTCAGCACCACATTCATCCACTTTCCACATTTCCCTTAACACTTAAACATCTAAAAAATCTATTGATCTCAACTTTTAATATACTTTACCTTCACAGCCCTCATATATTTGCCAACTGTTGGATAAAGAAGTTTCTTTTCTTTGTCACTCAGCTCTACGTATTCCAGCCAAGGGAAATATAAACTCTGCATCCACTCTGTCAGGCCCATGAGAATTTTGTACATTTCATTGAGATCATCTCTCATTTTTCTCAACTCTAGAGTACAAGCCAAGATTGCTTAATCTTTCCTTGTGTGGCAAAACTGCCAGCACTGGAAAAGGCATTGACCTGAAGATTTAAAAAAAATCTCTGCTGTGTAAGTTTTTTTTCTAGTTTTGACTTTAACTAGTGCATAAAAAGTCTGTCATAGTTTTGATACATCTATTACATATTAAGTTTGAAAGGTAAAATGTGTTTCCTAGACATGTCATTTCTAGTGCAGTACCAAGCTGTACTGGAGGGGCCTGCCTCCCCTCCTAGGTCGGTCCATACTGCCCGGACCGGGGCCGAGGCCGCCGCAGTTCACCCTGTGCCTGGATTGGGGCCGCCGCCTCCCACTCTCTGCCCGGATCGGGGCCTTCGCCTGCCCCACTCGACCGAGGCCGGGGCCGCCGTCTCCCCCTTGCTCCTGCCCGGATCGGGGCCGCCGCCGTCTACCCTTCGCCCGGACCGGGGCCGGGGTAAGAAACCTGCATAGGAGAAGGCCACTCCGATATAAAACCTACGACCCAAGGACCTCGCTGCCACGTCCCAGCTTGCTTGGCCACGGCACACGAACCATGGGTGTAAAGGGTGGGGCCAGTACTGCGCGCACTGCACTCCACCTAAAAGCTCCTTTGCGCAGGCCCGAGGACAGGTCCACGTCCTCCCCCTCCACGTCCTCCCCCTCAAAAGATGCTCACAAACTCAAGCTAGCATGCTGGAACATCAGAACCATGCTAGACAAGGCTGACAGCCACCGACCTGAACGTCGGTCTGCCCTCATTGCACATGAACTCCTCAGACTTGACATCGACATAGCCGCTCTCAGTGAAGTCCGCCTGGCAGATGTAGGCAGCCTCCAAGAACGCGGCGCGGGCTACACACTCTACTGGTCTGGCAAGCCTTCGGATGAACGACGCCTATCTGGTGTAGGCTTCATGGTCAAGAGCTTCATTGCCTCCAAACTCGAAAACCTTCCGACAGGCCTCTCGGACCGAATCATGTCCATGCGACTCCCACTTCAAAACAAGCGTCACATCACCCTCATCAGTGTCTATGCTCCAACCCTCCAGGCGGAACCAGCAGAAAAGAACAAGTTCTACACCGACCTGCGCAACCTCATCCAACGTACCCCTACAGCCGACAAGGTTGTCATCCTGGGCGACTTCAACGCTCGTGTCGGCAAAGACTCAGAAACCTGGCCAGGAATCCTGGGCAAGCATGGCGTCGGCAAGTGCAATGACAATGGGCGCCTCCTGTTGGAGCTCTGCGCAGAACAGCGACTTGTCATTACAAACACCCTTTTTCAGCAGAGGGACAGCCCTAAGACCACCTGGATGCATCCCCGATCCAAACACTGGCACCTCCTGGACTACATCCTGGTGCGAGAAAGTGACAAACAAGATGTGCTCCACACCAGGGTCATGCCTAGCGCGGAATGCCACACTGACCACCGGCTGGTTCGCTGCAAGCTCAACCTTCACTTCAAGCCAAAGCCCAGGAACAATAAAGCCCCCAGAAAGAGGTTCAATGTTGGAAACCTGCAGTCAGACGAAGCGAGAGGAAACTTCCAGGCAAACCTCAAAGCAAAGCTCGACGTTGCAACCCGCCTCACGGACCCGTCCCCTGAAACCCTCTGGGATCAGTTGAAGACTACCATACTGCAATCCACTGAAGAGGTACTGGGCTTCTCCTCCAGGAAAAACAAGGACTGGTTTGACGAAAACAGCCAGGAAATCCAAGAGCTGCTGGCAAAGAAGCGAGCTGCCCACCAGGCTCACCTTACAAAGCCGTCCTGTCCAGAGAAGAAACAAGCCTTCCGTCGCGCATTCAGCCATCTTCAGCGCAAACTCAGGAGATCCAAAATGAGTGGTGGACTAGCCTCGCCAAACGAACCCAGCTCAGCGCGGACATTGGCGACTTCAGGGGTTTCTACGAGGCTCTAAAGGCTGTGTACGGCCCCTCACCCCAAGTCCAAAGCCCGCTGCGCAGCTCAGACGGCAAAGTCCTCCTCAGCGACAAGATCTCCATCCTCAACCGATGGTCAGAACACTTCCAATCTCTTTTCAGTGCCAACCGCTCAGTCCAAGATTCCGCCCTGCTCCAGCTCCCTCAACAGCCCCTAAGGCTAGAGCTGGATGAGGTTCCCACCCTGGATGAGACATATAAGGCAATCGAACAACTGAAAAGTGGCAAAGCAGGAGGTATGGATGGAATCCCCCCAGAAGTCTGGAAGGCTGGCGGCAAAACTCTGCATGCCAAACTGCATGAGTTTTTCAAGCTTTGTTGGGACCAAGGTAAACTGCCTCAGGATCTTCGTGATGCCACCATCATTACCCTGTACAAAAACAAAGGCGAGAAATCAGACTGCTCAAACTACAGGGGAATCACGTTGCTCTCCATTGCAGGCAAAATCTTCGCTAGGATTCTACTAAATAGAATAATACCTAGCGTCGCCGAGAATATTCTCCCAGAATCACAGTGCGGCTTTCGCGCAAACAGAGGAACCACTGACATGGTCTTTGCCCTCAGACAGCTCCAAGAAAAGTGCAGAGAACAAAACAAAGGACTCTACATCACCTTTGTTGACCTCACCAAAGCATTCGACACCGTGAGCAGGAAAGGGCTTTGGCAAATACTAGAGCGCATCGGATGTCCCCCAAAGTTCCTCAACATGATTATCCAACTGCACGAAAACCAACAAGGTCGGGTCAGATACAGCAATGAGCTCTCTGAACCCTTCTCCATTAACAATGGCGTGAAGCAAGGCTGTGTTCTCGCACCAACCCTCTTTTCAATCTTCTTCAGCATGATGCTGAACCAAGCCATGAAAGACCCCAACAATGAAGACGCTGTTTACATCCGGTACCGCACGGATGGCAGTCTCTTCAATCTGAGGCGCCTGCAAGCTCACACCAAGACACAAGAGAAACTTGTCCGTGAACTACTCTTTGCAGATGATGCCGCTTTAGTTGCCCATTCAGAGCCAGCTCTTCAGCGCTTGACGTCCTGCTTTGCGGAAACTGCCAAAATGTTTGGCCTGGAAGTCAGCCTGAAGAAAACTGAGGTCCTCCATCAGCCAGCTCCCCACCATGACTACCAGCCCCCCCACATCTCCATCGGGCACACAAAACTCAAAACGGTCAACCAGTTTACCTATCTCGGCTGCACCATTTCATCAGATGCAAGGATCGACAATGAGATAGACAACAGGCTCGCCAAGGCAAATAGCGCCTTTGGAAAACTACACAAAAGAGTCTGGAAAAACAACCAACTGAAAAACCTCACAAAGATAAGCGTATACAGAGCCGTTGTCATACCCACACTCCTGTTCGGCTCCGAATTATGGGTCCTCTACCGGCACCACCTACGGCTCCTAGAATGCTTCCACCAGCGTTGTCTCCGCTCCATCCTCAACATCCATTGGAGCGCTTTCATCCCTAACGTCGAAGTACTCGAGATGGCAGAGGTCGACAGCATCGAGTCCACGCTGCTGAAGATCCAGCTGCGCTGGGTGGATCACGTCTCCAGAATGGAGGACCATCGCCTTCCCAAGATCGTGTTATATGGCGAGCTCTCCACTGGCCACCGTGACAGAGGTGCACCAAAGAAAAGGTACAAGGACTGCCTAAAGAAATGTCTTGGTGCCTGCCACATTGACCACCGCCAGTGGGCTGATAACGCCTCAAACCGTGCATCTTGGCGCCTCACAGTTTGGCGGGCAGCAACCTCCTTTGAAGAAGACCGCAGAGCCCACCTCACTGACAAAAGGCAAAGGAGGAAAAACCCAACACCCAACCCCAACCAACCAATTTTCCCTTGCAACCGCTGCAATCGTGTCTGCCTGTCCCGCATCGGACTTGTCAGCCACAAACGAGCCTGCAGCTGACGTGGACTTTTTACCCCCTCCATAAATCTTCGTCCGCGAAGCCAAGCCAAAGAAAACCAAGCTGTACATAATGCTTCGGAGGATGGCAATATAAAAAGTATTTCTAGTGTTCGTACAACGTTGCTTGACAAACAATAGCTACTATTTTAAAAAGGGCATCACTTGCAGGGTCTTCTTGATAATCCTGTCTTTGCATAATCCGACCACTGGGTCAGGCTATAAGTTTACTAAAAGTTGCTGATTTAAAAAAAAATTTCTTGGCTAAGCAAACTGTTAAGCCTTTTCCATGATGAGTTGATGAAATCAATGTTAAATTGTCATTTGCATCTTTTAATAATTTCATTAAAGATTTTGCTTGAAACTCTTGGAACTACAAAAGTGGGATTTGAATAAGATGTGATTGTGTAGATTTTAATTTTGGGAAGAAAGCTAATTGAGCTGATGCCAAGGAGTCTGGGAAACCTGTCTGGATTTTTTTTGATAGAGGCAGGTCAGCAGCATTCAAAGTTGTCATAACTTGATGACGTTATACAGGTAGAAAGTCTTTGACTGGAGGAGGACTTGGTCATAACTAGCCACCATCTGAATCTATCTACACTTAAATTTATTTTTTATTTTAAATTTAGACATACAGCACGGTAACAGGCCATTTCAGTCTTATGACTCTATGCTGTCCAATTTACATTGAAACCGGAGCAGAGAACACCCATGCAGACATGGGAAGAACGTGCAAACTCCTTGCAGATAATGTGGGATTTGAATCCAGGTTCGGTCCTGATCGCTGGCGCTGTAAAGGCGTTGCGCTAATGCAGTGGTTTTCAACCTTCCTCTTTTAACTCATACTACTTTAAATATTCGCTATGCCATCAGTGCTCTGTGATTAAGGGATTGCTTAAGGTGGTATGTGAGTGGGAAGGGAAGGTTGAGAATCATTGCTCCAAACCTACACTGGCAAGACCCCTCAACTCTTCCTCTGGTACATTGATGACTACATCAAGGTGGCATCATGTACCTGTGATGAGCTTGTCAATTTCATCAGTTTCACGGCCAATTTCCACTCGGACCTCAAACTCACCTGGTCCATCTCCGATGACACTCTCCATTTTCTGCATCTCTCTGTCTCTATCTCAGAAGACAGTCTCTCCACTGACATTTATTACAAACCCTCTAATTCCCATAACTATCAGATTACTAATCTTCACACCCTGTCGCCTGCAAGGACTCCAACCCCTTCTCTCAATTTCTCCACCGCATCTGCTCCTAAGACGAGGTCGTCCAGTCTAGAGCCTCTGAAATGTCTGCCTTCTTCCACAAACGTGGCTTCCCCTCCACCACTAATAATTCAGCCCTCACCTGCATCTCCACTCATCTGCCCTAGCCCCCCCCACCCGCAGAAACAATAACATAGAATCCCCCTCGTCCTCACCTACCACCAGCCTCTGCATGCAACACATTATCCGGCACTTACTACAGGACCCCGCCATCAGACAGATTTTTCCTTCTCCTCCCTTCAAAGCCTTCCATAGGGACTGGTCCCTCCGTGACTCCCTTGTATACTCTTCCCTCCCAACCCATTGCCTCCCACCCCCCCCCCAGCACCTTCCACTGTGGTCATAGGAGGTGTAATACCTGCACCCACACCTCCTCCCTTGGGTCTGAGGTCCTAAACAGACCTTTCAGGTGAAGCAACACTTTGCCTGTATCTCCAAAAAACTCATTTACTGCATCTGGTGCATCCTCTGTGGCCTTCTCTACATTGGAGAGACCGGTCGCAGATTAGGAGATCGCTTCGCCCAGCGTCTCCTCTTCGTCCACAACAAAAGCGACCTCCCCATAGCCAACCATTTCAATTCTGAGTCATACTCTCTAGCTCGCATGTCTGTGCATGCCATGGCCTTTCACACTACCCCACCCTGACCACCTGCAGATTGGAGGAACAACACCTTATTTTTGTCTGGGCATCCTCCAACCCCAGGGCATGAACATTGAATTCACTGCATTCTGCTAATCAGCTTGCCTTTTCCCCCTCCCCTGCCATCCCTTAACTAGTAATTCCAGTTCCTACTTCTTTTCTCTCTCTGCCTAGCTTAGACTCCTCCCCCCTGCAGTCCACCCCCCCTCCACCTATCATTTCCCACCCTCACCAACCCTCCCTTTCCCCTTTTGTTCAGACATCTCTACTGTTCCGCCATACCTTGATGAAGGGCTCAAGCCCGAAATGTTGGTGATGTATCTTCACCGTTGCTTCATAAAGGCACTGTTTGACCTGCTGAGTTTCTCCAGCATTTGTCTGTTTTTTCACTCCTCTAGACCAGATTGTTACTGAAATATTTGACTTGAGAAAAATTATCATTGGCCCATTTCCTTTGGAGTTCTGAAACTGCGCACATAACGAGTCGATGAGGTATGATTAAAACGGTGGTTTTCAAACTTTTTCTTTCCTCCCACATCCCACCTTAAGCAATTCCTAATCACAGAGCACTCAAGGCATAGGGAGTACCTTAAGTGGGATGTGAGTAGAAAGAAAAAGTTTGAGAACCATTGCACTAACCACCACCCTCCCACCCTTTCAGTCCAAGATTCTCCTAGTGACCAGAATAGACCACTACCAATACTCTATAAAGCCCAATGTTCGACTTGCTTTGATAAGCCATGATTTACTTGTCTGTCAGATTTTCCAGGGTTTCCATAGTGTCCACTGAAAATATACTAATTCTCATTTATGAGGATTAATATGGTCTATGAATGTCAATATTTTTCCTCATAGTTTCATAGTCTCAGAATACTGTGCACAGCATCGTATTAAAGATTCACCATCAAACTTAGCCCTCATGACAGTGTTTTGCATTCATATAATTTCATTTGTAATGTAATCTGGCATAGCTCTCGGTCATTGGAATTTTTGGATAGTTTTAAACACCCTACCCTGCAGCATTATGGTGCAGTCCAGGTGGGGTAATAGATGCTGCAACATATTCAAATGACAAACGGGGTGTAGAAGAAGCATTACAGTGAATCTAGATACATTATACTGGCATATCTCTGAAAAAGAAGCAAAAGTAACAACTTGATTTGGTAGGATGTGTGATGGCCCCTTGGGTATGAGAAGGCCATGGAAGGAAGATGAGGGAATGCAAAGATGTGGATCATAGGCCAGGAATCAATAGGCCTTTTCACACTGTGGGCGTGTGGTGACCCTACTTGGACCCGGGTGAGATTTCCGGGAAAGCAGGATCTCCTGCGCCTCTCACACATTGGTCCAAATTCTCTGTAATTTGCCCTCCCTAGCAATTTGGAGGGGGGTGGTCCCGCCCCAGCAATGATCTAGTGAGCGACGCATTACGCACTCACAGGAAGTCCTACCTGAAGACTCTGCGCACGCCATTTATTGAAGACAAATTGATGTTGACAAGCTTAAATGTTGAAAGGACAGCATCACGATGTTTCCCCTGCTTGGCTGTTTGCCGATTCAGACTGCAGGGAAAGGGTGGCCTGGGCCGTGGACCCGTGTAATTTTCCAGGGCCGACATTTTCACATTGCAGATTCACGGGAGGGTTCCTTGGAAAATTTCCTGGGATTCCCCATTTTACATGGCAGCGTGAAAAGGCCTAATATCTGGACATGACACCAAAAAAAAAGTCTGGTGGTCAGCAGGAGATTATTAACAATTCTGTTCTCAGAAACAATTCATGCCAGATATCTGTTGAAAGAATAAATAATACAATCCCCATGCATCAGAACGAAGGTTATATATTTTGGATTATTGCCCTGATCTTGCAAAGCTTTGACCATTATTATTGAACTGCAGCTTTAGTTATGTTACTTGTAAATTTTTTTGCTAGAATTTGTAAAGCATCTTTTGTAATTGGGAGTAGTTTCCTATTTCTTAATTGATGACTGCTTTTATTTATATTTGAATACCAGAGTCTTGGAAATAGCTGTTTATGCCTCTGCCACTTCATTGATTGATTTAAAAATAACCAGAAATGCATTTCTATTTTTATCAGCAACTTGAACCACATTGAAAATGGATAGTAGAGGCAACATTGTTTTGGTTCCAGATCATCTCTGGAATATTTGCTTTAATTTTTTGTGACTGGTTGGGAATTTGGACACATGTCCCACAAATTTCCATACATTTTAACAAGATGTAAATTCAATAACTGAATAATAGTATTTATGCAGCATAAAACTTGGTTAATATATTCTCTTCTTCTCTTCTTTGGCTTGGCTTCGCGGATGAAGATTAATGGAGGGGTAATGTCCACATCAGCTGCAGGCTCGTTTGTGGCTGACAAGTCCGATGCGGGAAAGGCAGACGCGGTTGCAAAGAAAAATTGATTGGTTGGGGTTGGGTGTTGGGTTTTTCCTCCTTTGTCTTTTGTCAGTGAGGTGGGCTCTGCGGTCTTCTTCAAAGGAGGTTGCTGCCTGCTGAACTGTGAGGCGCCAAGATGCACGGTTTGAGGCGATATCAGCCCACTGGCGGTGGTCAATGTGGCAGGCACCAAGACATTTCTTTAGGCAGTCCTTGTACCTCTTCTTTGGTGCACCTCTGTCTTGGTGGCCAGTGGAGAGCTCGCCATATAACACGATCCTGGGAAGGCGATGGTCCTCCATTCTGGAGACGTGACCAACCCAGCGCAGTTGGATCTTCAGCAGCGTGGATTCGATGCTGTCGGCCTCTGCCATCTCGAGTATATTGATGTTGGTGATGAAGTCGCTCCAATGAATGTTGAGGATGGAGTGGAGACAACGCTGGTGGAAGCGTTCTAGGAGCCGTAGGTGATGCCGGTAGAGGACCCATGATTCGGAGCCGAACAGGAATGTGGGTATGACAACGGCTCTGTATACGCTAATCTTTGTGAGGTTTTTCAGTTGGTTGTTTCCAGACTCTTTTATGTAGTCTTCCAAATGTGCTATTTGCCTTGGCGAGTCTGTTGTCTATCTCGTTGTCGATCCTTGCATCCGATGAAATGGTGCAGCCGAGATAGGTAAACTGGTTGACCGGTTTGAATTTTGTGTGCCCGATGGAGATGTGGGGGTGCTGATAGTCATTGGTGGGGAGCTGGCAGATGGAGGACCTCAGTTTTCTTCAGGCTGACTTCCAGGCCAAACATTTTGGCAGTTTCCGCAAAACAGGACGTCAAGGTGTTTAATGATAATTATTTAACAGAATTTGACTTGGAGTCACATAAATGGTTATCATAGCAGATGACCAAAAGTTTGGTCAGAGATATTAAGGTTTTGCCTTCAAGGAGGAAGATGAGTTAGGATGGAAGGAGTTGAAAATTTGAAAGTTGAAGGCTTGTCCAACAGTGGTGGCGTGAAAATATCTACCAATGACCAGGAGATGGGGTAAGTTATAGCATTAAAAAGGTTTGAACTGGGAAGGTGCAAAGTTAATAAATGATTTCAAAGCAACAATGAGAATTTAAAATTTAGATGATGTGGGTTTCAGTGCAGATCAAATACAAAGCCAATGGGTGAATGGGATTTATTTGAATTAGGATACACAGCAGAATTTAAATTATACAGCATGGAACTAGGCCATTTGGTGCAACTTGTCCATGCCAACCAAGTTGTCCAAACTAGTCTTATTTGCCTGTGTTCACCCCATATCTCTGATCCATGTACCTGGCTAAATGTCTTTTAAATGTTAATTTGTAGCTATGTCTACTTCCTCTGGCAGCTTGTTCCATACACCCACCATCCCTATGTGAAGTTACTACTGTTTCTGAACTTGTTTTCATTTTCGTCTTCTTTTGTCTGTTTGCAGTTAATCCATGCAGAGCAAAATTAGGTATTACATAATTTTATGGAAAAAAAACTGCCATTTGTACTGTTCTCTTTCACCTATAAATATTAATAATGTAAGAGCATCTGGTAAAAATGTGCAATTCTTAAAATATCCAGAAATTAAACTTACCAGTTGTGATTATGTAGCACCATCAGAAACCAGAGCACCAAATGGCCAAATTCCAAAATAAAATTTGATTTATGTCTAGATGTCCAGAAAAATAAATTAGTCTGGGTGAGTTTTCTGGGAATTTGGGTGGAAGAAATGTGAAAGACATTGGGTTTTACATCCAAGAAAACATCATACAATAACAAAATAGTGGGCATACCATTAACCAGCTTTTGTAGGATGTTCACAGTGATTGTTTGAGCATGTGCTGTTAAATACAAATGTGATTTAGGAGGCCTGTAATGTCATGATCAGATATTAGGCCTGCAAAGATCGGAGTCAGATTTAGGAATAACAATTCCTGAGTGATGCGGATCCAACTTTTGTTGGGACAACATGATGGCAGTTATTAATGCTGGATACAGACTGGTGCAATTCAATTTCTTGCACCAGCTATATCTTGCGCTACAAAAATGATGCACTGCAAAACCAGAAATCTCTGAATTGTGTTTTAGATGCGGCGTAGACAGGAACTTTTGGTTATTCAACCCGGCTATGTGCCAAGGTGAGACCCTTTTGGGTAGAACTAGGGGACATTTGTATCTGCAAGATCCAGCGTTGTTCCTGTTGGGGGATATTATGGACGTGAGTCTGAGATTGTCCAAACACCAAATTCAATTTGTGAAGGTTGCCATGGCGGTGGCCAGGAAATGCATAATGGTTAACTGGAAATCTGACTCTCAGTAATAAGATGGATCACGGAGATGCAGAGCTGTGTTCTCCTGGAGAAAATTACTTATAATTTAAGAGGGAGATATGACTTTTAAGGTGTGGCAGCCATACTTGTGACACATTGGAACATGTGTGATTAACCTTCCCAGGGCCTTTCTTAATAGGAATATTCTTTGGCTTGGCTTCGCGGACAAAGATTTATGGAGGGGTATGTCCACGTCTGCTGCAGGCTCGTTGGTGACTGACAAGACCGATGCAGGACAGGCAGGCACGGTTGCAAGGGAAAATTGGTTGGTTGGTGTTGGGTTTTTCCTCCTTTGTCTTTTGTCAGTGAGGTGGGCTCTGCGGTCTTCTTCAAAGGAAGTTGCTGCCCGCCGAACTGTGAGGCACCAAGATGCACAATTGGAGGCGATATCATCCCACTGGCGGTGGTCATTGTGGCAGGCACCAAGAGATTTCTTTAAGCAGTCCTTGTACCTCTTCTTTGGTGCACCTCTGTCTCGGTGGCCAGTGGAGAGCTCACCATATAACACGATCTCGGGAAGGCGATGGTCCTCCATTCTGGAGATGTGACCCACCCAGCGCAGTTGGGTCTTCAGCAGCATGGATTCGATGTGAATAATAGAATCACACAAGTTCAGAAATGCTGAAAACAAGGAGACAATTTGGAGGTTCTGCCAGCTACCCACCACTTTTATTTCATGCACTTGCGTTGTTAGTCTTAGTAATTGGTTTTCATGCCTTTATTGATGTTGAAGTAGGAAGGAAGGTGAAGGATGAGGGGAGAGGGAAAAAAAAGAAGACTCGACAAACAATCTGTAAAAGGGGAGGATTGTTCTCCTACAATACCTGTATGATATGAGCAATACGAGTTTGTAAAACTATAAATAAAATTTTCAAAACAAGATTGTTTCACGATAATTTTGCTCTAGCTTATCTCTCATAGCTAATAAAACTGTATAGGCATGTTTTAATATAATATAAGAATGATTGCATTCTACGAAGTAACAAATTTAGTTAATATTTTATAATTATTAATTGCTAAATTATTTTAGGTGACTAACCTTTTGTGTGCACATTAATTCCCTTTCTGTGCTGGTTGCAAAGCGCACGCGCACACACCTTGGAAGGAACAGTGTTCAACAACCTAATGGTATGAACGTTGCATTCTCCAATTTCCAATAACCTTTAGGTCCTTATTCCACTTTTGCTGTCCTTTCAATCCACCTCCTTTCCTCTTTTTTTTCCCCCTCCTTTCCTATATCTTCTTCCCATTTCCCTCACCAGCCTGCCATCACCCATTTGTCCCTCTGCCTCTCCTGGTTCCATCAATCTACTACCCACCTATTTTATTCCCACCCACCCCCCCCCCCCCCCCATTCCCCACCTTTGTTCCATCTGCCCGACATCCTTCACTCCTTCTCAAGCAACCTACTGGCTCCTATCTCACCCTTCTTATCCCCTCTTTATACTGCCTCTCTTTTCACTCTGCTCTCTGTCCTGATGCAGGATCTCAACACAAAAGTCAATGATTCCTTTTCCCCTCATAGATGCTGCTCAATTCCAGATGATACCCAAATTAAAAATACTATCTAGCAACTATATTTCAAAGCATTTACTTGCTAGGAAATATTTCTGGTTGTGGATAAATATGGTAATATTTGAAAACAGCACAATGAGCAGTTTTAGGAGATTGGTGGGGTGACTTTAATGTCTTCATGAATGACTGCAATAGATGCATGTAAATAAAATACCACCAAATGAAGAACCTTAATGTTGACTAGTCTCAGCATGATTTCTACAATGTAGAAACGCCAAACATGGACTAGGCATTAAACAGGTAAGTCTACAGATTCTGCAATTATAGTGCAACGCAAAAAAAAAAGTGCTGAATAGGAAGCACATAGAATGCAGCGTCCATAGGAAGACGAGGCAACTTCTGTGGAGCAGCTGCACTCTGTCCATGACAGGTACTTAAGCTTAAAAAAAATGCATTTCAGGGGGAACTCAGTGGACTGAGTAGCATCTGTGGGAGAAAATTAATGTTCAAGGTTTCAAGCCCAAACTCTTTATCAAGACTCTGATTAAGGGTTCAGGGGTTTGGGGTGGTACCTTCACCAGTCTCGAAGGGTACCAAGCCAAAACATTGACCATTCATTTTCTGCTGAAGCTGCTCAATTAGCTAAATTCCTCTGGAAGATTTCTTTTTGTCCCAGTTTTCATCATCCGTGGTATATGTTGTTGCCCATTTATTTTAATCTTCTGGTTATGTGTCTTTTTAATTCTTCTTTCCAGTCCCGTACTACTTTGTCCATTGCTATGGAGAGGCCAAATACAAAATGAAAGAACAACATTTCATATTCCTCTTGTTTAGTTTAAACCCAATGATATGAACATCAAATGTTCTAATTCAGACAACCCACAAACCTAGCATTCTTCTCCCCACACACTTGTGTCCATTTAATTTTCTTCCCTTTGCTAACCTTGTGGAAGCTTTGGACAGGGTGCAGAGGAAATGTACCAGGATATTGCCTGGATTTGAAAACCTGTCTAATGAAGCATGGTTAACAGGGTTTTTTGCAGCAAAAAAGGGTGAGAAATAATTTAACAAGATTATGATGGGCATGGATAGGGTGGATAGCCAGCACCCTTCTTTTGGGGTGCTGGTAGTAAATATTAGAGGACATCTGTGTAAGATGAGGGAAGGAAAGTTTAGGGGAGCTGTTAGGGATATCCCCCCCCCACACACACACACACAGACAGAGCTGTGGTATCTGGAATGCATTGTCAAGGGTGGTCGTGAAGCCTATTACAATAGGGATATTTTTAAGACTCTTAGACAAGAACAATAGGTGTAAAGTAGGGAAGGTTTAGTTTGTTGGGTAGGCTTATAGATGTGTGCACAACATTGTGGCCTGAATGGCCTGTATTGGGCTAATGTATGCAATGTTCAATGTTTCCCAGCTCCTCCACAATCCCCCACCTTATTTTATTTACCCCTCATCACCCTTCCCTCCCATCTGGTTCAATCTATCACTTGCCAGCCTTTGTCCCACTTGGTTCCATCTGTCCATGATTTACTTTCTGACACCCCCACCCACCACACACTCTGGTTCCATTTATCACTTAATAGCTTCTGTTTCCCCCCCCCCCACCTCTCGCTCGCTCTCTCTCTCTTTCTCTCTCTCTCTCTTAATAGCTTCTGCCTCTCTCTCTCTCTCTCTTAATAGCTTCTGCCTCTCTCTCTCTTAATAGCTTCTGTCCCCTCTCTTTCTCTCTCTGAATTAGAATTTGTCACGAAACTCATTGGTTCACAGCAGCATTAGAGTGTAAACATTTCTATAAACCACATTTCAAAATAAATAAAATAGTGCAAGAAAAAGACATCGTGAGGTAGTATCTGTGGTTCATTGTTCATTCAGTGACGAAGATGGGGAAGAAGCTGTTTTTGTGCTGCTTGAGTGCTTGACTTCAGGCTCCTGTAGCTTTTCCCCAATGATAGCAGAGTAAAAGGGAATAGCCTGGGAGGTGAGGGTCCTTGAGGATAGAGGCTGTTATTTTGTATGACACCACCTCATGTAGATGCCCTCGATGGAGTGAAGACTGGTGTCCGTGATGTTGCAGGCCGAGTTAACAACCCTCTGGAGTTTTTTCTTGTCCTGAGCGTTGGCACCTCCATACCAGATGGTGATGCAACCAGCCAGAAGGCTCCCCATGGTACACCTATAGAAATTTTTGAGTCTTTGGTGACATAGTGAACCTCCTCAAACTCCTCACAAAGTATAGCTGCTGTGGAGCCTTCTTCCTGATTGCATCAACATGGAGGTTCCAGGACAGATCCTCAGAGATGTTGGTACCCAGGAAATTGAATTCTTGACCCTATCCACTACTGACTCTTTGATGAGGACTGGTTGTGTTCTCCTGACTTCCTCCTAAAGTCCACAATCATCTCCTTGGTTTACTCACATTGAGTGTAAAGGTTGTTGGGTAACACCACTGAACGAGCTGATTTATCTCCCAACTTTACGCTTCCTCATGGCATTTGTGATCCTCCTGATAACTGTGGTGTCATCAGCAAATTTGCAGAAATTATTTGAATTGTCTCATACTGCTATGTACTGGGAACTTTTGTTCTGACCTGGTACAGGGTCGCAACCCTAATGATCAATTTGCACTTTTTCCCTCTTCAGATGCTGTTTGATTCCTGCGATCAGTAGTTCATGGCTTGGTCAGAAAGTTGTGGGTTTGTGTCCTATTTTTGAGATTTGAAAGTTGTAATCTAAACTGTAGCTCCAGTGGCCTGCGAGAGGCGTCGGAGTTGCAGTTTTTCCAAAGAAACAATAAAAAGCTCTCAACTGCCCTTTCTGATGACCTACTTCAAAGAAGATTGGGTGATTTCTCCTTGATATAAAGGTCAATGTTTCTTCCTCAGCTATCATTACAAATTGATGATTTGATCATCTGGTAGCTCTGGGGGTACGCTGTGCTGAACTATTTGTCATTTTTCCAACTAAGTAACAACTTCTAAAAGCAATTTGGGATGATGGTGTAACATGAAAGCTTAATATGTCAGCAGTTTCTTCAGGCTTGAGAGCTGGATGAAACAGCAAATAAAAGCCTACAACAAAGAAAATTCTAGCTGCATATCTGTTTAAACAAATAAGATATGCTACAGGAAGCATATGAATTATTCCTACTCTTTTTGTTTCTCATTATTTCATCCTGTGAAATGATGAAGATCTTAGTTTATCCTCAGATTGTTAATTTAGTAGATGATGTAATCATATAGCACACAGGTCCTTCACAGCTCCAGTGGCCTGGGTGTAATCCTAACCTTCATTGCTGTACACGTTGAGTTTGTACGTTCCCTCTGTGACTGCATAGGAAGCTCTGGTTTCCTCCTACATTCCAAAGATGAGCAGGTTCACCAATTAATTGGCCACTGAAAAAAATTGCCCCGAATATCAGGGGATAGAAAAGTGTAGAGAATGTAGGGAGAGTAAGGTACAGGGAAAGTTAAATGGAGGAATAGGATTGCTGTGAGATCTGCCATAAACTCAATAGCCTCCTAAGTAGTAAAGAGTATCAAAATAGTGGCTTCAGAAGAAGGAATGTCTGTCCAGAGACCACAATCAGAACTCTGTGTGTGATATTAGGTGAAGGGAGCTTTGGAAGTTCTTGATATAGATCACACTGCCTGCAGGCACTCTTAGCATCCAGGCCCTCTCTGGTGATATATAATTGTCTGAATGAGTGGCTCAAATTAAATAGCTTCAACCTTTTATGCTTGTTAGAAATCCACGAATTCCATTGAATTTTCTAAATTAATGTAATGTGAAATGTATTTTTCTGAGTTTGAACTGCAATAAATTTATTCTTTTCAAGTAAAGTACTATTTAAAAGATTTGTTAAAAATGTCATTTTGGGCTCCTGTAAGGCTACTTGCACCATAAAATAGTGTGTGAACAATATAATTTCTATCGCAATAGATCATGAAGAACATTCAATGTTAAAGTTGCTCCTAAATTGTACGTCAGCGTTGGTTACTTGTTTGTTCTAAGATGATGAAGAGGCTAAGGGCCAGACACATCAATACAAAGGCAAACCCTACAATCCAGGCCTTTTGTTTTCCCTGCCATTCAATTGGGGTTTATTTGTGTTGTCACATTTTGAATGGAACCACAAAAGAGTGGCTGGTTTCTGGATCGGTAGCCAGGGTTCTGGACCGTTGTTTTGCAACACCAACCAAATAAAATGACTGTGATCCTATCTGATTGTCTGCCTCAAAACTGTGTCCGTTCATCACTGAACTTCAGAGAAGGACATTTTTGATCTTTGCCTTGCCTGGCCCTTCAATAATTCTATTGGTTGACTCTCAATTGCCTTCTCTGTTCAGGGATAAAAGGGATAGGCAATGAATGCTGGCATTGCTAGCCACATCCATATTGTACAAGATGTCTTTTATATACAGTGAAGCAGATGACTTAATGCATGTTGTTACCATTTTCAAAGAAATGTGAATAGATTGTATTTGGTAGAAAATGTTGTCAATGTATTGATTGATGTTTTTGGGTTTTAAGATTTATTGTCTTAAGATTGAATCAAGATTTCCGCAAATTTATATAATGTCCTGTTTACAAAAGCATTTTAGAGAATTGGCAATACACTAAACATCTGCAGCACACGATCACTCATACTGACATTGCACAACTCCAAACTTGCACACCTTCCCAACACTAAAGCTTCAGGAAGACACTGGAGAATCTGGATCACTTTCTATATTTCTGGAAATCATCTCTCAGTGAAGGGAGGTATTGATGATTTCACCCCTTGAAATACATTGGCGCAGAGTATTTAGGACCAGGACTTTAAACTGGGCCAGAGGACTTGGGTAAAGCTTCAGATACAGTACTTCATGGAAGGTACAGATGCATGGGGTATGTGGCAAATTGATAGTTGGATTCTGATTGTGGGACCTGTGGAAGACAAAGGGTTGTAATGGAAGGATGGTACCCTGGTAGGAGGTAATGATAGCTGTGTTATGCCAAAAATCAATGTTGGTACCCCTGTTTGTGATGTATACACCTGTATAAATAGCTGATGAAAATGGGGTGGGTTAGTAAAATTTGCAGATGATGCTAAGACTGGTGGAGTTGTGGACAGAACAGAGTGCTGTCAAAGAATATAACAGGATATAATTACTATATGGGAGAGAAATGACAAGCATGAGATATTGCACTCTAAAAAGCATTGATGTGCCTGGAGATCTGGGGGTTTGGGTACATAGCTCTTCCAAAATTGATATGCAAGTAGACAGGCATATGATATACTTTGATTGCGCCAATGAGCACAGAAGTAAGCAAGTTATGTTGTAGCCATATAAAACATTCCTTTGACTGCATTTGAAAATGAGTGTGTTCAATTCTGATCGCATCATTACAGGAAGGCTATGGACACTTTTGAAGAGGTACATGAGAGATTTACTAGATGTTGCCTGGATTAGAGGGCATAAGGTTATGGGGAGAAATTGGACAACTGAGGATGTATTCTTTGGAATGTCAGGGGAGACTTGAAAGAATTTTATTAGCAAATGAGAGGCATTGATTGTGTACAGTCAGAATCATTCTCCTAGCATCAAAATATCCCCTATTGGAGGACATGCATTCGAGGGGTGGGGGGTGGGGTGGATTTAAAGGAGATGTGTGGTTCAAGTTATTCTATATGCTGGAGTAGGAGTAGTGGTGGAGTGGATACAATTCTAGCTTCTAGATAGAAACATGATTGTGCAAGTAATAGTGGGATGTGTGTCACATGCAAGCAGCAGGCTTTAGTCTAGTCTGAGCATCATTTCAGAGCAGACATTTGGGCTGAAGGGCCTTTTCCTATGGAGTATTGTGCTATTTTAAAAGGCTCATGGCCTACAAGGCAGCAGTTATCCCCATTCTCCTATATGGTGGAGAATGTGGACCAGCTATACCAAATACCTCAAAGTACTGGGATGATACAGCCAACATCTCCAAATCCACTGACAAGATGAGTAAGCCAACATCAGTGTCCTTTGCTCAGCCAAATTCTGAACATTCCTGACATCTAACTTGAGATAGGCTCTCTATGCACTTTAAAATGAGAACAAGAGAATAACTGAGGACCAAAAAAATATTTAAAGGATATTCTCATTGTCTTCCTGAGAAATTGATATCTTCACTGACCGGTGAAAAATTTTGGTTTGGGCTGGTCAAATTGAAGAAAGATTATCTGAGAATGTAGGTGGTCTGATCAGTGAATTTGCAGGTGTTTTTAAAAAAAAAAAAAAAAAAAAAAAAAATTGGTGGAGTCATAGATTACAAAGATTGTCCCAAGATAACTGGACATGGTTCAGGTGGAAAGTTGGTGCTAGATGGAATTTAATTCACGAGTGTGAGGTAATGCACTTTGGGAATTTTTAAGTTCTGGTTGGACATAAAGAATAAATGGCAGGGATCTCAGGAATGTTGACACGCAGAAAGGCCTTGGGGTACAAGTTGATAGATCCATGAAAATGGTGTTGCAGATGGATAGGGTGGTGAAAAGGGTATTTGGTATGCTTCATAGGCCAAGGCACTGAATATAAGAGTTGGGAAATTGTATTGCAACTAAATAAAAACATTGGTTAATCTGTACTTAAAGAACATTGTGTACAGTTCTGGTTGCCACACTATAGGAGTGATGTGGTAGCAGAGTGCAGAAGAAATTCACCAGTAGGTTGTCTAATGGAAGGATATAGTTAGAAGAAGAGATTAAACAGACTGTTTACTTTCAGTAGTATGTAGGAGACTAATGAATGACCTTTTAGAAACTTATAAAATTGTGAGGTGCATAGGTAGGAGAGATGGACCATCATGAAGTGCTGAGAGGCTGATCATGCATCACATTAACTACAGCCTCCTGGCCACTTAAAATTTCCCATTGTCTTAACTGGCTCATGGCAAAGGCCGTCTCCCAGTTCTGGAATATTTGGATAATAAGAACACTGATGTCAAACTCCTACTCGTTGAGCAGAATTCTGCCTTCAACTTTATACAGTATGTTTCCTGTATCCGAAGTTCCGAATACTGAAAAGATCCAAAACCAAACTTTTTTTTTAGCGCCGACGTGATGTCACAAGTTGAGAAAAAATGTATCACCCTGACTTGCCCATGAGGGGCTCTGCTCTGATGCTCTGAAGGTGCCATTTTGGTTGCAACAGAGCTCCGAACCAGCCGGGAAGACAGATGCTAAACGGCTGGATGTCTGCTCAGGCCATCAGTGAGCGACTGGAGGAAGTCGGCAGGTCAGCAGCGCAAGGGGAGAAATTAGGTTTAAGTGTCAGCCCTCAAGCCAAAGGGCATGAACACCGATTGTCCTTGTTTCTGTTAACTCCCTCCCCTCTCTCTTTCCATTTCTTCTTTACCCTCCGCTGTACTTAGTTACAAACTATATGCCTCTGTCTCCTAGCCGCAAGCGGTCAGAAGAATCCTTTGTCCCGGTGTCATCAAGGAGACCGACCTCCCGGGCAGGAGTGGGGACCTTGGGCTCCTGGCAGGAGCGGGGACCATAGATTGGGTCTGGCAGCAACAGTGAAGAGGTGTTGGGGACCGGCGGCAGCTGATCCTACTGTACTGTTTCTCGGTTTGTTCTAATAACTGAAACCAAAAAAATCAAAAACTGAACAACGTCTAATCCCAAGTGTTTCAGATACTGTAGTCCCAAATAAATTCAACCCCAAGCTCCAAGACTTTTCCTCAATACTCCTCTCAATTTTCTGTCCCACAGACCACGGTAATGTAAGATAACCATACCTCTGCAAGCACCCCAGTGCAATTGCCCCCACAGGGCTGTGTAGCCAACCCCAACTATATTATCTGTGCATCCATGACTGTATGGTAAACACTTTCTCCAGCAGCAATAAATTTGCAGTTGGCACTACTGCTATAGTCAGCCTCTCTAACAATGACGAGATGGAGTAGAGAAGAGGGAAAGGAGGATTAGTTGCTTGGTACCAAGATAATAACTTCTCCCTCAAAATCAGCAAAATTAAGAAGCTAGTCATAGATTTTTGGAAGAAAGGTGGAGTTCATGAGATGTTTACACCTGTCGTGGTTTAACAGCATTGATGCAACAGCCTCAGAAACCAAATGAAATCCACAATATCACCTGCATTTCTCAACAAATTCTTCAGACACACCATCGCAAGTATCCTGTCGGGATGCATCACTGCGTAATAAGAGAAATGCTCTGCCCAAGTTTGCAATAAAAACTGCAGGGAGCTATGATTTTGGTTTAGGCCACCACATAAACATCCCTCCATTGACTTAATATACTCTTCTTGCCTTCTTACACTTCTACTGCATCTGCCCCTGGGAAAAAAAAAAGAATCTCAGGATTGTATGAGATGTCATGTATGTACTCTGAGAATAAAACTAAATTCTGATGCCTTGGAAGAGCAGCCCACTATATGAAAGAACTCCTCCTACCTCCCCTGATGGTTAAAAAAATTCACGTGTGAAGTCTTGTATCATCAGATTGAACAACGGTTTGTTTCCAGCTGCTATGGAGTTCCCCGATTAAAGCGCACACTAGTAAAATTCTGCTCCCCTTGCTCTTTTCCAATGGATCTTACTCCAGAACTTTGCACTGTTTTTATTACTGTGTTAGATTTGGGTTGACCAGCTGAATTGCACGCAGAGCAGAATTTCTCACTATACCTTGGTGTACATGATAATAAACTTGAACTTGAATCTCTTTTCCTTGGGCCAAGGGAATCTCGAGCTTGAGGCTACAGATTTAAGTGAAGGGCCGAAATTAAAAGAGATCTAAGGAGTAAGCATTTCACTCACCAGCAGTGGTCATCTAATGAGCTGCCAGAGGAGGTGGGGGGAGATATACTTACAGAAATTAAGAAGCGTTTGGACGGATTCTTGGGTGGGAAAGGTGTAGAAGGAGAAAGGCTAATGTGGGCAAATGGGATTCTCATGGATAGGCATTGTGATTGGCATGGGAAGGTGTCTCTTTTCTATGCTTTTTTTTAATGATTCTACCATCTCGTCTTCGTCAGGAGCATCCAGAAACTAATAAAAATGGTAGAAAGAGCGCAGAACCTCCCAGAGTATCCATCTGTCCTCAGGTCATAAACCTCTGAGACCACCTGTGGCAGAGTCGGTCAATGGCATAGCTTGAGAAAATACAATCTCAAAGTTTGCACCTGTTAATTCCATGTGATTCAACAACTGGACCAGATTCAAAAAAGTTCCTCAATTAAACTGGGTAATTAATTTGCAATTTTGAAAATCCTGATCATGTCCTATTAAATTACAAAATAATTTGTCTGATTAATATTCATTAAACTACTTAATAACATTAAATATCTGTTTAGCATCAAATTAATTCTGAACACTTTCTGGATTTGCATTGAATAAAGACCATATTGTTACAAAAACCAACTGTATATCTCAGACTTTGCTCTCAGGTGTGCTCAGTTAGATTATTGCCTCTGAATTACTCTCTGCTATCCTTTGAATAGCTTTAATCCAGTCCGACTGTTTACATAGTTTGATTGTTTCATGTGTTTTTCATCAGTGAACTGTGATCTTCCTCCAGAGGTGCATTTTATATTAATTTCCAATCTGGTATTGGGTAATGTTGAATGGAAAGATAGAACTAAAAGTAATTTATTTTGCCATTGACAAGCAGCTACATGCACCTTTCAGCAAAAATCTGCCATGTGGGAAAATTGCGGGATAAATTGAGTGAGTTCAAGTCAACTGATGTATGTGGTTTACAGCAAAGTGCATGGTCAGATGTACAGTATTTAAAAGGGGCGACAATAAAGACTGAAAGGAAACAGGAAAATGTAGCGATAATTGAACAGAGTGGAACACGAGTGGAGGAAATGGGGGAGAGGAAGGCATTTGTGGAGGACTCCACAAAGTTAGGATCTACCAGATTGTCTGTGCTCTGGATTTGGTGGAAATGCAGAAATTGTTTTTGAGGCAACCCAGCAAAGGAAAGTATTGAAAACCTAGCAACAGAAGATAGTAGAAAAACATGAAAGTCTGTAGACACTGTAGTTGAAACACAATGCTGGAGAAACTCAGCTGGACAAATAGTGTCCTTTATATTTCTTTTTTCTCTTTGGCTTGGCTTTGCGGACGAAGATTAATGGAGGGGTAATGTCCATGTCAGCTGCAGGCTCGTTTGTGGCTGACAAGTCCGATGCGGGACAGGCAGACACGGTTGCAGCGGTTGCAAGGGAAAATTGGGTGGTTGGGGTTGGGTGTTGGGTTTTTCCTCCTTTGTCTTTTGTCAGTGAGGTGGGCTCTGCGGTCTTCTTCAAAGGAGGTTGCTGCCTGCCGAACTGTGAGGCGCCAAGATGCACGGTTTGAGGCGATATCAGCCCACTGGCGGTGGTCAATGTGGCAGCCACCAAGAGATTTCTTTAGGCAGTCCTTGTACCTTTTCTTTGGTGCACCTCTGTCACGGTGGCCAGTGGAGAGCTCGCCATATAACACGATCTTGGGAAGGCGATGGTCCTCCATTCTGGAGACGTGACCCACCCAGCGCAGCTGGATCTTCAGCAGCGTGGACTCGATGCTGTCGGCCTCTGCCATCTTGAGTACTTTGATGTTGGTGATGAAGTCGTTCCAATGAATGTTGAGGATGGAGTGGAGACAATGCTGGTGGAAGCATTCTAGGAGCCGTAGGTGATGCCGGGAGAATACCCATGATTTGGAGCCGAACAGGAATGTGGGTATGACAATGGCTCTGTATACGCTAATCTTTGTGAGGTTTTTCAGTTGGATGTTTTTCCAGACTCTTTTGTGTAGTCTTCCAAAGGTGCTATTTGCCTTGGCGAGTCTGCTGTCTATCTCGTTGTCGATCCTTGCATCCGATGAGATGGTGCAGCCAAGATAGGTAAACTGGTTGACCGTTTTGAGTTTTGTGTGCCCGATGGAGATGTGGGGGGGCTGGTAGTCATGGTGGGGAGCTGGCTGATGGAGGACCTCAGTTTTCTTCAGGCTGACTTCCAGGCCAAACATTTTGGCAGTTTCTGCAAAACAGGACGTCAAGTGCTGAAGTGCTGGCTCTGAATGGGCAACTAAAGTGGCATCGTCTGCAAAGAGTAGTTTACGGACAAGTTGCTTTTGTGTCTTGGTGTGAGCTTGCAGGCGCCTCAGATTATAGCAAATATAAAAATACATAACTGATGTTTCAGGCTTGGTATGGAAAAATGTCAGCAGTAGTCCTAATAAAAGGGTAATGGGGTAAGTGTAGTTACAAAGGCAGGAGGGAGGGCACAGCTGCAAGCAAGGCGAGGAGGGATGGCTAGGTGAATAGAGGGGGAAAGGGGTGGAGAGCTGACAAGGGGAGAAGGAAAGGAGAGCAGATTAGCAGAAACCAGAACAGTCTATGTTTATGCCATCCGGCTAGAGTGTGCCCAGATGGAAAATCAAACGTTGTTCTTCCAATTTATGGCTGGTTTTGGTGGGATACCACACGAGTTCATGGACAGACATGTGTATGGGAGTGTGACGCAGAACTGAAATGGTGAGCCACTGGGAGATCTCTGTCAGGGGTGCAGACAGAGCAAAGATGCTCAGTGAAGCAATCTCCCAGAAAAATGGATCTCCAGCAGGAAATAAAACCTAGGGTGCCACAGATAAAGCTATTATGAAGAGCTTCATCACATTTTACCTAGTCAGAGTCTGTCTTTGCTTCTGCATTCCCATTTTCATTTCCTCTGCTCGGATCTTTTCCTCCTCCTGAAAGCAGAATAATAATGAGTTTATTGTTTTACACATGCCAGTAAGTACAATGTGCATATGCACTGAGATTCTTACTTGTTGCAGCCAAACAACTCCTTAAGATACTATTACAATAGTATATTTTAAATTATCCCAGTATAGAAAGAAATCATAACATTTTCAGTTACTTCAAGAAGAAAATGCCATTTCAATAGAGCAGAAAGATAGTTTTTGTGATTCTAGAGTAGTTTATGATTAAAGTTGTAAGGGGAGATTCAAGAGCCTGATAGACATAAGACTAAGAAGTGTTTTTGAACCTAGAGGTGCTGATTTCAGGCTTCTGTGCCTTCTTCCCAAAGGTAGCAGTTGCAAGAGGTTGTGACCAAGGTGTTGAGAGTTCTTTATCATGTTGGTTGCCTTCTAGAAGCAGAGCCTCACAGATGTCTTCAATGGATGGGAGGTGGGAACTGCAGATAGTGGAGAACTCTGTAAAGAAAATATGAGGGAAAAAAAGAGAAAATGCAGAAAACATTCCATGGGTCAGGCACCAACTCAGTAAATAATTAATAATATATTTTGATGGATATTTCATTGAAACATAAGGCTCCTCAGGTGCTGCTTGACCTGCTGAATATTTTACATTCCTTCTGTATTCCACCCTTTTGTTCTTTCTTCCCTTTCTCTCTATCTTTAGTTGGCTTATGTTGAGTAGTTCTCATTACTGATGCAAGGTCGATGAAGTGAAACATAAACTGGCTTCTCCACCAGCGCCAACAGATTCATAGAGCAATCTCTGCATTTCAGTCATTGCATTTTTCAGCATTTGAGACGTGCTGTTTTTTATTACGTGGGAGAAATTGTAAGCTAGAATTAGTTAGATTATTGAACAGTAATCAGAATCTCCAAATTAAATAAAAAGTCAATTCAGGCCTAAAATTAAAATTCTAGAGAATTAATGAAGCATCTGTGACTTTGCAGTATGTAGCCAATCTCCTGGGGAATGATTATATAGTTCTCCTTTTGCCATATTTCTCATTCCAAGGAACTACTAAGCTTTTGCTCATCAGCTTCCTTTTCCCCATAGCTGATGTTGCAAACTGTGTATTTGATTGTCCTGCCTCCTTTGATTAAAACAAAATTATTCTTCCTGAGATTCTGATTAAAATACATTGAAGGATTTTGGATAATTTATCTAACACATTTGTCATCTCAGGAAATGGATCTAAGATAGTGATAACTAGGTTTCTCTGGCATTTTGAAATTATGTTTCCATCAAAATAAATATTTTGTGTGTGCACATCATTTTAGAAGTCCTTTGCAACAATCTTCCACTTTGACTGCAAAATTCAGAAATAAAACTTCCATGAGGAAATGTTTGGTTCTTTTTAGCAATGTTTTCAAGACTGTGCTCTGAAGGATCCATTTACGGGGCTGATTTTGCAAGGGGATATGGGTCAGAGGCTAAGGAGCTGACTTTCGAGTCACCAATTTGTGAATGTCAGATTTTCTGAATGAGTAATCTGACATCAGCAAGGTGGCCGTGCTACTAGCAAACATGGGGCTTGTTCATAAATATTCATGATCATTTCATGCAATATTAGTGTTAATGCATAGGCCTGCAAATAGTATAAATCTTCTCCATAAAATGTAGACAGATCGTAGTTCTGGTAGGTGATTTCAGAAGTTTTGTTTTACATTTTTATAAACACTTTGGGGCAAATTTCTCATACTGCTGGCTGGTCCTTTGAGATTGAATGTTATGCATTAGAATTAAGGCATTTTGGACATTCTAAGAAGAGCGTCAAACAATCATTAATTCAAAATTATTTTTTGGATGAAAGAACTTTGGAATAATCTAGAAATTCAATTGAACTGTCATTGAATTAAAACCATTTGCCTTTAATTATGGTGATAAGTAATAATTGTCAGGGAACATCAAATACAGACACTTTGGCCATTCCAGATGTTATCCTGTAATAGGCCCCTTTAATGTGCCTGGATGGACTTTTGCCTTTGCCATCTGTTTCACAAAACTGCTGGCTGCCTTCTCAACCTTCATTAACGTGTGGCAAGAATCCGAGATCAAATAAATGAGTGTGCACACTGCTTCAAATTGGATCTCCAAGGAGTGTGTCATAACCTATTAGGCTTTGCCTGATCAATGGGAACTTTCAAAAACTGCAAAACAGAAGCACATTCAATTTTTCATTGTTACTGAAACAAGCTAATTTTCTCCTCATTCCAAGTCAAGTATGAGACGCATTATCCTGCATTCATTCTGATGGCAGCCTCCTTTGCTGCAGTTGTCACCTGTGTTTTCACTGGCAAGGTTCCTGCAGCAACCACGTTGTTTTATTGTAGTCAGCAATCAAAGAAAACATTGTTGACTTTTTGCTTCAGACACGTTACTAGTCCAATTTTTATGGTATTGTCACCCTAACCTCTTTTTTGGTGAATCATTCCCTCATGTGCACTCCCCACTTTTGTTTCTTGGCAAGCTTACACAGCAATCATCCCCCCCCCCCCTGCTGTATATAAAATGAAGGCAGTGTGCTCTCAGTACACAATATAGCAAATTTGGACATGCTAAGCTCCAGTTTTTCCAGTAGAGCATTATCAATGCTTAGAAGTATACATTAGATGGGGGGGGGGGGAAATCACTGGGTGGAAGGGGAAATCTTGAGACTAATTTTTCATTCAGTCTGGGAATAAATTCAGAAACTTTAAACTACTGTGCATTTGTGTCCCTGTGCATAAGTAGTTTCTCTAAAGTACCTAAAAGGTGAAAGCTGTTTTGTTCCTCCAGTTACTTAATGCCCAATAGCACAGGTGCTTCACAATGCAGTTTTTTTAAAAAAACAATGAGCTTTACAATTAAAAAGAGGGAGTCACAAAGGAAGATGTTGCTTGTAGATTTGCTATGTGAAACACAGGTTTTCCATTTGATTTGTGTTTTTTAAGTAGGCATTGGATTTCTGTGGCATTGTCATTAACCATTGCAAATAGATTCTACGTGATCTTTTGTACTGCATTTTCAGGGGAGGGCTACTGGGGACTGTTTATGGATTGTGTTGATTGGAGAAATGAGCAGCTGGACATCAGCTCCTGGTGATTTATTTGTAGAATGGAAAGGATGGCTAGTTTATCCTTTTTGATTTCCCCAATGTAATTTTTTAAAAATCTTTTAGTCATAGAGCATTTTAAAGTGATTACAATTTTTTTAAAAAAGGTATTTTATTTAATCTGTTTTTGTTAATATTTAAACTACTGTATATTTTGACAGATAAGGCAGCACTTGAAGCATTCAAAAAACACCCCAAACAAAGGTACTAGATACAAAAACACCGACCTTAAAATTCTACTCAAAATACCACTTGATTGGTTCCACAACCCACCCTATAACAAATTTTTAAAAAAGCTGCTGTAGTGTACACAATTTTTATTTTGTACTAAAATTCATTACCATTGTGGTGTTAAATCAATAAAAGAATTGTAAAATATAAAAAAAACCCACACCACACACATTTAAAATCCTTGAAAATCACTAGCTTTGTTGTCTGAGGCAAAGAACTTGTCAAGCACATCTGGAGTCTCACTCTGAACCTGGTGAGTCGATTTTGTGGTCAGTGCCCCACAATAAATCTTCTTCCATGCTAACTATTGCACTAGAGATGCCACAGTTTTTGAAAAATTTTATTACAGTCTCTGCTTTTGGCCACTTCAATGACTTTTAACTTAAAAATTGCTTCATACTTTCTTCGTTTTGCTGGTGGCTCCGTGATAACAATTCAAATTTTTTTTTACAGGCCATTTTGGCCCACAGATCCCATTAACCTACATCCTTGGTATGTGTTAAACGGTGGGAATAAACTGGAGCCACCAGAGAAAACCCATGCTGACATGGGAAAAACGTACAATCTCCTTACAGACAAAGTGGGACTCAAACCCCAGTCCAGTCCCGATCGCTGGCGCTGTAAAAGTGTTGCGCTAACCGCTACGCCAACCGTGCCGCCCTCAAAAATGATAAAAAGCTTTTTAATTGGTTAAGACAGAAACAAGCAACAGACTGAACTGTGGATTGAGACTGTGCTTCATCTACCTAACCGGCCACACCCACCAGCTCAGTCAACACACACAGTGGTATGTTTGGGAGTCGTCTTATACCACCGATATGAGCTAAAACCATGAAATTCAGACTGTAATTGGGGTCTCCTCTTATCTGAAGGTTGCCTTATCCACCAAAATATATTCAACCACAATTTGTCACTGAATCCTTTTGCCAAATTGAACTTTTTCTCAACCAAATAATATGCAAAGTGGAATCAATGAGTTAGGGTTTCTAGGTATACACTATGAAATGACTGTATAAAGTTTGGATGTATTACAGTATAAATACTAATCATGTCTTGTTTGGATCAATCTCCATCCTATTAGCATAGCAGTTTCAAATTTAAAAGCAATAGTTAACCAGATTAGTGAGTGTGTATGGAATATATGCAAGGTGAATGTATGGAATGCTCTAGAATGTTCAGCCAGTAAGCCTCTATTTAAAAAAAAGATTACTGGAGGAACTCAACAGATCAGGCAGCTTCCAGGGTAGAAATGAAGAGTCAACATCTCTGTTCTGGACCTTTTTTATCAAGACTCAAACATCCAGACTTGAAATATTGACTGTCCATTTCTACCAATAAATGCTGTTTGACCTGCTGAATTTCTCCAGCAAACCTTTGCTACTCATGATTCCAACATCTGTAGCTTTTGTGTTCACAAAGGTTATGTGGACTGCAGATGTACTAATAACTGAACATGTTTATTTACCTTGATTTTTTTTCCCACTCAAACCCCTCACCCCTACTTCCTCACACAGTGTGCTAAATCTTAGCTGAAAGGGAAAGCAGCCTTTGTGTCTGGATGATTTTTTTTTGTTTCAGAAACATTACATAAGAGTATTACATGGAATTGTATAGAAAATTACATCATAACACAGGTCTTTCAGCCCATGATCTTGTGCTAAGCCATGTAAACATACTCCAGAATGATCTAATCCTTTCCTACCATAAACCCATAACCATCCATGTCCCTATCTAAGAGTGTTTTGGATGTGCATGTTGTACCAGTCTCCACCACCACCCCTAGCAATGCATTCCAGTCACTTACCCTTCCCAGCGTCCTGACATTTCTCCTAAACTTTCCTCCACTTATCGATGCCCTCTGGTATTTGCTAATCTTACCCTAGGAAAAAGGTGCTGGCTGTCCAAACTATCTCAGCCCTCATTATGTTATGTACCTCTATTATGTTACATCTCATTCTTTGTCACTCTAAAGAAGAGTCCTATCTCTGTCAACCTTGCGTCATATGACATGCTCTCTAATCCAGGAAACACCCTAGTAAATCTCCTCTGCACCCTCTCCCAAAGTATCTACATCCTTACTGCAATGAGGACGCCAGAACTGAATTCATATAGAGAAAAATACTTTCTAAATTGAAGCAATGGGATAAATTAGGATTTTATTCTTAAATTGCTTTATGGGTAGCTGTAGTCACATATTTTACTCCATAAAATCATAGAATGTTATTGGCCAGCATGGATGATGTAGCAGTTAGTGCAATGCCTTTACAGCGCTAGCGATTGGGATCTGGGTTCGAATCCTGTGCTGTCCTGTAAGGAGTTTGTACATTCTTCCTGGGTCTGTGCGGGCTTTCCCCGGGGTCTCAAGTTTCCTTCCACTCTTCAAAACATACTGGGGGTGTAGGTTAATTGAGCGTAAATTGGGCAGCATGGACTTGTGGGCCAAAATGGCTTCTGGCCATGGTGTAAATGTAAAACAAAAGTTACAGCACAGAAAACAGGTCCCTCGGCCCTTCTAGTCTGTTTTGAACTATTATTCTGCGTAGTTCCACTGACCTGTAGCCATTCTGTATCCCTCCATACCTCTCCCACCCATGTATCTGTAAAAATTTTTCTTAAATGTTAAAACTGACCACTCATTTACCACTTCAGCTGGTAGTTTGTTCTTCACTCCCGCCACTTTGTGTGAAGAAATTTTCCCCAAATGTTTCCCCTAAACTTCCCCTTTCACCCATAACCTGTCTTGTTTGTATCTCATCTAACGTCAGCGGAAAAAGCCTACATGCATTTACTCTATCTATACCCTTCATAATTTTATATACCTCTATCAAATCTCCTCTCATTCTTCTACATTCCAGGGAATAAAGTCTTAGCCTGTTTAACCTTTCCCTATAGCTCAGTTATTCCAGTCCTAGCAACATTCTGGTAAATCTTCTTTGCACTCTTTCAAGTTTATTGATATATTTCCTGTAATTAGATGACCACAACTGTATATAATACTCCAAATTTGGCTCCACCAGTCTCTTGTACAACTTTACCATAACATCCCAACTCCTGTACTCAATAAAAGTTTAAAAAAAACAATGCTGGAGAGACTCAGCAGGTTAAACAGCGAACTTTATATAGCAAAGATGCATATCAACTTTTCAGACTTCAGCCCTTCATCAAGGTATGAGCAAAATGTAGGCGGGTGCCTGTATAAAATTGTGCTGGGTGGGGAGGGGGAGAAGAACACACACTCACAGGCAAGAGGCAGGAAGTGCTACACATGCGTCCACACCTCCTCCCTCACCATCATTCAGGGCCCCAGGCTGTCCTTCCAAGTGAAACATTATTTCACTTGTGAATCTGTGGGAGTCATCTACTGCATCTGGTGTTCCCATTGTGGCCTTCTCCACATCGGGGAGACTGGACGCAAACAGGGAGATAGGTTTGCTGAGCAATTTCGCTCTTCCACTCTAACGCCAACATGTCTATCCCTGGCCTCATGCGCTGCCAAACCAAGACCACCTGTAAATTGGAGGAGCAACACCTAATATTTTGACTGGACACTCTCCATCTGGATGGCATTAACATTGACTTCTCTGGTTTCTGCTTGATCACTCCCCATTCTCTCGTCTCCACCCCCTTCCCTCTCTCTTCACAGAGCTGTCCCCTCTCTGTGTTTTCTGTTGTGCACCTATCCCCACCCCCCCCAACTATTTTATTCAGACACCTGCCTACATTTTGCTTGTATTGTGACAGATTATAGATATGATTTTGGGAGATAAATTGGGGATGGATTTTAGTGTAGGTCACATACAAATCTTTAAAACAGATCTTATTTAAAATACTGGAGCTCTGCTCATGCTAGACATCCCGGTGCCAAGAGCCTTCACAAAAGCTTTGGAGAGTGCCTAAGGGACTTCACAAATGGATTGTTGTTTACAAAAAGACAACAGATGAAAGAACTATTGGAGCTTCAGGCTGTCTGGAGTGGAATTTGCTGATCTAAGAAGATCATGTGGGTTGTAAGCTGAGAGAGTCAAACAGGCTTTTTCTCTGAGAGAGAATTCAGTTCTGCAGTTTTACAGTCAGCAGCAGCAGTTGGGACTGGAACAGGACAAGCTGGCAAGCTTGTGGAAAACCCCATTTGGAAGGTGGGTTGTGAGTGCTTAGTTCAGCCTGGTCAAAGCCCTTGTAGTTCATGCAGGAGGAGGGGACTGGGTGCCTAATGTTCCACTTGAAATAAGAGAAACAAAAAGGAACTCTGGTGACCTGAAAGAAAGAGGTTATCATCTGGAGAATGCTGAGGGGACAAGTTTCTTCAACAAGACACTGAAATGGCTGATTAAAAGGAATCAGTTTTGGGTGTCCAGTGATCAACAAATCTCTCTCTGAAAACTGACAAGAACCTTCCTGAGCAGTAACCATTTACCTTTCTAGCAACAAAGCCTGGTGAACTTCATAAATGTTAAATTCTGTGCACAGTATAAGAATTGCCTGCAACCAGTAAACTTGGAGGAATGAAAAATGAGATTGTACTGTGAATTAAAGAACTTTTCTGAACTTACATACACGAACACTTAGAATTAGAAGAGGATTAGGTTAGGTTAATTAATAGTAATAAGTTAAAGTTTGATCCTATTTTCATGTTTAAAGATAATTTAAAGCAACTTTTGTTTAAGTAACCATTGGTCTTGGTGAATATCTATTGCTGCTGGGTTTTGGGGTCTTCTGGGCTCGTAACAATATCTTGATGAAGAACTGTAGTTCGAAACATTTGCTATGTATCTATATTTGCTATATAAAGTACATTGTTTCATGGAACAGACTCGGGGCCTAATAACCTGCTTCTGCTCCTTTAACTTGTGAACTTTGATCTGATGAGTTTCTCTGGCATTGTGTTTTTACTCCAATTAATTGCATCTGCAGACTTTAGTGTTTTACTCCTTTTCTCAATACTTTTATTTATGAAGGGCCATGTGCCAAAAGCTCATTTTACAATCCTATCCACCTGTGACACCACTTTCAGGGAATTATGTATCTGTATTCCCAACTCTCTCTTTACCTCTGTGTTCTACTGTTTACTGTGCATGACCTATCTTGGTTTGTCCTTCCAAAATGTAGCACCTCACACTTGTCTGCATTAAATTCCATCTGCCATTTTTCAGCCCATTTTTCATGCTGGTCCAGATCCCTCTGCAAGTTTTGAAAGCCTTCCCCGCTATCCACTACATCTCCAATCTTTGGTTCATCTGCAGACTTGCTGATCTAGTTTATCACATTTACACCCAGATCATTGATGTAGATGATGTGTAATGGATCCAGCACCAATACTTGAGGCATATCGCTAGTCACAGGCTTCCAGTCTGAGAAGCAACCACACCCTGGCTTTTCCAGTATAGCCAATATTGAATCCAGTTTACTACCTCAACATGAACCTTCCTAACTACCCTCTCAATGTGGGACCTTGTTAAAGTCTATGTAGACAACATCCACAGTGTTTCATTTATCATCTTTCCTGGTACCTCCCCAAAAAACTCCTAAGATTGGTTAAATCTTATGACCTACCATGTACAAAGCCATTCCCGATCAGTCACTTACTATCCAAATACGTGTATATCCAATCTCTTAGAACACCTTCCAGTAATTTACCTACTAATATTGTCCAGCTCACTGATACTTAGCTATAATTGGATACTTAGCTATCACTGGATACCTAGCCATTAACATGTTGTTGCTTAGTCAGAGACCACTGTGCATTAGATAGCTGCCTCATTTCCCAAATCACAACAGTGACTTTTTTTTTTAAAAAGGTCCTTATTGGCTGCAAGTGGTGAAAGATGCTACATGAATGCAATCCTTTTTCATCATGGAAGAGTAAAAGATAAATCTGAAAGAGGAATAAAAAAAATTACAAAAAAAGTAGGGAAAATAAAAAAAAAACTGGAAGCATAATTTTGTACTTCTTTCAGTGGACTGCAGAAATTTTTTTTTCCCTGGGAAGCAAGTGCGGAACATCAACGTTGCACAAAATAAATGACCTGAATGGAGTTGAAAATTTGCCAACTAAATAGTAAACAGGTTTTAACAAGCGCAGTTCTAAGGATGTTCTCAATGCATCTTTGCCCAGACCACTGTGTATATTCACATTTCAAAGTATGAATGTGAAGTCGACAGGCTAAATTTAAAATGTTGGCAGTTTGCAGGTTGGGTGTTCCATAGCACACTGCAGCATAGATGGCAACATTTATTTCCCTTCTTAATTGGAATGGTGCTCAAATGTGCTGGATTTCTGTTTCCTGTGTTAACCAAATTAATGAAAAATGCATTACTTGCATAGAACAGAAGAATCTTTACTCTGTGCAGCTTTGCCTATGGACAATAAATCACCACAAATAACACTGTGTCAGAAATGTTGGTTTAAAAATCAGTCGAGTGGCTTTCAGTATAGTACTGTACCTCTAACCATCATGTAACAAAGGTGACTTGTTGTTATGTGTTTTTTGGAACACATGTGCAGTGGTTTATGAAAAATACTTTTTTAAAAAATATATAGAAGGCAGCAGCCTGTATCCTGTTTTAACAGTTGGGTGATTTAATGGAGTCCGCCTTTTCTTGAATGGTCCTGGAATATAGAGCTGAGTCCAACTGCATTCACTATCTGCATATAATTCCCATCTGCTCATGACAGTCTCAGTATGGGTTGCCTAGATTACTGTATGTACCCTTGCATGCCAGAAAAAGCATACAGACAACAACATGAGTTAAGTTACAATATAAATGAGACAATCCCTTATATTTCGATGAGTTTAGTTTAAAATGACATGGTATATCCATCAATGCTAATCAGCAATAAAATTGTGGACCCTCAAATAAACCCTGATTTCCATGCAAAATATTTTTCCACAAACATCTCATCAAATGGTAGAATGACCAAGGAAATTACTATTCCTGATTACTATTTGGGGTCTGTGTTAGCTAGCTGAATGTCCATGCTTCAGGGAAATTAAGCTTCCATGTTTCTTTTATGCTGCTTTTACTGTCGTGTGCTTCCTTGGATCTGTTGAGATGTCATATCTCTTTTCGTTGGTCTTCAAAACATCCTTTACATCTTTGGAACATTTATTTTTCATTTCATTCATATTCATGCTATGTAATATTAGGCATGATATTAGCTCATCTTAGTTGAAACTTCAACATAATTTCTTTTATGTGGAGCAATTTGATTTCATCAGGACGTTACAGTCTGCAATCATATTATGTGAAATTAAATACTGAAACTAGTGTCTATTGTGAAGCTTCCTTAATGAAAACTGGCTGCTTAGAACCAAAGTGTAGCTTTGAATCTAGCAGTTTCAGAGAATGGCATTCCAACAGTGAGTGGATATAAACATAAATCTGCAATCTGAATTAGTATTTATTACCGTTATAGTTTGAGGTCATTTAACACTGATGATCTTGGAGTATTTCACATTTTATTGTTTTAATTCCTGTGCCCTTGTAAGAAACTTTATTTTTCTGGTGAAAGTGATTTATTTTTGCTGAAAAGATATGACATCTCAGTGACATATTCTGTTGTTAATTTTGGAGATATGCGCAAGGCATATGTGGAATGAGCTTTATGCCAATGTTGTATTTTCAAATTATTTACCAATTACACTCATCACAAAGTTAAATTTAAGCATTTAATATTGTAACTATGTTATTAATAATGTGGTAGTTGTTTATGACTGCCAATCAACAGCTCTAGTCCACAAAGTTAAAGAACTTGAAATAAGGAGTCCTATTCCATCAGGTTGGTGAATGTTTAAAATTTAAATTTAAAAAAAATTACATGATTTTCCCTTTTCTTTTATTCTGTGACTTCTATTTTTCCTGCCACAGATCTGAGATAAGTTCACAAACTTTAATAGATCTAGTCGGGTCCTTTCCCACAAAGTCTTCCCATTGGCTGCACCAAGCCTCCATTGTATCCCTCAGTTGCAGTGAAAGACTCAGGGGTGACTTTCAGTTTTCCCTCTGAGTGTTCACGCATTTATCTATCATCCCCAAATGTGTAAATCAATGGAATGTTGTTGATTCTGAAGTGAAGGCATGAAGGTTGAACAATTTCCCATTTGTCATTAAAAATTAACCACATCAAAGGAGAGCTTTTTTTTGGAAGAAAAGAAAATCATTGTGTTGATTTGATCCAGACTTGATCCAGGTCTGTACTTTGACAGGGTCTGTGATGGACTCATTGCCGAGGATCACAGCTTGCATGTCATTGTATACAGTGCATAGAATGATAACACTTTTCTGGGGATAATTCTGTTTGAGAATTCCCCTTGGCTGATGAAATTGAAGACCATAAGATGTAGGAATAGAGTTGGATCATTCAGCCCATCGAGTCAGCTCTTCCATTCAAATTACCTCTGACCCCCCCCGGCCCCTGATTCTCCTGCCTTGTCCGCATAACCTTTGACACCCTTGCTGATCAAGACAGAATCTAGCAACCTCCGCATTCTCTACATCCAATGACTTGACCTCCACATTCAACTGTGGGAATTAATTCCACAGATTCACCACCCACTGGCTGAAGAAATTCCTCCTCATCTCTGTTCTAAAGTCAAGTCCTTTTATTCTGAGGCTGTGCCCTCTAGTCCTAGAGTCTCCCACTACTGGAGACATCTTCACATTGAATCTACTCATCCCTGTTAATATACAGTATGTTTCAATGAGATTTTCCCTCATCCTTGTAAACTCCAGTGAGTACTTGGCCACAGAGCCATCAATTTTGTCATTTAAATCATTTATCTATAATATGAAAAGTAACAGATCAACAGTGATCCCTGCAGAATTCAAGCAGAAAACATTTGCATTTATTCCCACCCTTCCCTTCTGCCAGTCAGCCAGTCTTCTATCCATATTAGTACCTGTCCTGTAATTCTATGACCTATCTTGTCAGCAGCCTCGTCTGTGGCACCTTGTCAAAGACGTTCTGAAATCCAGGTAAACAACATTCACTGACCTTTATTTAACCTCCTTGTTATTCATTAGAGACTCTCAGTATTTGGTGCAGAATTTTACTTGAGGTTGTCATTCAGGAAGAATCATGTCCATTGAACCACTTGATTCCATTTTTGGGTGGATCTCTTGGACCATGGGTGAATATCATTGAGAAGGATCCTTGTACTGATTTTTCTTTTAGCAGATCCATCTTTGATTATCGCATCAGGCATTGTTTCCATATGGGAGAATAGTCATGATTGCAGAATTTCTGAGATTCTTTGCCATATATTCCTCTATCAAGATGATGGTGGTGAGGCCATATTTCAGTACTTCTACTTACATCAAAGTTGTAACGGCCACACGGTGGTGTGGGGCAGTGCTAAGATTGTAGTGGATAGGGCACTGGGTGGAATAAAGTACACTTGCATCAAAGTCACAATCTTGTCTGAAAAGATTATTTTAGCATTCTTTCTTGCAGGCAGGGATTATTTGTCGAGCCTTGATGAGCCTGGGTTGTTGTTTGTCTCAAGATGAAGCGTACCCACACCTGTTGTGGTTTTACACAAGTTGTTGATTTCCTTTCCTTTTTCCAATCGTATTCTTTAGGTGATGTTTTATTTTGGATCTCAGCTTTAGTTTCCAGTCCAAGAAATCCATGTGTTAATAACTAATTAGGTTTTGGATCTCCTGATGATTCTCATCAAACTTGTCTCCATATTTTCTGTTTGCCGTGCCATAAGTATCTTTATAGGTGTTAATTCTGGTGGGCTTCAGCCAAGACTAGACTCCAACATCCCTGTGGCTCTTCTAGGTAGAGAGTCAATATGTTCTCTGTGTGGTCATGACTGTGCGGAGTTTTCACAGCTGTTGTTGAACTAAAAAGTAAAAAGGAGAGTGTTGAAAATGGTGAGTATATGGAGAGAAAAATAGCAAGTTAATTTTACAGATGGATAACTTTGCAAATGGAACTGGCTGGTTCTGTTACAATTACAAAAATAAGAAATCCAAAGCTGCAATGTGCTTTGACACCTACAAACTCAGAATCATCCTTGCAGACCAAACAGGGATGAACCTCAAAGTTGTCATCAGTCTGTCGTGAGTTTCTCCAATGTATTAACTATCCTATGATTATTGAATCGAAGAAATGCAAATGAATTGGAGTTTCATCTGGAGAGTCTGCTGGATCCCTGGATGGTGAGTTGTGCGATATAAAAGAGGAAATATTGCATTCTGTTGTGGTTTTAGGAAAAGATGCTGTGAGTAGGGGAGTGGTTGGATATAAATATTAAAAGGACTGGATAAGAGAAGGAGAACTAAAAGTAGGCAAGAGTAAGTTTAGTAGAACAAGAGCAGACATTGCAGGAGGTGTCGAAGTAAGCTATGTAGAGTTCAGATGATTATAAGATTGGAAGCAGTGAAAAGATCTCCCATGGAAATTACTGTTTTGGGAGAGTGTCTAAATGACCTAATGTGTAGTGGTGGGATCATGATCCAGAAGGTCATGTTGTTGAGAGCTGATGTTGACATCAGTAAGATGAAAGTTATTTGTCCAAACCACAAGAGATACTACTTGCGGTTTGATGGCAATACCAAGGCTCATCGATGAGCAGAGTGCTCTGAGTAGAATGGAATAGATTTAAATAATGAAGAGAGATCAAAATGCAATAGATGAATAGATCTAGAGAGCATAAAAAGGCCAGAAGGAGGTCCAGATGGATTAGGAATTCTGGAGATGGGTGAAAGAACATGTATGAAGGCTTTGTGAGAACATAATCCTTATCTTGCAATTGGTGGATGATGAAACTTCCAGTCGCAATAATGTAAGCTTATGAGCAAATTTTTCAGTGGTTGGACCAGTTTGAATAAGCCTAAATGTGGACGGGCAATTTTACAACAGAAGATTTGATTTGTCCATTGCTCAAGTGGTAGTGTAGAATACTCATTCTCAATTTTGTGAGTGGAATTATCCACTCTAAACCCACGGACGTTGTGAATATGAAAGCTATTCCTAGTGGCTTTCATGAGTTAGCCAGGTATTGACAAGATCAGATGAATTAGGAAAGTCAAGAGTGTAGAACAAAATGACTAAAGACACCTGTTTGATGTGAAAATGCAAAACATAATCATTTCATGCTGATTATGGTCATGAAGGGCCAAGATGTCTTTTACTTCTTATTAACACCATTTCTAAATATTGAAATTAAGCATTTGGGTTAATGCAGACTATTAGTATGTTCAATTAAGGAGCTGTGATTTTTTTTGTATACATAGAACATTACAGAACAGATCCTTTGGCCTATAAAATTGTGCTGACCTATACATTCAAAAAAATAACCCCATCCCCTACCTCATAACCCCCTATTTTTCCTTCATCCATGTGCTTCTTTTGGAATCTTTTAAATGCCCATATTGTTCTAGTCTCCACCACCATCCCCGGCAATGCATTCCAGGCACCCACAACTCTGCATTTATTTAAAAAAAACTTACCCCTAGTGTCTCCCCTAAACCTTCCTCCCTTCACTTTGTACAAATGTTATCTGGTTTTTGCTACTCCTGCCCTGGGAAAAGGTGACAGTTGCTTACCTTATCTATGCCTCTCATAACCTCTATTGTCTCCTCTCATCCTTTTCTCCAAAGAGAAAAGTCCTAGCTCTGTTAACCTTGCCTCATTTAACATAATTTCCAATCTAGGCAACATCCTGGTAAATCTCCTCTGCACCATCTCCATAACTTCAACATCCTTCCTGTAACGAGTTGACCAGAACTGAATGCGATACTCTAAATGTGGTCTTATCAGAGATTTGGAGAGCTGCAACATGACCTTATGAGTCCTAAACTCAATCACCCGACTAATGAAATCCATCATACCATACACCGTCTTAAATATCCCATCAACTTGTGCCTCAGCTTTGAGAGCTCTATGGATTTGGACCCAAGATCCCTCTGTTCTTCCACAGTGTTAAGTATCCTACCATCAACCATGTACTCTGCCTTCAAGTTTGACCTTCCAAAATGTATCATCTCGCACTTATCTGGATTGAGTTCTATCTGCCACTTTTCTGCCCAATTCTGCATCCTGTCTATATCCTGCTGTAACTGACGACGACCGTCAAAATTATCCATAACTCCTCCAACCTCCTTATCATCCACAAGCTTACCTAATCCATCCTTCTACATCTCCCTACAGGTCATTTACAAAGATCAAAAAGAATAGTGGTCCCAGAACAGATCCTGCAGAACTCCACTAATCACTGACCTCCAAGCAGAATGCTTCCCAACCACGACTACTCTTTACTTTCTGCAGCCAAGCTAATTCTGAATCCATACAGCCAAGATTCCATGGATCCCATGCCTCATAAGCCACACATCTTATAGCCAAACAGTTGATCAGAAAATAAACTTTAATTCTAAAAAATTCTGACTGTTTTGATGTTCTTAGGAACCTGGGGATCCAAGTCGATAGCTTCCTGAATGTAGTGAGTGGTAAAGAAGGTGTATGGTATGCTTGGCATCATTGGACAGGGCTTTGAATAAGGAAGCAGCCATATAGAGTATAACCTTAGTTCAGTTGCACTTGGAGCATTGTATACAGTTCTGGTTGTCACATTACAGGAAGGAAGAGTACAGAGGAGATTTATCAGGATATTCCTTTCAATAAAGAATATGAGTTGTAATGAGAGGTTGGACAGACATTGGTTGTTTTCTCTGGAATGATGAGCTTGTGTTTGTTAAAAGGTGCTAGCTGTCTACCTTATCTCTACCTCATAATCTTGTAGGGCTCTTAAGCTTCCTCTCAACCTCCCTCTCTCCAAAGAGAAAAGCCCTAGCTCTTCTAACCTTGACTCATGAAAACATAATTTCCAATCCAGACAACATACTGGTAAATCTCCTCTGCACCCTCTCCATAGCTTCCACATCCTTCCTATAACAAGGTGACCAGAACGGAACACAATATTCTAAGTGTGGTCTCATCAGAGATTTATAGAGCTGCCATATCACTTTGCGACTCTTCAATTCAATAACCCAACTAATGAAATCCAGCATACCATAGGCCATAGTGAAAACATAAAATGCTGGAGAAACTCAGGAGGTCAAACTGTGTCCCTTATGTAGCAAAGGTAAAGATACAAAACTGATGATTTGGGCTTGAGCCCTTCATGAAGGTATGAGAAAATGCTGTAAGGTTTATGAACAAAAGAGTGGAGGGAGAAAGGAAAAGCAAGCAGGTTTAGTAGGAGCAGAAAAGTCGATGTTAATGCCATCTGGCTGGAGAGTGTCCAAACGAATGCCATCTCAGCACTCTCCAGCCAGACGGCATTAAACAATGACTTTTCTGCTTTCTACTAAACGTGCCTGCCTTGGGCTGTCTTAACTCTCTTATAAACCTGTGCAGTAAGTTTGATCCCTAGGTCCCTCTGTTCTTCCACTCTTTTAAGTATCCTATCATTAACCATGTACTCTACCTTCAAATTTGACCTTCCAAAATGTAGCACTTCACATTTTCTGGATTGAACTCCATCTGCCACTTTTCCACCCAATTCTGCATGTGGAAGCTTTGAAAAGAGTACAGAGGAAATTTATCAGGATGTTCCTTGCAATAAAGAGTATGATCTGTAATGAGAGAATGCACCAACATTGGTTGTTTTCTCTGGAATTATGAGCTGAGGGGAGATCGTATAGAATTATGAGAAGCATAGATAGGGGAGACATTCATAATCTTTATCCCAGGACAAAAATATCAAATATTTAGAAGACATGCATTTAAGGTGAGAGGGGAAAGATTTTATTAGAGTAAGTGGAACTTGCCTGAAACTGGCTGCCAGGGATAGTGGCGGAGGCAGATAATATAGTAGCATTCAGATTGCTTTCAGATAGGTGCCTGAATATGCAGGGATTGGAGGGAGGGATGTGGACTATGCACAGGCAGGACATTTAGTTTAATTAAGCTAAGCAAGAAAATTTGCTGATGCTGTGATTATAGTTTACACAAAAATAACTTGAGAGCAGTAGGAAGTGCAGATGGGGAGTATTGAGAGATGTTCACTGAGTTCCACTGTGACAGCTCTTTAAGGAATGCCTTCCCAGAAGAAGCTCCCCTCTATCTGAAGGGAATTCTGCAAAAATCTTTCTCACTGTTCCCTTCTGCTCTCAAGCTCTGCAACCATATACTTACATTTTTGTGTAAATTAATTTAATTTAGCATTATGGTTATTGTGTTTGATGCACGTCGTTGGCCAAAGAGCCTGTTCCGGCTAATCTGTGTTCTACCTATTTGAAATGTTTCAAGAGGTATAATGAATTTATGAACTCCCCCCATACCATACAGTATTGACTGGTGCAGCTAAAATCTGTGTGCGTTCTCACGAAGGGAGCTTTTCCAAGGTTGTTTGTGGTCAAACATCAATATCTACTTTCCTCCACCTTTTTCACCCTGCTTTTGGTACATCAAACTGCAAATGTACATCAGCTAAATCTTTATAAGTACTTGAGCTTTAAAAGTACTCCAGCCCAATTTGCAAGATCCAATGGAAAGTCACTCGGTGAAACAAAAGCAAAATCATTACTCACTTCCGAACAACTGATGGGGAAACGGCAAAGAGAATCAGATTAAGGAATGGATCAACAAAGAAATATTAAGATCAACAAACAAATTCACCCCATGAAAGTGAAATTGTACAAGTCAGCAGTAAGTCTCTGTATCTTGTCTGAAAGGAGGGATATAGAAGTGTCTAGGTTGGCCAAGTGGTTACAGTAGGGATAATCAAAACTTATTATTAGTGTCAAATTGATTCCAGAATGGACAAAGCACCAATTGCTGAAAAGGAGATACTCTTCAAATGTGATTTAATCATTTAAGTCAGGATGTCAGACATTCTTCAGATCCAGATATAACATCAATGCCAGAGAACCACGCTTGGTTCAGAGGTCTAAAATATCCCGGAAAACCAATGAACAGACTGTTCCTTTGTGTATTTGAAACACTCTTTCAAAGAAGGAAATCAATTTACTTTACTGATAGGTAAATAACTAAATAAGTCACATGTGCATGTAACATGTGGATGCGATATATCCTGACCAGTTCTCCAAAATTGCCTAACAGTCTTCAAGTTCACTATACTGAGAATTTTAAATGAATTCTGTAAGGGCAAATTTCATCTATCTGAGCTGCCATAACACTGTGGTCACCTTTGCAGGTCGGTTTGCTGGGTCACCTGTTTTAATTCTGTATGTGCTATGTATGCTTTATTATCCCAATTTTAAAAAAAAATCCCTATTTGTTTCATTTTATCATTTTTCTTCTTGAAAATATTGATATAAGCTATGACTGTTCCCTTGAGAAGCGATCTGGCAGGTAGATTGCTTGGAAACCTGGTTTTGTTTTTAAATTTTTGATTGTTGATGGTATCGAGGGTATGGAGTTGCTGCAGGAAAAAGGTGCTGAGGAAACAGATCAGCCACATCGTACTGACCGGTGGAACATTCGTGAGGTGCTGAATGGCCTACTTCTGTTTCTATTTCTTTTTGTTTGCTTATTGAACCTTAAAAATGCACCACAGTTATTTGAAGTGTATGTCATCAAACTGTCATTACCAGTTAAAAAAACACAACTGGAAGCCTGGTTTTATTTTTCTTCTATCAATTTCAAAAGGCATTCTACATTCCTCGAGGAAAGTGGTTAATGCAAGTTTCCTTAAAAGAAAAGAAAATTGTCTGAAATGTTGGTTCATTGAGGCTCCTTGCCTTGAATCTTATAAAAGACAATGATGAGCTCAGTTGCTGGGGTGCCTTGACATTAAAATTGCAACCTCCCAACTACACCATTTGGATCAAAAGCACCCAATAAGGCCAGCACAGAAACATTGTGCCAAAATATCACTGCTAAAATAAAAACTATTTAGATTTCTAACATAATTAGATTTGTTGAACATAATTCATCTCAATACTGTACTGGAATCCCCTACAGTTATCATACTTCAGATTTATTGTTAGAGTGCATACATGACATCACATACGACCCTGAGATTATTTTTCCTGCAGGCACAAAGAATTTCTACTTATTCAGAAAAGAAAATTCTTCTACAAATTCAGAAAAGAAAATTATTCAGTAAAAATAGAGTGCAAAGCAAGAGTCTCTGATTGAGTCTGATGGTGGAGGGGTAGCAACTGTTCCTGAATCTGGTGGTATGAATCTTGTGGCACCTATACCCCTTTCCTGATGGCAGCAGCGAGATCAGAGTGTGATGATTTCTGCTGCTCTCTAACGTAACTCTCCATGGTAGGGAGAGTCTTGCCTGAGATGTTCTGGGCTGTGTCCACTATCTTGTTCAAGGCTTTCTCGTCATAGGTATTGGTGCCCCCATGCCAAGCCGTGATCCAACCAGTCAGCATACCTTCCTAGTGCACATTCATAAAGGTTTGCGAAGATTTTCAATGTCATATCGAACCTCCACAAACTCCTTTGGAAGTAGAGGTGCTGATGTTAGTATGTTGGGTCCAGGAAGAATTTAAATTTGCTCACCCTCTCCACCTCTGATTTCTTAATGATCACTAGATCATTCACCTCTGATTTTGTCTACCTAAAGTTTACAAACAGCTCCTTGATTTTAGTGACATTGAGTGAAAGGTGGTTGTTTTGAATTTCCCTTCTGTATACTGACCCATCACCCATTTATTTTATAAAGCTCATTACTGTGGTATCCTTAGCAGATTTAAATTTAAAATTTAGACATACAGCACAGTAACAGGCCATTTCAGCCCATGTCACCCAACTACACCCAATTAACCTACAACCCTGGGTACGTTTTGAATGGTGAGATGAAACCACAGACACGGGAAGAACATACCAACTCCTTACAGATAGCGCGGGATTCGAACACCAGTCCTGATCACTGGCGTGCCACTAACTGCTAAAATTATGTTGTCGTACCGAGCCATATAGTCCTAGGTGTAAAGTGAGAAGAGCAGGGGGCTAAGTACACAGCCCTGTGGTGCTCTGTTGCTTTTGGAGATTATGGAAGAGATGTTCTTGCCAGTCCACACTGATTGGGGTCTGGAGGTGAGGAAATCCAGCGTCACATTACACAGTGGGGTACTAAGGTGTAAGTCTCAATTGTGTTCTTCTGAGAAGTGCTTCTTTATACTTTAAAGAAAATTAAAATCAGACATGAAAAATAAATTTTGGAACATCGCAAAAACCACAAATGCGCTCTGTAAAGTTGGCCAACTGTAAGTCATCTACTCCTGAAACCCTTGTCCACTATGCCGTCCTGATTTGACTCATACCTTCCACTCTCAAAAAACTTGAGATCATCAAAATTCTGTTGTCCTGTTCCAAATATCCAAAATCTCATTCACCATCATCCCTGTGCCTCCTAACTCCTGCTTAAGCAACGTTTTCCTGTGGCAGAAATGTCTAAGACCAGAAGATATTGGTTTAAGATGAGCAGGAAGAGATTGAATGGGCATCAGAGGAAAAATGTTTTTACCCCTTGGGTGGTCATGATCTGCAGCAGGCTGTCTGAGATGGTGGTGGAAATACGTGCTCTCTCAATATTTAAGAGGCATCTGGGTATAAACAAACTTCAACTTCATTAAATTAAAACTTAAATAGTATTAGTGGTGAGAAGTTCTCGATTTGGCATGGACGTGGTAGGTCAAAAGCAGTTTTTGTCCTTCATAACTTTTTGTTTCTCTGACTAAATTCTCACTTTAAAAACAAAATCTCATCCATTTTTCAAGTCTTTCTATGGTCCTGTCCAACCATATAACCTTTTGAGAAAAGTGCCTTGTTTTAAATCCTAAATCAGGGTTAAATATTCCACCAGCGGCGACCTCACTTTCACAAGTCCTAAACTCTGTAATCCCTCCCCAAAGCTCACAGCCTCTTATCTCCTCAAACAAGCTTTTTGTATTCTTTGAACTGTTCTTACTGAACCTTGGCATTGCATTTTGTTTCCTAATATGACTGAAGCACTGTGGTGTGTTTTATCATGTTAAATTAATTTAATATTGTAAATTGTTGATATCTCCCAGAGTCCAAATTACTGCCAATGGGCAAGTATGTGTTAATTATTTCTTAACCATAACAGGTCTGTATGAGTGTATAAAATTGATTGAACATTGGTAGCACCAACTGAAGGATCCAGCACTGTTTTCCCTTAAACTTGCATACATGCTGCTCAAGTGCACAAAGGAGTGACATCAAATTGTGACTGGTCTCCTGCCAAAATAGTCAATGAAAATACAGTTATCACTAAGTGTGGGATTTACAGAAGAAGCTGGGTCAAAAGAATAAACCCTATTATATATCTTGAGCTAGTAAAGTGGACCTTTGATGACTGAGGAGAGTTTCATGAAGCGATATGAAGGAGAGCTTATTGGGTTCAGCAAGTAAGAACTTTAGAAACACAATAATTTTGGAATTCAGATCAGTTCATAGGTGAAGCTTTCCATCTATCCACCCATCATTTGGTTTTGCCTCCATGACAAGAAGGGAAAGCCAATTTCACTGAGGTGGATAGAGGAAGATAGCAAGAAGTGTGCCAGCCTCAAGAGTTATTATTGGGCAATCTTCTATGAGCATCATGTATCTCTACTTGGGAATATTAAATTCAATATAAATTTTTAAATCTTCATTTAAAAAAAAACAATTTAGACATACAGCATAGAAACAGGCCATTTCGGCCCACGAGTCCATGCCACCCAATTAACCTACACCCCCGGAATGTTTCGGTGGAAGAAAACCGAAGCCCTTAGGGAAAACCCACGCAGACACAGGGAGAACGTACAAGCTCCTTACAGACAGCATGGGATTCGAACCCTGGTCCTGATCACTGGCGCTGTAAAGGTGTTATGGTAACCACTATTCCAACTGTGCTGCCCCTTATATGCAAGAATCTAAAATTTTTAAAGGCATAGAGGATCACAATCTTCCACTTGCTGCAAAGAGGAATCCTGCTGTTAATCTATGCCTGTGGCGTTAAAGTCAATGTCATTCAAAACATCTCAACCTCCAGATCATTTCAGCCAGCAATTGTTGGTATCTGCCGGAAATCACAACTTGCAGCTCACCACGATAAACATAATGTTGCTGATTCTCCACTGAAAGATAAGGGAATTCCTCTTGAGTAGAAAGCATCAGGATTACTGATTGAAATGGTTGAATCCAAAGTTAATTCAAATCAATAAAACAGGCTTTCACTCCTCAATCTGGAGAGTATGTGCAGTGCCACATCTGATCAACCCCATGGAGTTTGAAATCTTTGAGGACTCTTTTACTCAGTGTTAATGTACAAATGGACAGCTTACAAACAGAGTAAGTCCTGCCCCTCTTAAACATAACAACACACTCCAACATGCCTCCTCATGGTGCTGGAGAGCAGAATTACAATAGCAACCTTTCAGCAGGCGTTGAGGAACATTGCAGAAATTGTCATTTCGATCATCATTGAGATCACATTGATTTGCCTGAACACTACGTTCATACTAAGTCTATCCGGGTGTATTCAAATCAGAAGCCTTGGATGAACCAAGAGATCTGCAAACTGCCAACATTTGGGACTACAGATTCAAAAACATATAAACAGCCCAGGTGCAAACTCTGAAGTCCATCACCAATGCAGAGAGACAGTTTCAAACACATCCCTAATGGCTGTGGCAAGAATTATATCCTACGAGGTGAAACAGGGCAATATCATTAACTGTGATACATCACTTCGGGACGAGTTCAATGGCTCCTATGCTCACTTTGAAAGAGAACACAATCAAAAACTTTTGTGATCCCCCACAGCCTCCGATGATTCTATGCATTCTCGATCTCTAAGGCTAAGGAGAACAGAACATTCAGGAGGCTGAATCCTTAGAAAGTGTCCAACCCAGATGGTTTATCTATCCAGGTCCCTAATACCTGTGAAACGAAATTCCTGGAGTTTTGCCAACATTTCTTTTTTCAATCTTTTTATTATTATTATAATTTATAAACACATACAGTTCAAAGAGATATAAAAAAAATACATAGTAAGTAATGAATTAATACAGAGATATTAAAAAATAATATTACAGAATAAAAATATATCATAAAAAATTTTTTTTTGATCAGTTTAGGGTGTGAACTATCTCTAAAAAAAAGATATAATTAATAACAATATATGAAAAAAGAAAAAAACCCCAAAAAAGAAGAAAAAAGAAATCTGAATTAAAAAAAAACTTAAAAAAAAACCTACAGATATAGCTAAACCACGCCGATCACTCCGATCTCATCTTACAGCCCAATTATCATACATAATCATAGAAAGAAAACAGAGCCAGATCAACTCACCACAAATGAAAATATTGAATAAATGGTCGCCAGGTTAACTCAAACTTAGAAGGGGATTCATAGACAGAGTTTCTAATTTTCTCTAAATTTAAACATAGTATGGTTTGGGTAAACCATTGGAAAACAGTGGGAGGATTTACCTCTTTCCAATTTAATAGTATAGATCTTCTAGCCATTAGTGTAAGAAAAGCAATCATACGATCCGCAGGAAGAGATAAATAAGTCAAATCTATCATAGGTAATCCAAAAATTGCAGTAATGGGATGTGGTTGTAAATCAATATTCAAAACAGTAGATATAATGGAAAAAATTTCCTTCCAATAATTCTGTAAAGAGGGACAGGACCAAAACATATGTGTAAGGGAAGCTATTTCCAATTGACATTTATCACATATAGGATCGATATGAGAATAAAAGCGATGGAGTTTATCTTTAGACATATGAGCTCTATGAACAACTTTAAACTGTATTAGTGAATGTTTTGCACATAGAGAAGAAGAGTTTACCAGTCGCAGAATTTTATTCCAATTTTCATTAGAAATATGAAGGTTGAGTTCTCTTTCCCAATCATTTTTAAACTTTTCAAAAGTCCCAGAATTTATTTTTGTAATTATATTATATAATTTAGATATCACACCTTTTGGAGGGAATTTTGAATATAGTATATCCTCTAAAACAGTCGTAGTCTCCCGATTGGGAAAAGAGGGTAAAGTCGAAACTAAGAAACTCCTAATCTGCAAATATCGAAAGAAATGAGATCGAGGTAAATCATATTTCATGGATAATTGTTCAAATGACATGAAAGAGTTATCCAAGAATAAATCCGAAAAGCATGTTATACCTTTAACTTTCCAGAGTAAATAAGCTTGATCAATTAGAGAGGGATGAAAAAGGAAATTTAGTACAATAGGAGTTTCCAAGATAAAATGACTTAGGCCAAAAAATCTCCGGAATTGAAACCATATACCTAGTGTATGTTTAGCCATTGGATTATCAATTTGTTTATATAATTTAGTAAGAGTAAAAGGGAGAGCAGCTCCCAAAATAGAGCTAATTGAAAAATTTTGTATCGGTTTAATTTCTAAATTTACCCAATGGGGATTTAGAGATAATTCTGAATAATTCAACCAATACCTTAAGTAACTAATATTAATTGCCCAGTAATAAATTCTAAAGTTGGGTAATGCCAACCCTCCCTCTAGTTTAGATTTCTGTAAATATTTTTTCCCCAATACCAACATTTCAACTTCTCTCTACAAACGTCAAAGGTTCCCACTTGTTTCATTATTCTGGTGCCCAAAAAGAGCATGTTGACATGCCTCAATGACTATCGGCCGGTGTCACTAATGTGTATCATGGTGAAGTGCTTTGAGAGGTTGATTATGGAGTGAATCAACTCCTATCTCAGGAAGGAGCTGGACTCACTCCAGTTCACCTATCATCATATCAGGTCAACAGCACATGCCATGGAAATTTGCTTTCTTTCCCATCCAGATCTATTTGTGACTCTACACTCACCAGTTCTTATCTATTCCTAACTATGGGTTACATGTCATCACCCCAGTGACATCCATATCCTGTGAATGAGTCATAAGAAAATGTTCATAACTTGCAAATTTCTCTTGACATTGAATTGTGTTACAATTGCTTAATCTCTACAGTAGCATCCTGGGAATCACCATTAATCTGGAAATGACCTACACTAGACATTCTATTCCTGTGATGTATGACCACATCAAATATTGTGCATTCTGCAATTTGGGGGTTCTGCCTAACACATCACAGAGCCATTTCAGCATCTATGGTTCAGTAACATTCTCAACAGCTCCACAGATACTAAACATTGATGTAGCTCAAGGCCAGGGAATAATGCTCTAAACCATTGAGGAGAGAGTGAACTGCTGATCTACCATCCCTGACCTTTCACTCCAGTCCAACATTGAAAACATTATGCATAATGTTATAAATAAAAGTTTCTACTAAAGAATTCCAAGTCACATACTGTTTTCATGCCAATGGCTGTACCTAAGTGTACCTGTGGGTATGGAGAACAATGATGGAACATACAGTTGTTGCAAGTTTGTTGGTAGATGGTAACCACGTGCATGAGTTCATTAAATGTTTTCCTCCATTAGATCTAGGATTCCAGACATTTACGTCTCTGGCCACTGCCCCAAATTACTTCAGCCCTGACCACAGTGGTTTCTGAGGGTATTGAATATGTAAGATGCTTCTCCTTTGACTAAACATTTGAGATTTAAATGGTTAAAAAATATGTCTGCTCTCTCTTTCAGCATTTTTCCATACTGCTCAGTGACAGTTTGTGGTCACAGGCATGATATCAATCAGTGCCAGTTACTTTCATTTGGCGCAGGAGCTTCCTAAACCAAGTGCTCTAATAGTGCACCAATGGGAGAAACATTGCAGTTATTGCTCCCTCAGTGCTGGTTCTTTGCACAAAGTGTGTGCATGTGAAAATTCTGTGCAAATAAAATTGGTGATGGTCTGCATTTTAGCACACATTTTCACATGCTGCGGATAAATTAATTAATGGGTAGTGTATCTGAGAATTCATTCACCTCTGTAATCTTGTTCAGGTTTTATTTAATAATTGATTTTAAACTGATAACCTAGCTCACATGTTGACTGACATTTTTTTCTGGTGTTGAATCCAGTAGTAGTAAAGTACCAGCAGAGCGACTTCCCAAATTCAATGATGTAATAAACTAAGAAGCTGGCTCGGTATTTTACTCACCTTAATTCAAAACCCATTGCTGTTGTTCTCTGGCTCTCGCAGCTTTGAACACTTGTAGCTGTGCTTTGAAGTAGAAAGTCTGGAATTATACTTTCAATTCTACTTCTGATGACTTCTCTACTTGGGCTGTCGAGGGGCAGAATCAGAATGCTCTTTCTCAAAAGCAAGGGCAAGCAGCCATGCCACCTGAAGTCATTTCACACCTTTATTGGCTCATGCACTCTTGACATTGGAGCAGGTTACTAGAGAAGGGTGAACATTTCTGAAGATGCTGAATGAAGCCAGATAATATATTGAAAATAAAGAAATGGAGTATGTTAATATATTGATGAATTTATTTCAAGACTGGAATCTGTTGAGTATCTTTGATAATAATCCCACCAACAGTGTAGAAGGAGCAGGTAAACAGAATGACTGAATGATAGGTGACCATTGAAATATGCAAATAAAATGGGACAATATATTGATAAAAGAAATTATGAACTAAGTGGAAATGCTTGGTAGAGGGGGGCAGTATATAGAATCACTCCATGGAAACATTTCCTTTCACGTATTGAAATTGGGATCTTTTAGATTTCTTTGAAATAAGATGTTGTGTGATCAATACAGCAGCATTCTTTTCCTATTTGTTTCTATCTCAGGTATGCTATTTGTGTTTGACTACAGTGGCCACAAGATTCAGCAAGTGTTCCCCAAAGGTGACCATCAGAAAAGTTTCAAAATAAATGTATGCACACCAAAAAATTTAAAAAATCTCTATGTTTAAACTAGTTAGAACCACTTTTCTGGAGATAACTATCATGTGCCAATAATCCTTGTGTCCATATGTCATGGAAATTCAAGCAGTTTCTTCAAATGTTAGAAAAGAATTCTTCAAAAATCCTTCTTCGAAGAAAACATGGCTTCCCCTCCACCACCATCACTTCAGCCTTTACCCACATATTGTCCATTTCCCACACATCTCAGCCCCACGACGCAACAAAAATAGGATTCCCCTTGTCCTCACCAGCCTCTGCAGCCAATATATTATCCAATTTCTGTCACTTACACCTCCTGATACATCTTGCCCTCTTGTCCCTTTTCCAACTTCCATAGTGACTGCGACTCCTTCGACCACTCATCCCTTCCCCTGTGACTACAGGAAGTGCCACACTTGCATCCACACCTCCTCCCTCATCACCATTCGGGGGCCCCAAACTTCACTTCACTTGCGAATCTGCGGGAGTCATCTCCTGCATCTGGTGCTCCCGTTGTGGTCTCCTCTACATCAGAGAGACTGGATACAGACTGGGAGATGATTTCCCTGAGCTCCTTGGCTCTGACCGCATCAATGACAGGCATCTCCCAGTGGCCAACCATTTTAATTCTGTACCCCACTCTCACGCCAATATATCTGTCCATGGCCTCATGCACTGCCAAACCAAGGCCACCTGTAAATTGGAGGAGCAATGCCTAATATTCCACCTGGGCACTCTCCATCCAGATGGCATTAATATATTAATATTGACTGATCTGGTTTCTGCTAAGCCACTCACTGTTCTCCCCTATCCCTCTGTCTTCTTCCCTCCAGCTCTTCACCCCCCCCATTCCCTCTCCATTCACAGAGCCTTCCCCCCGTCCCCCATTTGCTGTTGTGCCCTCCCTCCCTTAACCTCTTGCTCCTCCCCCTGGCCATCTCCCCTCAGTTTTATTAAGGCACATGCCTACATTTTTCTTATACCCTGATGAAGTGCACAGGCCCAAAAAGTTGGTTATGTTATTTTATCTTTGCTATATAAAGTATGCAGTTTGACCTGCATTGTGTTTTTACTTCAACCACGGTGTCCGCAGGCTTTTGTTTTTTTTTGTAACTCCATTTTATTTCTTCAAATATGCTGGTTGGGTGTGTGGTGGGAAAGGATTTACTGGACTTGGCAGAACAGTTTTAATGGTTTTTTATGAATTAACCCATTAATTTTGTTTCTTAAGTGAGTAAATTGAAGGCAACAGAATCTGATGCTGTCAAGAGCCTAAGTGTCAGCACTGAATCTCACCACCAATCAGCAATGAATTAATTGTGATTGGACTGCTACATGAAAGTAAATTGTATATTTGTTGCATTATTGGATGCATCATAAAGTTCTCAGTTCAAAGTTTGTTTACTTTATAAGTTAAGCTTCTTTATTTTTTTCCTGTCCCATTACAGTTATTACATTTATTTATTTACTAAGCACTTTGTTCTAGATGCTGACATGCCAGATTTTGAAAAGATGTTGGGGAGGGTAGGGCAAGGGTGCAATAAAGATAGTAACAGGATACTGTTATAAAAATGCAAAGCTATTATAGCGTTTATAATTAGAGTGTAGAATAGCAAAGAGTGGAGGGAGTGTGATAAAACTTTGAGCAAAGCTTTGGGCGGCACAGTTGGTGTAGCAGTTAGCACAACGCTGTTACAGCGTCAGCGATTGGGACCGGAGTTTAAATCGTACATTTTTCCCAGAGACTCCAGTTTCCTCCCACCCTTCAAATCGTACCAGAGGTTGTAGGTTAATTTGGTGCAATTGGGTGGCACAGGCTTGTGCGCCGAAATGGCCTGTTACCATGCTGTATATCTAAATTTTAAAAATATATTATTAAAGCATCACAGAAAGACATTTGACAACCTCTGATTTACTAAAAATGTAGCCCTTGTATTTTTTTTATAGAAATGATTGAGTTATCTATATAAAGTGGATGCTGTTAATGAGTAAAATTTGTCAATTGCTGAAAGTGTTTTGCAGAGAAATGTGAAATCTGACAAAAGGAGTCAACGCACCAGTTATGCGAAACTGTATCCTCAAAGGTGTACTGGGCATCAACATGTGGTCTGCCCATGCATCAGTTTCACTGCAATGTCAGTGTGCTCAGGAGAAACACTTTCTTTGCCAGTTTTGCTACCTATCAAATGTAGAAATTTGGCATCAATAACAGTTTAGGAAAGAGAATAATTTATACCAAATGTTACTTCAAGCTTGTCAGTGAAAGTACATACCAACAAGTTAAAATGTATTTTGAATGGACTCCAGAATGAACAGTGTGCTGCCATAAAAAACTAACGTCCATCACTCTGCGGACCATGTTGGTATTTTCATAGGCCCTAATGATGATATTTTACACTCGTGAAAATAAATATTATATGATACATGTGTGAATATCCTCTAAACATCCAATGTAAATGGGACAGAAATAATTCTTTAAACCAGGGTGAAATTTGAGATAGAGCAAAAGGCCTGAACTTGTCAAAATACAGCACTGCTGCAATATTTTTGGGGGATTTGGTGATGAGATGTGATTAAAGATGATCTTTTTTATATGTGTGTATATTGGAACAGGTGTCAAAAATGAGTATATTTGGTCTTCCAGAAATGTAAACATCTTGTTCTTGTATGGTTTAGAAAAAATACGTGACTGAGTTAAAGTTCTTTTATTGGTGCCTTGACAATATGCAAAGTTTGAAAAGTGAGCACTGATATGTTGTGGAATTAGAAGACTGATCTTGTCACCAAAGGCCATTTCTACTTGTAACTTGCACATAGCTGTTTTTGATTCTAGGTTTCTTGTACATCAATTTGGCTATTTTATAGTTGAGAATGTGAAGAAGAAGAAGAATTGATTAAGTGATAATATTTGGAAAATGAAAGCCAACCATTCTGGTTATATGGGTGGATCCAAGTGACTTCCGACAGGTAAACCTGTACCTTTGGCAGCTGTAGAAAAGAAAGGGAAGGATAACAATGCCCATTACAAAACTGGTAAGGTAAATACAGGTGTGTTGGCCTTTACATTCCTTTGGTTGTAGCACCTTGACTGTGAATTCTGAGGTTAAGATCATACTAAGTGAGGAGTAGCATTATGAAGAGCTTGGTTTGATGTAGTTCATTAAAAGCCAGACTCTAGTAGGCTTGGGAAGAGATATAGGAAGAATAGAAGCCCTTGATCAAAGTTGTGTATGAAGAAAGAGTGTTAAGCTGACCATGCTCCTAAAACATTGACTTTCATTGAAAATTGACAAGTAGGATACTGAAATTCTGGCCTTGGATCTCTTTAATTTGGTTTAATGTAGCATTTGGTAGAAGTAGCACCAATGCTGGAGCTACACTTGGATTTACATGGCCTGAGACAAAAATTACCCCTTTTCTCTTGTCGTGATGAACTAAATAACTAAGGTACATTACAGTAATAATAATGCTCCAGACGCGATTTCAAACATCGCTCAACGCAAGTATAAATGATCTAACAGCCTTCCTCAAGTTATCTCATTTTTCCCACTATTATTGTGGCTTTGGCCTCCTGCCAACATATAGACAAGGTAATCCTAATGTACAATATTCTTGGTCATCCACGGCACTCTCAATAATTCAGTGTACAGTTTTTAATTCTGCGAAGTGTTATGTGCATAACGTGTTGAATGTCTCGGTAAGTTGTGCGATCTTGCTAAATATTAATAAAGTATTAAAATATAAATATCTAATGTTTTCCTTTTCCAGAGAGATGAGATTACAGAGAACTGCTGTAGATTTATACGTGTCTATAAACACTTAAGAGTCAACCACCTCTGTTTCATAAAGTTATGGTATTGAGTTTTACTCACATTTTTATTGGAGTCTCTGGTTGGCAAAGTCATTGGCCTTTCTTTCAGAAGCAGTTGATTTGAGTTTTATTTTGCTCTTGAAATCCTCTCTTACTAATTAAAGAGTAAGGTGTGGATAGAAATCTAGTTAAAACAAAGCAGTTGAGTTGACTGTTTTGGATCATAGTTATTTACAAGCAAAAGTTAGCAATTCACAGCTGTCTCACTTGTCTCCTGCTGATTTAACCACAATTTTAAAATAATAATTAACTTGACTAAGTAGTAATTTCACACAGGTTTAAGGTGTAAAGGAGTTGTGAGGTTGTTTTGTTCAACTCAGGATAAGATTTCTTATTCAAACAGACAAATAAATGATTTCTGATTTTTATAAGTCAGAATTAAACCTAATAAATTGACCATAGCACTAGGTCATTGATTAAACTAGCAAATAACAAATTTGATTCAACACAGCTATTTCTTTACCTAGAGACTGCTAGATGGTAATAAAGTTGAAGGGGGCAGAGAGTTGGAAAAAAAAATACACAATTATTTCAGAAGCAGTTGAATGCTATGAAAAATTGTTTTAAGTGAATGAGCTGAATTTTGCTCAAATGACCTCCCATGCATTTATTTATCTTTGTAAATAGAAATACTTTACTGTGGCTTTAGTCATTTAGTGTATTGGAGTTATATTGGAACTGAGGCAGTCATACCTTGTTTATAAAGATAATTTGTTCCTACAGATTCTAAACTGTTCATTTTGTTGAACAGAACCAGGAGGGTGTTGCTGGGAATATCCACTGCAGACTCTTTGTCATGAATTGAGGAAATAGAGAGATTGAAATTTCCCATCTTCTGCTGTGGAATCTGCTTTAATCCTGGCTTCATAAAATAGTCCACATCTGTATTTATAAATATTCCATTTTGCAGAGTCTTATCGTTTATAATCTTTTGTCAATTGGAACTGGTAATTTAGGGAAAGGTTGTGTGTTGTGAGCTGATGTTCAGAAAAAAAAACATATTAAGATTCTTGGACTTAACATTTGCCCTGTGCAGATCTTTGGCTTGGCTTCGCGGACGAAGATTTATGGAGGGGGTAAAAAGTCCACGTCAGCTGCAGGCTCGTTTGTGGCTGACAAGTCCGATGCGGGACAGGCAGACACGATTGCAGCGGTTGCAAGGGAAAATTGGTTGGTTGGGGTTGGGTGTTGGGTTTTTCCTCCTTTGCCTTTTGTCAGTGAGGTGGGCTCTGCGGTCTTCTTCAAAGGAGGTTGCTGCCCGCCAAACTGTGAGGCGCCAAGATGCACGGTTTGAGGCGTTATCAGCCCACTGGCGGTGGTCAATGTGGCAGGCACCAAGAGATTTCTTTAGGCAGTCCTTGTACCTTTTCTTTGGTGCACCTCTGTCACGGTGGCCAGTGGAGAGCTCGCCATTTAACACGATCTTGGGAAGGCGATGGTCCTCCATTCTGGAGACGTGACCCATCCAGCGCAGCTGGATCTTCAGCAGCGTGGACTCGATGCTGTCGACCTCTGCCATCTCGAGTACTTCGACGTTAGGGGTGTAAGCGCTCCAATGGATGTTGAGGATGCAGATACAGTTGCTTCAGTCTACTGTGGGTTGAAACCAACTCCAGGATAAAAGGTTGACTGAACTCCATTACCCAGGCTCATATTTTCACACATCTATCAATAAAGGAGATTGTTACATTAAAGTAAAAGTGAAATATGCCAATATTTAAATATGTCTGTCTCTGTAATAAGAATACTTAAACCAGCAAGGCATAAAATCAATCTCTTAATGTGATAGGTGTTGGCAGACCAGAGAAATCTTGATGGTTCAGGGCAAGTACTCTGCAGCCAAGTCTGCAATGCTGAACAGGGAGTTTATTTCTTTACCCTTTGCTTTGCCAGTTTGCATCCAGTAAAGATAAATTTAGTAGTAAGTCTCTTCACACTGTTCAGTATTTCGAATTTGTTCTAGAGGCCTGTGGATGGACAACTTATGAGAGAGAGCCTGAAATTTAACTTGTACTATGGATTTTGTTTACATTTACTAAGTGGAATTAAGATGGTTGCAGACATAAGGTCTGATGACTTGGCTGGACACCAGTACATTGATGAATGTTATCTATTTATATAGTTGTTGTGCAAGCACCTTCCAATTTGTCACATTTCTGTCCCAGGATGCACTCTATAAGGAAACAAAATAAAATTGAACAACACTTTTATCTACATTAATTTGCTAAATATACATTTTTGTTTGACTATCAGCAATATGTTCAATTTCTAATCAGTATATTTAACGTAAAGAAGAAATTAACTGCATGGAAATAGTTCCTTGCAGGGTGTGACAATGTTTGGTCTGCTCAGTGATTTCTGTGTGTGCCATCATGCCAGAAGTAACCTGATGATTTCATTTCAGCAATTTTGGAATTTATCAGGAGGCTGATATAAGATAGAGGTTCAGATCTGATTTGACAGCAGTTAAGTTTCTTGTTCCAGTAGACTGTGCAGCATTCTTCTATCTCTATTGCTTATGTGAAATTTGACTTTTTTTTGCTAAGTTAAATCATATGATATTTCAAAAGGTTTAATATTTTTCACATTATCTTGATAGAATGCATAGGACTAAAATTTATTAAATCAATAAAATTAAATGCTTTGAACTTCAAGTGCAGCTTGGAAATTCAGTCTTGTTAACTTCATTCAATAGCAGGGCAAGACTGTATGCAGAATATAATACCCTATATACGAAGGGCTTATGATCAGGCGGTGTGAAGGAGCACTGAAAGTCCAATGGCAGCCTGCCAGTATGTAAGCTGAGCATGTCTGACCCTGTGTGGGAAACGCCTAGGGAAGAACGAGTGGGTAATTTTTATTGTTGCTAATCATACATTAAAAGTGTTATTAGCTGAAATTTGCAACTTGATGTGTATAGATTTGCTGAGCTTCATGGTAGTCACTTTTGAGAACAGAGTGGGATGAAGCAGAACCTAAAATGTTGGCAAGATTTCTTCACAGAAGTTCTGTATTTTCAAAAATAGCCCAATCTCGTTGTTCTCATTTATAGTCTGCATGTTCTCAACCTCTGTGGCAGTCATAGGTTCCCACCAGCTTCAAAAGGGCATCAATCATCCTGCTACCCAAGGAGAGTAGCGTGGACTGCCTCAACAACTACTGCCCATTAGCACTAACTTCTGTGATGAACTAATTGCTTTAAGAGGCTGGTCATGGCCAGAATTAATGTGTTCCTAAATAAAGATCTGGACCCACTGCAATTTGCCTATTGTCATAATTGCTCCACAGCAGATGTAATATCGCTGTCTCTCCACTAAGCTCTGGATCACCTCAAAAGCAGCAATTCATACATATGGCTGCTCGTCATAGACTGCAGTTCGGACTTCAATACCATAAGTACTGGGCAAGAAACTACAAACTCTAGGCCTCTGTACCCTTCTCTGCAACTGGATCCTTGACTTTCTCATTGGAAGACCACAGTCAGTTCGAATTGGAAACAACGCCTCCTCCTCACTGACCATCAACATAGGCGTACCCCAAGGCTGTGTGCTTAGCTCACTGCTCTACTCATTATACACCTACAACTGTGTGGCCAGGCACAATTCCAGTGCCATCTACAAGTCTGCTGATGACATCATGGTTGTCGACAGAATCACAAACTGCAATGAGGAATCATACAGGAGGGAGATCGATCAGCTTGTTAAATGGAGTAATGACAACAACCTTGTGCTCAGCATCAGCAGAACCAAGGAGATGATTATGGACTTCAGGAGGAAGTCAGGGAGTACGACCCAGTCCTCAACAAGGGCTCAGTAGTGGAGCAGGTCAAGAACTTCAAATTTCTGGGTGTCAACATCTCCGAGGTTCTGACCTGGTGTCTCCATGTTGATGCAATCATAAAGAAGGCTCGCTAGCGGCTATAGTTTGTGAGGAGTCTGAGAAGATTCAGTATGTCCATGAAGACTCTCATAAACTTCTACAGGTGTACCGCGGAGAGCATTCTGGCTGGTTGCATCACTACCTGGTATGGAGACGCCAACTCTCAGGTCAAGAATAAACTCCCTAGGGTTGTTAACTCGGCTTGTGACATCACAGGCACCAGACTTCACTCCATCAAGGATATCTACAAGAGGCGGTGTCTTAAAAAAGCAATCTCTATCCTCAAAGACCCCCACCATGCAAGACATGCCCTCTTCACTCTGCTACCATTGGAAGGGGGGGGAGGTACAGGAGCCTAAAGATGAGCACTCAGTGGGTACTATACTTTTGTGGTTGAATGGATGAATGGGGTTGTGGATGCCACTGAACGTCATGATCAAGTGGTTACACCATCCCCTATTGGAGAAGGTCATCATCTGACCCTTTTGTGGAATAAATGTTACTTGATACATAACAGTTCATGCTGAAATCATTGGGAGATCAGAAGGCGAGAGGGGGAGCAAATATAAATTCCTGGGAGTCACTACCTTAGATGGTTTTTCCTGGACTCAACACAATGACATGAAGAAAGCACGTCAGCCCCTATACTTCCTCAGAAGATTGCATCGGAAACCCCTGGCTAATTTCTACAGATGCATGGTGGAAAGTGCGCAGACCAGTCTGCTATGGGGACACCCATATCCCTGAGCATAAAACCCTGCAAAAGGTAGTGACACAGTCCAGAACATCATAGGCAAAACCCTCCCCACCATCATCTATAGGGAACACAGCCGTCCAAGAGCACCAGCAATCATCAAGGATCCACACCACCCAGCACGCTCTGTTCTCACTGCAGCCATCAGGAAAGAGGTACAGGTGCCACAAGACATACCACCAGGTTCAGAAACAGCTGCTACCCCTCCACCATCAGACTCCTCACCACATACTCAATCAAGGACTCATTTAAGTATGCTTACATTTGTCCTTTATTTTTCTCTATCTCTGTATTGCACAGTTTGTTTACATGTGTAAGTGTGTACAGTTTTTATTTTGCACCACTGATAAGTAGCAATTCTGCCTCACCTGCAGGAAAAAGAATCTCAGGGTTGTACGTGATGTCATGTGTGTACTCTGACAAGAAATCTGAAATCTGAATGTTGCCTTTGGGTGTAGACTGCCTTATTTGCCAGGCATTACAAATTAAATTCAGAATCATCTGTGAATATCCCCAGTTTTGACTTTGAGAGCTGTTTTGTGTTATTAAATTTTGGGATGTGGGTGGCCTTGGCAAGGTCACCATTTATTGCCCCTGAGAAAATGGTGGAGAACTGCCTTTCTGAATGAAGCTATTCATCTTTTAAAACTGCTTCCACGGAGCTTTTGTATGATTAGTTTCCAGATTATACTCATTAATAACACTGGACAACGAAGATTTTAGGTGTATATCATGGATTTTGGGCTGCTGATCCCAAAAATCACCATAGATTTTTTCTTTCATGTACTGTTTTTATTTTAGATGCAACTTATTTTTGTGACTTCCTGTCATGTTTTAAGTCAAGCATACAAAACTATGAACTGCAACACTGACACGAGAAACATCAGGTGCCTAATGCAAACGAAAAACTGTGGCAAAACATTTTTAGTATCAGTTGAACCATCGCAATGTGTCAGCCTCATTATGTGATTTAGACATGCTAAATTCAATTAAAGATAATTTAATGCTTCTCCAACTTTCTACGTGATACAGCAAATCTGCAATTATCTTTGTGTTGATCTTGAAGTTGTCTATCCTAATCCCCAATTTCTTTTCAAGAAGCAAATCTTTTAGGCAAAAAAAAATATTGTTCAGCGTCTTGGGGAAATTTGTTGTTGGAATCGTCTTCATCACAGTTATTTTTAACCAAATGACTTTTATTCAAGTGGTAGAAAGTCCTTTCCATATTTTGTTTCCATTTCTTGCCACTGCTTGATGCTGCACCAAGTACAACACCAGATCGCCAGTATCTGTCAGTACTCTGGGAGGCATCCCCTAATTGGTTAAACACCACAAAATGCAGCTGTGGCCTGTCATGGCTTTTACTGGATCTCATGATGACAGATGGCATTAGTTGGCATGTTGGTGGGCATTATTCCTTGGGTTCCTCATGACTGACGGTCTATTTATAAAAGGGAGTTTCTCCTTCTTTCAAATTGCTAGCTTGGAAATGAGGACAAAACCTGCAGTTTTCGAATTGAGTGGATTCTTCCCCAAATAAAGGTAATCTTTGGATAGTTGAAACTTTCTCATCAGCCATTCCTTTAAGATATGAGAATGAAGACCAGACCACAAATTTTCTTGTGCCTCCTGCTCTTCCAATTAGTTTACAGCTATTCCTGGAATGTTATCTGCATCCTCAATGTATTTTTTATAATTCATCTGCTCTGTTTATTTTCCATTTTTAATTCCCCCTGTCTACAACTGGAATTGTAAATTAAGTTTAATGACCACACTTTGAAGGTACATTCTAAATGAAAATGAGGGAGCCTGCACAACCCTCATGGAGAAAAATTTGGACAGGTAAATGGATGGGAGAAGTATAGAGGGATAGGGTCCAGGTGCAGACTGGTGGGACCAGGCAGAATAAGTTTGGCACTGACTTAAAGGTCCGCACAAAGATAAGCGTATACAGAGCCGTTGTCATACCCACACTCCTATTCGGCTCTGAATCATGGGTCCTCTACCAGCATCACCTATGGCTCCTAGAACACTTCCACCAGCGTTGTCTCCACTCCATCCTCAACATTCATTGGAGCGACTTCATCCCTAACATCGAAGTACTCGAGATGGCAGAGGCTGACAGCATCGAATCCACGCTGTTGAAGATCCAACTGCGCTGGGTAGGTCACGTCTCCAGAATGGAGGACCATCGCCTTCCCAAGATCGTGTTATAAGGCGAGCTCTCCACTGGCCACCAAGGCAGACGTGCACCAAAGAAGAGGTACAAGGACTGCCTAAAGAAATCTCTTGGTGCCTGCCACATTGACCACCGCCAGTGGGCTGATATCGCCTCAAACCATGCATCTTGGCGCCTCACAGTTCGGCGGGCAGCAACCTCCTTTGAAGAAGACCGCAGAGCCCACCTCACTGACAAAAGGCAAAGGAGGAAAAACCCAACACCCAACCCCAACCAACCAATTTTCCCCTGCAACCGCTGCAACCGTGTCTGCCTGTCCCGTATCGGACTTGTCACCCACAAACGAGCCTGCAGCTGACGTGGACATTTACCCCTCCATTAATCTTCGTCCGCGAAGCCAAGCCAAAGAAAGAAAAGAAAGGTCTGAATTGTTGGTTTCTATGTTGTAATGTCCTATGGTTCTGTTTTATGGGTAGAGAAATCCAAAGATTCATCATCTCTGCATGAAGAAGCTTTAATGTATGTAGAAATAGTGTAAGAAATGTATCTGAGGTCCATGATCAGCCACAATCTTAATAAACTGAGTAGCAGACTCATTCAGCCAAGTGGTTAAGACCTGCTCTAATTTCTTTGGTTCACAAGCATTATCTGTGCACTGCAGCTGAGTCACTTAAGCTGCAGTGATCTTCAATCTGGAATGGAGGGGCAAAGGTTGATCAATGTCTTGTTTGTTACTCCACTGCAGCAGGAATGTGGTTAGAAATGAAGTGCAGCATTCAGTAAAGTGTTGAGGTGAGGACACAAGCGCACACAGTAGGCCTCTTCACACCGCAGGTGAGCGGTGACCCTAATTGGACCTGGGTGAAATTCTAGGGAAGTTAAGACCTCCCAGTCTTTCACACTGAGGTCCAAATACCCTGTAAATTGCCCTCCCTGACAATTTGGAGGGGGGTCCTGCCCCCAGTGATGACATAGTGAGTGACACATTATGTACTCAAAGGAAATCCAGCTGGAAGTCGGAAGACTGTGTGAGTGTATAATACGCACACGCGCACCCCCCCAACCCTCCACCCCGCCGCAGAATGAACAGATTTATTGAAGGCAAATTGAGGTTGACAAGCTTAAATGCTGAAATGAAGACACAATGTTACAGCATGCAAACACTGCTGTCATGATGCTTCCTCTGCGTGGCCATTTTCTAATTCAGACCACAGGGAGAGGGTGGCCCGAGAAAATTCCACGGGTTTGCGGCCCTACCTCTTGGGTAGGGCTGCATACCTGCGTAATTTTCCTGGGCTGACATTTTCACACCGTCAATTCCAGTGAAAATTCCCCAGTAATCCCCATTTTACAAGGTGGTGTGAAAAGGCCTAGTGTTTGTCTTTTGGTTAAGATCACAGCTTTCATGTCAAACACTATTTCAGTTTAAAAGAAATGCTTTATATAGTTCATAATGCTGCTCATTGCATTTCTTTTGATGACATTGCATAGTGAAAGTTATATCCATTGTGACTTTGTATGGAGAGAATCTACACTGATTTAGGAACTGTTCTTCAGGCTAGAAGGGGGGGAACTTATTTTATCATGGCAGTTACTGGTGTGACCCCTCTGCACTTGACACAATCAGTTTGTCTCCTTTCGTGACGATGGTCTCTATGTCTCTTGGTATATCTTCCTCTGAGAAGTTGTGATTATCCAACTGAAAATATTCTCTGCCAAGTTTTGGAATTTTAGCAAGGAGATTTCTGCTCCTGAGGCCCTTGTCCTTTTTGACATCTTGTAAACCCATGGCTGGTGAACATAAAAAATAGTAGTCCTCTGGCATATTGTCTGACCCCCTCGAGCCTGCAGAAACTGTCAGAAACTAAGGTTTTTCAGGACCTTGTACCCTCACAAAATCCTAGTCCTGATACCTGGTTCCCAAGAATAAACTCCAGAGGGTTGTTAACTCAGGTTGCGACATCACAGGCACTAGACCTCACTCCATCGAGGACATCTATATGAGATGGTGTCTTAAAAAAGCAGCCTCTATCCTCAAGGACCCCACCACCCAGGCCATGCCCTCTTCACTCTACTACCATCACTCAGCGGCACAAGGACAGCTTCTTCCCCTCCGCCATCAGATTCCTGAATGATCAATGAACTACAGACACCACCTTACTTTTCACCCATTATTATTGTTATTATTTATAGCAATGTTGTAAGATGGTTATAATATGAATGTTTGCCCTATGATACTGCCGCAAAACACTGAATTTCAAGACTTGTTCATGACAATAAATCCTGAATCTAGTTTGAGGCCGTCCACTCAGTCCTGCACTGGTCCTCTGCTGTGGTCTCATATCCTGTAGATATCCCAGCCTTCCTCTCAGCAGGATGTTGTACTCCCTTTTCTGGTGCCCTTTGTTGGTCCACTGCTTTCTTAGAGCTAACAACCCTCACATCTGGGCTGCCAAGCACGGATATGCTACCATCTTGAGCACCAGACTCCATGGATATCGATGTTAAAATCCCATTGCCAGCCCTGTTCTGAAGGCACTGTAAACCTTCACACATTGCTATCAACAGCGGAGTCCTGCAGATGAGAGCTAGAAGACCACATCTCTGCTCTCCTGCTTTAATATATTCAATGAGGCAATCTCTACAGTGTCCTTGGGCAGAGAATTCCACTGATTCACCACTCGATTTGTTCCTCCTTATCTCTGGCTTAAATATACTTCCCCAATAAAAAACATTTCTGGCACCCGAGGGTATCGAATTCCGGTAATTTGTTCCAGGAGATTTTCCAAATCTTCCCTGAAGGATCTCACCTTAGGGCATGACCAAGTCAAATAAAAAAAGGTTCTTGTATCTTGACCACATCGGATAATTCAGATTTCAATTTATTTAATTTTTGCGGAGTAAGGTACATCTGATGCAAAATATTATATTGCACCAGCCTATACCTTAATTGTCCAACACAGGTCAGACTAGCAAAATGGATTAATTTCTATACCCAAATCTGATTCCCATCTCTCTCTTGACTTATCTAGTCCTTGTTTAGGGGCTTCTGCCTGAAGTAAGAAATGTATTTTTGAGATAAATTGGGGCTACATTCCCTAGTTGCTGTGTCACCTGCCAATGGGAACAGACTCTGTACTTCTATGGAGATACATGAGAGATCGCAGATGATGGAATCTGGAGCAAAACAATCTGCTGGAGGAACTCAGTGGTCGATCAGTATCAGTTGGAGAAAAGAATCAGTGGGAGAAAAGGAATTGTCAATGTTTCAGGCCAGAACCCTTCATCTGGTCTGCTGAAAGGTTAATGAAGAGCTCCAACCCGAAACATTGACAATTCTTTTTCTTCTGGTGATGGTGTTTGATTCACTGAGTTCCTTTGACAAATTATGTTTTGCTCCCTGCTTCCATCAGATCCATTCCTTTCATAATTTAATGTTTCTATAAGACCACCCCCCCCCCCCCCAATCCTCCTCCAATGTCTATAGACCCAGACCACATAGTCTCTCCTCAAAAGCTAAGACTTCCTTGGTGATGAGGTTAAAACAGAAAAAAATGTGCTGTATAATGTAGGCTAAGACTCCATAGGAGTTGGTGTTCCCAACTCCCAACATGGCTATCACGTTTTTTCAGATGCTTGCATCTTATTTGACCCTGGCCCCTGCTGCAGGCTGGCCTTTTATTCCCACACTCCTGCCTCTGTTTCCTGCTGCACTCTTCACCTGCAGTTTCACTGTTGTCCCTCTGATGGCCCTCACGTACATCTATATCAACAACGAGGAGTTATTTGTTTCCTCCAGTGGGTGCCAATTTCACCTCTGTTTTTGGTTCTTGGTGAGCACCCTCAGGTGTTTGGGCCATAGGTTGTCTTGACAGCAGTGAAGAAACTTCATGCGCCATGATTGTCAGTAAGTTGGAATCTCTTCACTGCTTCTCTTCTGCATCTGTTCTCCACTTTCAGTTGGGACATGGCCTCCCTGCGCTCATAGACCATTTTCTCTCACTTTAGGGTACTGTGGAACTTTTAATCCACAAACTCCTTCATTTATCTTTTTGTTAAATTAGCACCTGGATCTCCTGATTATTTCTCATTATTTTCTGGAAAAAAGTGAAGAATTTCTTCTTCACAGGTACAAAATTATGGTGGAGTTTTGCTGCTGGCACAGTGAGCATTTTGCAGTTGCTGTTGGTTGGCTGACATCAGATTGTTTTTGAAGTGTTGTCCGAGGACAGAATAGTCTTCGTTCTTAATTTCCTTGTAGCCTTTCTGTTGCCTGTTGAAGTTTTGAAGCAAGGTTAATAGTGATAAGAGAGTGGGTTAAATAGTGGCCAGTCCAGCAACCATCAGCACCTGCCAAGGTGTTAGTGATGTTTTCACCAGTTTCTCCGAGAGAATGATATAACCTCAATCAGGTTGCAATCATGTACCCTATCAGAAATGAGTTTTGCTACTGTAATGGTTAAAACCTTGTGTTTTGATTTTTGTTAATTTTATGACTATTTCTTGAAGGATAAATTGTTGTTTGTAGTTACCATAGTTACTATGTTGCCATATGTTGTAATATCCAGGTGGTTGGGGAGCTTGCATTCAGTCTTCGAAGAACCATGGAGGAGGCATAAGCATCAAAATACTTTTCTTTGAATTCGTCATCTTATCTCGTTGTCTTATCAGTTATTTCTTATATCGTTATGTCTTGGCGTGAAGCAAGGCTGTGTTCTCGCACCAACCCTCTTTTCAATCTTCTTCAGCATGATGCTGAACCAAGCCATGAAAGACCCCAACAATGAAGACGCTGTTTACATCCGGTACCGCACGGATGGCAGTCTCTTCAATCTGAGGCGCCTGCAAGCTCACACCAAGACACAAGAGAAACTTGTCCGTGAACTACTCTTTGCAGATGATGCCGCTTTAGTTGCCCATTCAGAGCCAGCTCTTCAGCGCTTGACGTCCTGCTTTGCGGAAACTGCCAAAATGTTTGGCCTGGAAGTCAGCCTGAAGAAAACTGAGGTCCTCCATCAGCCAGCTCCCCACCATGACTACCAGCCCCCCCACATCTCCATCGGGCACACAAAACTCAAAACGGTCAACCAGTTTACCTATCTCGGCTGCACCATTTCATCAGATGCAAGGATCGACAATGAGATAGACAACAGACTCGCCAAGGCAAATAGCGCCTTTGGAAGACTACACAAAAGAGTCTGGAAAAACAACCAACTGAAAAACCTCACAAAGATAAGCGTATACAGAGCCGTTGTCATACCCACACTCCTGTTCGGCTCCGAATCATGGGTCCTCTACCGGCACCACCTACGGCTCCTAGAACGCTTCCACCAGCGCTGTCTCCGCTCCATCCTCAACATCCATTGGAGCGCTCACACCCCTAACGTCGAGGTACTCGAGATGGCAGAGGTCGACAGCATCGAGTCCACGCTGCTGAAGATCCAGCTGCGCTGGATGGGTCACGTCTCCAGAATGGAGGACCATCGCCTTCCCAAGATCGTATTATATGGCGAGCTCTCCACTGGCCACCGTGACAGAGGTGCACCAAAGAAAAGGTACAAGGACTGCCTAAAGAAATCTCTTGGTGCCTGCCACATTGACCACCGCCAGTGGGCTGATAACGCCTCAAACCGTGCATCTTGGCGCCTCACAGTTTGGCGGGCAGCAGCCTCCTTTGAAGAAGACCGCAGAGCCCACCTCACTGACAAAAGGCAAAGGAGGAAAAACCCAACACCCAACCCCAACCAACCAATTTTCCCTTGCAACCGCTGCAATCGTGTCTGCCTGTCCCGCATCGGACTGGTCAGCCACAAACGAGCCTGCAGCTGACGTGGACTTTTTTACCCCCTCCATAAATCTTCGTCCGCGAAGCCAAGCCAAAGAAAAAAAAAAGAAAAAAATGTCTTTAAATATAATCGAATGCTTTGTTAATTTATCATTATGAAAATCTTGATGTGAAGTTATGCAAAATAGTTATATTAACTAATTAAAGGTTACATAAAGCTGCAATTGTGAAGTTGGTTTATTGGAGTGATAAGATTGTAATTTGGAATATCGAAGCTTATGTTTCTTAGAAGATGACATATTTTGAAATTGGGAAATAGGAAAGATATGGAAAGTGTCATCTATAATCGCAGCGTCTGCACATTTTCTTGCTTAACACCAGGACTAATTATATTCCCTTTTTGTGAAACATGCCTTGGGGTTTGCCAAGGATTAGATCTTTTTTGAACCTGGCCCTTGCTCCTTCCCCTGTTGCTGGTCAAACCCCTGCCTCCACTCTTGACCACATTCGCAGTCTTGTAGTATCATCCTTAAGCCTTGCCCACTTTGATGTTAGCCATGAGCACCTTTGCATTTTTGCTGTACACCAACTGAGCAGTGAATTGTCAGGTTTAGGGCAATGTACATCTTATCTCCTTCAATGGGGTGCAATCATTGGTGGGGAGATGAAATTCTGTCACCAGGAGCTTCAAAACCTCCAAGACCCCACCCATCTCATTGACCATATGTTCTGTTACACAGGTTATCTCCAGGACTGCCACTGCTAATGCGAGTTATGAAGCTGAAAGCTCCCTTCTCCCTCCCACCCCCCCAACCACCAGTCCTTCCCATGTCCCGTATGTTCCTTCTGCATGGAACATGAAAGAAAAAGATGCATGGAGGAAATGACATGCATTTAAACAGATGCAAAAAAAGCAGTAGGCTCGAGTAGATGGAAAAAGCCAGATTGCAGTGTTTGTAATGGTATGAATGTCAGGTGGTAAGTGAATTTTCCACTGTGCACACTAACCATTTTCTTCATGTAACGGAGTTATTAAACCTCTTGCAGCACTGAATTCACCAACAGAGGAGCATCATCTCCTCCTGCCACGCCAGCAGGTTTTTTTCCCTCCACCTGGCGGATACGATGTCCCTGCAGTTCCTTGCAGATTCCAGAGACCAGTCTTGTGGCCAGTCCCTGAATGGAGATGAAGCACTCGTCCATTAGCTAGCTACTTTGCATTGCGCAGCCTTTTCCACCATCCATCAAATGTCGTGCGTGGTGTGCTCATGTGGCGAGTGTTGCTGAAATTGAATGGTGCACACCTGCTCAGCCTGAGTAGTTAGTAAGCCTCAAAATAATGGTTAGGGGTGTAACAGTGTCAAAGCAGCTCGAGGTGAAATGGTGCTGACAGTTCAGAGTGTGCCACTTGCTGTTGTCACCGCACACCCCTCTCCCTACATTAGCGGGAAGTTTAAATTCAACCCCATGACCGAAAACTCTCCACTATTCAGTTGCTCTTGTGCTGTAATGGAGGGAAAAGGACGTGAAATACAATATTTGATTTGTATTTCTTTTGGAAATGGGCATTTATCTCAGTTGAATACATTTTTGCTTAAAAGTTAGAAAGACTGCAGATGCTAGAAATCTGAAATAAAGCTGGGAATGCTCACTATTACAGTTACATTACATCATCACAGTTAACGCGAGTGCTGGAGAAACTCAGCAGCTCACACTGAGTTCATAGAAAGCAATGTTGCAGAACCAAAGATTTGGGCCTGAGCCCTTCGTCAAGGTCGGAAGAAAAAGCAGCAGACAATCTGAATTAAAAAAGGAGGGAAGAAGGGGCAGGGGGTGGAGTACAGGCCAAACAACCAAGAGGTGGTAGGGCAGAAGAGAAAAAAAAGCTGAGAAGTGATAGGGGGAAGGGGCTAGAGAGGGAAGGGGGGTGGGGAGCTGGAGGAAAGGAGACAGGGATGGGGAGAGCGAGAGAGAAACGGGAGGAGCCTAATGGAAACAGGAGAAGTTTGGTTGGAGAGTGCCCAGATGGAGTGTTAAGTGCTGTTTCCTCATTTTGTGGGTGGCCTTGGTTTGGTAATGCTTGAGGCCGTGGATAGACCTGTTGGTGTGCGAATGGGGTGTGGAATTAAAATGATCGGCTACTGTAAGGATCCCATTATTGCAGTTGACCTCAGGAAAATAATCTCAGGGTTGTATGTGATGGCATGTATGAACTCTGAATTTTGACATTTGAACTGGAACTTTGATATTTTACCTGAACACCATTGAACCATGCTAAGTTTATGTCCCTCAATTCTCCTTGCATCCAAAAATTCTATCCATCTTGGTCTCGATTGATCTTCCACAGGTCTATTTGGTCGAGAATTCTGAAGACTTACTCAATTTGGCAGGGGAAATTCTACTCATCTTTTGCTTTTATTTGCTTTCCAGCCAGGATACTTCTCATTCTTGCATCTTGTTAAGCTCCACAAGAATTTACCAATTTCAATAAGATCATCTCATTCTTTTTAAGATCTGCAGAAAATAGGCCAATTGTGCTTAAACTCTCTTCTTAAAACAGTCATCCAATCCAGAGAGAGAGAGAGAGTGTGTGTGTGCCCACGTGTGCATTTTCCAGTATTTGTAGTTTTTGATTTATATTAACAATTAAATTATTCAGATAACTTACTGAAGAGTTCAGCTAATCTTTGAAGGCAAAATTAAATCTGTGTATTTATTACTTTATAATCTAGACAAATGCCTTCTCTTCCTTATGAACACCCACTCAATAGTGTAGATGGAATGTAGATGCATGTTGAATGCTTCTGGATTTGTTTATTCAGGATCTAAGATCAATTAATACAAGCTTAAAAACCTATTCTGATATCTGTTTCTGTTTTTCAAGTGAGTGCTTGTTCATTGTTAGTTGGATCAAATCTCTATTGTCATTAGACTTGGAATGCCACAGTGATGGAAAACGAGATCTTAATAAACAAATGTCCTAGCCCTGTTTGGTATTTTCAGTTGAATACTATATATAATAGCATCATTGCACCAAAGTATTTATTGTCAGATTATCTGGTCTTATTATTAAACTTAATTATTAAATGTTTTAATTTTAATTTAGAGATAAAGCACAGTAACAGGCCCTTCCAGCCCACAAGTCCGCACCTACCAAATACACCTATGTGACCATTTAATCCATTAAACCCATACGTCTTTGGAATGTGGGAGGAAATTGGAGCACCCTGAGGAAATCCATACAGACAGACAGCTCTGGATTTGAACCCAGATTACTGGTGCTATAATAGCATTGTTCTGACACTACACATAGCCTGTTATCTTGTAATGTCTAAGTGAGCTACTTTGTTGTCTTTTTCACAACATATACTTCAAAATGGCCATAAATTGCTTTGATACGTCCTGAAGCTGTGAAAGAATATTACTGGTGGATTTTTCTTCCTGACTATTTCTACTGAATTTATGCATTGAAGGTTCAGCAATACAATTGTATTAATCTTGCTCCAAATAAACTAATTTATTCCAGATCTGCTGCACTAAGGATTAAGAGGCTCAAAATTGTCAACACACTTAGTGCTTTCGCAGTAAATCTGTCCTCCAGACTGTAATGAAACACTGATATTGAAAATTTTAGCTCAAAGACCAACTGACCTCTTGCATGCAGCATTCAGCTTGATCAGAGCTTAGTTCCAAAAACTGAGGGAATGAATGGTGGCAGGGGTGCTAATTACAAACCAATTAATTTATCCCACAGATTAAAATAAACTGGAGACTTTCCAATTAAAGTATTGCAGTTGGTAAAACAATGCCTCAATTATAAGATGAAACATTATATTTTGGCAGTCAAAAACAAATTCAAAGGAAAACTGGTGCATTGCTTCTTATTTCATGATTACCTCATTGTTTGCTATTTTAAAAAGTGTGCATTTTTGCACTACATTAATGCTTACACAGTATTTACCCTCCAGTATTGAAAACAAGGCCTAATTTACTGCAGCAACTTAAACTTTACAAGATGTCCTTTAGATAATTATAAAAAAAAAGACATTTGAAGTGACATCAAACTTCCAGATGTTTTGTATTTTTCATCACATGTTTCTTTTCTCTGGCTTGGCTTCGCGGACGAAGATTTATGGAGGGGGTAAAAAGTCCACGTCAGCTGCAGGCTCGTTTGTGGCTGACAAGTCCGATGCGGGACAGGCAGACACGATTGCAGCAGTTGCAGGGGAAAATTGGTTGGTTGGGGTTGGGTGTTGGGTTTTTCCTCCTTTGCCTTTTGTCAGTGAGGTGGGCTCTGCGGTCTTCTTCAAAGGAGGTTGCTGCCCGCCAAACTGTGAGGCGCCAAGATGCACGGTTTGAGGCGTTATCAGCCCATTGGCGGTGGTCAATGTGGCAGGCACCAAGAGATTTCTTTAGGCAGTCCTTGTACCTTTTCTTTGGTGCACCTCTGTCACGGTGGCCAGTGGAGAGCTCGCCATATAACACGATCTTGGGAAGGCGATTGTCCTCCATTCTGGAGACGTGACCCATCCAGCGCAGCTGGATCTTCAGCAGCGTGGAATGACTTAACAATAACATCTTTCCACAAAACTTCCTCTTGTAGCTTTTGATTTACAAGTCAACAAAAAGAGCATCCTTAACCGTTTCACCATCAGACTGCCTTCAGGGCCCTGCAAGTGAAAATATTAAACTGATATACTTTGCAACTCTGAGCTTAAATCACCAACTGAATGCTTTTACTACTTATGGATCAATAGTTGGGAATAGCACTGAACTAAATTGAAAACATTGGTGTATTTCTTTTTAATTCATATAAAGTCATGCATAAAGCATTGCATGCTGTTGATCATAAAATATAGTCATTATTGCTAGGCGATCATAGCCAGAAGCACCCTTTGATATACTCAGATGTGTGGTTCCCATATTCTTATAGGTTATCAAGGAAATAGACTGAAGAAAATATATCAAAAACACTGAGATGATGACTGAAGTGAAGAGGTTCCCTAATTTTAAGACAATATACATCTCTCTACAAAATATATATCTACAGAATTGTTTTTTTTTAATATTGTCTATACATTATTTAGCAATTTGATTTCATATTCTTATAAACTGTATGCACTGATATTGCCTCCTGGCAACTACTCCAGAATTGTTTAAAAGAATGTAGCCTGCTTTTAAAATATGTCATTTTATTTTGGTTCTATGTAGTCATAGGCCAAAGGCAGCTCTATGCTCACATCTGATAATGTCATTGTTGCTTCTGGTCATCTTGGAATTTCATTTACATATCACCATCCACATTCATGTGACAATTATCTTATTTGACTATGGGAGAGGTTTCCAATCAGTCTTTGCTGATGCGGCTGACAGTTTGATTTTTTTTTAGATCATTTTACTTTTTAAATGCTTTGAATGAAGATGCGTCAAATTCAAGCAAAGAAGCAGGCTGTTTGGACCGACAAACCTATCTTCACATCATCTTCTCTCTTGCGTAACATTCCTAACAATCATGTTCTTTAATTCTGGCAGCAGTGTGGGATGAATGAAAGACCATTGTTTATGTCGCAGCTATTCCATTTCTGGAGCATTTCAAAGTACTGCTTATATTATAGCCATTGCACTTCAAATAATTGATGTAGACAATTGAAGTTCTTAATGTATACATATCAAAGTGTCACAAGGATCGATGTTCTGAATGACAGGATAGTTTTCCTTTATAGTGTTGGTTGAGCCTTTATAGTGTTGGTTGAGTAATGAACAATAACCAGGCCACTGGGAAAACCATACCTGTCCTTCAAATAATGCCATGAGAGCTTTAATTACCATCTGAATGGTCAGAATGGAACTCATTTTAAGGATTCATTCAAAGAAATGCTAATGACATACAGAACTGAAATGCCATCTCAGATTCTCTGCTCAGTTCCTGAAATGGGATTTGAATGCAAAATCAATTTAAAGGCAAGCGTGGTGTTGATTGACCCAGGACGTAGCTGAACTATCATGCGTCCAGAAAAACATTAAAAGCAAGATATATCAGAGTCATACAACAAGAACATCTCGCATCATTAAACCATGCTTTAATAAAATATTCCAAAGTGCTTCACAGAAGGTTTGTCAGACAAAATTTGACACTCATTAGAATAGTGAAGGTGCAATTCAAGGAAGTTCAGACAGAGGTTGCACAGGGCTGCTGAAGGCATGGCCAACAATGAAGGGGTAAAAGATATCAGATATGTTTTTTACACAAAACTTGCGTGATTTTTCCGTCTGAAATGTCTCCCTACCTTCCCGGAGTGGCCGTTCACACAGGAATGGCCAAAACTTTAAATCTCCGTATCACAGCACAAGTTTAGACAGAATACCTGAAGTACAGTATTTTCATAGGCTGATGTCCTATTCACTGGCCCGTTGTTCACAGATCGACTGTAGTTCAGTTTGTGAAAATTACTAGTGGTCGAGGAAGTAAAATGCAAGAATGGGAATGAGTCCTTATTCTCATTCTGATCTTTTTACACAGACTGCATTCCGGGAAATTGGGAATTTCCTGGAACACGGCGGCTATTTTTTTAAAAAAAACACACACACAAGAGATGCACAAAGCACTGAAGAAACCATATGTTCTGGAGATTGGAGGAGATAATAGAGAAAAAGTGGGAACAATTCCAGAAAGGGATGGAATGTAAACATCAGGATGAAGGAGTTAACTTTGAGGCCAACGCTAGACCACCTGCCAACGAAAGCTGATGTGAGCACTGAACAAGCTTTATATAGGGTTGGAGATACCTTTGTTAGTTACAGTAGAAGTCTGAATATCCAGACTACTCGGGGATTGGGTCAGCCGTATTTTCCGGATTCTCGGGCAGTACTTTTAAAATTCAAATTTAAGGAGGAATAAAGAAGAGATGAACAGGTACATTTTGATAGTTTATTCATTAGTAAATACAGCATGGTTCATTTATCAAAACAAGCAGTCTTAAAGAAAAATAAAGTCAACAAGCATGTTCACTTGTTGCTGCTGTGCACCTGTGGTGATTACGCATGCATGCATGCAAAAACCTGCTAAATTTATAAAGTTTGAGAGTTTTTGAAAAGGTCAGATTCTCAGGTGGTCCAGGTTTCTGGCATCCGGATTTTTAAACTTTTACTGTATAATTATGATACATATCATTGGTATGTTTACTCACAAAGAAAAAAATCATGAACTGCAGATGCCAGAATCTTGAGTGAACAAAGAGAAGCTGGAAGGAATCAAAGGATCAGGCACCATCCAAGGAGAGAAGTGGTCAGTTAATACTATTTTAGAGAACCAAAAAAAAACCCTTAGAGCATCTTAAAATGTTTAATTGCAGAAGTACTTGAAAGCCAATTGAATGCACCAGAGTCTCATTTATTGTGTGGAAATAAATTATTTAATAATCTGTTGGCCAAATTATTGAAGGAATCTCCTTCCATTCTTTACAAAATGTCATGAGATCTTTTGCTTCATCTGAGAAGAGATCTCAGTTTAACAGTTAGGAGGTGGTGAATGTTAATAATGCCATTTTCCATCAGGAAGCAATTATATTAATATCACAATATGTTGAGCAGTATTAGGACATTCTAATTCAGTCCTTAAACTGTTTAGATGACTGCAGTGGCTACTGAAGACAGAACCATTGTGCTTGCCACTTTGAAAGCTCTATAATGTGACTTTAGGAGAAAACATTCAAGCAGATATCATACCCCATCAACACATGGGCATTCTAAATGTGTTGACATCCCTCAAGATGTTTATTAAGGTTATATGTCACTGAAAGTGAAGTAGGATGAATGTAAATGTTAGTATTGTCTTGAGTTGCAAATATAAGGGACACAACTCCTTTACATTAGCCCTGTTGAGTTCAATATTTTCTCCTGTCCCAGGATCCTCATAAAGTTCAGGGGACTTATAAGAGTTGAGATTTTCAAAGAACAGTTCTATTTGCAATTTATATTTCTGCCCTGTGGACATAAATATTTCTGCTGTTGGGAATATCAGATCAATACCAACATAGATCATGAATGTCTGTTGAGACACAATGATTTGTGAGTGAAATCCTCTGGAACTTAAAAGTGAGACGAGGTAAAAATGCCTTTTCTTCTGATTACCCTTTTCCTCGTGATGAATTTTAATCAAGAAGTATCAAAAATGCTGCATCGCGCTCCACCCTCTTGAGGTAACAGAGAAAATGAACTGGTATTATATCATTTTGTTTAAATGATATAATCACAGAGGTCAGTTTGTAAAGGCTATCTAATCTACTAATAAATGAAAGTTTTGATACCCAGTACCACAGCAGCTAGTAAGTGGTGTAAATGCCATAGTATTGAATTATGAATGGTGGTTAAAACTCAGAAGGTTTCTAGGATAGAATAAATAACAGTAAGTGATGAACTTAATATGGAGTAAGAGGTTTGTGTTATTGATACGTGGGTGATGAGGAAGGACAGAGAATGATAGAAAACTTGTGCAGCGCAGTTGGTGTGGCGGTTTGCGCAACGCTGTTACAGCACATGGGTTTGACTTCATGGGTTTCCTCCCACCCTTCAAAACATAGCGGGTGTAATTGGGCGGCATTGGTTCATGGTCGAAAACGGCCTGTAACCATGCTGTATGTCTAAATTAAATCATAAAATGTTGAGGGATTATTGGTGGTGATACTTAAAGAGGATAATTTGTTAACATTAATACGTTATATGTCTTCTGAGCAGGAAAGGGCTTTGGCAAATACTAGAGCGCATCGGATGTCCCCCAAAGTTCCTCAACATGATTATCCAACTGCACGAAAACCAACAAGGTCGGGTCAGATACAGCAATGAGCTCTCTGAACCCTTCTCCATAAACAATGGCGTGAAGCAAGGCTGTGTTCTCGCACCAACCCTCTTTTCAATCTTCTTCAGCATGATGCTGAACCAAGCCATGAAAGACCCCAACAATGAAGACGCTGTTTACATCCGGTACCGCACGGATGGCAGTCTCTTCAATCTGAGGGACCTGCAAGCTCACACCAAGACACAAGAAAAACTTGTCCGTGAACTACTCTTTGCAGACGATGCCGCTTTAGTTGCCCATTCAGAGCCAGCTCTTCAGCGCTTGACGTCCTGCTTTGCGGAAACTGCCAAAATGTTTGGCCTGGAAGTCAGCCTGAAGAAAACTGAGGTCCTCCATCAGCCAGCTCCCCACCATGACTACCAGCCCCCCCACATCTCCATCGGGCACACAAAACTCAAAACGGTCAACCAGTTTACCTATCTCGACTGCACCATTTCATCAGATGCAAGGATCGACAATGAGATAGACAACAGACTCGCCAAGGCAAATAGCGCCTTTGGAAGTCTACACAAAAGAGTCTGGAAAAACAACCAACTGAAAAACCTCACAAAGATAAGCGTATACAGAGCCGTTGTCATACCCACACTCCTGTTCGGCTCCGAATCATGGGTCCTCTACCGGCACCACCTACGGCTCCTAGAACGCTTCCACCAGCGTTGTCTCCGCTCCATCCTCAACATCCATTGGAGCGCTTACATCCCTAACGTCGAAGTACTCGAGATGGCAGAGGTCGACAGCATCGAGTCCACGCTGCTGAAGATCCAACTGCACTGGATGGGTCACGTCTCCAGAATGGAGGACCATCGCCTTCCCAAGATCGTGTTATATGGCGAGCTCTCCACTGGCCACCGTGACAGAGGTGCACCAAAGAAAAGGTACAAGGACTGCCTAAAGAAATCTCTTGGTGCCTGCCACATTGACCACCGCCAGTGGGCTGATAACGCCTCAAACCGTGCATCTTGGCGCCTCACAGTTTGGCGGGCAGCAACCTCCTTTGAAGAAGACCGCAGAGCCCACCTCACTGACAAAAGGCAAAGGAGGAAAAACCCAACACCCAACCCCAACCAACCAATTTTCCCCTGCAACCGCTGCAATCGTGTCTGCCTGTCCCGCATCGGACTTGTCAGCCACAAACGAGCCTGCAGCTGACGTGGTCTTTTTACCCCCTCCATAAATCTTCGTCCGCGAAGCCAAGCCAAAGAAAAGAAGAGTATTGAAAGAGATGATTGAAGAGCACATAAAAAGAAAAAAAAAACTAGAAATTACACTGTGTCTGAAATATCATGGCAAAGTAGGTTCTTTGCACCAATTTTATGTAGCCTTCACCAGGAATGAAATTATATCCCATTTGTTATATATGCCAGTGGGCTGATATCGCCTCAAACCGTGCATCTTGGCGCCTCACAGTTCGGCGGGCAGCAACCTCCTTTGAAGAAGACCGTAGAGCCCACCTCACTGACAAAAGACAAAGGAGGAAAAACCCAACCCCAACCCACCAATTTTTCCCTGCAACCGCTGCAACCGTGTCTACCTGTCCCGCATCGGACTTGTCAGCCACAAACGAGCCTGCAGCTGACGTGGACATTTTACCCCCTCCATAAATCTTCGTCCGCGAAGCCAAGCCAAAGAGAAAGCAGATCTTGCACACTTTATGAATGCCAAATCCCCTTTTCTTCTATCTCTCGTCCTTGGAGAGCTAATATAGACATTTGTTCTGGTAAAATCCCAGAGTTAGGTGTGGAAATTATGAATAGGGGAATAGAGGAAGGATCAGAGCAGGAGAGAGAGGTTGAAGGCTGAGATGAGGAATGATGTGTTGGGACGAGTCAGAGGGGCAATTTGGGTTTGTGTATACGCGTCTACTGGGAAGAGTTCAGAAATCAGGTTATGGGCAAAGATCAATGGGTTAGAGTGGCAATCGGATTGACTAGCGTTTGGAGAAGGGATCTGGAATTAGAGGTATGTCGAAAGATCAGTTACTGATCATCTTGGGCCCTGAGCACATCATAATAGAGTATGAAGTGTTAGGATGTGTTCATGATGAGTGAAATCTCAGAAAATAACTTGAAGGAGAACTTAACAAGAGGGCAGTGGAAGCTTCTTAAGTTTGAGCTTATTTAATGAGCAATTTAACTAAGGCCAATTCAGAGTAAAAGGCACATGTGGTATCAAAATGCAAATTGAACACCATTTGATATCATTGTGTAGCTTTGTTTTTAATTTTTTAAATTTAAATTTAGACACCTAGCACGATAACAAGCCAATTGACCCCACGCGTCTGTGCTGCCCAATTTATACCCAATTAACCTACAACCCCAAGTACATTTCAATGGTGATAGGAAACCGGAGCCCTCGGGGAAAACCCACACAGACACGGGGAGAATGTAAAAGTCCTTACAGATATCTCAGGATTCGAACCCCGGTCCCGATTGCAGGTGCTGTAAAAGGTGTTGCGCTAACCGCTACCCCAACTGATCCATTCAGTCATCGTTGAATCCTCAGATACATGGATTACCTCCAGATAATTGAGGAAAGTGTGCTCTGCCACATAATAGTCAAATTACTTAGCAAGTAAAAAAATTACAAGATACAATAGAGTTTCTTGATAAAGGAGACAGGAAAGTATGGATGCTTTTAACCACCTGATGTTATAGAAAAAATAAAGATGCAAATAGAAGTAGAATTCAGTGGAAACAAGATAAAATTGAGGCAGGACCTTGTATGTAATTATTACATTTCAATATAAAAGGAATTCAGGCATCCAAACTCACTTCATCAAAAACCACTGGAGTATTTAAATGAGAAGCTTTTATGTGTTAAAATGCTATAATTATTAATAGGTCTTCACAGTGGAACTTCATAATTATCTTTCCCAATTTGCCAAGGGTGTCTAAGAACAGAGAGAAACAAATATCTGAAATAAACATTTTTAGTAAAAAAACCCAAATTTATTAGAAGTGTAATTCAACCAGAAAGTGATATATTATTCCAGTGCAATTATGTGAGCTTTAAGGCCTTAGCAAAGTAATTTATTTTTTTTTGGATATCAGTCAAGTTGACAATATTTTTAGATGAGCATTTAAATTACTCTGACATTTTGTATTGCTAAATCACTGGCCATGTGAAACTATCTGGATGCAAAAGTGTTGCGTTTTTCTTGCTCATGCTTGTTGCTGACTTGATTGCACATCTAAGATTCTTCCATCAGCAAACAAAAATTTCCATTGCTAGCAATCTGGCAAAGTTTCTTCAATGCTCTCGACTTTGGACACTATTAATATTGCAGGCAGAAAAATATTAAACATTGGCCGATCCCGAGACAGTGCTAACAATACGAAATACCTCCTCTATTTAATCTCATTGTTTACATTAGTCGCTCTGAGAAACATCATGGTCAAAATGTTCACCAGAATAAGGACAAAAATTCATGTTTGTGAGCAAGGAAAAGAATGAGACACACAACTGAATCTTAAGCAGAGTGCAGAGTAGTGGCAGTGGATGAGCTTGAAGGCCCTGAGTTTATTTGCTGTTGCCATGTTAATCCATATCCATGACCAGGAGAGTTTGTAAAGGTGTACTGGAGGTGGGGCATTTTGCTGGAGGTTGTCTAATGGAAACACAGGACCGATGGAGAGAAAACCGTGAATCAGAAGAAGTTGATCTGTGCAAGCTGATGCTAGTAGCCACAGTTAACACAGTACTGTACAATATCAAAAAGAACACTGAAGTCCAGGGAGCCAAGGATGGGTGAAGCCCCAGAGACCTGACCCAAGTTACAACTGCGCGTTACGGGTCGGACATGATCAGGACGTAAAGGTACTGGCCAAGCCAGGCTAGGCTTAGGGTAGAGTAATACCAGAGTGGTGGAAACAAATAGAAGGCAGCAATGAATAGATTGAGGGGTAATGGAATATAATTCAGTGTTTATCAGCTTTACTAGCCCAGGGAGAAAAAAAATCAATTTCAGTTGCCTCAAACAGAGAAGTGGAGGAAGATAACAAAACAGAGCTTTACTTCTGATTATTTAATATATAAACCATATCAAAATGTTAGATTACTTATATTTGGCGTGAGATGACAGTTTTTTGGAGACAATTCAATTTCATGACTGAATGAACATGTTATCATATAAATTGGAGAAAACTGTTGGGTGTTGGGCCCTGGCCTACACAAGAAATTGATCCATTTGTATTTGAATATTCCTTTTGTTCAACGGATACATTTGTAAATTATGTAACACGATCCATTGGCTCCTTTTGGGGGTAGAACATGAGATTTCAACGACATATATATCCTTATTTATCTTGTATATCTCGATACTGAAGCAGCTTGGAGTTAACACAATCTATGCAATTTGTTATCATTTGAATCGATGTTACCCTTTGAAGCATCTTGCTTTGAGACGTGTTATTCTTAATTTAAGGTGTGGCTAACTTTATTGTATAACAGTTCTAAGAAACCATGCATAACATTTAGATCCATAATTCTTAAATTCTGAAATCTGGATGTAAAGTTTTTTTTTGCGTAGAGAAAGCAAAGTAGTTTTGGTGTTCTCCAGAAGAAAAAGATATTCACCAATTGGAAACTGTTGCTCCATCTCCTTACAAATAAAATCACTCCAAAGATTTGAGAAAAGATGTAGTTTAAAAAAAATCCTGTACGCTTATTATAGCTTGTGAAACATGGGGCCTCAGTGATTCCTTTGATGGTAAGATGTTTATTCAAGTACAGAAAACTCACTTTCACCTGGCAGCAGTTTTCATGAGCTAGTAATCCTAAATTTATTTTTTTGAATCTATTTGGAAGCCATCCACAGAAGATTATATATACTTTTATAAGTTATATAGCGCTGACAACTCATTGGTTCAATTTCTTCATGCCTATTAGTTTCCAAATTGGCTTCAGTATGAGTCATTAGGTTTCTCCATCTTCATTTTCTATGCTAGTGGAACATAATTTTTTTTAATGTGAACAATGTGAAATACCAAACAACCATCCATAATCAACTTCATTATTTAATTGGCTCACTTTCCATCCATGACTCCTTCTCTAAACTCCAACAGCCAATTTTTTTAAAACAAATTTCTGGCTTTACTGTATCAGTTCAATTTCTCTTTCTACCCACTTTAACTCAGTTTAAATTCATTATCCCAAGTGCTACAAATGGATCAATTCCTTGTGTAGGCCAGGGCCTTAGAAGTACAACACCCAACAGTTATTTTCTCCCAATTTCGATGATAATTTGTTCATTCAGTCGTGAAGTTGAATTGTCTCCAAAGAATGGACAGCTCATGCCAAATGTAAGTAATCTAACATTTTGTTCCAAGTTGATGTTTTATTTTAAAGGAATTAGGATGTCAAGAATAGCTTTGTGGAGATTGATGGATTGTGTATAAAAGAACTGACTTGTGGCACTAAGGTAAGATTTACCACAAATGTGGTTTATATTTTGAATTGTTTCTTTACAATTACTGAGGCCAAATTTTACTCCAGTTGAATAGTTATCGAATGAGTCTGTAATTAAAAGACAAAATTAATGTTTCCCTGTGGTTTTACACCCTAGTTTAATAAATTGACTTGTGCAAGTGTCACAGAATAGCTGATAAATAAATTCATCTTAGTATAACTTACATTATATCAGTTATTATTGGATCTGACTGCAAAGAAATTCATCGCATCAGAAATTAATTTTTTTAACCCCAGATTAATTCTGAAAAAGTACTGCAGACAGAATACCAAAGAGATGGTGATCTAATAATATGTCCATGCCTGGATAGGAACATTAAATTGGGACCACACTATACGCTAAAGCGTGCTTTGTGCAAGGGCAGCCCTGTGCAAAATGAAGGTGGGAGCCAAGGTATTGTGAAGTAAAAGGCATTCTCCTTGGCCTGGAAGCCTGTGAAAGGCAGCAGAAGACATATGAATAGCCCAACTCCAAGTGCTGTGGGATGGGGCTGGCAAAGATCTTGGCCAGCCAGTAAAAGAACAATGACAGAGCAACTGATAAAGGGCAGCACCATTTAATCTCAGGTTGTTATGATATCTGTTGTTGGTGATTCCTTGAAGATGGAATGAGGGGAAGATGTTCAATCTGATAATGTCAAATTTGTTTTAAAAAAATGAATAATTATTCCTTGTTATGTTTTCTGTTCAAAAGAATTATATTAATTTATATAGAGGCTTTGACAGGTTCAGAACATCTTAATTTTGTTTGTTATCATTCAATTGTACAGATTTGTTTTTGGCTTGGCTTCGCGGATGAAGATTTATGGAGGGGTATGTCCACGTCAGCTGCAGGCTCGTTTGTGGCTGACAAGTCCGATGCGGGACAGGCAGACATGGTTGCAGCAGTTGCAAGGGAAAATTGGTTGGTTGGGTGTTGGGTTTTTCATCCTTTGTCTTTTGTCAGTGAGGTGGGGCCTGCGGTCTTCTTCAAAGGAGGTTGCTGCCCGCCGAACTGTGAGGCGCCAAGATGCACGGTTTGAGGCGATATCAGCCATAGCGTTCACCAGTCATTGGTGCAAAATATCCAAATATGCCAACTGACATTTAGTTATAATAGACAAATGATACATATGCTGTACATATATAAAAATAAATAAATATTGTTTAAGAAATAGTAGCGTCTCAAAGGGTTTGTATGAGCAGTTCATTAGTCATTGAGCATTCTCACTGCCCATGGGAAAAAGCTGTTTGTGGCTGGAGGTTCTGGCTCTGAAACTCCTGTATCTCTTTCCTGACAGGGTGATAGGGGTCCTCAATGGTTTTATGAACCCCATTCAAACAACTTTCCCTGTAGATCACATCAATTGGGGGGGGAGGTGGTGAAGGAGGCCCCAGTGATGCTCTCTGCCCCACTCATATGGTCATGTGGATTGTCCTCTGATCCAATGCTCTACAGCAACTGTACCACACTGTGATGTAGCCGGCCAGTATGTTCTCGATAGAGCGCCTGCAGAAAGTTGACATAATGGTGACCAACCGGTAGTCTTCCCCACCTCACTCTTCTCAGGAAGTGTAGTCGCTGTTGCATCTTCCTGACAAGTGAGGAGATGCTGAGTGTCCAGGATAGGTCACTTTTTAAGTGGACCCTGAGGAACTTGGTGCTCTCTAATCTCTCCACTACTGAGCTGTTAACGTGTAGTGGAGGGTGGTCGTACCTAGTCCTCCTGAAGTCCATGATCATTTCTTTTGTCCACATTCAGACTCAGGTTGTTACTCTTGCACCATTTCGTGCAGTTTTTCACCTCTTCTCTGTAGTGAAGCTCATCATTGTTGCTGATGAGGCCGACGACTATTGTGTCATCTGCAAACTTAAATTTTTTTTATTTTTCACACTATAAACCATATTGACCAAGATACATACAGTCATTTTTTTCTTGAATATATACAGTGTCATTCTCTCCCCCTTTTTCCGCCCTCCCTTCCCTTCCCTCCCTCCCTCACCCCCTTTTCCATTTATTTGAAGTTCAATCTATAAGATACATTAAACCCGTTAAACAATGTTGTCACTTAATAAAAATAAACAAGAAATTTTACTGAGTCAGTTCTTTTCGTCTTCTTCTCCTTCTGTCATTTTAGGTGGTGGAGGTCCATGGTAGGATTTCTCTATTGTATTTCATGTATGGCTCCCATATTTGTTTGAATATTGTGATGTTATTTCTTAAATTATATGTTATTTTTTCTAATGGAATACATTTATTCATTTCTATATACCATTGTTGTATTCTCAAGTTGTCTTCTAATTTCCAGGTTGACATAATACATTTTTTTTGCTACAGCTAGGGCTATCATAACAAATCTTTTTTGTGCTCCATCCAAATTGAGTCCAAATTCTTTATTTCTTATATTACTTAGGAGGAAGATCTCTGGGTTTTTTGGTATATTGCTTTTTGTGATTTTATTTACCAAACTTTTTTCACTTTCTCACAAATCCAAATTGCATGAATTGTTGTTCCCGTTTCCTTTTTACAGCGAACACATCTGTCTGATACTGTTGGGTCCCATTTATTTAACTTTTGAGGTGTGATGTATAGCCTGTGTATCCAGTTATATTGTATCATGCGTAACCTCGTGTTTATTGTATTTCTCATAGTTCCGGAGCATAGCTTTTCCCATGTTTCATTCTTTATCTTTGTTTAGATCTTGTTCCCATTTTTGTTTAGGTTTACCGTTTGTTTCCTCGTTCTCCTTTTCTTGCAGTTTGATGTACATGTTTGTTACAAATTTTTAAATTATCATTGTGTCTGTAATCACATATTCAAAATTGCTTCCTTCTGGTAACCTCAAACTGTTTCCCAATTTGTCCTTCAAGTAGGTTTTCAGTTGGTGGTATGCAAACATTGTATCGTGAGTTATATTCATCTTTCATTTGTTCAAAGGATAATAATCTATTTCCCGAAAAACAATTTTCTTTTCTTTTGATCCCTTTTCTCTCCCATTCTCTAAAGGAAAGATTATCTATTGTGAAAGGGATTAGTTGATTTTGCGTCAATATTAGTTTTGGTAGTTGGTAATTTGTCTTATTCCTTTCTACATGAATCTTCTTCCAAATGTTGAGCAGATGATGCAATACCGGTGACTTCCTACGTTGCACCAATTTTTCATCCCATTTATATAGTATATGTTCAGGTATCTTCTCCCCTATTTTATCTAGTTCCAATCTGGTCCAATCTGGTTTTTCCCTTGTTTGATAAAAATCTGATAGTTATCTTAATTGTGCTGCTCTATAATAATTCTTAAAGTTTGGTAGTTGTAAGCCTCCTTGTTTGTACCATTCTGTTAATTTATCTAGTGCTATCCTCGGTTTCCCCCCTTTCCATAAGAATTTCCTTATTATTTTCTTTAACTCCTTGAAGAATTTCTCTGTTAGGTGAATTGGTAATGACTGAAATAGGTATTGTATCCTTGGGAAAATGTTCATTTTAATACAGTTTATCCTTCCTATCAGTGTTAGTGGTAAGTCTTTCCAATGCTCTAAGTTGTCTTGTAATTTTTTCATTAATGGATGATAATTTAGTTTATATAGATGGCCGAGATTTTTATTTAGTTGTATACCTAGGTATCGCATTGCTTGTGTTTGCCATCTAAATGGTGATTCTTTCTTGAACTTTGTGAAATCCGCATTATTCATTGGCATTGCTTCACTTTTATTTGCGTTGATCTTGTACCCCGATACTTCTCCATATTCCTTCAATTTCCTATGTAATTCTTTTATTAATATTTCTGGTTCTGTTAAGTAGATTATAACATCATCTGCAAATAGACTGATTTTATATTCCTTCTCTTTTATTTTTATCCCTCTTATTTTATTTTCTGTTCTTATTAGTTCTGCTAGTGGTTCTATAGCTAACGCGAACAGTGAGGGAGATAGTGGAGATAGTGGCCTTGTTGATCTGCTTAAGTTAAATTGTTTTGATATATATCAATTTACTGTCACTTTCCCCAATGGCCCCTTATATAATGCTTTAATCCAATTAATATATTTCTCTGGTAGGCTGAATTTTTGTAGTACTTTGAATAAATAATTCCATTCTACTCTGTCAAAGGCCTTCTCTGCGTCTAAAGCAACCGCTACTGTTGGAGTTAATAAATTTATAGATATTGTCTGTTGTTCGTCTTTTTTTAATAAATCCAGTTTGGTCTAGATTTACTATTTTTGGTACATAGTCAGCCAATCTGTTTGCTACTAGTTTAGCTATTATCTTATAATCTGTGTTGAATAGAGATATTGGTCTATATGATGCTGGTGCAAGTGGATCTTTCCCTGTCTTTGGTATTACTGTAATTATTGCTGTTTTGCACGAATCTGGTATGTTTTGTGTTTTATCAATCTGGTTGATTACTTCCAGGAGGGAAGGAATTAATAAGTCCTTAAATGTTTTATAGAATTCTATTGGGAATCCATCCTCTCCTGGTGTTTTACTGTTCGGTAGTTTTTTTTAATATCTCCTGTAATTCTTCTATTTCAAATGGTTTTATTAATTTATTTTGCTCCTCTGTTTGTAATTTCGGTAGTTCAATTTTAGTTAGAAATTCATCTATTTTGTCTTCTTTCCCTTCATTTTCAGTTTGATATAGTTTCTCGTAAAATTCCCTGAAGTTTTCATTGATCCCCGTTGGATTATATGTAATTTCTTTTTTCAGTAAATTTAACAGTTTCTTCCTTTTGATTTGGTTATGTATTCCATTAACATTTAAAGTCATATAGTTCAACATAGTCATTTCATACTTTGTTTATCTTTCCTTTCTGTTTCCTCATCTCCACCTTCCCTTCTTATCCATTTCTGCTTTCTTTTTTTGAACACATTATAAGACAACATTTCTAAAGCATAAAATATTTCCACTCTTCTCATATCTAAAATTCCTTTAACCCCAATAGTCGCTCACCTTTCTGAGTTGCCCTTTGTCCCTTGTCGGGCAACCACATCTCCCCTCTCCATTTGGATTTACAAATCCGCTCGCAAGCGTCAACTGATTTCTCAGTGACTGTTATTCTTCCCCACCCAGCCCCCCCAGAAAACATTTTAATCTTCATATATAACAAAGGTCACTCTCTTAATTCCCTCTTTACTTCCTTTCTTCCCTTTATTTCCCTTTTTAGTTTTTACTTATACTCTATTTTTTTATATATAGTTTGTTGTCATTTTTGTTCTTGTTACATCTCTTCATCTCTCTGTCTGTTTTGTAGTTGTTTTGCAAATTTTCGTGCTTCTTCCGGATCCGAGAATAGTTTGCTTTGCTGCCCCGGGATAACTATTTTAAGTACTGCTGGGTATTTTAACATAAATTTATAACCTTTTTTCCATAGGGTCGTTTTTGCTGCATTGAACTCCTTCCTCTTCTTCAGGAGTTCACAACTTATATCTGGATAGAAAAAAATTTTTTGACCCTTGTATTCCAGTGGTTTTTTGTCTTCTCTTATTTTTTTCATTGCCTTCTCCAATATATTTTCTCTTGTTGTATATCTTAGGAATTTTACTAGAATGGATCTTGGTTTTTGTTGTGGTTGTGGTTTAGGGGCTAATGTTCTGTGTGCCTTTTCTATTTCCATTTCTTCCTGTAATTCTGGTCCTCCTAGGACCCTGGGGATCCATTCTTTTATAAATTCTTTCATATTTTTGCCTTCTTCATCTTCTTTAAGACCCATTATCTTTATATTGTTTCTTCTATTATAATTTTCCATTATATCTATATTCTGAGCTAACAGCTCCTGTGTTTATTTAACTTTTTTTATCAGATTCTTCTAATTTCTTTTTTGTCATCTACTTCCATTTCTATGGCTGTTTCTCATTCTTCCACCTTGTCTACTCTTTTTCCTATATCTGTCATGATCATCTCTAATCTATTCACTTTTTCTTCTATACTTTTTATTCTTCTTTTTATTTCACTGAATTGTTGTGACTGCCATTCTTTTACTGTTTCCATATGTTCTTTAAAAAAATATATATCCATGTACTTGCCCTTCCCTTCATCTTCCATTTCTCTGTGTTCTTCCTCCTCTTCTTCTGAGTCCAGGATCTGTGTCCTTTACCTCTGTCTCTTCTAATTTTCTTGTTGGGTTGTTTGTTTTATTTTGTTGGGTATTCTTGTTCTTCTTATTTTTATTAAAAGTGTCTTGGTGTTGGTCGTCTTCCTCTGGGTTGGTTATCTGTTGTTTCTTTGATTTCCTATTTTTATTCTCTTCCTTCTTGTTCTTGTTATTTTCTATGTTTTCCTGTTGAGAGTCTTGCTGTTGTGTTATACTTGTCTGTTTCAGCTGTGGAGATTTACTCCTCAGCTGGTCCCCCTCCCGTCGGTGTTGCGCACTTTTGTTTGGCTCCGTGAGCCATTTTTGTAGTCCTGAGTTTGGGGTTTCCACTGACCTCAGGGAGCAGGCTTCTCGCTCCATGGCGGGCCTCCTCGTACCGGTAAGGCCTTCACCTTCCTCCTCCGACGTCCTTCCTTCTTCTTTTCTTCCCGTTGTTTTGGTTTTTCTTTCTTTGCTGCCATTTTCTCCACACTTTCACTTTCAATTTGTTATGGTTTCTGTGTTATGCCTTTGTTTTTTCTCTACCTTTTTGTAACTTTTCTGGAGAGGGCTGGAGTTCCCCTACCGGCCAGTTCTCCATCACGTGACTCCTTCCTGTCATCTGCAAACTTGATGACACTTGGATCTGGAATTGAAGTCGTGGATGAGCAGTGTGAACAGGAGCAGACTGAACACACAGCCCTGAGCCGCGCCAGTACACAGCATGATGTTGCTCAAAGTTCTGCAGCTGACCTAAACAAACTGAAGTCCAGAATCAAGTTACAGAGAAGAATGATCTTATTGAATGGTGAACTGAAGTCGATGAGCAGAAGCCTGGCGTTCTCCAGGTGGGCCAGGACGGAGTGGAGGGATAAGGCTATTGCATTTATCAGGTGAATTCAAATGAGTCCATTGTCTCTGGGAGGTGAGCTTTGATGTGTTTTCTTTGTTTGATGCTTGAAACGTTTCACAATGGTGGAAGGTCAGTGTCACTGGGTTGTCATTGAGGTCTGTTACCTTCACCCTCTTTGGTACCTCTTTGGCTCTCTTGAAACTCACGGGGACAATGGACTGCTTCAGTGGCGTGTTAAAGATGTCCATAACGACCTCCGACAGTTGGTCTGCACCATCCTTCCGTACCCAATCGGGTATGTTGTCAGGTCTTGGTGTCTTGAATTGTTTCACCTTGGACAGGATTCTCCTCACCTCAGTCGCAGCTAGGCTGGGTCCCATTCAAGGGAGGCATGGAGCTTGTTGAACCATGCATAGAAGATGTTCAATCTGTCTGGAAGGGAGGTGTCGTAGTCTTTGAGTCACAAGGTTGTCATGTGGTCTGTTATGGACTTTGAAATTTAATAAAAATTGTCATGAAGGAAAGGTGACAACAAATATGAAGCTTGCAGTGATGTTCATTTTGGTGACATGGGTCGAAGGATGCATATTGGTCAAGGTACTAGTTTTCTTGAAATTGTGCAATGGGATGATTTGTGTCCACATGGAAGATTCTTCTTTAGCTTGGCTTCGCGGACGAAGATTTAAGGAGGGGGTAAAAGTCCACGTCAGCTGCAGGCTCGTTTGTGGCTGACAAGTTCGATGCGGGACAGGCAGACACGGTTGCAGCGGGTGCAGGGGAAAATTGGTTGGTTGGGGTTGGGTGTTGGGTTTTTCCTCCTTTGCCTTTTGTCAGTGAGGTGGGCTCTGCGGTCTTCTTCAAAGGAGGTTGCTGCCCACCAAACTGTGAGGCGCCAAGATGCACGGTTTGAGGCGATATCAGCCCACTGTCGGTGGTCAATGTGGCAGGCACCAAGAGATTTCTTTAGGCAGTCCTTGTACCTTTTCTTTGGTGCACCTCTGTCACGGTGGCCAGTGGAGAGCTCGCCATATAACACGATCTTGGGAAGGCGATGGTCCTCCATTCTGGAGATGTGACCCATGCAGCGCAGCTGGATCTTCAGCAGCGTGGACTCGATGCTGTCGACCTCTGCCATCTCGAGTACTTCGACGTTAGGGATGAAAGCGCTCCAATGGATGTTGAGGATGGAGCGGAGACAACGCTGGTGGAAGCGTTCTAGGAGCCGTAGGTGGTGCCGGTAGAGGACCCATGATTCGGAGCCGAACAGGAGTGTGGGTATGACAACGGCTCTGTATACGCTTATCTTTGTGAGGTTTTTCAGTTGGTTGTTTTTCCAGACTCTTTTGTGTAGTCTTCCAAAGGCGTTATTTGCCTTGGCGAGTCTGTTGTCTATCTCATTGTCGATCCTTGCATCTGATGAAATGGTGCAGCCGAGATAGGTAAACTGGTTGACCGTTTTGAGTTTTGTGTGCCCGATGGAGATGTGGGGGGGCTGGTAGTCATGGTGGGGAGCTGGCTGATGGAGGACCTCAGTTTTCTTCAGGCTGACTTCCAGGCCAAACATTTTGGCAGTTTCCGCAAAGCAGGACGTCAAGCGCTGAAGAGCTGGCTCTGAATGGGCAACTAAAGCGGCATCGTCTGCAAAGAGTAGTTCACGGACAAGTTTCTCTTGTGTCTTGGTGTGAGCTTGCAGGCGCCTCAGATTGAAGAGACTGCCATCCGTGCGGTACCGGATGTAAACAGCGTCTTCATTGTTGGGGTCTTTCATGGCTTGGTTCAGCATCATGCTGAAGAAGATTGAAAAGAGGGTTGGTGCGAGAACACAGCCTTGCTTCACGCCATTGTTAATGGAGAAGGGTTCAGAGAGCTCATTGCTGTATCTGACCCGACCTTGTTGGTTTTCGTGCAGTTGGATAATCATGTTGAGGAACTTTGGGGGACATCCGATGCGCTCTAGTATTTGCCAAAGCCCTTTCCTGCTCACGGTGTCGAAGGCTTTGGTGAGGTCAACAAAGGTGATGTAGAGTCCTTTGTTTTGTTCTCTGCACTTTTCTTGGAGCTGTCTAAGGGCAAAGACCATGTCAGTAGTTCCTCTGTTTGCGCGAAAGCCGCACTGTGATTCTGGGAGAATATTCTCGGCGACACTAGGTATTATTCTATTTAGTAGAATCCTAGCGAAGATTTTGCCTGCAAAATGGAAGATTAAACTGACCATAACTGTCAACATTAGCCCAGTTGGCTGACTTTTGGCTATATTGTAGACAAGGAAACTAATAAAAAGTCAAATTCCATGTCCCTGATGAATCTCATACAGCTTGCTTCCCTTCCTGGATGAGATCTTGCATGGAAACTGGCATTCCTGCTGTTTTCTTAGACTGTGCGTGTTTCTTACAATGTTCTACATGCTTTTGAGGGGAAGAAGCTGAGTGGAAAATGAGAGTGAACAATGGGGGTGGCGGATGATGAGAGGGAGGGGTATGTGGGGTGGAAGTGAAGGATGCTGTGGTCCAGTCAGGTAGAGGGTGATAAGAGGGATGTGGAGTGGGAGTTAACAGTAGAGGGTTGTAAATTTGAGGGGATGGTACTGATGAGGAGGGGGTGGGGGTGTAATGAAAGAGGAAGTGGGTTGGTGCTGGAAGGTGGCGAGGTGGGATGGGTGGAGAATGATAAGCGGTATGGAGGGGTTGAGTGGAGGATAATGTGATGGTGATAGTGGGGGTGGAGTTGATGAATGAGTGTAGAGATAATGAAGTGGGTGGTGAGGCAGGGGTGGGGATGAAGAGAGTGAAGGTGTGGAGGAAGGTGATGAGGTGGGGGGGTGATGATAGGGGCGGGTAATGAGGTGGAGGGGAGGGTGACGAGGTGAGGGTAACAAGGTGGGGGGAGAGTGACAAGGTGAGGACGATGAGGTGGGAGGGAGGGCGATGGGGTGGTGGTGTGGTTGACTGGGTGAGCCTCATGAGGTGGGTGCGATGGAGATTGATGAGAGGGATGTTATGAAAGCACATTCAGTGTGAAATTTGAAAATCCAAGCAAGTGTGAAATGTAGTCCAGTTGCTCCAGCCTTTGCCTTCTCTTGCTCCAACAGAAACAAGAAGAGGAGTGGAGGGGATGAGCATTCTTAGTACATTGTGCCCTTTGAATTGAGGAAGAAGCCTGTGAGTTAGGTGAGGGAGAGATTAAAATGCTGATGTTGGCCTGTGAGGAAGAAAGCGACCACAAGGCATTGTTCTCTCTGGTCCTCTGTTCAATGTCCCAGTCTTGATTGTACTGCTCAGGCTGAAGCTCAGCTTTTCGTAATGCACAAAATATTGTCATTATACATTGGTGCGAAGACGGCTAATTAATTCCTTGTGCAAGGAAGCCCTTTGGGAGACACAGGATGAAGGTCTCCTTGGGAAAAATATCCTGTACCGATTGAGATTCGCTTGTTTAAAAAAAAAATCTATTATAATATTTCTCTATTTTAAGCAAACTGCCAAATAGTATAATAAATAGCCTACTTGTAGCAAGAGTTTTTTTTTCTTTGCTGAACGTATTGCATAAATCTGGCTTGATATTTTTAATCGACGCTGCATTGCAATGTAGCTGACACTGCTAAAGAAGGCAAGTGAATGCTAGTCACCAGAAACACCCTCAGATTGTTCATATTAGCATTCTGTATTTCTCTACTATGTGATTGCACAGAGGGTATTTGAATGACAGGATCCATGGCACAAAGAAACCTTAGGCTGGCAAAATGAAGGTGCTCTTAAATATTAGATGTCTATCTGACAAAATCTATGCTGTGAAGGAACTCTCCAGGTCTGTAAAAATTTGTGGCTTTCTTGGGGGGATGTACTGACTGTGTTAAGTGGGTTGTTCTTCACATCTTACCATCCCTCTTTGCAATAATGGATGATTCCTAGTTGGAGTGCTGCTTCAGTATCCATATGGATAACATTTCATTTCTGTGCACTTTCTAGCATCTTTTCTCCATCAGTCAACACAGTAGCAATTACACAGTAATGTCCACATTGACCCCAATTGACATCTTGTAGTTCACATTTTTGAGCAGTTAAACAGTTCTAAGAGAAAAAATAATGTATTAGGCCTTCCCTTCAACACTGAATGATACTGTTTCATACCAAGATTCGAGATTCAAGATTCAATTTATTGTCACATAATAAAACAGTGTCATATTACATGAAATTGCTTTTGCCCACTGTAAGGCAGATAGATTTGCCATCAGCAGAAATTGCCTGAAGCACCTCTTACAGTCAGAGAAAGAGAAGCAAAAGAGAGTCGTGTTTCTTCCCCCCACCCACACCAAGAGTCACCGAGAGTCCGTAGATTTGCCTCCACAGCCTCTGCAGCCACGGAGTCCAGTCCAAACCATTGGCAACCCGAGCTCCTGATCTGAATCTCTGACACAATCAGGAACCCTCAGCGCCTTCGGCACCCCCTCGCATCCCAGTTCCTGATACCTGATATCGCTCCAGCCAGTCTCCTGCAGTCCGCAGCCCAGCGCGAGTCTCCTAACAGCAGTCTCCAGCAGCCCACAGCTTCTGTGGGTTCCTCACCTTGAGTCGCCAGCAGCTCACAGCATGCATTGGTCTTTCAGCCACAGAGTTTATAACAATGACCTATTCTTATTTGCTTTATGTGCAGGTTTTCTTCATTTTTAAATATGCATAATGCAAATATTCACACTATATTTGGTTGAGACTGCAATAAGTAGCAAAGTCACCAGAAAAGAGGCATCAATCAGAACTCACATGAAAGAAAAGAAAATAGGCAGAACAGTCACTTTGAGATTGTGAAAGGAAAAGAATAAACTATCTTGGAGGCAATAAACTATTTGTTAATGAAAAAAAATTTGATGAATAAAGTATTTATTGTTCAGAGGAAGTTATCATCAATCTATTTGAGGAGACTGCATTCCAGTGACAGTTAAATGCAAGAATTGCCCCTATTTCTTTAACACACTTCACATAAAGAAACACATCTGGAAAAGTTAATAGTAGAAATGAAGGAAAAGTACAGAAATTATGCAGAAGATTGGCATAATAAAAATTATGAAGGATATTAATGGGATCATTTAAGTTATTAACTACTCTGTAATCCACAGAGTATAACCTAATGGAAGTTTTTATTTTCTTTTACACATTACCATCATATACTCAAATCAACTTCTGTTTAATCCTTCCAGAAGTATTACTTTCAAATACACTGAAGCTACGCAAAAAGTCCCAAATGCATCCCGGGTGCAGCACTATGGCTAAAATTGCAATCGCTCTACATAGAAATTAGAAGTAATGGCAGCCAGTCCCGGGTACTTTCTGTGATAACCACTCAATTATCTATACTAAAACCCTTTCTTGATCCACCATGTGCTTGATTTACATTTTTCCCTCCTCTTCTCAGCAGTATGAGGGCAACATTAATATTGTAATTCTCAGATTAAGACAGGTACTGGGACTTAGGCAGAGAAAGCCATCTGGGTCACTGACCCTCCCCCCCCTCCCCCCACCTCCATAATCATAAAAGACATGAAGTATGTTCACACGTGTATATTTATTCGTCTGACTAAAGCGTCAACTTAAAACAGTCAAATTTAAATTCCTGTGTATGGCCTGTCATAGGCAGTTATTTTTTCTCCCATACATGAACATCTTTTAAGGAAAAATTCCAATGAGCTATATCTTCCAGTTTCCCTTCACCAGCCCTGAGTGCTGTGCACCCACTAGGGATGACCTCACCAACTATGTTCCAGTCATGCTTACCACACCTGCTCCTTTCACATCTGCGGAGAATCATTAATTACTGCCCTTTCCTTATTTCCCTACAGAATCAGAATTGACTCATTTACCCCAAACATTAACTATATTTCTACACAGAATTTGTCTGAAAAATTCAGTGTTCCCAGCATGTTCCATGTATAATTTCAGATTTCTGGCATCCACAGTGCTAACTGACGTTTTAAAATTGCTTATTTTAAGTTACTTTTAAAACCACTATCACGAAATCCCTCCTCAGAAAGCCACCGTCCAGACCTTTGCTTTTTAAAATGATCATACCTCCAAATGACCTTCATTTTGCATGAATGTGCTTGCTTCCCAAATCCACACCCAACTTTCTTCCAACTCCCGGTATTAATTCTTCCAATCAAGTTTCTACCTGTGCCCACTGGTAAAATGGCACTTATTTCTTCTCTATGAACAAATACCATAATGCTTCCTTCCACCCCTCAGTAGTCCTTGACATTTACACAAGCGAGCTCAAAAGCCTCTCCATTCCTCTTTCCAAATTGATGGGACTACTTGAAACCCCTCCAGCAATGGCTTTATTTGACATCGCTGCATTGTTGTTCCCACCACCCAGATTTTTCTTCATCTTCATCTGTCCCATTCGGGACAGGACAAGCAGAAATAATTTTGAATCATTGTAGCAAATAAAATTAATAGGATAAATAGCTCCTTTGGTGTTTCAGACTTTCATGGTGGTATTCAAACTGATATTTGAATTTTTGAAAATTCTATACCAATTCAGGGAATATACATAGCTTGAGGCAAAAACTGGACAATGAAATTTCACCAAATATCTCTCATTGTTGATAACATACACAAAAGCAACAGGTTTAATCTCCTATCTTCTAAGATTTTCTGGATCAGCCAAATGATGACAGATTAGGAATGCCCTGAACAGCTAGCTCAAGAGTAGTGAACTCATTGCATGTATTTGCATTTCCGTTGAAACACTATTTCAGGCCTTGCAGCTGACCTTCAGAGTTCCTCATCAATCAGAATAATCCAGACATTAAATTCCTATTATGGTGTTGAAGTCCAGGAAAGCTACTAAGATGGATTTGGAAAGAAGAGATATTAATAGTTGTACAACAACAGAATTTAAAAAGCAGGATTTGGCCTTGTAGATTCAAAGAATATTTACTGTTTAACACCTCTGGGGGCTTATTTTATTTTTAATTTTTATATTTAGATATACAGCACAGTAACAGGCCATTTCAGCTCACAAGCCAGTGCCACCCAATTAACCTACAACCCCCCAGTACGTTTGGAACGATGGTCGGAAACTGTAGCCCACAGGGGAAACCCACGCAGACAAACTCCTTACAAACATCGGGGGATTTAAACCCCAGTCCCAATCACTGACGCTGTAATGGCCTTGCGCTAACTGCTGTGCCAACCGTGACACCCCTTTTGATTGTGGAGCAGGATGTCCTGAATGTCTGTTAAAGAGAAGATAAAAAGAATGATAATGGCAATGTTCATAAGCAAGAACAGTGGAACTATGGATCCCCTATTGCCCATCATACAGTATATATTGACTATTAACTGAATAAATAGTATGATGGGCAGTGAAAAAGATTTCCTAAGATTATAGCATGATATTGATCAATTGGGAAAGTAAGCAAAGAAATGGTAAATGGAATTTAGCTCAGACAAGTGTGAAGTGATAGATACACTTTGGGAGGTTAAACCAGGACAGAACATAAACAGTGAATGGCAAGAACAGAGAGACGTTGAGTGTTACAAGTATGTAGTTCCTGAAAATGGCGACATAGATAGATAAGTTTGTGAAAGTATAAGGCATGCTTTCCTTCATCGCGCAAGGCATTTGGGTACAAGTGTAGAGATAACATGTTACAGCTTTACAAGATGTTGGTCAGACTGCACCTGGAATATTGTGTGCCGTTCTGACCGCCACTCTACAAGAAGGATACGATTAAGCTACAGAGGAAAAGATTCACAAGTATGTTGTCAGGACTGGAAGGATTGTGTAATTATGATAGACTAAATAAAATGGGATTGCGTAGATAGGGTAAATGCTCAAAGCATTTTTACCAGGGTAGTAATGTCTAAAATTAGAGAACTTAACTTTAAGAATGAAAAGATGTAAAGAGAACCTAACAGGCATTTTTTTTCCATGCAGCAGGAAGTGGGTATATGGAGTAAAACACGAAAGTCTGCAGATATGGTGATTGAAGTAGAAACACAATGCTAGAGAAACTCAGCAGGTCAAACAGTGTCCTTTATATTGCAATAAAGATTAATAACCAAAGGCTTAAGGCCTTCATCAAGGTATAACAAGATGCCAGATTAAATGGAAAAGGGGGAGAGGGTGCAATTATAATATTTAAAAGACTTTTGGACAGGTTTGTGAATTGGAATGGTTTAGAGGAATATGGCCAAAAATGGACAAATAGGACGAGGTCAGTAAAAACCTTGGTCAGCATGGAAGGTTCTTGTGCTGTATGACTCTAAGATCTCCCAATTTACAAAATCACTTTGATGGAGTATTCAGAGTGACTCAAGCACTGAGGTCAAACTAATCATCTTCCTACAGCAACCTCCTCTTATCCAGTCTCTTGTAAGGATGTCAGTCCTTTCTGTATTTCTTTATGTCTGCCGATGAAGCTTTCAGATCCAGGACATCTGGAATGTCCTTTTAATGTGGTTGATGGGATCCTCACTCTTATTTCTGCACAATCCCAAAACTGCTTCACAGCCCCACTCCCCAGACAGAATAGAGCTAGAGATTCTTCTATTCTTGCATTTCACCTGACCAGCCTCTGCACCCAGCAGATCATCCTTCTACATTTCTGTTAACTGCAACGTGATCCCGCACATCTTCCCCTCCAACTCCTTTCTGACCTCTGCTGGGATGAATCTCTCCATGACTTTCTGATTCTCTCACCACTCTGACCAACATCCTCCTTGTCCCCTGGCACTTTCCTCTGCAATCTCAGGAGGTAGAACACTTTACACCATCTGGGGACCTAAAGCAGCTCTCTAGGTCAGGTAAATATTCATAAGCATTTCCTCCACCCTCATCTGCTGCATTCAGTGCTCTTGACATAACCTCCTCTGCATTAGCAAGACCAAGTGTAGAATAAGCAACTGTTTGAGCTCCTGGTTGCAAGTCATTTTAACTGCCCTTCTCACTCTTACTCTGTCCTTGGTCTTCATCACTGCCAGGGTAAGGGCAAATACAAACCAGAAGAACAACACCTCATATTCTGCTGTGAACAATTATTTTTTCCAACTTCAGATACTCTGCACTCCCTCTCCTTCTTCTGATCTACCCAAATTCTCCCAAACTTCTCTCCATGCCCCCGCCATGCATTTGTTTTCTTTCATTACCTGATTTTATCTGCTTATCCCCCACACATTAACCTGCAGGATCTCCCATCCCCATCCCCAATTGGTTCCATCTGCCCATCATCCATGCCCTCACCTAGTTCCATGCATAACCTTCCAGCTCCTGCCCCACCCCTACTATTAAACTATTGGTACATTCTGCCTTGCTGGACATGCCTGAAAGTGTTGTTATCAGCAATACACAGGGGTGCTATTTTTTTTAGGTGCAAGAGCTCACCAAAAACGGTGACTAGAAGGAGTCATGAAACCTGGCCTTGGTGGCCGCCATGCTGTATTTGGCGCTGTATAATTGAGAGCGAACGGTAGGACGAGGAATGAGGACAATTGGTTGTGGAAGAAACAGGTAGCTTGTATATCCAGAATAGTGCTCAGTGGGGTGGGGGAAAGGGCGCTATTGCCGCCTGGAGCAATGAGATCCTGGAGCGGCTCCATGAGGTGCCTGAGCAGTGCTCCGGTGAGCCCCAGCAGCATTGCAATCCTAGCAGTTCATAATGCAGACCAAAGAAAGTGCAATAGGCTTCCAGAATCAGAATTTATTATCACAAAATTTGTTGTTTGCGGCTGCATTATAGGTGCAAATATTGCCATAATTCCATTTTAAAGAATAAATAATTTTGTGCAAAAGAAGAGAAGGTGAGGTAGTGTCTGTGGTACATTCAGAACTCTGAAAACAGCTTCTTCCCTTTTGTCATTAGATATTCTCTCTCTCACCTCAATGTGACTTAAAATACTGGAGGCAAGCAATTGAAAACCATGTTCTCAGTGATGCAGTATTTACTGCAGGAATTTATGTACTAGAAAAGGCCCTCATTAAAATTCAGATAGGGACTGAGGTTAATAACGGCACTGGAATTATAATTATTTTAGAAAGAATATCAATCGGTCTAATTTCCTGGAATTTCAATAGGATAATGCTTCCTTTTCCTCCGCCATTATGAATTTGATTAATTTTTACCATGGCTAGGTGAAAATAATTGTAATGATATTACGTGGAAAATTTAATTGAGAACCTCCTGAAGTCAGTTACCTTGCAATTGCAGTGCAGTTTTCACATCAGGTAAGCATGTGATGAAGAGTTTGCGCCATGCTTCTATTGGACCCCTACATAGGAACTTGAAGAACGTGGTCCAGAGCACACCTATCATTGGGTAGTCCTGGGAAAACATGATCTCAACATGTGGTGTACTGGAGGGTCTGCAATGCGAGCATACTACTCACCTGCAATTGCAAATATACAGCATTGGAAAGACACAAAATGTAGGCAATTCATGTCTTTTGAGTTTAGTGAACAAACCCGGAGTACAGGTTGCAAACAGTCCTTGGTGTACAAAAGCCCTGACTTTATAAAACTTTACAGATGAACTTTAAACAATATTTTGAAAGAAGTTAAGCTTCACAGGCGAGTCTATGAGGCAAATTCAATGATTTGGAGTTAGCCAGTGTGCTCAGAGCCTGACCCTGCAGCTGCCAAGGTAATGGGAATTAATGGTTTGAGCTGCTATGCCGGTTGTTCAAAGTGTCTACATTGGGGATGGATTTGCCAGCTGCTGCAGGCTAACAGGCATTTTTATTTTGGAGTTGAGCATTATTTCCCTGGGCATTTGAGAGACCAGCAAAATGGATGGGGATATATGTACCAGCTGCTATGGGGATCCAGGCATCTTCTGCAGGGTGGAAATGGGGCATTTCCACATGACTTCTCTTGCAACCCTCCAACTTTTGAGCTGGAACAACCAGAGGCTGAGCCCAGCCAAGCTAGTGTACTGAGTCACTCTTCCCCCTACCACCCCCTGCCCCCCCCCCCACAATGCCTGATCGCTCTCCTGTCACAGCTGTTTTTGTGATCTTCTCCTACACACTGTTTTTGTTCATTTCTGACATACAAAAATTTACAGATTATAAACAGTTCTAAGTACTGGAACCCTTTCAAAACCCAGGGATAGACTGTACTGCAAAGTAAATACCTACTATAATCACTTGACAGCGAATATGCTGTCAATGCAGGACCAACCCCACAATGACCTGCACTGGGATAGAATGATTCACTCCACATGGCTATATGTATTCTGAGATTTAAAAGTTGCATTTGATTTGCCTTTATTCCAATATATAGTAAAAGTCCAAAAATTTGGACGCCAAAAATCTGGATCACCTGAAAATGCAGGCTTCTCAAAAACTTGGCTGAAATCGGACCACCTGAGAATCTGGATTTTCAAAATCCCTCGGCTTAGGTGTGTGTGCGTGCGAGCGTAAGCACCATAGTGACAACAAATGACCATGCAGCAGTTGCAGAAATGTAAGAAATCTTTTTTTTTTGGTACTTTTATACAAAAAAATGCTTCATTAATAAACTATCAAAATTTAACCTGTTTATTCTCCTTAAATTTGAATTTTAATTGTACTGCCCAAGAATCTGGAAAATCCAAAACCCAATCCCCGAGGAGTCCAGATTTTCAGACTTTTTCTGTATTTACATGCATAACAATATTTTTACTCAGTAATTCAATTGTTGGATTGACTTTATGTGTGATGGAGCTTCATAGCGGATCTTGTTACGAGTGTGTTTGAACCCTTGATCATTATTTTATACAATGTAACTTCTATGTAGCACTGTCTCATGCTGCAGCACATGCCTGCCCACAGGGAATTTCAGAGATTTTGTACAAAGGGAATATAGTCTGGATCTTCCTAGCAGTCTAATTATTTTGTTAAAAGAGAGAAAGCATCATCCTTTGACTTAATATTGAACTAATTAAATAAGATGAAACAACTTAAGATGAATGGCAAAAGTAATTAGTTCCAACCAACTTCAAATGAGTAGATATTCTGTGTGTGTAGTCCTCCAAATAAGTGTGTGTGTGTGTTTAAAGAAAATCTGTATTTGGAAACAGGAGATCTTCACAGTAATGTGTTACACAGCCATACATTGCCACACACAAGATAACATCACAAATACTTTTGTGGAGATTGGAATACGAGAATGCTGTGCTCCAGGAGGAGGTGGTGGGCAACATCTCTGTGCTGATTTTTGTCACCATGATCTATGTAGTTTCATCTTGTTTTGTTGCTTTCTCTCCATTCCTTTTAATGTTCGTCATTTTCAAACAGTTGTTTGATTTCATTTTTGACATTGGTTTGAGGCAGTTCTGCATTCCAACTCTTCTATGTACAGACAGAGTCGGAAACTTTCTTTTTATGTGAGGATCTTTTTTGTGTTTTAATAAACCATGAGGTCATAGAGTTAGAATTATAAACAATGTTGAAACAGAGCTTTCAATCTAACGTGTCTCTGTTGACCATACTGTCAACCTGAGGTCGTCCTGTTTGGCTGCATGTGACCATATCCCCTAAATCTTTCTTATTCTATTCCTGTCTAAACAGTAGAATTTTACCCACCTCCTCAACTATATCTGGCAGTTTATTCTATATACACACCACTGTCTGTGTGTAGAAGTTGAGATAGAGTGAAAAGCCTTGTTTTGCAATCTAATCAAAGGGCAACAGAGTTCCAATGCTCTGGCATAATCTTACAAAAATTAATAAAAGAAGAAACTCCCTTCAGAGATACTGAGAGATCGAGGATTACATCCTTTCCTATGGTAATAGTTGCCTCAGCCGCTGATCCCTGAACTACTGTACCAAATAGCCGGCCTCATCGCCATTTATTTTTCTTGTTGTTCCTGCATCTTGGCTAGCAGCAAGAAACCTGCAGCCTCTGAGCCCAGCTGCTGCTCTCTATCACACCTCCTTGACCCCTAGTCTCCATTCCCCGAAGCCTTTGCTGCCTGCAACCCAGCAGGAGGTCTTCAGGCTCCGAGCCCCATCTGGAGCCTGCCTTATCTGGCTCCCCTCGCTCCACCGTGTTTGGCTACCTGTGCTTCTTATTCCATTCCAGCAGGACTGACAGAAGCCGCACCGGCAACAGCGTTCCTTCATCAGAATCCTGGCTGACCTGGACTGAAGTTGCATATCACTTGTCTTTCTCAGACCACCAAGATGCACTCTGCATACTCCATCATCTTGATCGATACCACATTTGAGGTATTGTGCATAGTTTTGGTCACCCAGCTGTGGGAATGATATTTTTAGCTGGGAAGTGTCCAGAAACAATTCATGAGGATGTTCCCAAGACTGCTTGAGTTATTGGAAAGGATGGATAGGCCGAGACTTTTCCTCCTTCAGGTTAGGAGGCTGAGGGGTGACCTGAGAAAAAGTTTGTGACCATAGCTAGGCCCTTTATGATTTTACATATGAAAGTAGATTCACCAAAAGCAGTTGGTTAATCTAGGAGGATTAGTTAATTAGAAATTCTAGAGTAATTTCAAATTACCTGACATAAAAATGGAATGGACTTGTCTTTTTTGTCCATGAGTGCATGTGTGCTAAATTGAGCATTTTATATGTATGGTCAGCCCTTCAGATATTTTAACTTAGGAGCCAAAAGCAAAATAAAATGTGGATGTCAATAAACCACGTTTGAATTTACTGGGATATTTTACATCTGCCAATAATAAAGGTGCACAAAATGTTATTTCATGATTGTCCATGGTAACTACAATGTATAGATTTAAAATATATTTTTATCAGGCAAGAGAATATTGAACAGACAACATTACAGTACAAAACAGTACAGGTTCTTTGGCTTGGCTTCGCGGATGAAGATTTATGGAGGGGTATGTCCACGTCTGTTGTAGGCTCGTTGGTGACTGACAAGTCCGATGTGGGACAGGCAGGCACGGTTGCAGCGGTTGCAAGAGAAAATTGGCTGGTTGGAGTTGGATGTTGGGTTTTTCCTCCTTTGTCTTTTGTCAGTGAGGTGGGCTCTGCGGTCTTCTTCAAAGGAGGTTGCATCCCGCCGAACTGTGAGGCGCCAAGATGCACGGTTGGAGGCGAGATCGGCCCACTGGCGGTGATCAATGTGGCAAGCACCAAGAGATTTCTTTAAGCAGTCCTTGTACCTCTTCTTTGGTGCACCTCTGTCTCGGTGGCCAGTGGAGAGCTCGCCATATAACACGATCTTGGAACGGTGATGGTCCTCCATTATGGAGACGTGACCCACCCAGCGCAGCGCAATTGGGTCTTCAGCAGCGTGGATTCGATGCTTGTGGCCTCTGCCAGCTCGAGTACTTCGATGTTGGTGATGAAGTCATTCCAATGAATGTTGAGGATGGAGTGGAGACAGCGCTGATGGAAGCGTTCTAGGAGCCGTAGGTGATGCCGGTAGAGGACCCATGATTCGGAGCCGAACAGGAGCGTGGGTATGACAACGGCTCTGTACACGCTGATCTTTGTATGTTTCTTCAGGTGGCTGTTTTTCCAGACTCTTTTGTGTAGTCTTCCAAAGGCGTTATTTGCCTTGGCGAGTCTGTTGTTTATCACGTTGTCGATCTTTGCATCAGATGAAAACTACTCAACAATCTAAACCTTCCTATCTCACACCCATAACCTCTATTTTTCTTGCATCCATGGGCCTGAGTAAAAATCTTTTAAATGTCCCTATTGTACCAGCCTCCAGCACCAACCCTGGCAATGCATTCCACAGTATTTAAGTTTTTTCATTTGTGCAAACTAATGTGGTTGCTAACAACTTATTTTTTTAAACCCCCTCCTCCCCCCTAAAAACTGCAAAGCAGTACCACCCTCATCGACTCTGGCCGGTACCACAAGTGGCAGATGACTTTGAATTCGGCAGGGTCATTTACCCCTCCACAGCCGGACTTACAAGAAAAATTAATTCATAAACTTCTTGTCCAGATTGATTTGTAGTATCCTCTGCCACGTCAATTATTTGCACCATCTCCATCTTCTACAGTTCTCTCCCATTTCCATTCTTAGATTTAGCAATATTGATTGCTGGCTTCTTAGAAAGATTGAAACTCAACTTGTTATCTGGTAAAGAATTAGCAAAAGTTAAAGCATCCTGAGCTTTTTCAAAAAATTGATACTGAGCTGGCCCATAAAACACTTTCAACACCGCTGGATATCTAAATGTCGATCTATAACCTTTCTTCCACAGCACCGTCTTAGCTTGATTAAACTCCTTATGTTGCTGTATAACCTCCTGACTTAAATCTGCATAAAATAAAACTCTACTGCCGTGAACCATTATTGGATTCTGATCAACACGAGCTTTCTGTTCAGCAAGACATAAAGTGGTCTCCCAATCCTGATATCTGAAATATCGAATTAAAACCACTCTCCCGGTTGTCCCGGAAAAGGTTTCCTTCTTTACACTCGATGAGCTCTACCCAATTCCAGTCTATCCAGAAATGATTCCATCCCCAATATTTCTGGAATCTATTTACGAAAACATTTCATAGGGTCTTGTCCTTCAATATCCTCCGGAAGTCCAACTATTTTGACATTATTCCATTGACTTTGGTTTTCCAATGAGTCAATTTTTTGCATAAACATATTCTTCTGCATATCCCATCCAGATACTGATTCTTCCACTTGATCCATTCTATCTTCAATTTTCTTACATCTTTCCTGTACTTCATCCACTGCAATCAAACATTTATTAAGATCCCCTTTCATAGCAGCAATTTCTCCACACAGGTCAGATATTATGCCTTTCACTTCAACAAATTGTTCATCAATGTTATGAAAGCCAGTAGTTATATAGGTCATAATATTTTCATTCTGCTTTTTTAACTCTTCAAACATTGTAACCACGTCAGGACTAGGTGAAGGATTTGTTAAAGTAGGTGAAATAGCGGATTTAAAAGGAGAAGCCATTTTTGTAGTTCTGAGCCTACCTTCCATTGCTTCAGCTGCCAACAGCAACAATTTCTAGTCCTCTTCATCCAAAAATTCAACTTGCTCTTCCTCTTCGTCTTCTGGTATTAAAACTTACTCTCTGGCCGCCCTGCTGTGGGTCTGGACCCCAGTCCTCTTCAGACCGATGTGGAGCAGGTCCCCCCGCAGCATAGAACTGGTCCAGCACTTCGCGGAAACGCGACATCGGGCGCATGCCAAGTTGAGTGATAGTGTGCACTTGCTGGCATGTCAGCCCGTGTCAGGACACTTCCGGCAGTGCTGTTTTCCCCGTACCCCTGTGCGGCCCCACTCAACTTGCCATCCCCGGCCACACTAACCACGTCATGCCCGCGGACGTCCTGACCGACGTTGGCGCCATCTTTCGTCATCGACTGGATCCTCGGAGAGGTTGATCTTCTTCAAGTTCCTCCGGAGATGTCCTCTGGGATTTTGGTTCCATACTTAATTGATCTTGGTGCTCCTTCTGTTCAGTTGGCCCAGATTTTTCATTTTTTCCCACAACTTTAATAACTAATTTCTTTTGCTTCTGACCTCTTCCTTTCTTCATTTCTTGCAACCCCAACATTTAATACTTTGTCTGATAACTTCTTAACTTTTAAACAGTCTTTACAATTCGAGCATTAATTAGTCCTGCCAGGGAGAAACAGATCCCCCGTCTTAGTTCTACGCCATCTTGCCACCCACCCCCCCCCCCCCCGTCTTTGTTCTTTGCCATCTTGGCACCCCCCCATGGTTACTAACAACTGTAAGAGAAAATCTGTTCAGCACTGTTGGAATCCCAGTAATAATCGTTGAAGTGAGTGAATCAGCTAAATGTTAAAATGTACCAAGTCCCACACTGGAGACTAGTCAAAGCATCTGTTCAGTTTGATAGCAAGTGTTAATGAAGCAGTTATGTAAAGAGAATCACGAGAGTCAAAATATGACTTCAGTCTATTACATCTTCTATTGAAAATGAAGCATTAAATAATTTAATCCTAACCTTGTCATCAAATCAGCCCAGATTTCTGACCTCTAAATCAATGATCTAAACTTTACAAAGCAACAAACCAAACTAATATTCCTTATAGTGCAATCCAGTGATGCTAATTCACTGTACAATCCAATCATTTTCACTGCACATCTCATAATATGTCCTCCTGATTTGTGTAAAACAGATTATTATTATTTTAAATCCTATCCATCCCTGTTTCTTCCTGTCTACTCTTCCTCTGTTTCCCATTGCAGTATTTCCCGTTAGATTTTCTCACCCGCCCCCTCCCCCCATTTACCAGCTGCATTCTCTCTCTTTGCTATGACTTTTGACCTGCATAGCAGCCTACAACAATTCCCCCTCAGAAAGTATATCCTGCACGATTTTCTAAATATTGCCTCTGGGTACCATAGGCAGAAAGACCATTCTCCTGGAGGTGGCAAATAGGATAACTTGGCATTGAAAAAAGCAGCAAGAGGTAGAGGGACTGCATTAATCACTGGTCTGGAAAATAATGGGATAGGAATGCCCAAGTTTATTTTCATGTCAGAGCTTATGGCTTGAACCTTTCAATGATTAATCTGCTACGATAGTGAGTGTCCAGCTTCCAGTCCTGGTGAATGCCGAATGAACCATAACAAGGGAGAGGGGTGGAGAAACGTTGAGCTTCCAGTACTGTTTTTGTTTAACAGCTAACAATGCTTGGGCAACTGGGTTTCAGATGATGGCCTGCATTGTGCAATGAAAAACTGATGGCTGAAATGAGAGGGCAATTTTGTTGCGCAATCCACTCTGTAGCATTTTCCAGAATGTAAAATGCATACAAAGCAAAAATTGTCCCATCTTTGTAGTTTATGCATTAGAAGACTGTGCAACATAAAATCTACCTGTGCAGTTGTCACGTGTGTGTGTCACTTGTGCTTTCTAAAGACTGAAATGCTATGTATGTAATCTTTTATGCATTAAACATCTGCAGTATTGATAAAACAGTAAGATAGAAAAGCAGTCATTCATATTGAACTATTTCTTATGTATAAACTGTCAATTTTGCTGACATGAATGGGCTAATTTTAGGCTGAATAATTGCTTGGGCTTCTTTCAGGTTCTTGCGAGGCCATATGATCATCAGATGAATAGCCTTGTAAATTAACTCTACTAGTTTTTCGCACTGAGCCACTTTCGGTTACTCTGATGCTCTGACCTACCTGCGATCCAGAATAACTGCTTGGATGAAGAACAAGATGCCTGAACAATTCAAAATCCTGCATGGATCAGGACCTTCAGGGGAAAATACAATTGTACACTATTAATGAAGGTGTCCCAAATTTTGCTAAATTAAGCAAACAATACTGCCAACATAATTAAAGCCACAACTATGGCTTTATGGCTTTTAAATATAATATTAATTTCAGGGAAATTTTCATTTTTGGCCTTATAACTGTAATATCCATACCTGGAACGGGAACTAAATCAAATTAAATGTCCACGGTACTAAAAGGAGAAATTTCCATTCTAAATGTCAGTATTCTGGATTATGATGTTGTTACAAGATCAAACCAGCAACCACAAAGAAGGCATATCTTACAGGGGTAAAGATGAACAATTACTTTATTAACAAAAATTCACCTTCAAACTTTAATTCAAAAATCACCCCTTTTATAACAATCCCCACTGGTTGCTATGCAAATTTCTATAACAGTGTAAAACTAATAAATTCCCTAGCCTAAATATAACATATGTAATTAAAGTCTAAGTCATATTTCTAACCAGCCCATAGAAAAACGTAGACACAAAACAAACACAAAACACACAAAACTTCGATTTCAACTGAAGCAAAAATCATAAACCAAATTCAGTTTGTTTGGTAAACTGAAGCCAAAAGATCTTTGAGAGAGAGAGAGAGAGCACAAAATTCGAAGTTGTCTTGTGTTGCTTGCAGAGAGAGGAACAACTGGCTTGGTACGGATCCTTCTGGCTGCCTTCGGAATTGTTCATTCTTTTTGAAATCCCAACATTCTAAACTGTCCTCAAGACCATGATTCATGCTCTGGGCCTTCTTCCACTCCATAGCACCCCCAGTTGTGGTTTATCATCCAAGTCCAGAAACTTTTTTCATTTTCTGCATGTGCTCAGTCCGTCTCCTACTCTTTCAGCAGTCCATCTTCTCTTTGGCTCTTAAAGGCAAACTGTCACTTTTTAACATAAAACCACACAACACATAGGTCAATACACAGAACAGAACTCTGTAACACCTCCACTGCTAAAAAAAATTGGTCCACAAGAACAAATTCTTAACAATTAATGGAAGTATTTCATAAATAAAATAAAATAAACACTCCATTTGTTTTACAATAAGTATGTGATTAGATTAATTTCTACCCAGATTAACATCTTGACAAACAATCTGCTATTACATTATCTGTCCCCTTTATGTGTGTAATAATTAAATTATACTCTTGTAACATGCAGCTCCAGTTCAATAACTGTCTGTTCTTATATTTCATTTTAGACAGAAAAACTAATAGATTATGATCAGTATATATTATTAACAGTTTTTGAGCAGTACAAATATACACATCAAAATGTTGCAATGCTAAAACAAATGCTAATAACTCCTTCTCAATGGTCGAGTAATTTCGTTGATGGTTGTTAAACTTTTTTGAGAAGTACGAAATAGGATGTTCTACTCCATCACCATCCTTCTTCTGTAACAGTACAGCAGCAACCACTTCGTCACTGGCATCCACGGCTAAAACGAATGCCTTTTCAAAGTTAGGGAACAAACGTACAGGCATAAAATGCCAAAAACGCTTCCTGGCATGAAAGATTTTTCTTTCTTTCCAAGTAGTTTTGTTAATGGGAGTGCAATTACTGTAAAGTTTTTACAAAATCTACGATAGTAGCCAATCATACCTAGCAATCTCCGAAGAGCTTCCTTATTACCGGGGATAGGGACTGCAGTGATAGCCAATACTTTCGCTCCAACCGGTGCCACCTGGCCCTGTCCTACCACATAACCCAGATAAATTACAGTGGCTTGTCCAAACTCACTCTTGTACAAATTCACTGTGAGGTGTGCTTCCACCAGTCTCTGAAATAACTGCTCTAATTCAAGCATGTGTTCTTCCCATGTATCCGTACTAATTACTAAATAATCGATATAGGCTCCTGTGTGTTCTAAACCCTGAATTACTGTATTAATCATTCTCTGAAATGTGCCAGGTGTATTTTTCATCATGAAAGGCATAATATTATACTCATACAATCCCGAAGGTGTAACAAATGCAGAAATCTTCCTGCCTTTTTCTGTCAAAGGAACACACCAGTATCCTTTTCAGAGATCAATCTTTGTAAGAAACTTAGCTTTCCCCACCTTATCTATACAGTCATCTATTCTGGGAATAGGGAATGAATCAGTCTTTGTCACTATGTTTACCTTTCAATAATCTCTACAAAACCTAATTGAGCCATCTGGCTTAGGCACCAGAACACAGGGTGAACTCCAATTTGAACTTGATTTTCGGATGATGTCATTTTTGAGCATATAATCCACCTCTTGATTCAACAATCTGGTCTTTTCCTGATTAACTCAATAAGGATGCTGCTTAATAGGCTTAGCATCACTGATCTCCATATCATGACAAGCCACAGTAATTCTTCTTGGAACATCTGGGAATATATCCTTAAATTTCATAAGTAATGTCTTCATTTCTTCCCATTCTGATTTAGTCAAATGCATTAACTTGGTTTCTAAGTTTTTCAAAACTATGGAATTTTCCAGCCTGGTGCTTATCAGCTTCTGTGCTCCATGACCTTCAATGAAACTTATCTCCTCTATAACTAGTACCTTGGTTGGAATCCTAGTCTTCTCCTCAGTCATTTTCTCAAAGTAAGGTTTAAGCACGTTCACGTGACAGACCTGTGTCTCTCTTCGACGATCAGGCGTCTCAATGACATAGGTGACCTGGTTAAATTTTGATTTCACCTTATATGGTCCTGAAAACTGAGCTCTCAAAGGGTTTTACTGCATTGGAAACAAAACCAATACTTTGTCGCCAGGTTTAATGTCCCTAATTTTTGCTTTTTGATCATATCGAATTTTAATTTTTCCCTGAGCAGTTTTTAAAATTTTCCTTGCCATCTCGCAAACCTGATGTAATCTGTTTTTAAATTTGAAAACATAATCCAACAGATTTGATTGCATATCATTATGTATCCACTGTTCCTTCAACAATAGTAATGGACCCCTGACTTCATGACCAAACACCAACTCAAATGGACTAAAGCCAAGAGACTCCTGAGTTGCCTCTCTAACAGCAAACAATAACAAATGGATTCCTCCATCCCAATCCTTATTATTTTCCATGCAATAAGCCCTCATCATATTTTTCACAGTTAAATGGAACCATTCCAAGGCCCCTTGACTTTCAGGATGATGGGCAGACGGCACAATTTGATGGGCTCCCAATTCATACCCCACCTGTTGAAATAGTCCAGACATAAAATTACTCCCTTGGTCTGATTGAATTTCCCTTGGTAGGCCAAACAGTGTGAAAATTTTTAGCATAGCCTTCACAATCATCTTTGCTTTAATGTTTCTGAGGGGAATAGCCTCTGGAAATCTTGAAGCTGTGCACATGAGTGTTAACAAATATTCATTTCCCGCTTTGATTTTTGGCAATGGGCCAACACAATCCACTATCACTTTGGAGAAGGGCTCCCTGAAAGCAGGGATGGGTTGTAAATGTGCCACTGGTGGTCCTTGATTAGGCTTGCCCAACAGTTGACAAGTGTGACAGGTTCTACAAAAGTTCACAACATCCTTTCTTAATTTCGGCCAATAAAACTGTTTCCTTATCTTTTCTACCATCTTCTTCACTCTAAGATAACCTCCTAAAGGTGTACTATGAGCCAACTTTAATATTTCATTCCTGTAAGTTTTGGGAATTACAACTTGCCTTACTACCCCCCAGTTTTCACTGCAGGTATCGCTTGTGGTCTCCACTTTCTCATCAGTATTCCATCTTGAACAAAGTAACCTACTGGCACAGTTTCAATTTCCTGTTAGACAGAATCTTATCTCTTATCCCAGCAAGATCAGGATCATGCTTTTGTCTAGCTATTAATTCTTCTCTTGACAACAGCAAAGCTGGATCCTTAGGTTTGTCCTCAATGCTTGCCTTCACTACAGGATCATCACAGACTTTCTCAACCTCTACCTTTTTTCTAGACATGGCTCTAGTAATGGCACATGCAGGGTAGATTTCCAAATCATTTTCGGACTGATAAACCAATGGCTAACTTGTGAGTTTCACTGCAGGTATGACTTTACCCTCTGCTAAATAATTTCCTAACAAAAGAGAAACTCCATCCACCGGCAGGCTTGACCTTATCCCTATCGTAACCAGGCCATTAACTAAGTCTGATTTCATCACTATTCTATGCAAAGGTATAGGCTCTGCTTCATTACCAATGCCTTTAATTAAATTCACATCTCCAGTATCGGTCTCCTCACCAAAATTCAAAACGTTGCTTAATACAATCGATTGGCTGCTCCAGTATCCCGCAGGATTTTAATTGGCACTTGATTGGATCCTTCTTTAACCGAAATGAAACCTTCAGTCATGAATAGTTTAAAAATATCCCTAACTTTCTCATTCTGAACGTAGGCAGTTGGTACCACCCCTTTCTCTTTCTTCCTGTTCAGTACAGGAAAATTTGCTATTATGTGCCCTGGCTTCTTACAATAGTCGCAAATAACACTCGAAAATTTTTCCTTCACCCATTTCTCTTCCTTTAACCTCACTTCTAGATTTTCTTTTTACTCTACTTGGATTATCAGCAATATTTCTTTGAAAGGTTTTCCCTGGTGTCCACTTAGAGTCATGGGTTAAAGGATATTCCTCTGCGAATTTAGCCAATTCTTGCCAAGTTTTTATATTTTTCTCTGCCAAGTACACTTGAATATCGTCAGGAACACAATTTTTAATCTCCTCAATCAGAATGATTTCCCTCAATAAATCAAAGTTATTTTCTACTTTCATTGCTGCACACCACCGATCAAATCACACAACCTTCCTATAAGCAAAATCCAGGTAAGATTGGGTTGCTACTTTTTTTATAAACTCCTGAACTTTTGTCTATAAGCCTCTGGAACTAGTTCATAAAATCAGAGTATAGCCTGATTTACAAATTCGTAATCAGCTGCTTGTTGTACAGTGAGACCTGAGTACACGAGTACACCTGTTGGGCTTTCCCTTTAAGAACACTTTGTAGTGTTCTTGTAATTTACAGCTACTTTCTCAAAATGCTGAACCTACTGGTCTATTTCAACTTCCTCAAATGGATGAAGTAACCTCACTTCTCTACTGACCAGAAACCTCTCCTCCTGACCAGCATGTGGGTTTTGAGCTTCTCCCTCTCCTTGGGTTAGGGTCTGCCTCAATTTAGTTAGTTCTAACTCATATTGCTATTTTTTCTCTCCCTCCTCCCTTGCAGCTGCTCTTTCCTCCATTTCTGCCTGCCTTACTGCTTCCCTTTCGGCTTTCCTTTCTGCCTCTCTTTTTTTCCTCTCTCTCTTCCCTTCTGCCTGCCTTACTGCTTCCCGTTCGGCCTTCCTTTCTGCTTCTCTTCTTTCCTCTAACTCTAGTTTTCTCAAAGCCAACTTTATTTCCTCTGAAGTTTTCTCCTTTGGAAACTGTTGTAATTCAGCTTCTTCAATACCCCCTTTCGCACATAGTGCTTAACAATCTTTCGGGCAGTTTCCTTTTTTTTCATCCCAGTTCTTACTGTATGAAGTTTTAACTTGACAACTATAACCATCAGTTCTGACTTTTTAGCCATTTTTAAATTAACCACTGAAGGGTTAGCGATGAACTGGTCAATATTCATAGTTCCTGATTTTTCTGCTGGTGATTTATACCCTCACCGTTTATTTTTAATTTCAAGCTGGAGGTTGAGTCAAACTCAGTTGACTGATAATTAAGCACCCCTAAAGGTTCCAATTGGTTTGATCCCGGACAATGTCCCCAAATTATGTTACAAGATCAAACCAGCAACCACAAAGAAGGCATATCACACAGGGGTAAAGATGAACAATTACTTTATTAACAAAAATTCACCCTCAAACTTAATTCAAAAATCCCCCCTTTTATAACAATGCCCACTGGTTACTATGCAAATTTCTATAACAGTGTAAAACTAATAAATTCCCCAGCCTAAATATAACATACGTAATCAAAGTCTAAGCTTCACTTCCAACCAGCCCACAGAAAAACTTAAGACACAAAACACACAAGACTCACAAAACTTCAATCTCAACCGAAGCAAAAATCAAGAACCAAATTCAGTTTGTTTGGTAAACTGAAGCCAAAAGATCTTTGTGTGTGAGAGAGAGAGAGAGCACAAAATTTGAAGTTGTTTTGTGTTGCTTGAAGAGAGAGGAACCACTGGCTTGGTCCGGATCCTTCTGGCTGCTTTCAGAATGTTCATCCTTTTTGAAATCCCAACATTCTAAACTGTCCTCCAGACCATGACTCATGCTCTGGGCCTTCTTCCATCCACAGCACCCCCAGTGGTAGTTTATCATCCATGTCCAGAAATTTTTTTCATTTTCTGTACATGCTCAGTCCATCTCCCACTCTCTCAGCAGTCCACCTTCACCTTGGCTCTCTAAGGCAAACTGTCACTTTTTAACATAAAACCACACAACACAGAACTCTGTAACAATGTTCATTGAAGTTTAAAATATATCCCTGCAATTTGAATAATCTAATCATTGATTCCTCATTCAAGATATTTCTAGTTTTAGTGTACATATTCTGTAAATCCTCGTGGGTCTTATTCAGGAAATTATTTTTATCAAACATTGATAAGATTCTTAAGTTTTGAACTTCAATTTAGGCTTTCAGTGTCAAGTGAAAATATCATCAGATGATTGCACTACTTTTCCCCAGTAATGTGGACCAATTCACCTTATTTGAGCAAATAACAAAAATCAGTCTGCAGGAGAAACTCAGAAGGTGAAGCAGCATCAGAGAGAGAGAAAGAATTGTCAACATTTCAGTTTGGAATCCTTCATCAAGACTTGGTGAAGGGTCCCCACTCAAAATGTTGACAGTTTTTCTCCCTCTGATGCTGCTTGGCTAGTTGAGTTACACTAGCAGAATGTTTTTTGCTCCAAATTCCACCATCTCCAGTCTCTTGCATCTCTTTGATCCAATCGCTGACACTGAAAACCTTGGTAGGCGAAATCCAGCAGCCATAATCTTGTGGTCAAACTTGGCTGAAACAGCTATTGACTCATCTGAAGTGCATTTACTCAGTACTGTTCATTAACTAAATTACCAAAATTTAATTTAATTGGCTGGCTGCATTTCATCATGTTACTTGCTGCATTAATTAATTACCTTCCTCCATTTAATTTACGAGCTCGCTAGATTTAAAAAAAAATATCCATGGTATAAAATGAATCAGTCTTGTATTTCTTTTGTTGTAAATATTAATGTTCTAGAAGTTTGAGTTAATTTTAATAAACTTACCCTCTTATTCTTAAATATCAACATAGATCAGTTTACATGGCAATTTACATGGTAAAACAATTTAGCAAATTAACTGTAAGTAATCCATTAAAGATCTGTAGTTTAATCAATTCCTGGTAGATCTCAAAAGTTCAAAGGATTTAAGACAGATTTCCATGTTTTTGTTGGTAATATTTGTCTTATATAATCAATGATCTGAATGATAATGTGGTAAATCGAATCAGCAAGTTTGCATTGAGGACAGTGAGGAAGATTTTCAAAGCTTGCAGAGGGATCCGGACCAATTAAGAGAATGGGCCGAAAGTGGCAAATGGAGTTTAATTCAGACAAGTGTGAGGTGATGCATTTTGGAAAGGCACTCCAAATGGTATGGCACTGAGGGGTGCGGAAGAACAGAAAGATTGGGAATACAGGATCATGGTACCCTGAAGGTGGCATTGCAGGTGGACAGGGTTGTAAAGAAAGCTTTTGGCATTTTAGCCTTTATAAATAAAAGTATTGAGAATAGTAGTTTGGATGTTATGTTGAGGTTGTATAAGATATCGATGAGGCCAAATTGGGAGTATTGTGTGCAGTTTTGGTTGCCAAACTACAGGAAGGATATCAGTGATTGAGAGAGTGCAGAGAAGATTTACTAGGATGCTGCTGGGTCTTCAAGAGTTGAGTTACCGGGAAAGATCAAACAGGTTAGGATTTTATTCCTTGGAGTGAAAAGAATGAGGGGAGATTTGATAGATGTTTACAAGATTATGAGAGTGGATACGAGTAGGCTTTTTCCACTTAGATTGGGCTGAGATAAATACGGGAAGTCATAGTTTTAAGATGAAAGGGGAAAAGGTTTAGGGGGAACGTTAGAGGAAAGTTATTCACTCAGAGTGGTGGGAGTGTGGAATGAGCTGCTATCTGATGTAAATGCGGGCTTGATCTTGAGTTTTAAGAATAAATTGGATAGATACATGGATGGTTATGGAATGGGAGCAGGTCATTGGGACAAGTGGAATGATGGTTGGCACAAAATAGAAGGGCCAAATGGCCTGTTTTCTGTGCTGTAGTGTTCCATAGTTCTATATTGGACTTGAGGCTGCACTATTTTCAGTAACCTGCTGCAATGTCATTAAACTATGAGAGCTTCACAAAATACATTTCTCCTGAACCTTTTCTTTCATATCCTTCAGCCAGAGAACAAATGTTTGGGAGTCCATCCGGAAAAAAATAGAATGAAATTGTACAGCTCTTTATCGTTTATGTGTCCCAAAGAGCTATAAATTGAATTTGTGCACTAGTAATAATGCAAATCTTATAATAGTATGATAAATTAAGTAAGTCAATTTATACATAAGTATGTCCCACAGATGGAATCAAGATAAATAACAACATAATCTTTTAATACTATTGGTGGAGGAATAAATATTCACCAGGAGAATGGGAATCCTCTTTCATCTTAACATTATTATTGGGTATTTTACATCCTGCGAGAAGGCAGTCCAAGCCACTCTTTCATAGTTTAACAGCATTGTCAATGTCCATTCAGCCCACTGCAGCCATGCTGGTTCTTAATAGACCAATCTTCTCCTCTTCAGTAGAATTATTAAGCTGTGTCTCAGCTGAAATGGAGCCATCAACTGTGGTGCAGTATTTCCACACAGCATTGTAATATTAACCTAGATTATGGTTCAACATGTGGAAAAATGTTTGAACTCTATAGCACTCAGTCAGGCAACAGAGAAGAGCCATGACTCTTGTGATGTATACTGATTAACCATCTGGCCATTACAGATTGAATTATTCACATTAATGAAATAATGCTTTTTCTTGTCTACAATTGTGTTATTGTCTTGCTTGACTATAAGTAGTGATGAATAATTTTGATCAGATGGAAAGATGCTGTCCTGCCCATTTATAATCAGTGGGTTTTTGAATTTTTTTTGATTTATACAGACTCAGTAAACCATAAACAAATCAACTTGATATAGAAAAATATATATATATAAACCCCCACACACACACACACACACACACACACACACACACACACACACACACACACACACACACACACACACACACACACACACACATCTTCCCTCCCTACCTCTCTCCCTTATACAATTGATGAAGCAGTCAATAAACTTACAATACAGAATCAATTAACTACCCTTTCCAGTTTTAAAAATATCTATAGTTACATGACATGATGTCGTATCAAACTTTGGAGAAAATTAAATGTTTAACGAGTGTTTTAAATTTAAATTTTTCTAATCTTTGGGGCTCCTTTTTGAATTACTTTCATAACCTTTAATGGGAATGATAATTATGTAACTTGTGATTCACGTGGATTTGCGTTTCTTATTTTTACTTTTCTTTCTTTGGCTTGGCCTCGCGGACGAAGATTTATGGAGGGGTAAAGTCCACGTCAGCTGCAGGCTCGTTTGTGGCTGACAAGTCCGATGCGGGACAGGCAGACACGGTTGCAGCGGTTGCAGGGGAAAATTGGTTGGTTGGGGTTGGGTGTTGGGTTTTTCCTCCTTTGTCTTTTGACAGTGAGGTGGGCTCTGTGGTCTTCTTCAAAGGAGGTTGCTGCCCGCCGAACTGTGAGGCGCCAAGATGCACGGTTTGAGGCGATATCAGCCCACTGGCGGTGATCAATGTGGCAGGCACCAAGAGCTTTCTTTAGGCAGTCCTTGTACCTCTTCTTTGGTGCAACTTTGGAATGGTTTAGGGCTTGGATTATATAGTCATATTTTTAATTTTTCAATTTTTTTCATTTTATTCAATATATCCTTGAACTAATAATGTTACAACTGTAATCAGTGTTATGCTTCAATCTCTTTTCTGTATATATGGATTGTTATATAAAAACTTAATTAAAAAATATTGAAAAAGACTAGTGATCAAGAGCAGGAATGATTTTACCCATCGCCAGTAGCAGGACATAATATAGAGAAATGCAAGAATTATTAAGCTGTGCCTCAGCTGAATGCTGGAAACTAGACAATGAGAAGCTGAAAGGACTCAGCCATTCATGGAGCATCCATGGGTCATTCTGTGTTTTAGGTGTGCTATAGAGGTTGGTTCCTTTTTACATTCTACTTGGCTTTTCACAAAGTTCAGGCCCTTCTGGTTTGACTTCTGTGACACCCTAACCATGATCATAGAGTCACCTTCCCAGTAGACCAAGAGTAGATCACTGATTAATTCTCAAATTAAATTCACAGAAATTGCCTTAAGTGTGGCCAGGAAGTGCATAGCAGTAACGTGGAAGTCTGACTCCCATCTACTCATGGATAGGTGATCTTCGGAGATGAATAGCTGCATCCCACTTGGAAAGGTCACTTACAATCTCAGGAAGGGATATTTCCTTCCTAAAAATCTAGCGGCCTTATTTAGAGCATATAGTTACCTCACTGGCACCATTATAGGGTTACGGTCACTACTGACTAGCCAGTCGACCTCTGTAAAGATTTTAATATGTTTCCATAGGTTTTACTCTTTACGCAAACAATGGGAGTTTTTTTTTGTGTTTCGTTTTCTTCGTTCCTTCTCTGTTTAATAGGAGAGGGGTTCTCGATGTTTCGTATTTGGAATGGTTGTTTTTTCTTTTTTTCATAAATTTTAGTGCAAACACAGTTCCCTACTACCACAAATTTTGCAGTCGAGTATCCCGCATCTGGGGACATCGCAGGTGTCAGCACATCCAAAGGGCTGTGGGATAGCTTCGTCCTAGGAGAACTGCCTTATTGATCACAATCTCCCCTGCCAGGTAACTTTTTGGTATGATTATTGATTGTTAAATATATTTAAAATGATAAATAAAATATTACCAAAAAAAGTCAATGCTTCAAGTCGGATCCCTTTTACCCATTTCTCTAGATGCTGCCTTACCTGCTGAGTCCCTCCAGGCTTCTCGTTGTTTGCAGCCATGTATTTAAAATTGGACAACTTGATATAGAACAGTGAGCCTTTTATGTATTTTGTACGATGATGAATTTATTGTCATAGATATTGTACAATGTACATAGACACCAAATGTCCTACTTGATGAAGCTGACAAGCACTTTGTAAAATAGAACCACTATAAAAATAACTTTAAAAAAACACAACAATGATAAGGTTAATTGAATTAATAAACAACAATAAATACAAAAATAGATAATAAAAGTTCATAGTTATCCTAGTGCAAAAATGTGACAGCCATAGGGCAGGCTCTTTATCACGTTTAATTCACTGTATACACATTTAACACTATGTAATACTTAATCTCAAATCTGCAATATTGTTTACTATTCTAATTTAACCAGTTCTGCAGCAATTGTGGAGTGAAGTGGAGCGTCAGATCAGAATTTTCCTGTGGTATCCCACAGTCACAACGAGTGGCTGGAAACAAGATGATCTGTGGCTGAACAGGATATTCAGTCAGTAATATACAATGTCGTTCCTTGCAACCATCAGCCCAATAAACTCTTGTCACTGCCACTCCAACCGGGTGGTGGATTGGCAATTCAGTTCATGCCACATGACCCTGCCTTCTGTTGTTGTCTGTCATAAAATTATTCTCTTTCTCAGAATTATTAAGTTCCTATGACCTTCGTCCATGTGCACTATGTGCAAGAGTAAGATTGAAATGTGTGTCAAATCTCATTTTGGGAATAAATTGATAAAAAGCTATTTCGTGTTCATATTTTGGTTTTGTTCAGCATATACATAGCATGCTGTATTCCCTTACATCGATTGGCTTCCCAACACCCCACTTCACAAAAAAATATATTCTGATGGACTAGTCATCATCCATATCATCAGAATTTATTGTCATGAACAAGTCATGAAATTCAGTGTTTTGCGACAGCATCATAGTATGAGTATTTGTATTTTAGCCATCTGACAACATTAGTATAAATAAAAAAAAAATAAAAACAGTAGAGCAAGAAAATTAAGGCAGTGTCATTGGTTCATTGATTATTCAGGAATCTGATGGCAGTGGAGAAGAAGCTGTCCTTGTGCCGCTGAGTGCTTGTCTTTAGACTCTTGTACCCTTTCCCCAATGGTAGCAGAGTGAAGAGGGCATGGCCTGGGTAGTGTTAGGTCTGCTTTGTTCATGAATGAGTGAGACAAACACCAGGCTGAGTCGAAATCAGGGTTCTTTGTTCTTTATTACCGGATTGTAACACTTGCGACCAACCAGGTTAGTCGGAGAATGCATTCTGCCGTTATCAGCAAAATGGTGATTTTTTATACCCTTGGATACGTGCTTAGAACATCATCATATCATTACTTGTCCAATGACTAAAACTGTTGCTATCCTTTCCCTGCTAGCTTCCTGCCTCTCAATCCATCAATGTCTCTCTTATCTTGTAAGTACAAGGATGCATTTACATCTTGTTACAGCCCTGTACATTCCCATCTCATGATGTTTTACCTAACAGGAGTACAAGGACACCTCCCCTTCTTGTTACAGCCTTGTACAGGGTAACTCCCTACACATTCCCATCTCATGATGTTTTACCTTACAGTAGTGAGGGTCTTTGAGGATAGAAGCTGCTTTTTTAAGACACCGCCTCACATAGATGTCCTCATTGGAGTTAAGTCTGATGCCTGTGATGTTGCAGGCTAAGTTAACAATCCTCTGGAGCTTATTCTTGTCCTAAGAATTGTTTTCCATACCAGGCAGTGATGCAACCAGTCAGAATGTCTTCCACAGTACATCTGAAATGCAAACAACCGGGTGGCACAGTAATGCACGCCATCCACTACTGAATGTGTGGAGTTTGCATGTTCTCCAAGTGACTGTGTGGATTTCCACCTGCTGCTCCAGTTTACTCCCACATCCCAAAGACATGCAGGCTGCTTTGTTAATAGACTACTGTAAATTGCTCAGAGTGTGTAGGTCAGTGGTTCTCAACCTTTTTTTTCCACTCACATACCACTTTAAGTATTCTCTGTGTCATCATGAGGGATTGCTTAAGGTGGTAAGTGGGTGGAAAGAAAAAGTTTGAAAACCACTGTTTTAATTGTACCTAATTGACTCGCTATATGTACGGTTTTGTTAGCTCCAAAGGAAAGGGGCCAATGACAATTTTTCTCAAGAAAAATATTTCAGTAACAATTGGGTCTAGAGCAGTGATTCTCAACCTTCCCTTCCCACTCACATACCACCTTAAGCAATCCTTTACACAAAGCACTCATGACATAGGGAAAACCTAAAGTGATACGTGAGTGGAAAGAAAAAGGTTGAGAACCACTGGTGTCGGTGAACGATTGAATACTGGAAGAAATGATGGGGAGAATAAAATGGGGTTAGGATCACTCTGAATGGTTGCCTGTGGTTGGCGCAGACTTGAAGGGCCCAGACATCTGTTCCATGTCATAAAACACTGGTTTTAGTAAAATACATGGCATTTGGCATCATATTTGTGGCACTTCCACTTTTAAAGATCAGAATGAAGCAAACTTTAATACAGACAAGCATAACCATATTTAACACTGCCATTTCTCATGTAATGCATAGGCCCCAGGCATGAGAATGCCTGGGGCCCATGCCTGGGGCCTATGTGCACACTTCCAGCAGTGGGTGGCATGCAAATGTCCAGAAAGTTTGGTAATCTTCATTGTCACTTTAAATTGACCTCTCTTAAAATTTATCATTTAAGGCTTGGGACACTGGACATGAAGTGAAGGTCAGAGTTACATTTTTACAGCAGTCTCAATCCCACCCACCTACAAAATTTCCAAGAAGCCTTCAGCCTCTTATCTGCCAATCACTCAGCTTTGATTTCTGCTATTGTTGACCTCCTCACTCTCCATCAAGCCTTAAACAATGGCTCCTTCCTTCCTTGATTATAATGGTCTTCCTCTCGTTTTTGAATATTTTATTTAAAATTTTCTCCATAAATGCAGTAACCAGAATTATTATAGTAATACAGGTTCCAAAAGAAATAAATCAAGAGTTACATACATGCTAGTATTCATCCCCATTTCAAAACCACTCCCTTCCAAACCCTCCTCCCTCAAAATAGTTAATATAAAATATATAATATAGCTATAGAAACATAGAAAGAAAAGGAAGAAGAAAGAATTTTTTTCTGAATTGCACAGAGAGATGTCATCTAACACGTATATAAAAGTTTTTCAATACAATTCAGAGAAGAATAGAGGCATAAGGACATTATTACAAATTTAAGCCTAATATTTGGGTGTATGTGCAAAATTTGGAAAAAAATGAATATTTATTTCTCAAGGTATATGCAATTTTTTCTAAAGGAATAAACTTTGAATTTCTGCATGCCATCTTGGCATACCTAAAAAGAAATCTGATTTCCAAGTAACTGGAATACATTTCCTTAGCACTTCGAGCACTACTTTAACAAATTCCAATTAATATATTGATAGTTTTAGTTTAGGCCTTGTTCCTTCAATATTTCCTAATAAAAATAAGGCCAGATTTCACAGAAAAGCAAGTCCTGTAACTTGTTCTAAAAAATTCCATAACTCCACTCAAAAAGATATTACATAAGGACAAGACCAAGTTGAATGCAAGGAAGTTCCTACATCTTCATCACATCTAAAGCATTGATCAGATAAATCTGATTTTATTCTATTTCAATTTCTGTGGTGTAAGATAGAGCTGATGTAAAAAAAATTATACTGAATTAATCTAGATCATACATTAATAAGTATGAGGTCGTACAATCCCTATACAAATCTGCCCATATTTTCTCATCAATTGCAATATTCAGATCTATTTCCCACCTTTGCCTAGATTTATGAACTCTTCTTTTAAAAGTTCCTACTTAAAATAAAGAGTATATCATAGAAGTCAACATTTTAACAATTCCTCTTCTAATAAGAAGTTCTACTTCAGTACAACATGCTTGGTCCTAACTTATCCCTCAAATATGCTCTTAGTTGGAAATAACAAAAAGGTTTGTTATGGGTTATACCATATTTATTTCTCAATTGCTCAAATGATATTAATGGGCCCTTTTCGATTAGATCTATCTAACAATGGATCTAAACAGAAATTAAAATCCCCTCCTATTAAAATATTCTCATGTACCTTTGCAAGATTAAGAAATGTTTCTTGAATAAATTTTCATCATCAATATTTGGAGCACACAAATTTTAAAAAGTCCACAATTCACAAAATATTTGGCAGTGTACCATTACATATGTCCCTGCTGGGTCTATCATAACATTTTGATTTTTAATTGGTAGATTCTTTTAATCAAAATTGCCAAACCTCTTGCCTTAGAATTAAACGAAGAAGACACTATATGCCCAACCCAAATCCCTTTTTAATTTCAAATGTTCTTTCTCAGTTAAATGTGTTTCTTGAAGAAAGGCCACGTCTACTTCCATTTTCTTAATATATGTTAACACTTCTTCCTTTTTATGGTTCCATTGAACTCATTAACATTAAAATTTACAAACTTCATTACCTTACTCATCTCATTAAGAATAACCAATCCCCCTCCATTAACTCCCCCCAGCAAGTCTCCTCTAATTCCAGTAAGTAATATTTCATGTGCCAGTATGCATCTCCTCCAGCAATTCAAATAGAAGAAAAAAGCACAAATTAAAATACAAAGAATATATACTCTCATACTTATTAACTATACTGATATAAAAGAAAACCCTCCCGATAAGTGCCGTATAAATATACACTACCTCTCACCACTTTATGGGTTGTGACTAAAGTCACAAAAGCACACATAATCCCACAGCAATCAGCACTCCCCACTTCTCCCAACTCCCTTGAAACATTAAATACATCAACTTTAATTAACTAATTACCACAATTAAAGTAGTTCCCTGGAAATCAAAGAAGAGAGAAGAGAAAAATTAATAATTTACATTTCTTCCATCTTACAGACTTCCCCTTTTCCAGTAATAATGAAATAGGGGGGAAAAAAAAGCAAATGGTTCATCCCATCAAAGATACAGTATCTTCTTGGAGCTGCGCTCTAGGGAGACTCCAAGCAAATTCTTCCTCTTAAGCAAAGTTAGAAAAGAATCTATTCTGGTTTCCAGGCATGAAAATCTTCAAAGTTGCGGGGTAGCGAAGAACAAATTTATAACCTTTTTCATAAAGAACTTTCTTTGCTGGATTGAATTCTTTCCTGCTCTTCAATAAATCTTCACTTCAGATTGGGATAGAATAAAATTCTGCCTACCTCCCATTGTAATGGGCCTTGCCATTCCCTTGCCCCTCTCACAGCAAGACTTAAAACCTTCTCTCTGTCTTGATAACGCAGGAACTTAATTAATATAGAACATGGTCTATGATTTGGAAGAAGCCTTGGTCCCAGACCCTTATGAGCTCTTTCAATTTCAAATGAATTTTCAAAATTTTGCTCTCCCAAAACTTCAGGAATCCAATTTTGGAAAAGAAGTACAAATTGCATCTAGACCTTCTTTTCCTTTCGAAAGGTCTACTATTTTAATCTTATTTCTTCTGCTGAAATTCTCCAGTACATCCACTTTTTCTAAAAGCTTTTGATTCACTGTAATTAAACTAGTAGTTGTATTTTCTACATTTGATTCTATGTCTTCAACATGTTGCATATCGTCCTGTATTCTTGCAATTTTCTCATCCTTTTTCTCCAACCTCCATTTTATTCACAACATCTAACATTTATTAGTTTCCCCTTTCATTTCTTCTTTCATTTCAGCCTTCAATCCTTCCCCTTTCATTACTTTAAACTGATGCATTATAAATGTGGCTAATTCTTCTACTTTAGCCTGTGAAATAATTTTAGTTTCTTCAATTACCTCCTCTTTCTGTTGTTGTTCTTCATCTTCAGCCACCGATCCCTCTCTGGAGCCCGACTCTTCTTCTTCAGGTACCAAGGTAGAGGTTCCTGACTTCTCAATACTTTGCTGCCCTACTCCCAGTCATGCCTTGTGTTTTCCAAAACCGTGCATGTTTGACTTCTCGCGCTCAGTTCCAGGTTCCTCTCTGACGCCATCTCTCCATTGTTGCGGATGGGAGACATCGGTAGAGGGCCCTTCGAAAGGTTCATTCAATTGGGGGGCAGCCCGAGGACTAGATCCGTACTTCAACATCAAGGGCCTCAGTCTCTTTTTTTCTCATTGGGCTCCAGACGCAGCTGAAGGTAGTTTATCTTTTTTCCGGAGGCATTTTTAATTTAAAGTAGATCCTTTATCTGGACATCTAAAATCCGGAAAGCTCCAAAAACCGGACTTTTTTGTGGAGCACTTGTTTGGTGACCCGACTCGCGCAGGTATGATGTGGCAACGCTTGAATGGTAGCCCGCTACTTACCGTCAAGTGTCAATTGTGGCTCAGCAGTGGTAGAGAGAAGCCGTCCATTTGCTGTTCACTGTCTTTATGTTGTTTCTTGTGACTTTGTATCTAAAAATGTGAAAAAGACTTGCAGAAACCTGAATGGATAATAGCGAGAAAAAGAAAAGGAAACATTTTTTCATTATCAATAACGCAGAAAGTGGAGTTACTACAGAAACTTGATCGTGGTGTGTCTGTGTGCCGGCTCACTGAAGAGTATGGCATTGGAGTTAGCATTGTGTATGACTTAAGGAAAAGAAGGACAAATTACGGAAGTTTACTAGTAACCGTGATGACCACAAACTTATGAAAAATAGGAAAACATAGGGCAAAAAATGAAGATATTGACTGTGTGATGAAAGAATGAATTCAACAACGAAGAAGGGAACATATGCTGCTTGTTAGTTATGGAACAAGCTAGAATGTATCATAAAGAATTGAACATTGAAGGAGAGTGTCAATATTCAGAAGGTTGGTTGAACAAATTTAAGAAGCATCATTATGAAGCTGCGGAAAATTACATCGTTGAATTTGCCAAGATCGTATCCGATGAAAACCTTTCTCCTGAACAGATTTACAATGCTGATGAAACAGATTTGTACTGGCGCTACGTTCCAAGAAAAACTTTAACATCGGCAGATGACACAGCACCAACAGGTTTTAAGGATGCTAAGGAAAGGTTAACTATTCTTGGATGTGTCAATGCAGCAGGCACACACAAGGTGAAGTTGGCAGTCACTGGAAAAAGCCAACGTCCGAGATGTTTGAAAGACGTACTTAATTTACCTGTGCATTATTACGCAAACAGGAAAGCATGGGTTACCCGAGAAATATTTTCTGACTGGTTCAATAACCACTTCGTACCAGCGGCACGAGCTCATTGTAGACAAGCTGGACTGGAAGAAAAGCAAAATTCTATTGTTCCTGGACAACTGCTCTGCACATCCCCCTGCTGAACTTCTTGTGAAAAATAATGTTTTCAGCGTTTACTTGCCTCCCAATGTGACATCTATTTTACAGCCTTGTGACGAAGGAATTTTACGCTCTCTGAAGAGCAAGTATAAAAATCATTTTATGAACTGTGTGTGCTTGAAGCAGTCAACAAAGACTTAAGTATGGACTGAAAGAGTTCACTCTTAAGGATGCCATTTACGCAGTTGGTACTGCTTGGAATGATGTTGATAAATCAACACTAACAAATGCTTGGCACAGAATTTGGCCAATAATGAAGTTTGATGAAAACGATCCTATCGTTGATGAGTTCGAAGGATTTTGTGTCACTGATGAGAAGAAGATGATATTAGACCTTCTAACTTATGCTAAAAGTGCATTGGATGGAAGTCTAAGTAAGCTAGAAGAAACGGACATTGAAGAAATGCTAAACATTGACAATGATGCATCTGTTGTGCATTCCTTGAGTGATGGGGAAATTGCTGAAATGGTGTTAAGTATGGATAAGAATGAAGGTAAGAATAGTGAACACAGGTGAAAAAATTCATCTAGATGATATGGTGAAACTTTGTGATCAGTTAATAGCTGGCCTTAAACAACGTGCATTTATCAGTGAGCAACAGATTATGGGAGTTTACTCAATTAAAGAGACATTGCTTAGACAAAAACCAATGCTGATGAGGCAGGTGAGACTTGAAGAAGTCTGTAAAAATGCCTTCTCTCATAGTGCTACTTCATCACTTAAGAGTCCCATTCCTGACACATCATTGGAAATTTGCCTGCAATCTGATTACGACATTGGTGACTCTGACGGACTCTCTTCCACAGCTCAACTGCAACCACATATTTAGCCTAGTTTGAACAAATGTATGGCTATAGCTTATAAATAAACTGTAATGGTATTTGTATTCTTTTTTTATTCAAATTAGTGTGAATACTCATGCGTCTCTCTACAGAAATATTGCGGTAATGTTTATACTTATGGATTGTGTATTTTCGTTTCAAATTATCCCACTACAGGTATTTCATTATTCATTGCCAGTATATTACTCTATAAATAAATTGTAATAATGTTTTTCCACTGATTGTGAGTATTCATATGTTCTTGCTGCCGTAGTAGGACGTCTGTTTTGATGTCTAGTTTACAGTCAGTTTTTCGTTCCGAAATCCGGAAAAATCCGAAATTTGGAACATGCTGTCCCCCAAGGGTTCCGGATAAAGGATCGTGTACTTGTATTTAAAAGTATTTTAAAGATATTGATTAATTTAAAACATTAGTTAATTAACACTTTTTAACTAATTTACCAAGGGAATCAGGACCTTATGTGCTGATCCTATGGTATCACGTGACATCCCCCCAATTGTCTTTCTCTCCACCCACCAATAGCAGCCATTCCCTCTTCTCTGTCGCTCGCCCCCCCCCCCCCCCAATTATCAGGGAATGATCCTCAGGATTCTGCGCTGAAGTCTTATACTTCTATTTTTGCAATTTGCTTGACTGCCAATGAGAAATGCAAGAATTGAAATGTAGTTCTGCCAACCACATCTCTAGCCATACTGGGTTTCACCTGTGCAGTTACCCCAGTCTTGGGCATATCAACTTTACAGATTCTGAAAATAAGAGAAGTACAGGTATGATTTTAACCACCCAGGCTTTGATTTAGGGGCAGATATGAAAAGGAAGTAGAGCTAGGGGAATTCAGGACTCCAAGCTCTTGCCAGATCTGGTTCAATATGAATGGTCAGATAGGGAGGGATAAGTGAGTTGGAAGCCAGGATTTTTCATGGGGTAGAAATTATGGCTTCAGTTTTTCTGTGAATGTTGGAAAATGTTGTCAGCAGGTAATCCAGCGGATTGGCTATGGTCCTAAGTTTAGATCTAGTGGTGAAGTTGGAGTTTAATGTCAGTATCCACATATTATGTAAATGATGGATAAGGAAACCAAAAAAAGCAATGGCAGAACATGGATACCTCCGTTAATCTTTTCTGCTAAGACTCAGGTCCCAGCTTGAACCAGTTGCATTGAGATAGCTCTTGCCTGTATGACAGCTATTTCCAGAGCCCCATGAAATAAAAGTCAACTTACCTACACCACTGCTTTAGCTGTGTATTCACTTCCAAATTCTGTTTATCTTTTGCACATGACTTAGGTAAAAGCCCAGGCATTATGACATTCTTTAATTTGGTGCTTCCCAAATAGGATGTCTTCATTTCTCTTTTCTACATTCTTTGTTGAAACATATCTTCCATCTGCTTTCAGGGAAGCTCAAGATTTCTTTCTCTCTTTTATCATGTAAAGGACATATGATCCTGGAGTTTTGATCAATCTTACAGAGGATTCTGTCTCCCTAATTACCTCATCACTTTTTTTTCCCTTTCTCCTTTCCCCTCTGGAAGGTTTGCTGTTCAAAAGTGCAATGGTCTGAATCCTAACTTTTTGACACCCTTTACCTCAGTATTTCTGCATACCTCAATCCTCTCCCCCCAGTAGGCTTCCCTTAAGTGTACACTAGTCTGTATCATTAACTCCATTCTTATTCTATTCGTCCCTGTCAGAAGTGATGGAGGACTGGTACAATATTTCCAGATAAGGTGTGACAGTAGTCATCAGTTAAGGAACTCAGTGCAGCAGAAAGGAAGAGAACATGTGATTAATCAGCTGCCCCTCGAAAATATACATCCTTTGCTGGAGATTTAATTGTCAGATCATAAAAATAGGTCAAGATCGAACTTAACCTGTTTTCTGTGAGTTTTGATGAGTTCAAAGTAAGAACTTTCAATGAGTTCAAAGTCCCTCCTTGAACTGACTTCAAGATTCTCAATACTATCCCAAATGTTCCTTCTTCGCTTCAAGTGGTCATGGGTCAAGGATTGCCAGGAGTCAGTGAGGCTGTGGCAGTTTTCAAGGAGGTTTTAAGCACATCCTTCTGTCTTTTGCTTTGTCCACTGGTAATGCGTTATCATGGCAGAGTCCAGAGTGCCAGTTTTTGAAATCTGGAGTCAGGTATGCAACCTATATGGCTCGTCAATAGAGCCAACAGAGTCTAAATCGGGCCTCACTTCCAGGCATGCCAGCACTGGTATTGGTTCATTTATAGATCCAGTGAAGTTGGGGGATTTTGTGGAGACAACACCAATGATATTTTTTCATTACCTTCAGCTACTTGCTGTAGATAGACTAGATCTCAGATGCAGAAGGGAAGAAAAGGATCATTGCTGTCCAGGAGATTATGAGTTTTGTGCCCAGTCTGAGGTCTTAATCTTTAATCTTTTCTTCATTTGAACAAAAGCTGTGCAATGGCATTGAAGGCATTGGTGAGTTTAACTCTTCATTTCTGCCTTTTCTGAGAGGTGGCTCCCAAGATATGAGAACTGATCCACATTTCCCAGGGTCTTTGTTTTAGGAAGGCATGGTAGTGAGGGGAAAGTTTGTGAGGCTTTTTGCATTGTAATGTGTGTAAGACCCTTCCCCTCAAATGCTTCAGTGAATGACGTGGAGTACAGCCTTCACTCAAGCATTGTTGGAATTCAGTCACTCAACTATTGAGTGATCTTGGTTCTGGTTGGAGTCGCAGTAGGTTGAAAAGTTTCTCATTTGTTCTCAAGATTATTCCACTCCCATGCAAAGCTTGCTAAAAGTGAGATTCAGAATTAAGGCAGGAAAGATTGTAAACAGCATCGAGACAATTAAGGCACTCTGTTTGAGTCCATTGAGTTTATCTCTGTTGTAGATCCTTGCATTAGTATGAATGCCGTCATTAATCAAATTGCTGATTAATTTCTATATACCACTGAAATTAAGGAAGATGTTCCAGTCTCTCCCACTGCTGGTGTTGAAGTTTTCAATTACATAAAAAAAAGGCCGTCTATCTTGATTGGTGTTGCTCTCTGCATTTTTTGTGTCATACTCTGAAAGTCTCTTCTGCTGCTCCAATAGATGGATGGAGTCCACACTGGGTCAAGCTGTATGGCCTCTGGGAAGAGGCAATTGAGAAGGATGTTGGTAGTGACTTTACAGATAAAGAATGATGCTGGTCATCTGGGAACCTGAAGCAACAGTACAATCCAGAATCCAATGGTGATTAGCCAGAGCAGACATCCTTTGGTAGAGATATTACTGAGTAATACATTTGGGGTGAAACTAAGGGCGCTAGGATCATGCTTGCAGGTGGGTTCTGGATCCACATAAAATTTCTGAGAGGATATATTTTTAGGTAAGATGGGATGAGGCTTGGTTGCAGCTGAATCATCTGTTGGACCGTGTGAAAATTTACCATTGGGAAAGATACCAGACAAGGACTAATGATGTGGAAATTTATCTCAGCGTGAACGAATGCCCCCAGGAGGAAGTAATTTTAGAAAATACAAAGGGGCATGCTAGATCCTTTTCAAGTGCTCTATTGCATTGTTTAGTCAATTGAGGTACAAGTTTTTATTATTTGTAGTGAGTGTGATGACTGCTTTCATATCATTATAGACTGTTCATGCTGGCTGAACTTTAGTCTTTTGGAGGATAACAGAAGGATCAATAGCTGGACATAAATAAAGGCAGACAATGGGACTTGTTGGGCAAAAGAAAACTCCCTTGATGAGTTGGGTTGAAAGGAAAGGCGGATGATAAGCAAGAACCAAGACCTTTACCTTGACTGCAAGTTAACACAACTTATGTCTTGCACCTCACAAAAAGTGAAGTATTCCCATCATCTGCCCTTAGCAGATTTATTAGTTTAATTCATCTAGCCATCCTCAACAGTGAGACAATTTAGTAATGTAAATTAATTGAGATAAAAAGATTTCTTTGGCTTGGCTTCGCGGACGAAGATTTATGGAGGGGGTAAAAAGTCCACGTCAGCTGCAGGCTCGTTTGTGGCTGACAAGTCCGATGCGGGACAGGCAGACACGGTTGCAGCGGCTGCAGGGGAAAATTGGTTGGTTGGGATTTTTCCTCCTTTGCCTTTTGTCAGTGAGGTGGGCTCTGCGGTCTTCTTCAAAGGAGGTTGCTGCCCGCCAAACTGTGAGGCGCCAAGATGCACGGTTTGAGGCGAGATCAGCCCACTGGCGGTGGTCAATGTGGCAGGCACCAAGAGATTTCTTTAGGCAGTCCTTGTACATAAGGATAAAAAGGTCTGTTCTGTGATATTTAGGTTTAAATTTTGCCACTCATTGGTTAAAGAAGTTTCCTATGAATTTCTTCTTTGATTTCTTGATGACAATAATAATGGCTTTCAATGAACCTAATCTGTGCAAGTGAAAATATTTTCTCTATCAAATCTACCAATACCTTCATACTTGAAGTCACCTCTCAGCCATGTTAGGAGAAAAGAGGCGAATGAAACACGAAAATCTGCAAATGCTGTGATTGTAGTAAAACACATGAAATGCTGGAGGAGCTCAGGTGGTCTTTACAGCGTCTATAGGAGACAAAGATATATTGCCTACGTTTCGGGTCTGAGGCTTTCCTTGAAGAATGGTTCAGGCCCGAAACGTAGGCAATATATCTTTGTCTCCCATAGACGCTGAAAAGACTGCCTGAGTTCCTCCAGCATTTTGGTGTGTTTTTAGGATAAAAAGAGCTAGTCGGTTCATTCTCTCCTGGTATGTACTATTGCATGTCTGATATTATCTATATATACCCTCATGTTTCTGGTATCATCTGCAAGAGTGGTGAAAGAAAATCACTTCATTAAAAATTGTATTGAAATTGGAAGAGCAAACTTAATTTTGTGTAGTCTAGAATCAGAAATGGCTAATTTGTACAACAGATGAGTTTCATTGCCCAGTGATGTGTGAACTATTGTCCAAACATAAGAACTGCATTGTGAGTGGAATGAATGTCTTAGTGTTTTCTGTGTTACATTTCAGATGATTAAAAGCACTGTGGAGCTCAGAAGAATTATCTGGTGAGTTTTCATTTCTCCTTTCTTTGTTCCTGCTAATGCAATTAAAATTTAAATTTTACATTTTTAAATTTTAAATTTAGACACACAGCACGGTAACAGGCCATTTCGGCCCGTGAGGCCTTGCCACCCAATTTACACCCCATTAACCTACATCCCCAGTACATTTTGAGCAGTGGAAGGAAACTGGAACCCCCCAGGGAAAACCCATGCAGACATAAGGAGAACGTACAAACTCCTTACAGACAGCATGGGATTTGAACCCCAGTCCCAATCTCTGGCGCTGTAAAAGCGTTGCACTAACCGCTACGCCAACTGTGCCACCCAATTAGTCACCATTTTGTTTGACTTTATTCTTTCTAAGCATTAGTCTTTTTTAAACAGTTTAGGTCAAGGGATAGTCAGTCATGCAGATCCACTTTTCTTACCAAAGCTAAAGAACATTAAAACATTATTCTTTGAATGATACAATTAATTTGTCTTACACCTTATTTTGCAGTCATAGTCCGAGAATATTTTGTGCATATTCGTAACTTTATTTAATTAGAATTTATCCATGTTTATCTCCAAAAATAAATTGTGACTGTGAAGATTTGAACATTATTAACTATTTATGAGATCATTCAATCTTAAACCTATTGTTAATTTTCACTAATATCAGTGAACTGGAAACATTCCACTCTATTGTAAGGAACTGCTTTACATCTCAAATTGAACAGACATTGGTAAGTTATCTACCAGGATCAACAAGCCAATTCCTTTCAGTCCCCTTAAAAACAGGGAAGCTTGGAACAAAATTCTGGTTGTATCATTGGTCTTGGGGCCTAGGGTTGTTGCACAAATCTTGCCATTAATTTAAAGTTTGTATAATTCACATAGAGTTGTGTATTGAGGGTAGGTCTTAAGGTGAAATGGGAGGATAGCAGAAAAGGGGAGAAAATAACTGGGGGGGGTCATAATTACTTGCTACAACATCTTACTTTAATCTAGAGCCTTTAACATGGGAAAACATCAAGACTTTGCACAGAGACCTATTCAGACAAAGATAGATACTAAGCCTGAGGGGTTTAGAAAGTGAACAGAGCATGGGACTTAGTGACTGAAAGAAAGCATGTATGTCATTGATAGAGAAAAGTGTTGAATTTTTAGGAGAAAACAAGTTGATGTGGCAGACTGGAGGAATTATCAAGATGGAGGGGACAGAATACTAAGCCAATAATATAAATTTAACAAGCACAAATTTAAATTCAAATAAAAACATAAATTGCTGGAAGTACTCGGCAGTACATAAAAGTGCTGAAGAAAATCTACAGGTCACACAGCATCTATGGAAAGCAACAGGCAGATGCTGTTTCAGGCCTGAGCCCTTCATCAGGCAGCCACCTGAACAAGCAGGCGGGGAAGTGAAGGTTGGGGGGGGTGCGGGGGGAGTACTACAGGCTGTCAAGTGTTAGATGGATGGAGGTGGGAAGAAGAGAAAGGTGATAGGGGGAGGGGAGAGGGAGCAGAGGGCTGAGAAAAATGCTTTTGATTACAGAAGGGAAGGAGAGGGGAGCTGGAGGACGGGACTCCTAGAGATGCAGGAAGAGTGGTTACCAGAAATGGCAGCAATCAATATTGATGTTCTCTAGTTGGAGACTGCCGAGAGGGAATATAAGGTGTGCTCTTCCTGTTTATTGATGGTCTCAACCTGGTAGTACATAAGGCTACAGATAGACATGTCGTTGTGGAATTGAAGTGGTAGGCCTTGCTATGGTAGAGGACAGACCAAAGGTTCTCCCTCAATCTGCATCTAGTCTCCCTGATGTAGGCAAGGCACATCGGGAGCACCAAAAGCAGTAAATGACCCCTACAAACCCCTACAGGACTATTTGGTGCCCTGAATGGTGGTGATGAAGAAGGTGTTGGTGCAAGTGCAGTTACACGGATATGTACCAAGGGGGGTGTTCTGTGGGAATGATGAGTGGACAAGGGAGTCACAGAGAGAGATCTCTACAGAAAATGGAGAGGGGAGGAGAAGATGTGTCCAGTGATGGGATCACATTGTGGGTCATGGAAATTGTGAATGATATGTGAGATGTAGAGGCTGGAGGGGCAGTAAGTGAATGATGTGGAGTACAGCCTCTGGAGGTGCATATCCTCAGGCATTGTTTGAATTCTGCCACTCAACTTCTGATGTGTAGTAGCAGTTGGTTGAAAAGTTTCTCATTTGTTGCATCTGTGTAGGGAAGAGGCCAATGTGTGGGGAAATAGAGGAGATGTGAATGTGGGCTGAGTTAATGGCAGTAGAGGGAAAACCATGTTTTCTGAAGGTGGATATCTGAGACGTCAAGGAATGGAAAGCCTCAACCAAGGAACAGATGCATCGGGGATGTAGGAATTGAGAGAAAGGAACAGAATTCTCTCAGGAGATAGGATTGAAATAGCAGATCAGGAGCATTAGTGGAACCAAAAGATAACCTTTCAGGCCAATGTCCTTTCATCAGAACTGAACTGAGTTGAAGATGAAGAGATTTTAATGTGCATTTAACAGAGGAAAAATATATATGATGACGTTACAGCATAGACATGGTAAATTAGCAAGGATCAAGTTAGAGTAGACCCTAGATGACAAATAGAGAGCAGAGTTTTGGCAAAGGTAGAAAGATGAAAAGAGATAAGAAGACCAGTGACCTCTGCATATGGCAAGAGATGAGAGATGGAAATGTGTGATGCTATAGGGAAGAGGTAGGTGGTGTTTATGATAGAGTGAATATGGGATTAGGAGCACGGTTCAGACTCCAACAGGATGCTGAGATGTGTAGACAAATAGGCAATCTTATCCTGGAATTAGCAGTAGGCATGGATGCAAAGTATGTGATAAGGAAATAAAGTCTACCTTTTCCTTGAAGAAGGGCTCAGGCCCAAAATGTTAATGTATCTTTGTCTCCTATGGATGCTGAAAAGACCAGCTAAATGCCTCCAGCCTTTCAGTGTGTTTTTTTACTATCTGTCTGTGCCTCTTAATATCTTGTATACCTCTATCATGTTGTCTCTCATCCTCCTTCTCTCCAAAGAGTAAAGCCCTAGCTCCCTTAATCTCTGCTCATAATACATACTCTCTTAGCCAGGTATCAACCTGGTAAATCTCCTCTGAACCCTTTCCAATGCTTCCACGTCTTTCCTATAATGAGGCGACCAGAACTGGACACAGTTCTCCAAGTGTGGTCTAACCAGAGTTTTGTAGAGTTGCATCATTACTTCGTAGCTCTTATACTCAGTCCTTTGACTTATGAAAGGTAACACCCCATAAGCTTTCTTAGCCACCCTGTCTACCTGTAAGGCAACTTTCAGTGATCTGTGGACATGGACCCCAAGATCCCTCTGCTCTTCCACACGACCAAGAATCCTACCATTAACTTTGTACTCTGCCTTGGACTTTGTTCTTCCAAAGTGTACCACCTCACACTTCTCCAGATTGAACTCATCCTCCTACCCCCTCATCCAAGTCGTTAATAAAAAATAACAAAAAGCAGAGGTCCCAGAACAAATACTTGAGGGACTCCACTAGACACAACCCTCCAATCTGAATGTACTCCCTCCACCACAACTTTCTGCTTTCTACAGACAAGCCAATTCTGAATCCACATGGCCAAGCTGTCTTTCTGAATCAGTCTACCATGTGGAACCTTGTCAAATGCCTTACTAAAATCCATGTAGACCACATCCACCACACTACCCTCATTAATATGTCTGGTCACCTCCTCAAAGAACTCTATCAGGCTTGTGAGGCATGATCTGCCCTTCACAAAGCCATGCTGACTGTCCCTGATCAGACCATAATTCTCTAAATGCTCATAGATCCTATCTCTAAGAATCCTTTCCCATAGCTTGCCTACCAAAGACGTACGGCTCACTGGTTTATAATTACCTGGACTTGCCCTACTACATTTTTTGAACAAGAAGACAACTTTTGCCACCCTCCAATCTTCCGATACCATTCCCATGGATAACGAGGACACAAAGATCCTAACCAGAGGCTCAGCATTCCCCTCCCTCGCCTGATGGACCAGCCTGGGGAATATTGTGTCAGGCCCTGGGGATTTATTCATCCTAATGTATTTTAACTGCTCCAACACATTCTCTCTCTTAACATACTCTTGAACATTTACCCCATCCATATTGTCCTCACCCTCATCAAGGTCCCTCTCCTTGGTAAATACTGAAGTATTCATTGAGGACCTCACCCTATTCCACAGCCTCCAGATACCTCTTCTCACCTTTATCTGTAATCAGTCCGACCTTCACTCCTGTCATCCTTCTGTTCTTCACATAAGTGAAGAATGCTTTGGGGTTTTTCTAGACCCTACTTGCCAAGGCATTCTCATGTCCCCTTCTTGGTCTCCTCAGCCCCCTCGTAAGGTCCTTTCTTGCCACCTGAAGAGACCCATCTGATCTTTGCTGCTTAAACCTCATGTATTGCTGCCTTCTTTTACCTGACTAGATTTTCCACCTCTCTCGTCAATGACCCTAACATTCTTTCTCTGCCTCACCAGGACAAATTTATCTCTAACCTCCTGCAAGAGATCCCTAAACATCGACCAAATCTCCATAGTACATTTCCCTGCAAAAATGCCATCCCAATTTATACCCAGAAGTTCAAGCCTTATAGCCTCATAGTTTACCCTTCCCCAATAAAATATTTTCCTGTCCTCACTGTCATGGACAAGGACAAAGGCCAGGGAGTGGTGGTCACTCTCCCTCAATTGTTCATCCACTGAGAGATCTGTGACCTGACCTGTTTCATTACCTAATACTAGATCTAATATGGCATTCCCCCTAGTCAACTAGTTAACGTACTGTGACAGACATGCTGCCAGTCAATGAAGTCACCCATGATAACAACCCTGTTATTTTTGCACCTTTCCAAATATGCTTCCCCATCTTGCTGCTGCTACCAGGGGACCTATAGAATATTCCCATAAGAGTAACTGCTCCCTTCCTGTTCCTAACTTCACCCATACTGACTCAAAAGAGGATCCTGCAGGTGTAATAGTATCCCTGACCAATAATCAGAATCCATTCCTGCCCTGGTGCCAGCCAGGTCTCTGTATTTGCCACTACATCAGGCTCTCAGTTCATCTCAGTTTAAAGAATGGAATTATTTTCAACAGACTCCAGTCCCTTTGTCCAGAATATTGTTAGTTGAAAAGAAAAAAAACTAAGGAGGTTCAAAATGTAATCTTAAAAACATCATTTACCTTTGTGATTATAAATCACCTTCATGATGCTTCCATATTCTGTCCAGAATTATGCAAAGTTCTCACTCGTGGCTGTAAAAATCCCAAGTAATTAGATTGGGCAATTTTGACCTAATTGTAAAGGGATACAATTCCCTGACTCTAAAATCTGCTTCTAATATTAACAATCTGAGTTGATCACATGGAGATGCTGTTACAACATTGTGAAAGAGGTACATGTTCCACTCTGCATATATTCTATGTGGAACCTAACCCAACAGTGCAGAAAGATGGAAGTGAATATATTTCTCATTACTGAGTTATTACAAATTTGACACCTCTCATAATAGTAATAAGAAAAAAATGGCCTTCAGAAACACATCAAAACACGGTACAATAAGTTACTTTCAAGCGCAGGGATCATTATGTAGTCACATCTGGCAGCCATTTTGCTCATTCTAAGATCCAACAAAGAGTCAGAAGATGAATGAACAGTAGATTTGTTTCTGGTGTCGATAGTTCAGGAAAGAAGGTTGTCAGGAAAATGTGGGAAACTCATTCTCTTTGGTTATGCCAGACATATTTCCACCATTGAAATAAGCAGATGAGGAATTGATTTATCCTTTACTTTAAAGGATGTTACATCTGGAATAGAGCTCTTCTCAATGGTTTCAGTCTGAGTTGTGGTGAAATCCACCACTGACACCTGAATCCTTTTATACAGTCAAAGGAAAAGTGTTAGAGAATGTTAGGGAACAGACTTAGAACTAAGTACAGGTAGTTTCATGAAAATGGCATCTCAAGTACACAAGGTAGTGAAGGAAACATTTGGCACACTTGCCTTTATTGGTCAGGGCATTGCATCCAGGACCTAGGATTTCATGTGATATGGGTCAGCACAACATTGTGAGCCAAAGGGCCTGTACTATGCTGTAATGTTCTATGTAACTGTACAAGACACTGGAGAGATTGCTCTTGGAATATGCTGCGTATTTTCATTCTTCCGGCTATTGGATGGACTAAGCTAGAAAAGGTCTAGAGAAGATGTTACTGTGCCTGGTGCATTTTAGTTATATGGATACGCTGGGATTTTACCCCTGAGGTACAGAAGGCAGATTTAGAGATACTGGCCTTTTTTACCTAGAGAAGGGTCATGAATCTAAGATGAGAGGGAAAATATTTTAAAGGGGCGCACAAAAGATGATGGGTAAATGGAACCAATTGCAAAAGTAAGAATTAAAAATCATTAAGGCAGGTAAATGGATAGAAAGGTTTTGGAGAAATATTGGACAAAGGCGGGCAAATGGATAGACCATTTGGTCAGAATGGACAAATTTGTGCTCTATGCCTTGTAGGTCATCAGCAGGTCAGGAAAACTGGAACACCATTGCAGCTTCTAAAATTAGCAGTGTGTCCAACTGTCTCAAACATAGTCTTCGGTACTATAATATTTTGGGCATTGGGACCCAGGGTTCTAGGAATACTGAATTAAAAGTTACCGGTCGTTTTAGCATAGCTGTTTTATTTGCAAATTTGAAGTTTGAGGTTCCGGTGTTGAGTCGGAAGAATGTGGTTGAAAATTCCATTCCACCCAACAAGACAAGTGTGTCTTTTGGGGATTGTCCGGTGGAGATCGGATACTTTCTGCCCGGGGGTTGGGATGAGAGAGAGGGTGGAGGGGGTGGGGTGAGAGAGAGGGTGGAGGAGGGGAGGGGGGGGGGTGGAGGGGGAGAGAGATCCATGGAGGTTTGACCTCTGCACACTTCCAGCACCTCGGGAAGGCGTGAGGATTGACAGCCATGATTTGTTTCAAGACGCAAGAAACGTATTTCAGAATGCTTCATGTTAATGTACATGCATCCAGATGGCAGGTCGCATATCTGGAAAAACACCCCGAAACGTTGGAGGAACTCAGCCTCCAGGCTGTGTGTGCACTTCCTTGCTATTTCAAGAAATATCTTCCATGCACGAGCAGATTATTTATCTCTAAATCTACCCCTGAAGCTATTGAAGAAATGTCAAGGTTTCTGTGCAAACCCATGGGCTCTGCGGTGCCAGCGAGCTGGAGAGCGGAGGGGATGGGAGCTGCCCCCCGTGCGCCCCCCCTCGGCGGCGGCGAACAAAGCCTCTCCTCGCCCGCTGGCTCACAGCCCGCGCGTCTCCTGCTCCACTACCACGAGCTGCATGAGCCTCGCAGCGGCATGAGCTTCAGCGGCATCCCACCCCCCCCCCTCCCCCCGAAATTACAGCCCCACACAAGAACAGCGCAGAGAAGGTTGCGATCGCCCCAGGAAGGGAGTCGGGGTAGCGGGCCCTCCCTGCCATGTGCAGTGTGAACACACACGGAAAGGGGCCACTTCGGCTGAACCCTCTCCACCGAAACCAAGGGGCAGCTTTTTGTTCTCTCGGAGTCGGATTCTTTTTTGGGCATGGGCTTGCCCTCCCCAGTCAGCCTCAGTTCCAGGGAGATTTTGCAGAGCTTCCAAACTGTTGGCGACTCTAAATTCTCAAATTAACGCGTGGTTTCCTTTTAATTTATTTACTTTTTGGTTACCATATTAACCCTTTTTTTGCCCTGATTTCTTTCGGATACAACTGGCTGTAATTCCCCGCCTCTCCATATGTCAGGTTAGCGGGCTGTTTTATATTCCTGCTCTCTTTTTGTATCTTTTCTCCGGCTACTGGCTTGATATTCTTTCCTTTGCTCCTTCCCCTCCTCCCCGATGCCGCTCAGGCTCTGGCTCAACCCACCACCGCGATGAAGTCATGCTTCTTCGGCGCAGCCGAACCTGTCAGCGGAAACTGTGGGCCTGGGAGAGGGGGCGGAGGAAGGGCATTGATCGGCGTGGCCGACCCACCCATCAGAGGACGGTGCCCGCCGGGTGGGACAGCGCTGAGCCAGTAGGCAGCGGGGTGGGTGGGAGTTCCGCACTGGGCGGTGGAGTTGGGGTTGAGCGGTGGAGGAGGGCAGACTGACGGGTGTGCGTCTGATCGCAGGGGCTGGCGTTCGCTCCGTGGTCCGCTGCGGGCATCCTAGGAAGATCAAACCCTCGGCTCATTTTCCTTCATGCATATTTCGTACCTGCAGGTCGAGGAGAGGTTCCTGCAGCTGCTGGCCCTTCTCGGTGGAGTGTTTGAGAAACTCACTGCAACCTGAATGGATGGGCATGGGGGAACCAGGCTTTTACTACCCCGGGGCTGAACGCCCTGCCACAGCCTTCACGTTTCTGCTGCTTTTCATTTCGACGTTTGCCAACACAGGTAACCCTTGCCTTTGCAACGTTAGCGTACAACATCCGGCGTCCACACAACATCAGGGCTACTGGAGGGTTTTTTTTAAAAAACAAACTTTGCTTCAAGCAAATTTGCAAAGAAATCTCGCTCGCTCCCAACTCCTTCGGTTTTGCAAACTTTTACTCTCCTCGACCATTGAGACTTGGCATGTTGTACAGCCAGCCCCCCCCCCCCCCCCCCCCCCCGCTTTGGAGACATGCAAACATTCCGAATTAATGTTTTATTTTAAATAGCATCGGGAAGAACTCAGTTGAAAGCGATTTCTTTCTTTGAGGCAAATTGGTAATCAGAGCTTTTTCCACAGTGATTTCGTTCTTGGATTGTGTTTACTGAAAGTCCACAAATGAGCTCAAGTTACCGGCGGCGTGCAGTGGCTCTCTTCCTCCCTCTCGGCCCTCTTTAGTTTTCTGCCTGCGCTTATGCATCTTCCCAAACATTTTAAAATGTCAAATTACTTTCTTTCTGGCATGAATTGTATCTTATGTCAAATTACTTTCTTTCTGGCATGAATAGTATCTTATGAATAGATTTTCTGTTTTATCTTTATTATAATTCAGTATCAGGTTTTTTTTTGCAACGGTTTACATCCACATCTCATGACACAAGGTTAGGCTAACTTGTAACATTTTAACTGCGAGTTGAACACGCTGCCAATGGCAAACGCATTAAACTTAACCACCTCGTGCTTCATGCAAGCCTTTATATGGAAACAATTTGACATTCGGAAGCAATTCTCAGGACATGCAAAAAGACTGAGATTTCAAATTGTAACTCCCAACGTTTTATAGTTGAGCAATGCATTTATTTTCTAATTCGGTCTCTTGTGCAGTAGTTTATTGACAAGCATTCTTGACAGCTGGCTGTTGCCATTCCCTGAGTTTATAATGATTTTACAAAACATTTCCAGGGTACTGCCAGCAACAGTATCAGTGCAGGATCCAGAAGTGCACCACCGACTTCGTGGCCCTTACTTCGCATCTGAACGCCGCTCTGAATGCTTTTGCTTCCGAGTTCTGCATCGCCCTGCGGGCTTACGCCCTCTGCACGGAGCGAACGGCCAAAGCCTGTCGGGGCAACCTGGCCTTCCACTCGGCCATGCTGGGCATCAGCGACTTGATGAGCCAGAGGAACTGCTCGCGCGAGGGGCCCACCTCGATCGCAGCCCAGGACCTGCTGCCTGTCAGTCACAACATCGGCTTCTGCGACTATGACAACAGGGCGGGGGCGGCCCGCGGCCACCGGGCGGCCGCGGGCATCGAGCTGCAGGCTCCCCGCCGCCGCTACGTCTTCTGCGGCTTGTTTGGCGACCCGCACCTTAGGACTTTCAGGGATCACTTCCAGACTTGCAAAGTGGAAGGAGCCTGGCCCTTGATTGATAACAACTATTTGTCAGTGCAAGTAACCAACGTCCCTGTTGTACAGGGATCCAGCGCTACAGCCACCAACAAGGTACATGTACGCCACTCTACTCTGCCAAGCCCAGCCCAGCTTAGCTGGACATGCCTTCGCATTTTTATTTAGAGAATATCATGGGGGAGGGAGGCATGGAGAGAATGTAATGGGGAGGGAGGTATTGAGAGAATGTAATGGGGAGGGAGGTATTGGGATAATGTAATGGGGAGGGAGGAATGGAAAGAATGTAATGAGGAGGGTGGTATTGAGAGAATGTAATGGGGAGGGAGGTATTGAGAGAATGTAATGGGGAGGGAGGTATTGAGAGAATGTATTGGGGAGGGAGGTATTGGGAGAATGTAATGGGGAGGGAGGTATTGAGAGAATGTAATGGGAAGGGAGGTATTGAGAGAAAGTAATGGGGAGGGAGGTATTGAGAGAAAGTAATGGGGAGGGAGGTATTGAGAGAATGTAATGAGGAGGGAGGTATTGGGAGAATGTAATGGGGAGGGAGGAATTGAGGGAATGTAATGGGAAGGGAGGTATGGAGAGAATGTAATGGGGAGGGAGGTATTGAGAGAATGTAATGGGGAGGGAGGTATTGAGAGAAAGTAATGGGGAGGGAGGTATTGGGAGAATGTAATGGGGAGGGAGGTATTGGGAGAATGTAATGGGGAGGGAGGTATTGAGAGAATGTAATGGGGAGGGAGGTATTGGGAGAATGTAATGGGGAGGGAGGAATTGAGGGAATGTAATGGGGAGGGAGGAATTGAGGGAATGTAATGGGAAGGGAGGTATTGAGAGAATGTAATGGGGAGGGAGGTATTGAGAGAATGTAATGGGGAGGGATGAATTGAGGGAATGTAATGTGGAGGGTGGAATTGTGCAAATATCATGGGGAAGGGAGAGAGAGAAAAATGCATTTTGGCAAAAATCCCTTCGCTAAAGTCAAGAGATAATCTATCTTTGGTTGTCATTAATTTTCAGACTGTTTTATGCCTTTGAACTCTTCCACTCAAATCAGACTCACAATTTGTGTAACTTTTACTCTCTCATTATAGAGAGACAACGGTGAAGTGAGAACTGGAAAGAATATGATTTTAACTCTATTAATTCTGTAACCAGTGAATTCCATTATAGTTCCCCAGGTGCGGTTTCATTCTCAATATCATTTTCTTGCTTCATTCCCCAAGGACAATAACACAAATGTCAGTTCCAATGAAATCGCTGAACCAGTTAAATAAAAGTAGGTGTGGATTTTCCCATTATAACAAAAACCCTATTTGTGTGCTTTAAATATTTGGAATTTGAATCCCATTTGTCACTGCAAGATTTATTGTTTTGTGAAAATACTGACGAATAATCCTGTGGCACGTGAATTGTGGTTCCTAACTCTCCTTGTATTAGTTCTTGGGTCTGTTGTGTTTACAAATATACTTTGACAAACTTCCAATCATTTTTTAGTTTCTTTCCATTCAGTATGAAAGTTCCAAAACCACTGTTTTTGTATTTTTCCCTGTTTATTGGTTCTGCATTGTAGACACCTTTTTCTCATTGGAGGAAATGCTAGTTGAAAATGTTTCTAGTGATTTAAGTTTGCTAATGAGTACACTGCATGATTATGGAAATGCATTTAATTCCATATATGCCTGAAATCACATTGTTAGGAAACGTCTCATCATTTCCTACTATGTGTGTATTATTGCCTTTAAAATGCAGACCTCCCAGATGCGTGGGTGTCTGTCTAAACATTGCTTTGCTGTTTCATAAAGCTATCCGGTTTTGAAAACAGCCCATCAAGTCCACACTGACCATCAGGTATCCATTTATTCACATCCCTACAATGTGGGAGAACATCAAGTTGCCCAGGGCTGTGTACCTCCAGCAGTTTATTTAGGCTCTGGATTCCAGCATCTGTAGTTTCTTGTGTCTCTTGGTTAATGATAAAACCTTCCTTGCTGTATAGTTTGTTAGATGCGTAATTTCGAGCCTGAATCACCTCAGAGAGTCAACAGCCGTTCACACAGCTTTTCTTAGCAATTGAGTAGCAACACCACAATGAGCCCTATTCTGGGTCTTCAAATGTGCAACGATTAGGACTGGTGGAGCTCTTCATTTGCATTTTGATAGTATTAAGCTCAGTGCAAAACCTGCATTATTGGGTATTGGGGACTTTCTTGGATCTATACCACTTTTATTTAGAAACAGGAAATACAGTACAGATGATTGCAATGCAGCTTTTAATATCCTAGTGTATGATAACAATTATTTCAGCAATGCTCATTTAAGATGTGATTTGTTTTTCTGTGTTATTTATCAATATGTATTGAGTATGTACGGTTTAATTTCTTACAGATAACCATCATATTCAAAACCTATCATGACTGTACAGATCAGAAGGTCTACCAGGCAATGACAGATGATTTGCCTGCAGCATTTATAGACGGTACAACAGTAGGAAATGGCTGGATAAAGACTCTGTGGATAGTGGAGAAAGTCAACGGTAAACATGTGGAGGTGCACGCAAAATATATAGGGATGACGGTTATTGTGCGGCAGGTGGGGCGCTATTTAACATTTGCATTGAGGATGCCTGAGGAACTAGCGCTGAATGAAAACGACAGCCAGGGACTGCAGCTTTGTGCTCGTGGCTGCCCGATGAATGAACGCATTGATGAAAGTGGACATCTCCCTCTTCCAGCCAATAGTCAGAACCATCCGCCCCCCTCACAGGCCCAATCAAAAGGTGCTTACACATTAGAGAGTGCAACGGCTAAATGCCATGAAAAAATCCAAGTAAAGGATGTCTATTTTCATTCCTGTGTCTTTGACCTTCTGACAACTGGAGATGCAAACTTCACAGCAGCAGCGTATAGTGCCCTCCAAGACCTGGAGACATTACATCCAAAGAGAGAGCGCTGGCATATTTTCCCCAGGAGTAGCAGTGTTGTCCAGAACAACAATCTGTTATTTGACATTTACGTTGGACTCTTTTCCTTTGTTGTGATTGTGTTTTTGTAGGTTTTTTAGTTTATAAAAATATTAAATATATATTGTTATAATATATTCAGAAAAGTATATATGTATATACAGCATATATGATGGGATGGCAATCCTGAACAAGCAAAAGTTTGTACATATTGTGTCATTTGTTGTGTCAGTTCATAAGTATTCAGTTGTAGTATTATGTACTTTTTGTTGAGAGTTATTTAGCAGGTTGTTTGTGAGTTGATGTCCCTAAGGTAGGGTTTGTAACAAAGGGCACTTTATGTTTCTTCGTAGGTACTTAAAATGGCTACCGGTAAATGTGTTCAGAGTTACATTGTTGTCTCACAAATTTAAAAGTTTGATATTCCGCCTCGGCAGGATTACCAGTTGTGCTTCTTGGTTTCAAAATGGATAATTGTTTGTATAAGAGGTGATTGTCTGAATATGTAAATAGTTAACTTATTTATAAACAAAACCTGCAAGAAGAACACAGGGTAGATTCTGTACTATTTCTGATGTTCACCCTGCAGTGTTAGTGATGCCACCTAGTGGATTGCACTCGAGTTACTTCAGTGTTCATGTGACCAGTGATAACAAAAAATCTAATTTGTGACTATACAAAAGGGGCTTAAATGCCTTTTTATATTGTGATGTGTTAGTTAGCCCCCTTTCAACCATTGCCCACTGCCCCCCCCCCCCCAAACAATACATAGAACCTCCTGTACAAATATAGGTACTTTTAATTCCAAATCAGTGTATCTGTTTTCTTAGGTATCTACTATATTTTCAAACTTTGTGCTTAACACTAAGTATCCAGTTCTGATAAATTTTTACTGTCCTTTGTCTTTTAAAGTTCAGCTGGTCAAGGTGTTAATTTCAGGCTTTGGCCAGTCTGCTTTTAACAATTGATACAGAATCATGAATGATATGTGGTAGACATCCTCGAGACTCGTTCCTCGTTGGTACTTTTGGTGGTCTGATACTGCAGATACATTTTTGAATGAGGAACTACAAATGTTGTTTTACCCATCTTAATTACTCACTGATGTGCTTTGCATTTTTGCAGCACTTTCTTCTTAATTCATTGTATTGGTGGCAAACGGTGCTAATGAAACCATAGTAAATTACCCGATTGGTTTCTTGGGTTCATCAGCCAATTCAGTTGGGAAATGGGAAGTTGCCAAGCGAAAATTGGTCTCAGCAAAATTTTATAAACTAGAAATTAATTTTCTTGCATGCCTATGAGTGGTCTAATGTAGCTTTTATGGAGATGGAGCTTAGAAAGATGCTAACTATGTCCATAAGTGCTGAATTTTCTAGTGAGCGCACAAAACAATAGTTCAGCATCGCTTGGCATCTAAGCGACAAAAGGATCCTCATGACGATGACCAGACTCTGTCTTAATTTAGATAAGACCAGCCAAATATTTTTAACCAATTTATTCAGACATTGTTGGATTTTCTATTTGTCAAACTGGGGACAATAAACACTTGAGCAATTCCCACACTCACCATAAAAGTAATGCGTACAGGAGAAACATACCGATAGGGCCTGCGTGTGTTGGAAATGAGGGGTGTTAGTTTGTTTACTATTGTAGCTGCTAACTGGACTGTTGGAAACTGCACTATGACTGAGCATATTTGTCACATCAAAAAGGATGTATTTTCTCTCCAGAACAAGGTATAGAAATCATTGATCAGCTTTGAGTCATTGTGGCGGCCCTAGTTTTCTTTGTCTTTCTTTTGTTGTGGTAACACTTTTACTGATGCCAGTAAGGTTAGAACAGTTTCTCATGTTCCACCTGCTTTTGTACTTGGCTTCCAGTCCATCTTTCATTAAAGTGGAAAACCTCCCAAGTTTGTGTATTTGAAGTTGCTATTGAAATCAAATGTGCTGATTAAACATGCATTAAAATTCTGTTAGGAATTACAAATCTAGTGTCTATTTCTTGTATTAAACTGATATGTTGTTGTGATTTATATCTTTGGAGGAACTAATTGATTTTATTTTCTGTCATCATTATGAATAATAATAAAGACAGTAGGAAATGTTTGCTGCAGTTCACAAATAAACGCAGTTCCTTACCATCAGAGTGGTTTGGGATATTTAGTTCAGTTACTCGTTAGTGATTGAACTAAAGAGTTCTATTTTATAATTTGCAAGAAGAATTGCTATACCTGTTTCAGTTCTTCATTAACAAGATCAGGTAAAAGATTGCTTAATGAGAACATTATTCCTTTCCTGGTGGTGTGCAAAATAAAAAGCAAAAACTTGGTTTATTTAGATTAAGGCTAACAAATTCCCTGCTGATAGCAGGGATCATTTCAACAGCCTATTTGTGTGTGTGTGTGGGGGGGGGGGGGTGGTAAAATGGGGTGAATTGTGGAAATATGGGCTTTATTTCCTGCAGAGATCCAAACTTATAAGAAGGATTTTCAGTTCCTATTCATTGTTGCTGCAGCTAACAAAGGCCCAAGTAGGATTTGAGCAGGGGAGAATAGATCAATATCATATTGAATCATATTTCCATCTGATCATCAGGCTTTCGTCCTTTCCTGTTTCCTGTCAAAGGGGGATGATCAAAATAATCTCCAAAATGAGGGAAATCTAATTAAATGCAAATGATGAAATACTGTGGGAGAAAACATTTTTTGGGATGGTCTCCAGGTTTGACAATTCTTGGAATCCAGTCAGTGCTCTAATAATATTCCTAAAAAAAATTATTAGGATATTTTGTATTCATCGTTAATCTACCCTATTTCTTCCCCATTTAAAGCCACCTTATGCCGCCATAGAAATCGAGGAGATAACGAAAAACATGAAGCATCTAATTTCTTGATGTAAACATACAAGGGACATGCTTTTATAATTGAAATAGTGAGTGATGCCTGGATTCCAGAGTGACTTGCACATGGTCTGTGGTTACCTGCAAACTGAGCCCCCACTCTACTCGCTTTGCATCTACGACTTTGTGACTGCAATACCATGTGCAAGTTTGCTGACAATACCATCGTAGTGGGGTTGTGTAAACGGAGGCGATGAGTCAGCTTACAGGAGGGAGATTGAAAACTTGGCTGAATGGTGCACCATCAATAACCTCACACTCAATGCCACCATGTAGGAACGATCCAGTGATCATTGGGGGATCAGAGGTGGAGAGGGTGAGAGACTAAATTTCTGGCTGTCACTATCTTGAAGGGGGACCCATATATTAGGCCACTGTGAAGAAAACACGTCAGTGCCTCTACTTCAGGAGTTTCGGTATGATTTCGGAAATCATTCACAGATTTCTGATTGGTGGCATCATTGCCTGGTTAAGGGGACTCCAAAATCTGAAAGAATGATAAGAATAAAAAGCGCAGGATAGATATGTTCCAAGAAAAAGGAAAATTATGAATGGAAAAATGGCACAATTTTGGCTAATGAGAGGCTAAAATAAAAGGGAGGGCATATAAGGAAGGAAAAATTAGTGGATAAATAGGACTGGGAAACAAAACAGAAAGAGACAGTCATTAAGAAAGAAAAGAATAATGAAAGTAAGTTGGCAAATAACATACAAAAGGATAGTAAGAGCTTTTTAAATATATAAAGAGTAAAAGAGACGGGCAGATATAGGACCGATTGAAAATGATGCTGGAGAAATTATAATGGGTAACAGGCAGAGGAACTAAAGAAGTATTTTGAGGAAAATGATAGCAACATACCTGCTAGAGGTCTCAGGTAATAGAATTAAGTACAGTCAAGATTACTAGAGAGGTAGTGTTTATAAGTTGAATGGACTAAAGGTAGATAAGTCACCTGGACTGTATGAGGTGCATCTACAGGGAACACTGTTGTTGGAGGGCAGCAGCAATCATCAAGGATCCACACCACCCAGCATACCCTCTGTTCTCACTGCTGTCATCAGGAAAGAGGTATGGGTGCCACAAGACTCACACCACCAGGTTCAGGAACAGTTGCTACCCCTCAACCATTAGACTCATTTAAGGACTCTTATTTTGCTCATTATTTTAGCAGAATCTTTATAGTTCTGTGTTTGCACAGTCATTTTGTTTACATGTCATCCTTGTTTACATTTCTTTCTTTGTATACAGTTTACAGTTACTGGTAATTCGAAATTCTGCTTAGCTCACAGGGAAAAAAAGAATGTCAGGTTTGTATGCAGTGTCAAATATGTACTCTGGCAATACATTAAACTTATGGTAAAGGACTTCGGGCAGTTGAAAATGCTTCAGTATGCGTATACTGTATGTGTGGGTTGGAAATGCAAGCTGCTGGCATTAAATATAACACAAAAACTGCATTAACCACAATCGCATGTCAATGTAAACTGTTAGAGTTTGTGTACTACTGGTGTTTGATATTGCTACGGATAGACAGTATGTTTCCCCTTATCCGAAAAGCAGTTTTTGGTTGTTGGGTTTTTTGGGTTGACGGAACAATGGATCGAAGCAGCTCAGTTGTATCAGCAGAAATACATATCAGTGGTTAAACAACAAAAAAGTCGGGCTTTTTGCGCATGAAACAATGTGTAATACATACCAAAAAACAACTTGATTTTTGCTTACAAAGTAAGATAAATGCAGCACCAAACACTAGAAATTCTTTTTCAAATGTTTCCTTCTGTGTCGTCTGCCCCATTAACAAGGGTTTTGTTTAGAAGCCTCTCTCTGATTTTATCAACTGAGATGATTTCTTGTTCTGTAATGAATGCCCGCTGCTCTTGTCCTTCAATAAGGTTTGCCATTTGCAACTATATCCTTGTACAGTTCACAAGAGCTCGGGTGTTATTGAAATGGCGCCAGCAGCGCATCAGAGCCCTGCATGGGCAAGTTGGGTGAGAAAATTTTTTCAACTTGCCGCCGCAAGAAACGTTTGGTTAATGGATTGTTTCAGTTAACGGGCCTTCGGATAAGGGGAAATGTACTGTACTAACATATTTAGCCTGAATACCTAAGAAATGTACTTAGATAACATGGCAGCTGTGGTCTGCTTGAACAGAAGTCGTTTTATCCCTTCAACCTAAACAAAACAACTAAGAGTTATCTAACATCATCAATACAACAAAAAAAAACATTTGAGCAAATGAAATTGAAATGGATGATTTCAAAGGATGATTATGGGAACGCTTTAAGGAGAGCCTTCATGTGGTGGAAAGGAGCAGAGTTTTAGGGAGAAAGCTGAGGGACAAGATATTAATGTCACAGCAAAGAATTTGGGATGTATTCAGCAGGCCAGAATTGAAGAACTGGATTTTTAAGGCTACATTCCTGTGGATCTTACAAGTTATAACCTTTTTGACTGAACGTAAGCAACTATTACAAATTGTTAATATGATTCATATTTATGACTTTCAACTAGAAGCGAGTCCATAGTAGAATGAAGCCCCATCCAATATTGGTAAAAAGTTTCTATCACATTTGTGTTCAACAGTTAGAATGAATCAGTGTTTATTCATAACTCTGAAGCTGCTCATCCATAGATCCACGTGTATTTTTTTGGGTCCTGATAGAGGGTCAAATCAGTACAGTCCTGATCCTACCACTTTCCACCAGTCTGTCTGCCTATCATGTACTGTATAAATCCCATCCTTCGCAGAGCACACAAAGTGAATTTTTAAAAATCAGATTCATGTTGAAATTTAATGCTGATGGAAGTATAAAAGTGTTAGTTGATGATGCTTTTGTAAATGATTGTTGTCATAAACAAAATATTTTTGAAAATGTGTTGTAAAATAGCTAGTTTGATGACCTGATGAATGAGAGGGGTGGTGGGGGGGGGGGGGGGGGGGGGGAATGTATTCAAATAATGAAAAGTCATCCTGTGATTCATGAAAATCTCACCATTGAAAATCATCGTTCAGATAAGAGGGCTAATAATGTAAAGAGGGTTCCATGGGTGGTGTAGCAGTTAGCGCAATGCCTTTACAGCACCCGCAATCAGGACCGGGGTTCGAAACCTGCACTGGCTGTGAGGAGTTTGTTCATTCTCCCCGGGAACTCCCACTGTTCAAGACAAACTGGGGGTTGTAGGTTAATTGGGCAGCACAGACTCGTGAGATGGAAGGTCCTGTTATTGTGCCATTCGTCTAAATATATCAACAATTCATAACATTTATATTTTTTAAGCATTATTCAAGCTAGTAATAATAATGTTTCATAGTATTCATTAATGTCAATGTATGGTAATACGTTAGTCTAATTTATGGGTAATATCAGGGTAATTATTCAACAAAATGAAAGAATTACAGCAAGTGTATGGAGGTGATACAATGGAACGTGGACTTCTCTGAGTCCCAGAGAAATTGACTTACAAACAATCTGCAGGAATGCAACCCTGACAGTACTCTGTATATGAATGCTATAATCCAAAAAGAAGCTGCTTCAGAAAGGAAATAATTGATTTAATTATTTTAAATGTCGACATACAGGCCATTTCGGCCCACGAGTTCACGCCGTCCAATTAACCTACAACCCCTGGTACGTTTTGAACAGTGGGAGGAAACTGGAACCGCCCTCCACGGGGAAAACTGACGCAGACACAGGGAGAACATACAAAATCCTTACAGTGCAGGATTCAGACCCCAGTCCTGATCGCTGGCGTTATAAAGACGTGCAAACCGCTATGCCAGCCGTGCCACCCTAAATTTCTTCTAGTAATTTCTTTGTCCTATTTAAAGGGAATATATTTCCAATCTGGTGTGATTTCATAGAATTTTTATTTTAAAACATAAGTATTAGCATTGAAATAAATGCTGTATGTTTTGGTTAAGACGACCCTTGGATAAGACAGGACTCCAATCTCAGCCTGAATTTCATGGTTTTAGCTTGTATCAGTCGACGCCTCAGAGCAGTTGCAAGGAACGAGCTAGAGACTGATGTCTGGGCCTCCCAGCAACAACCTAAACCTATTACAACACCGCAATGGCCAAGTAACAGATCTGTAAATTCAGCAAGTGATTACCATAACAGAAAAAAAAAACCCAAAATATACTGCTTCAGGGTGGTAAGATGCCAAACAGAACTGGGTCCAAGTAGTCAGCACCGGATGCAGCCAGAGTTGGTGACCAGAGAGGTGGTCTGGACCAGTCCGCTTTTCTGGCCAGAATTTTAAGGTGACATGTTTTTATTGGGGTTTTTTTTGGTGCTTCAAGGACAGTCTTATCTGCCAAAATATACGGTAGCTATTTTAAAACTTTAGATATGGATAACATTTTGAAAGCTCAATATCCTTCATTTCAAGCATAAAACATGTTAAAATTAAATTTGTACATGCCCACTTTTAAAATGCTTGTTTGTGACCCCAAAAAACATTGGCAAAAAAAATGTATATCTGAATAATCGATATAATGATTTTGTCTATAAATTGAAAGGATAAGATAAACCATGTTTTCAATAAATTTCAAGATTTTTATTGACGTTTGGTGATCACATTCTGCAATTCAGGTAGAATATCAGTGGAAAATTGTAATTTGATCATTCCTATAGATCGGAGTGGTACATTGACAAATTGATTGCGGCAATATTCCAACAGTTAATTGAAAAAGATCAAAAAGTGTAAAATTTTTAATTATACTTTTTAAATATGCACAATATTTTCTAAGGTGTATGGGAGAGTGCCCCAGAATGCATTGCTGGCCCTTATCTACTTTTCCAAAGTTCCTTGTTTCATGTCACCTGAAGCCTTTTGTTCATAAATCTTAGCTTGTTTCTAATTTTTTTTCTCGCTCGTCGGTATCTTGCATTATATAGAGAGACTGCAAAAGGTGGGCTGTGAACGAGAGGAGGAGTGGTTAAGAAGCAGTGAGAGAGGTACGTGCTTGTTTAAAACTCTCCATTGGCCAATTAGCTGTAGCTAATAAAAAAAGGGAAGCTCAAGCTGAGTGGCCATTGTGTGAGTGGCCCAGTGTAGGAGTGGGGATTTGAGGCTTTGATTCATGAGGCTTTAGTGAGCTGATGCTGAGGTGTAAGAGTTGAGGCAAGGTAAGGAAAGAATTTTCTAACCCTTTCCAGTGGGAATGGCAGCTAGGACACAGACAGGTTCCTCTTGCAGAATGTGGCTAGTCAGGGAAGCCAACAGTATCCCTGATGACTGTAGTGCATCGTCATCAATTACAGTTTAAAAGACCTGGTATATGTAGTAAGAAAGTAAATGAACTCACCAGTAGCAGATTAACTACCATCCGGGTCCTAGGCTGAGCTTTAGAAAGGCCCCCCCCCCCCCCGACCTGGCTCTCCACGCCATAAGCCTGGCGCCCTTTGCTCCCTGCTGCAGCCCAGTCCACCACCGCTGCCCCTCACTCCCTGCTGCGGACTGGGCCGCCCCCTCGCCACATCAGACACTGCCAGCCGCGCTTCCCTCCCATTGTTCACCTACCGCAGGTGACAGGCTGCACATTGGTATTTCAGAACCCTCCCCTTGCACATGCCGCTGCTGCCAGCTCCCAGAAACCACTGTGCGCATCCCGCCGACAATGGCGTCAACTGTGGCTCGCAGTTACAGGCTTCACCCGCGCAGATCGTTATTACTCCCTGTTATTTCTTCTGCGAACCCCTATGCCTTTCTGCAGAACCCAGTTTGGGAAACGCTGGCTTAGAGTAAAGGAACCATTAGAGGGCAGTGATCAGAATATGATTGAATTCAATTTGTAATTTAACTAGGAGAAACTAAAGTCTGATATGCTGATATTTCAGTGGAGTAAAGGAAATTATGGTGGCATGAGAGAGGAACTGGCCAAAGTAGATTGGAAGGGGCCACTAATAGGGAGGAAGGAGAGCTGCAATGGGTGGAATTTTTGCAAGAAATGAGGATGGTGCAGGATAAACACATACTAGAAAAGAGGAAATATACAAATGGAAAAATGTCTCAATTGTGGCTGACAAGGGAAGACAAGGCTAACGTAAAAACAAAAAAGGCACAAAATGAAGCAAAAATTACAGAGAAGATAGAGGATTAGGAGGCTTTTAAAAACAAGCAGGAAACACAACTTAAGGAAGAAAATGATAAAAATAATATCAATGAGGATACTAAAAGCTTCAAGAAGGTAACGAGTAAAGGAGAGGTGAGAGTAGATATAGGACCACTGGAAAATAATGCTGGAGAAATAATGGGAGACAAGGAGATGACAGAGAAATGACATTATTTTGTATCAGTCCTCACTGTGGAAGACATTAACAGAGTGCCAAATGTTGAAGGGTATCAGGGAAGGGAAGTGGGTGCAGTTTCTATTTCAAGGGACAAGATGCTCAGAAAGCTGAATGGTCTAAGACTAGGTAAGTCTCCCGGACCAGATGGATTGCACCCTCAGGATCTGAAAGAAGTGGGTGTAGAGACTGGGGAGGCATTGGTTAGGATCTTTCAGGAATAAGTAAATTCTGGCATAGTCCTGGAGGACTGGAAAATCAGAAATGTCACCCCACTATTCAAGAAGGGAGGGAGGCAGCAGAAAGGAAGTTATAGTCTGACATCAGTGGTTGGGAAGATGTTGGAGTCGATCGTCAAGGATGAGGTTATGAAGTATCTGAAGGAGCGTGCATAACAAGGGAGGCCAAAGTCACCATGGTTTCCTTAAGCGGAAATCTTGTTTGACAAACCTACTGGAATTCTTTGAGATGAGAAGCAGGTTGGATAAGGGAGATGCGGTGGATGTGTATTTGGATTTTCAGAAGGACTTTGATGTGCTGACATCCATGCAGCACAGTAAGAGCCATTCTGGCCCATGAGCCCATGCTGCCCAATTACACCCAATTAACTTCCAACCCCCAGTATGTTTTGAATGGTGGGAGGAAACCAGAGCCCCCAGGGAGAATGCACAAACTCCTGACAGACAGCACCAAATTTGACTCCAGTCCTGGCAGCTGGTGCTGTAACAGCGTTCCACTAACCTCTACGTTCACCATGCCATCCCTTGACATTGGACAGGGTTCAGGGGAGGGTCACAAGGATGATTCCGGGAATTAAAGGGAATATGAGGAACGCTTAACAGCTCTTGGCCTATAATTGTTGGAATCTAGGAGAATGAGGGTGGATCTCATTGAAACATTTGGAATTTTGAAAGGCATGGACAGAGTAGATGTAGAAAAGTTGTTTCCCATGGAGCGAGAGTCTAGGACAAGAGGAAACAACTTCAGGATTGAAGGGCGTCTGCTTAGAAAGAGATGTGGAAGGAATTTCTTCAGGGGTAAGTCTGTGGAATTTGTTGCCACATGCAAGGTGGAGGCCAGGTCATTGGGTGCATTTAAGGCAGAAATTGATAGGTTCTTGATTGGCCAGGGCATCAAAGGTTATGGGGAAAAGACTAGGCAGTGAGGCTGAGAGGATAAATGGATCAGTTAATGATTAAATGGTGGGGAAGATTCGATGGGCTGAATAATCTATTATTGCTCCTAAGTTTTATGATAGACACGTTAGCATAGCGGTTAGCAGAATGCTGTTTCAGTGCCAGCAACCAGGACTGGGGTCAAATCTGGCACTGTATGTAAGGAGTTTGTATGTTCTCCCCGGGGGCTCCAGTTACCTCCCAACCTTCAAAACATACTGGCTCAATTGTAGGTCAATTGGGTAGCATGGACTGGAAGGGCCTGTTACCGTGCTGTATGTCTAAATTTAAATTTAGAAATTTAAGAGACTGTAGATGGAATCCAAAGCAAAAACCAAATTGTTGGATCAACTCAGCAGGTGGAGAAGCATCTGAGAAGACAAAGGTATTGTCCACCTTGTTGTTCAAGACGTGATGCAGGGTTTTAACCCAAAGTCTGTATAATTGTTTTCCCTCCCACAGATGCTGCTCAACTCAGAGTTTCTCTGCAGATGTTTTTTTGCTCTTGTTTGATGTACTTAACTTGTCAAAAGATGCAGACAGCAGTGAATATGACTTGGTTGTGAATTATCAGTATGGCCATAACAGACACCTTTGGTTGAAGTGAAAACACAATACTGAGGAAACTGAGCAGGTCATTGTCCTTTATGTAGCAAAGATACATAGCCAATGTTTCGGGCTTGAGCCCTTCATCAAGGTATGGGTCCCATTGCTTGGTATTAAAAACACAAAGCAATGGGAGCCCTCAGCATCTTTAGAAACTGGAAACATAACATTTCAGGTTGAAGGCTCGCCATTTGAGCATCTAAGCGTAACTGCAGTTTTGGTGTTTTTATAGAAGGATGTTCATGCATGGAGTTCAGAGAAAGTGTGCCACACCAGTACCTGGTATGAATGGGTTATCTTGTGAGGAAATGTTGGATAGGCTGAAAACATACAAGATCCTGACAGGGATAGTTGTGGAGATGGTGTTTTCCCCTTGTGAGGTTAGGGTAGAGATTAAAGTTAGGGAGGATCATCAGGCTGTTACAGCACCAGCGACCCAGGTTCAAAACCAACATTGTCTGTAAGGAGTTTGTATGTTCTCCTTGTGTCCACCATTCAAAATGTACCAGGGATTATAGGTTAATTGGGTGAAGGCTTGTGGGCCAAAAGGACCTGTTGCATGTCTTAATTAAAATAAAATACTCTTGAAGGGATTACAATTGCAAAGGTGTTTATAGTGACAAAATATTTGAATGTGTCAGAGGTCATTGAAGTGCAGCAGATTATAAAAAACACCAACATTAGACTCTTGTTCATTGACCACAGTTTTAACACCATCATAACAGCAAAACTAATCATCTAACTGAGGGTTCTTGGACTCTGTTCATTCCTCATCAGCAGAACCCAACATCACCTCCTCCTCACTGGTCATCGACACAGGCAGCCCAAGGCTATGTGCTTAGTCCCCAACTCTACTCACACTGTACACTCACAATGGTGTAGCCATGTTTGGTTCCAACACAAATCTATACATCTGCTGATGACACCACCGTTGTGGGCCAAACAACGGGTAATAATGAGTCAGGTTATAGACTGGAGATCGAGAATCTGGTTGGCTGGTGCCAGATCAACAATCTCGCTCTCAGTGTTACCAAGACAAAGGAGCTGATTGTGGAGTTTTGTAACTCAAATATATAGGAACACAAAAAGGCTGCAAAAAAAAAGTCCATCACTGGCACCAACGTTCCATCCATCACAAGAATCTACATGAGGTGCTGCCTCAAGAAGGCAGCCAACATCACAAAAGGCCCCCATCGCCTTGGCCACGCCCTCTTCTCACTGCTACCTTCAGGAAGAAGACAGAAACCTGGTTTGGGACCTCGAAATTCAAGAAAAGATTTTTTCACCCTCCAAAGTTCTTCCCAATAGCACCTGAACCATAATGCTACAAGATCACAAAATATTTATCTGTGTTACTGATGGTACACATCTTTTTGCACAATTGGCCCACAGTGCATTTTTATTATTAATCTTTTTCTGTATCTGTGTTAGTGTGACTTACATCATTGAGAACTTCCACTCTATCTGTACATGAGACTTGTGTCTTTGACAAATGAACTCTCATTCATTCAAATCTGGCTCTTTGCATTGAAGAGAGTGTCCTATTTACAAATAAATACTCTGTGTTGGGCCTTAGCTAGTGCAATGTGCACAATCCTCAATATTATGGTTTAGGAAGGAATGTGTTGGCCTTCAGGAGGAGGTTTTGGGGAATGTGAATGAGAGAGCAGATGGTAGAAAGGTTGATGCAAAGTGTAATGAGTATGTGAGGAAGGACAGGCAGTGGAGGGCCTTCATAAATCATAGTATAGAGAATAGGAGCTGGGAGGTGATGCTGCAGCTGTTTAAGGCATTGGTGAGGCCAGGTTTGGAGTACTGTGCTCCGTTCTGGTCTCCAAATTATAGAAAGGATATAGACAAAGTGGAGAGAGTGCAGAGAAGATTTACAAGGAGGTTGCCTGGGTTACAGCATCTGGATTACAGGGATAGATTAAGGAGACTGGGATTTTATTCATTGGAACAGAGACGGCTGAGAGGAGAACTTGATAGAGGTATTTAAAATTATGAAAGGAATAGATAGACTAGACATAAATAGACCCTTTCCCCTGAGGGCACGGCAAGTTGGTACAAGAGGGCATGAGTTAAGGGTATGGGGGTAAAACTTTAGGAGAAATATTAGAGGATGCTTTTTCACTCAGCGAGTGGTGGCAGAATGGAATGATCTTCCAAAAGAAATAGCTGCAGCAGGGTCCCTTCTGTCATTTAAGAGACGGTTAGAGGGTTGAGATAGTGGAGTTCTTCAAGTGAACTGGTGTGGACTCAAAGGGCCAACATGGACTGTTTCCGCGATGTAAACGGTTCTAGGGTTATAAATATAGTCATTTGGAGGGTTTGAAAAGTGTTTATTTCAATGCAAGATCAGTAATAAGAGAGATGAACTTAAGAGGATGGATCAATAAGTGAAATTATGATGTGGCCTTTACAGAAACTTGGCTGACACAAGGACAGGATTGGCTGATGCAGGTACTCTAGATGTTTTAAATTTGACTATATTGGATGTGGATTGGCCAACAATTCTTAAGTTGGTTAATAGCTCTTCATTATGTGCTCAACATTGTCTATTACAATTCAAAGTGGTACATGGAGCCCATATTGTCTAAGGCTAAAGAAGCATCATTAATTTATATGTTCTGGACTTGTCCTAGTCTTCTATAATTTATCAAAAAAATTCAATATAGATTTAACACCGCCCTCTTTGGTACAAAAGGAGGGAATTATTCTTCTTTATCTCTGGTTCAGAGTCACGCTATCTCCTTTGCCTCTCTTTTGGTGATACGAGGGATTTTAGTTTAATGGTATGATGTTGCCCCACCTACTTGTGATCAGTGGTGGCGAGACATTACGACCTGTTTGAATATGGAAAAGATTTGTTACTCAGTTCATAATTCAGATAGAAGATTCCAGAAGTTATGGGGATTGTTTATGACTCACTATCTGACTTAATTTTATTCCAATGTAATTAAATTGTCTGACTCATATATTTTCAACACCAGTCATATTTAGCATCTGGCAATTTGGTTTGGTAAGGGGGTTGAGTTTTTCCTCTCGCAGAATTTTATTCCAATTTTCATTAGAAATATGAAGGTTGAGTTCTCTTTCCCAATCATTTTTAAACTTTTCAAAAGTCCCAGAATTTATTTTTGTAATATATAATTTAGATATCACACCTTTTGGAGGGAATTTTGAATATAGTATATCCTCTAAAACAGTCGTAGTCTCCCGATTGGGAAAAGAGGGTAAAGTCGAAACTAAGAAACTCCTAATCTGCAAATATCGAAAGAAATGAGATCGAGGTAAATCATATTTCATGGATAATTGTTCAAATGACATGAAAGAGTTATCCAAGAATAAATCCGAAAAGCATGTTATACCTTTAACTTTCCAGAGTAAATAAGCTTGATCAATTAGAGAGGGATGAAAAAGGAAATTTAGTACAATAGGAGTTTCCAAGATAAAATGACTTAGGCCAAAAAATCTCCGGAATTGAAACCATATACGTAGTGTATGTTTAGCCATTGGATTATCAATTTGTTTATATAATTTAGTAAGAGTAAAAGGGAGAGCAGCTCCCAAAATAGAGCTAATTGAAAAATTTTGTATCGGTTTAATTTCTTCTTCTCTATGTGCAAAACATTCACTAATACAGTTTAAAGTTGTTCATAGAGCTCATATGTCTAAAGATAAACTCCATCGCTTTTATTCTCATATCGATCCTATATGTGATAAATGTCAATTGGAAATAGCTTCCCTTACACATATGTTTTGGTCCTGTCCCTCTTTACAGAATTATTGGAAGGAAATTTTTTCCATTATATCTACTGTTTTGAATATTGATTTACAACCACATCCCATTACTGCAATTTTTGGATTACCTATGATAGATTTGACTTATTTATCTCTTCCTGCGGATCGTATGATTGCTTTTCTTACACTAATGGCTAGAAGATCTATACTATTAAATTGGAAAGAGGTAAATCCTCCCACTGTTTTCCAATGGTTTACCCAAACCATACTATGTTTAAATTTAGAGAAAATTAGAAACTCTGTCTATGAATCCCCTTCTAAGTTTGAGTTAACCTGGCGACCATTTATTCAATATTTACATTTGTGATGAGTTGATCTGGCTCTGTTTTCTTTCTATGATTATGTATGATAATTGGGCTGTAAGATGAGATCGGAGTGATCGGCGTGGTTTAGCTATATCTGTAGGTTTTTTTTTTAAGTTTTTTTTTAAATTCAGATTTCTTTTTTCTTCTTTTTTGGGGTTTTTTTTTCTCTTTTTTCATATATTGTTATTAATTATATCTTTTTTAGAGATAGTTCACACCCTAAACTGATCAAAAAAATTTTTTTATGATATATTTTTATTCTGTAATATTATTGTTTAATATCTCTGTATTAATTCATTACTTACTATGTATTTTTTTATCTCTTTGAACTGTATGTGTTTATAAATTATAATAATAATAAAAATATTGAAAAAGAAAGAGTTTTTCCTCTTTTTTTTTCCAAAAAAAAGGAGTATATACTATTTAGAATATGAATTATGGATATGATTTACAATTTATGTATGTTAGTGATAAACGGAATGTCTTATTTAGTTTATGTAACTGTCCATTCTACCTTATTGATTTGTACCCTTTATGTTTGTACAAGTTCTTTATTAAAATATTTTGAAAAGAAACAAAAAAGATAGGATGGAAGTAAGGGTGAGAAGTATTGCTAGTCAAGGATTGTATTACAGCTGCAGAAAGAGAGGACATTGTGGAGGGCCATCACTCTGAGCAAAGGCACACCTCAGGGCTGCGTGCTCAGCCCACACTTGTTCACGCTGCTGACCCATGACTGAAATGCCAACTCCAAGAGTCATCAAATTTGCAGATGACACTAGTTGGCCTCATCAGCAACAATGATGAGAAGGGTCTACAGAGGGGAGATGGGGAATCTTGTAATCCGGCGAAAGGATAACAATCCAAGACTCAACGTGGGCAAGACAAAGGAGTTGATCGTGGACTTCAGGAGAACCAGGAATGACCACGCTCCACATTAATAACTCAGTAGTGGAGAGAGTACCATGTTCCTCAGTGTACTCTCAACAAGTGAATTACCCTGAACACACATCTCCTCATTTGTCAGGGAAGGCACAACAGAGACAGCACTTCCTGAGAAGACTGAAGCAGGCAAGGCTACCAGCCACTATCATGTCTATCTTCTACAGGGATGGCTTAAGGTGGTTTGTGAGTGGGAAAAAGGTTTGAAAACCACTGTTTTAATCAAACCTAATTGATTCGTTATGTGCAAGGTTTCATAACTCCAAAGGAAATGGGAAAATGACAATTTTTCTCAAGCAAAAGATTTCAGTAACAATTGTGTCTAGAGCAGTGATTCTCAACTTTCACATCCCACCTCAAGCAATCCCTTACTAATCACAGAGCACCGATGGCATTGGGATTACTTAAAGTGGGATGTGAGTGGAAAGAAAAAGGTTGAGAACCATTGGCCTAACCTATTGAGTCTCTCCAGTTTCTCTTTGATCATTATATCCCTGATATTTCCTAGCACAGCAAGAGGAAGATTAGTCTTTATCTATTGGCATCAAAGTATGAATGATGTTATTATTAAGCCGCATTATTGGCTCTAAAGGTTGTCAGAGCTGATGGGTAGTAGTGGGGACGAGCTCCCACTGCTGCACAAATGCTCATGATATCCAACTCAAACAGCCTTTGACAATCAAGTCCAACTCCTGGCCTTCACGTGTGGTGTAGATCTTATGCCCAGTGAAACTGTTCTCACTGACAGAAGGGGCAAAGGCTGGCCACTGGTGCCTTGAAACCAGTTGCTCTGGGCAAATAGGGCTCATGAACCACAGATGACAACTCTAGGAGAGGGAAAACTCTGATTTCAAACCTCTGCTGCCTTATGGCTATACTTGCTCATGGGAAGTGCTTTGGGAGTAGACCTGAAGGGAAAATCCAGATCCCCGAAGGCAACCGACTGCAGTCCTCAGTGCTGGCTCAGAAACTGCTGCTGGCACCATACTGTATTGAGTTCGTTGTTCCTTTGGATCTGTCACTAGCACAGAGGATCCTACTTCATGGGCAACAGAAAGATCTCCAAATCAACTCTGTCCTGGAGAGGGCACTCCACAGTGACTATCTTAGGCGCAGTACTCGTGGTCGACTACGACTGACGGAAGCCAAAGAAGATTATTGACCCAAGAACAGAGAGAGAGAATACAGGACACCATACACAGGACAACAGAACAGATGGAGCAACTTAGTTCTTATCAAGTCCAGACTCCATGAAATCTCATGACACCAAAGGTAAAGAAAGTTCTTGGGGATCCCCACATTCCACATCCCTCAGGTGACAAATCAATGCTCCTTACATTGAAACAATGCACTCTGGATTGGAGACTTCCATGTCCATCAAGAACTGTTTGGTAGTGACATGGCTGCCACATGAAGTGTGAATAGCAGTGAACCAACTAACATCACTGGAAGACCTGCGTGAACCCATCCTCATCAGTCTACCGGAAGAGAAATGCATACTTCCATTCTACATACTGCATGGCTGACACATCCTCTCTCAAGCCAAGGCATCATCAAACATGGTTTATTGACTGAAGAAATGCCTAGTGGGATCAGGGCCAAAGGTAACAAGATTTGAAATGCTAATCTAGTTAACTGCAGTACAAAGCTACAGAATGAGCCAAATGAATCATCTGATGACCTACCAGATTTGGTCATGAAAGATGGACAATTAAATAGTTAACACAGTCAGCATCATGAACATTTCATCTTTTGATGGTTGGTCCCAGCACAAGCCACCAAAGGCTTTACGCTAAAGCATTTAGCGTAAAGCATAGAAGCAGCTCCTTGAGCCCATAATGTCTGTGTCAAATGTGATGCCAGATTAAACTCATCTCACATAACCCACATCCTTCAATATAATTAGTATCTCAGGGCTTCCCAAACTTTTTAGCTCATGGAACCCTTTTGGGGAGCACTTTGGAAATTGTGAAACCCTAATCGTCAATTACAGTTTAAAATACCTGGTATATAAACAGACATAGCAAGAAAGTAAATAATCTCACCAGTAACAGATCAACTACCACCTAGGCCCTAGGCTGAACTTTAATAAGGCTTCCCTGCCTGGTCCACCCCCTCTGCCTCAGACACAGCTGGCCATGCACCCCTCCCATTCACTTACCACAGGTGACAGGTATTTCAGAGCCCCCTCCTTGCAAACACCGCAGATCTTCATGTCATCCCCGGCAATGGGATGGCACTGACTTTGGCCCACAATCACCAGCTTCACCTGTGCAGATCGTTATTACTCCCTGTCATTTCTTCTGCAGAACCCCTGGGAAACACTGATCTGAAGACCTCTTGGCGTGCCGTGTTTCATTACCTCTGGGCAGCTTCTTTCAGGTACTTTTAAAAAATGTAGACATACATCACGGTAACAGGCCATTTTGGCCCCCGAGTCCATGCCTCCTAACCCTGGTACAATTTTTGAATGGTGGCAGGAAACCAGAGCCCCCAGGGAAAACCTATGCAAACACGAGAACGTACAAACTCCTTATGGACAGCGTGGGATTCAAACCCTGGTCCTGATCGCTGGCATTGCGCTAATCGCTATGGCAACCATGCCACCCCTCATTTTGTAATCAAAAACTTTCCCCTCGCCTTAAACATATGTACTCTATCTAGTATTTAACATTTTCACCCTGGGAAAGATTTTGACTGCCAACTTCTCCTTAGAGCTCATACTTTCTAAGCTAGGTATCATCCTGATAAATAGTTTCTGTACCCTTTTTAAAGTCTCATTCTTCTTGTAATGGGTGGCCAGAATACCACACAATACTCCAAGTGTGACTTAACCAAAAAAAAATTATATAACTGCAACTTGACTGTCTTCCCTCTATAGTCAGTACCCCACCCAATGAATGCAAGCACACAATATGCTTTCTTTACAACCCAATCTACTTGGTGGGCACAGTCAAGTACCCCCAGATTCCTCTGTACATGAATGCCATTAAGGGTCATACCATTAACTGTGTACTTTTCCATTACACTTGACCTCGCACTTGCTTGGATTAAACGCCATCTGCTATTTCTCTCCTTATATCTGTCATGGCTCCCTATGTGGTCCACAACTCCACCAAGCTTTGTGTCATCTGTAAACTTACTAACCCACCGATCTACTATTCATCCAAGCCATGAATATACATCACGAACAGGGATCCCAGCACCGATCCCTGCAGAACTCCACTGGTCACTGACATCAGTCAAATTTGCACCCTTCCTTTAATGCAGTATAAAATACCTCATATCACTTTATTGTTGGCCAGGGACACATCTTGACCCTTTCTAGCCTTTGTAATATCCTGCTTGAGCTTTCTGCAGTCCTTGTATTCCTCCAGGATCTTCCTAATCTTACACATGATCCCTTTTTTCTTTTGACTAATGTGCAGCATAGCGGAAAGTGCAATGCCTTTACAGTGCCAGCAATTTGGACCAGAGTTTGTACGTTCTCCATGTGTCTGCGTGTGTTTTCCCTGGGGCTCTGGTTTCCTCGCACTGTTTGGAACATACCAGAGGGTGTAGGTTAATTGGGCGGCACGGCCTTATGGGCCAAAATGCTGTACATCTAAATTAAATTAAATTCATAATCTCCAAGGTTCTCTTCCCTGTCCTTCCTCCTTACTGGAACATGCAGATCCATCGGTCTATAAACAACTCTCATGTCATTTGGAGACCTGCTCACTGACAGCTGCACCCAACTCATTTCCCCTTACTCATGTTTAACAATGTCATCATTTACCATTTCCCAATTTTGCCCTTTCCTGCATGATTCAGGCTCATCCTCATTCATAACCATTTTAAAATTTGGGTTGTGGTCACTGTTGGGAAATATTCTTCCACTGAAGCTCCAATCACCTGGCCAGGCTCATTTCTCACGACAAGTCAAAGTATGGCTAGATGCACAATCGATATATTGTTTCAAGAAACTTTTCCTGGATACACTTCCCAATTTCTGCCACACCTAAGCCCCTGGCAGGAAGGGCATCTTTAGTGAATATTAGCAAAATGACAGTCACCCACAACAATTTTGACATCTTTCCGTAATCTTTCTACACATCTGCTTCTCCACCTCATATTGGCTATTGGAAGGTCTACAGTATAGCCCTATTTCTAAGTTCAGCCAGCTATGCCCTGTACATAATTCTTCTCAGCTTCCCCAAAAGTTGCCACCATCACAGAAACTGGTCTTTGACCAAAAAAACGCTTCTGATGGAAGCCAATTTAACTCCAAATAAGCACCTAAGGGTATCAAAGACCAAAAAGGTCCTGGGACCAAACAACATGTCAGCTATAGTAGTGAAGGCCTGCACTCCAGAACTAGCGATGGCCATAGCAAAACTGCTCCAGTGCATTAACAGCATTAGCATTCATCCAATATGTAAAACTGCTCACTAATATCCATTAAAAAAATGATAGCATTCAATGTGTATAATTACCTCCAATCAATTGGGCACCAATAGTCAACCTATTCAGTTTGGTTTTCACCACTTGGTCACTTAGCTCTAACTGAATCACAACCATCTGTATAAGAATATCCAGACCTCTCTGAAGTTCCACAGAGCAAATATGATTACTTTAATTCTTCTTTCAACCAAAACATTGTCACTCATGGTCTTTATGTTTTTAAGCATGGTCTTTAAGCAGTTTTCCTACTATAGGTATTGTAAACTGTTAAAACATTAAGCATTAAAGACAAACTGATGAAAGCGTAGTTAGTCAGCAAAAGGGTAAGCCCTCCACTGAAAATTTCTTCCAACATTAGAAAGATCAAAAACAATCTGACCAATATCATGGAAGTTGTAACCACTGACAAACTTACATTATTACTGGCATTCTTTGTATAAGGGATGGACAAACTCATTTTATCTCTCGCATAGATGGCAGATGTGAAAAAAGCATCAACCCCACTTACTCAGACTTTGATATCATATGGTACATTGAATGCAGTTTAAATTCCAGGTGGAAAAAATCCTATTAAAACTTTGGGGAAATAATTCATGATTTTGTGCTATATATTGATTCTAGAACATGAAAACCATAGTCACTGTTTAAAATGATGCAGCCAATAATTGTGTTGGATAAGTATATTGCTTTCATACCGTTCAAAGCATTTTGCACTAATTTATATTTTGAAGTGCCACTGGAAGACAGACACTGAAATTATGAAGAGTGAACGATTAGGAGCATATCATTTGAAGGAAAGTGGCATTATCAGGATTCTTATTAATTTGGGATTTGCACTGAAAACAATGAAACTCTCAGCTTTACAATGGAGGAAACTTACAGCGATTGCTGGAGTTCATCTTTTGTCAAATATAAGTCCAGAAACTGCCCTTCCTGCCTTCAACAGGTTGTGCCCTTGATTAGCCCCAGGATTTCAATTACTTATCAGCATTTCATACCATAAAAATATACTGAACATTAAATGAGATATATCCGAGATTCAGCAAATATTAAGGCTTTGTGCACCGACCGGTTATCTACAAACTTTTTTTATGTCATCAACATTCCCTTAATTTCTAAATGTTACAAATATTTAAATTTTAAAAGTGTATTTCAGCTCTTGTATAGAGCTCAGAAACCATTCAATATTCAAAATGTTAACAGGCTAGCTAAAGATCAGTGCCTGGTTTGCTGTGATTTTCAATTTGATCAACTTATACAGCCTGATAACAGCACTAACAGATCACCACTCATCCTCTGTCACTCCAAGGAGAAAATATCAAGTTCACTCAACGTATCCTCATTAGGCATGTTCTCCAATCCAGCCAACATCCTCTGGACCCTCCCTATAGCATCCAAATCCTTCTAGGAATGACGTAAGCAGCACTGAACATAACATTCCAAGTAGGGTCTAACTAAGGTCTTGTATAACTAACATTATAGAACTGCTTTTGAACTTGATCGCAGTTAATGAAGACAAACACACTATATGCTTTCTTAACACTATCAACCTGTGCAGCAGCTTTGAGTGTCATATGTCGTGGACCCCATGGTCTCAGTTTGACAACACTGCTCTGAGTCCTCCCATTAACATTGTATTCTACTTTCCAATGTAACCTACCAAAATGAACCACTTCACACTTTAGGTGTAGAAGTAAGACACGAAAATCTGCAGACAGCATGGTTGAAGTAACACTATGTTGGAGAAACTCAAAGTGTTTCATCAAAGTATTGATGAAGGGCTCAAGCCTGCAACGTTGATTATGTATTTTTACCTTTGCTATATAAAGGACGCTTTCACCAAAAAAAGGAAAGAATACTTTTAACTTAATATTTTTGTAAATTTACTTCAATTTTAAAATAAATTCAGTTGTTGCCAATTAAATATTATATTGCAAGTTTGAGTAATCTACATTATTTCAAAGCTTAAAGGATTTAGAAAACATAAATGGCTTTTGTTTTCCTAAAAACTGCAATTTTACCTCAACATAATTATTGATGTATAAACTTTGAAAGAAAACGAGTCTAGAATTGCTCTGGTATCCACAAGATGTTTTCAACACTCTGAGATTAAAAAATGATTTTAATAGTCAATACTTCGATTGAATTCTGTGATTATAGCTTATATAATAGGATACAATTCCTCTAGCCCTCATTGACACTTTGGATGTATTTTGCAGAACTTTGTTATGTAAATAAATGCATTGAAAATGTATTTCAATGTATTGTCAGTATCTTAGGGCTGGGAAACATGAGACTGTATGGTTTAGATCAGTTTTTTTCCCCCCCCAGTATGTGCACATACAAACTATTTACATCTTATTAGCAGATCATTTTGAGTAATTTATTCACAGCTACATCATCCACCCACTCATCACTTGGCATAGCTGTAAACATCTTTCCAAAGTTAAACCACACATTTGCAAGGGAGAGTTACAAAATTACTTTATTAAAAAGTCTGTGATTCTTTCTGGAGAAACAAAGGGAATGGGAAAAGACTGGTAATGGATTTGTTGGTTTATACAAATCTGACATTTTTCTTTCATGGTGAAAAAGATGTCAGGAATTCACACATTCTTGGTAAATTTACTTTGTAATATATAGCAAATATTTACATCGGTGTGTATTATAACACCATAGAGTTTCCCCAGTTCACCAATATGTTGGAAATTCATCTGACTGCATAGCACATTTCTTATTATTGCCTATTTTAACAGGGAAAGAATAGGGAAGGTGTTATATCAAATTCACCTTATTTTATTGTTCTTGTAGATGGAACCATGGGATGCAGGAAAAGTTACTCTGTTTATAAAATGTATCTCAAACTATAATCTGAATTTTTTTTAAGGAATTTCTCCTATTTAGTTACTACAATAATCACACTGAGTTTTAACGTAAATAAACACAATTTCTAATACAAGTTATCAATTTAAAAAAAAGTACTACGGGACTAAATATAACGGAATTGATCTTCCCTTTCTCATTTTACATTCTACACAGCAATTTCATCAATGATAATTCATTAAAAACTGTATTACATGGATTTTATACTCATGATGTGAAGGCCTGAGTTGGTGGGGAAAGGAAAGTAGTCAAAAAAAGCCTGAGAAGAAAAAAAGCTCAGATTCGATCCACTAAATTTACAATAATTTACAATCGTATATTTTCAAAGGCATTACAATTGATTGACAAAATATTTTACAGTTGTAAGTACAGAATTTAAATATTCAAGCTTGCCAAGAACTGGGCAATGTGGTCGCAGTGTAAAATGTAAACAGACTCGTTACAAATAACTTTGGGAGGTGAACTAGAGTCCTCTGCCTTTAGAACAGTCTAAATTTTTACTCTGTTCCTAAGTTCCTGCATAATCTTATTAAAACATACTTGCGTGGATTTAAATTTGTTGTTCAAAACATAATTCAGGTTGATGAGGATGAAGCTCTCCATGTCTGAGAAGAATGAATTCTACGATCCAGTGTGTTTGGGGCAGTGTTCTAATATATGCAGTAGTAAACGTCCATTTTTGAATTTAAAAAAACAGGAACAAATTAGGCCACAGAGTCGAAGCACAGTGCAGCATTAACCTCAATACAAAAATATTTTCTTCTTGAGATAACAACCTTGCAACTTGTAAGGAGGAGTAACAATATTACTGCTCGAGAAGCAGCTCTGGTCTGCATGTTTAAGTCACATAAGGCATTTATTGTGTTCACTTTTTTATGGCTGCATTGGGTGAAGACGTGGCATCACGTGTCGTTATGTTTTACGGCTATTCCAGATGTGTTCTGGGGTACTTTTGTGATCAGAGGAGTATTCAAGGGGGGATCTATGTTCCAATGGTGATCTAGAGTCATATGGGGATCTCTGATCCAAGGGAGATCTTGGACCACTACCAGATGGCCTGTGGTCCACTGGCCAGTCTGAGTGGTATCTGTAATCCCTGGAGGACTTGTGATGGCCTGAGTATTCTGAACTGGACCGGTGATCTGAATGAGATCGATGCTCTGAACTCGAACGGTGATCCGAGTGAGATCTGTGGTCAGTGTGTGAGCGACTATCCTTTGAGCTGGCCTCTGGACCGGTTCGGTGATCACGACTTCTGTGATCATCAAGTTTTCTATGTTTGTTTTCAATGTGATACCTGTAAAATTAGAAGAGATCAGGGTTTATTTTTAAGTTCATGTAAATGGATATATATTTCTCAATCAAGCAATATTTACTTGATATGTAGCACCTATGAATAATTGTTTCTCAGGTTTCCTTTGAATCTCATGGTGAGTAAAGTAATTCAAGATATTGTTGCCTCAAAACTATGAACGACTCTTTGAAAGTGCAATTTCTTTATCAAACAATAGATTCTTCAGGTGAAAAGGATAAGAAATATGAGATGGGATGACTTCTTGGTCTGCATTGGCTGAAACCTTCTCCAATTATAAATTACTTAATGGGATTGGTGAAGACACTTCATAGATTTAAAATGGTTAGGAAAATTGTTGCATAGGATTGTTGCAGAATGCCTTGCTAGACGATGGGGTTGAGGGCAAGATTAGTGCATCTTAAAAATCCAATAAACATTTGAGACAGATAATACTGAGCTGAGTGCCTTCCTTTTCTATCTCGAGATAGTTGCCATCTTTTATTCTCAAGCAATATATTGACTAACTTTCAAACACCAAATCCGCACATTTGTCTTGCAATTTGTACCTTGCCACTGACAAAAACATTGTATTAATAAAGATCCAACAAAGCTCAAGTATTCTAGAACCAAAATGACATCTTTTGAACTATGAAGGTGCTTTGTGTACCTGCTCTCAGATCTGTAATGATCTCTGTCCCGATGGTCTTTGCCATTGCTAAATGAGGAATACAGTCTCTTTCTCGAGGAATCACTTTTCCGATAGGAATCACCATGACGTCGATCTCTGTGATGGTCGTGATAATGAGACGAATGGTGTCGTTCAGATGAATGACTGTCCCGACTGCTGTCATCATTATGAGAGTTCTCCTTGGATTTTTCATATTCTGTTTAATAAAAAAAAATCATTCACTCAATTTCTTGCCCATTCACAACCCATTCTTTGTATCATGAAATATCTGAAAATCATCCTGAACTTTCACTAGAAGCTGTCAATTAACTTAAGATTTCAGAGAAGCGGAATTAAAAAAGTTTCTGGCCTTACCTGTGTGTTTGGCGTGTTGAGTGCTAAGGGTACTGCTGTGTTGTTCATTATGCTGCAGACACAAAACGCATGAAGCACAAAGATTGAATGCTGTTTACAGTGGAGAGGTTCCTTTAACAGTTCAATCTTAGAAGGATCTTAAGCTTAAAAAAGTTAACACTGAAATTGCTCATCTTTCATTAAAATTCAGAAGTTAATGATGTCAGTATGTTTCAGCTGTGGCACTACAACCTCAAACATGGCATTTCCAATGATCCACAAATCCACCCAAGGATTGAGATATGTGAGGAGACTGACAACGTAGGAGTATTACCATACTGACAGTTTTGTCATCTAGTATCACACAAAGGTGACAAAAATAGAAAAACAACCTGTAGAATATGATCCAAATTATATTAAACCAATGATTGTTATGAAATAAAGATGCAAAGGGAAGTTTGAAATACAAATAGAAAAGGTCAGAAATACATACTGAAAAAAGGGCTGAATAATGTCAACGAACAATGCTACCAATTTCAAGAGTTAATGGATGCACTTGATTGCTACAACCACCAAAACCTTAAAAATGTCAATACTAATTGCAGATTCTCTTTGGTTGACTGTCCATTGTTTTGAAAAGTAATTTTGCAAGGACTAGTTACCTATATTTCAATGCAAAATTAAACAATATTCCATAAACTAGGGAAATTATAAAATTCAAATGAAAAATGTGCTTGATTTTGCAAGGTTTCTGATCATTTTAATTTTTAAAAAATGGGTTAAGTCTCTAAAGAACTCTTGAATTTAAGTAATTTCCCATGAGAATTGTTCAACTTTTACTTGGTTTTAAGAGATCCACTCTTCTGGCTCAAAACAACCTGGCATGAGAAAGTTTGCCCCAGTTTAAAACGGTTAGCCTTTATTTTTTAAATTACCTGAAGATGACCTACAGTGAAATTTATTTTCAACAATGGAAAGTTCAATTTGTAAGACTGTGTAATGAGGAAGGATTGAGAGTGGTATAATCTTTTGGAATTCTCTGACCCAGAGGGTGTTAGAAGTCATTTCATTAGATAATTAGGATAGAGAGAAATAAATATTTGAAAGATATGGAATTATTTGAAAGTGATGGAAAACTGGCACAGATCACGATCATGTTAAATGAGAAGCAAGCTTGAGCAGCTAGGTGGCCTCCTGTTTCCATTTTCTTGTGATTCCGCAGCAAACTTTTATTTAGGGTCGTTAAACTTAATCAAGCAGAAAAAAAAAGGTGAATAGAGTAAAATCAACCAACAATTTTAACAAAGTATGCAAGAGAGAATAAAGGACTGATAAATTATGCAAATACACAAGCGAATATGGGGAGAATAAAATGGGATTAGTGTAATTGGCAGGTAACCTGTGTGCTGAATGACCATGATTATGACATTTACTTTAATCATTTTGTCAAATTATTTTTATACGGGCATTGATGTATTCATTCCTACCCTAGAATTCTCCAGCCGTTTCTTAATTGCATGCTTGTAGAGTTTATGCAGCTTTCTTGCATCAAATTCTGTGAACTTTGACACAAAGATCCAGAGATTTCTAGAAATAAAAAACAGAATTGCATATTGTTAAAATATAACAATCAGAATCAATGGTCATGAACAAGTCATGAAATTTGTTTTTGAATATTTTATTTTGAGAATGTCCAATCAACATGCAGTCAAAATGAAGAATAATCAAAAAGAATATCAGTAATATCAAAATAATAGTTATCGATCAAAGAAAGTGAGAATAAAGAAGATTCAATTATTATAAAGAAAGAAACATTACAATAATACTACAAAAATGCAAATTCAATGTCCATGTTGAATCAAAGGGAGAAAAAGATAAAAGAAAGAAGAACAAAATAAGAGGACCCTCCCACCTCCCAAGAAGCAAGAAGAAAAAGAATAAGAAAAATAAAAGATTGTCTTTACCTAGGATAAACCCCACTCCCAACAAGGGCAAATAACCTGACTTATCTAGGGTCCTTGGGGCTGCAAGCACTGGAGGGGGTGGGGGGGGAAGAGACAGGATCATTGCTATCAATCAACTTTATTGCTAGTGTCATCTATCAGTGACTAATTAAATCCTGCAAGTGCAAACATTTAAATGCTATTGATTTGGGAATTAACGAAAACTCAGTATTCCAAGGGAGCTCAACTCAAATTCAGACTGTATTATTGGATGAACACTTTTTCTCACTTATAAGGATTTTCAGCAATATTTCCAGTTACTAGAGCACAATTTACAGTGTTTTGAAAAGGTTGAAGCTAATGAACTGATAAAAGAGGAAGCGGCTCTCTGGTGTTAGGGCCAATGTACAATTGGAGAGAGCAAAGGGTGCTTTGTAGAGCTTGGCTATTTGTCCTGAGCACAATGGAATAGGACCATAATGTATCATGGCCCAGGAGTGGAAAAAATAGCCTCCAGGCATGGGTCAAATTAATGCTATGATCTTTGTTTTTTTCTTAAAAAAGTATGTTTCTATTAACATAGAGCCTGGGGAAAACAGCACATTTAAATAGAAGCCTTGTTTTCACCTCACGTAACAAATATTTTATACATTTCTAAGGTGTCGGTAGGAGAGAATGGAAGAAACCAAAACTTGACTGCTTCACAGGGAAGGGGGCCAAGAAGCAGAGTCTTAAGGGGACCATAGCCCCAAAAAAGGTTTTTCAGTATAGCTGCTCTAGTGAATGCTGTACACATTCATGTCTGCATATATAGTTCCTGTGGTCCACTAGCTACCTGCATTTTACCTGGGACTCTGGTTCACTGAATGCACCTGAAAAGTCCTTCGCACACTGGCACAGCAAGACTCGAGGAACTGGATGCAATATTTTGCTGTGCAAATCACTTTGACGAAGCCATAATTGATTTGGCCAGACCAGAGGATCACAACAGAACATTGCCTGATGATTGGCAACTGGTGTATGCAAGCTGATCCATGATGCTCCCAAGGTCAAGGAAAGAACAATACTTTCTCAGTTATTGCAGGAAGTCCCACACTTGTGCCAACTTCTCTACCCTCAGGGCCCCAAACAGTCTTTTCAAGTGAAGCAATGTTTCACCTGTGTATCAATGCTTCACTTGTGTATCTGGTTCTCCCTTTGTGGCCTTCTCGACATTGGAGAGACTGGATGCAGACTGGGAGATCGCTTCATTGAGCACCTTCGCTCTGCCCACACCAGTGGCAGGGACTGCAGTTGCCTACCATTTCAGTTCTGCATTCTACTCCCACATTCATATGTCTGCCCATGGCCTCATGTACATCCCACCAAGACGACCCATAAATTGGAAGAACAACACCTGATTTTCCAGCCGGATGCTATTAATATTGACTTCTCTGGTTTCTGCTCATCTACTCTCCATTTTCCCTTCCTCCATCTTCCTTTACCTCAGCTCTCCCCCCAACCCCTTCTCTATTCACCTAGCCATCCCTCCTCCCCCTGCTTGCTGCCCTCCCTTCTCCACTTATTACCTCCTGCCTTTGGGACCATGTTCCTCCCCTCTCCCCACCATTTTGTTCGAGTGCCTGTCGACATTCTTCCATACTTTAAAGAAGGGCTCAAGCCTGAAATATTGGTTATGTATCTTTATCTTTGCTAACCACAGTGTCTGAAGACTTTCGAGTTTTACTTCTTTTGAGGAAAGAACAATTTTGTTTGTCCTTTGGCACATCAACTGAGAGCTGTAGTTGTATTGCATTTAAATAATCAGATGCCCTATTTTGCTTTACAGTATAGAGAGTATAGTTGCATATGTTTAAATAAAACATTCTTGCTGTCTTGATCAAATTTGGCTGTTTGTCTCTGCTCATTCCCTATCCCCTTGCAATACAGTCAATAATGTCAAGACATTTCTGCTGACTTAGTCCAGTCTAGGAGTCCAAGTAAACCTGGCTATCCAACCCAAAGCCTGACCTTGGTGGTGTAGGATTGAGTACAAAAATAATTGTTTAAATCTTTTTGCTTGGTTCGGATTAAAATTGGCCGTTACTGGGTTAGGGTTTAATTTTACGCCCAAGAGGACAGAATGCTTGATCGTCATTGAGAATCTAAAAAGAAAATGCATCAAATTTTGTGTCACTTATCCCATGAAAATGAAGAAAGGGGATCTGGGGAAAAATAGACAATGGTTGCTGCGAGGGGTGGTTATGGGATATCCATGATCAGGACAAATGCTTTCACTGACATTCTATTTCAGCACCATGAAATAGACTTTTCCACTATGTTATTAATTTTTTCCCATAATTACCTGTATAAGTTTCCATCAAAAGAATCGTACAAGAGGAGTCAATCTCATTTCATACAGGTCAAACATTTAAATTTGATTTTTAAAACTCTACTTGATGTTCCAATTATTGATTTCTATTTAAAATTCATTCAAAGAACAATCCACATATGAACAGTGAGCATCCTTTATCAATACATGAGCATATTTCCAGATTTTAAAAGTGCACATAAATAGCACTTCATTAAAAAATAAATGAGCCTTTCCTTTAGTACAAAAGCTCTGCAATCACTCCACATGTCAATCTCTTTCAGAACTCCAATTCCCCCTCCAGAGAACAGGTTTTGACATTATTTTGATTGGTGCTATTTTAACTAAATGTGATTTTATCCATTTAGATGCTGTCTCATAGGTTTACGATACATTGTGTGTACCTTCAATGCTGTTGTCTTTGACAGAGGCCAGCCACGTTCACCATTCCCTATCTATGTTTTTAGATCATGAAGGTGAAAAAGTGTTTAAAAATTGCTTACTTTCTCCATTGTTTGATTTGTTCTGGGTTTGAATATTCTTTCAAACATTCGGTGATGTGGTCTCCAATTTTAATCAAGCACTGCCTGGTGTGCTCAAGTTGTTCTTTTTCTGAAAGCCCCTTCTCTGGCCTGTCCAACTGTTTTAAAGCTGCCTTAACAGGTCTCATTCTCTCTTTACACTGAAAAACAAAAGCAAGAGTTATTTGCAATCTTGTTCATTTTTAAACTACAAATATAATGGGTTGGAGTAAGTGATCCTTAATAATATTTAAGTATCTATATGAGCTCTTAAATTGCCATGCAAAAGAAAAACATGGGCTGTGCCAAAACAGCAAGGAATGATGAGAGATGGCTTAATGGAGATATATAAGGTTATGAAGGGCATAGATAGGATGGACAGCCAGCAGGTTTTTCCGAAGCGACAATAACAAGTACCAGAAGATATCTGTTTAAGGTGAGTGGAGGAAAATTTATCAAAGATATGTTTGATTTTTTTTTACACACAGAGAGTGGTGGGTGCCTGGAATGCATGGCTGAAGGTGGTGATGGAGGCTGGTACAGCAGACATTGAAAACTCTTAGATAGGCACATGGAGGCAAGAAAAATAGACAGCTATGTGTGTGAGGTAGGAAAAGATTAGATTGTTGTGGAGTAGGTTTATATAGGTCAGTACAACATCATGGGCTGAAGGGCCTGTACTGTGCTGCATTGTTTTGTACTTTATGTTCCAAGAGATTTAGTATATAAGGATACATTTTTGAACACTTGGGCCAAAAGGCCATGTGTTGCATGATTCTATGCAATGTCAATTGCTACCTTTAAAACATCCATTCACTTTCATGTAACAAATGTAAAAGCGATCAGACAGGTTTGATCTGGTGTTTGATATGAGCTGATAGCCACAAGATGAAAATCATATCAAATGAGAACTAGTGCTTTACCAGTTGGTAAAAAGTTTTCTGGAGTTAATTTTTAAATTTAAAAAAAATTTCACACTATGAACCATATTAATCAAAATACACATAAACATTTCCCTCTTGAATATACACAGTGTCATTTTCTCCCCTTTTCCTCCCTCCCTTCCCTCCCTCCTCCCTCCAAACCCATTAAACGTTCAACATATACAATACAATAAACCCATTAAACAATGTCATCACACAATGAAAATAAACAAGAAAATTGTGTCATCTACTGCTACACACTGCGTCAGTTCATTTAGTCTTCTTCTCATTCTATCATTTTAGGGGGTGGAGGTCTGCGGTAGGCCCTCTCTGTTGTGTTCCATGTACGGTTCCCAAATTTGTTCAAATAATGTGACTTTAGTTTTTAAATTATATGTTATTTTTTCCAATGGAATACATTTATTCATTTCTATGTACCATTGCTGTACTCTCAGGCTCTCTTCTGATTTCCAAGTTGACATTATACATTTTTTTGCTACAGCTAAGGCTATCATAATATATCTTTTTTGCGCTTCATCCAGTTTGAGGCTTCATTCTTGACTTCTTATATTACTTAGAAGAAAGATCTCTGGATTTTTTGGTATGTTGCTTTTTGTGATTTTATTTAATACCTGATTTAGATCTTCCCAAAACTTTTCCATTTTCTCACATGTTCAAATTGCATGTACTGTTGTTCCCATTTCCTTCTTATAGCAAAAACATCTATCTGAGACTGTTGGGTCCCATTTATTTAACTTTTGGGGCGTGACATATAGACTGTGTAACCAATTATATTGTATCATGCATAACCTCGTATTTATTGTATTTCTCATAGATCCAGAGCATAGCTTTTCCTATATTTCATTTTTTATCTTTATGTTTAGATCTTGTTCCCACTTTTGTTTGGGTTTATAGCTTATTTCATCATTTTCTTTCTCGCAGCTGATGTACATGTTTGTTATAAATCTTTTAATTATCATTGTGTCTGTAATCACATATTCAAAGCTCCTTCCTTCTGGTAACCTCAGTCTGCTTCCAAATTTGTCCTTTAAGTAAATTTTCAGTTGATAGCATGCAAACATTGTACCGTGAGTTATTCCATATTCGTACTTCATTTGTTCAAATGATAATAAATTATTTCCCAAAAAAACAAATTTCTATTCTTTTAATCCCTTTTCTCTCCCATTCTCTAAAGGAAAGGTTATCTATTGTGAAAGGGATTAGTTGATTTTGAATCAATAGTAATTTTGGTAGTTGGTAATTTGGTTTTTTTCTACGTGAATCTTCTTCCAAATGTTGAGCAGATGGTGCAGTACTGGTGAACTTTTATATTGCACCAGTTTTTCATCCCACTTATAAAGTATATGTTCTGGTACCTTCTCCCCTATTTTATCTAGCTCTATCCTGGTTCAATCTGGTTTTTCCCTTGTTTGATAAAAATCTGATAGATATCTTAATTGTGCTGCTCTATAATAATTCTTAAAGTTTGGCAGCTGCAAACCACCTTGTTTGTACCATTCTGTTAATTTATCTAGCACTATCCTAGGTTCCCCCCCCCCCCCACCCCCTTTCCACAAAAATTTCCTTATTGTTTGTTTTAGCTCAAAGAATTTCTCTGTTAAGGGAATTGGTAACGATTGAAATAGGTATTGTATCCTTGGGAAGATATTCATTTTAATGCAATTTAGCCTTCCTATCAGTGTTAGTGGTAAATCTTTCCAATGTTCTAAGTCATCTTGTAGTTTCTTCATTAATGGCTGATAATTTAATTTGTATAAATGGCCTAGATTATTATCTAGTCTAATACCTAGGTATCAGATTGCTTGTGTTTGCCATTTAAATGGTGATTCTTTTTTAAACTTTGTGAAATTGGCATCGCTTCACTTTTATTTGCGTTGACCTTGTACCCCGATATTTCTCATATTCCTTTAATTTCTTATGTAATTCTTTAATTGATAATTCTGGTTCTGGTTCTGTTAAGTATTCTATGATGTCATCTGCAAAGAGATTGATTTTATATTCCCTCTCTTTTATTTTTATCCCTTTTATTTTATTTTCTGTTCTCATCAGTTCTGCCAGTGTTTCTATTGCTAAAGCAAACAGTGAGGGGGATAATGGACATCCCTGCCTAGTTGACCTGCTTAATTTAAATTGATTCGATATATATCCATTTACTGTCACCTTCGCTATTGGACCCTTATATAATGCTTTAATCCAATTAATATATTTCTCTGGTAGGTTGAACTTCTGTAATACTTTGAATCTATAATTCCATTCTATCCTGTCAAAGGCTTTCTCTGTGTCTAAAGCAACAGCAACTGTTGGCGTCTTACTTCCTTGTACTGCATGGATTAATAAGTTAATGAACTTACAAACATTGTCCGTTGTTCGTCTTTTCTTAATAAATCCAGTTTGATCTAGTTTTACTACTTTTGGTACACAGTCGGCCAATCTGTTTGCTAATAGTTTTGCTATTATCTTATAATCTGAGTTAAGTCGAGATATTGGTCTACACCGAGCAGGTGTTAGTGGATCTTTCCCCGTCTTTGGTATTACTGTAATTATTGCTGTTTTACATGAATCTGGCAAGTTTTGTGTTTTTTCTATCTGGTTCATTACTTCCAGGAGAGGAGGAATTAGTAACTCTTTAAATGTTTTATAGAATTCTATTGGGAGTCCGTCCTTCCCAGGTGTTTTATTGTTCGGTAGCTTTTTAAATACATCTTGTATCTCCTCTATTTCAAATGGTTTTATCAATTTGTTTTGCTCCTCTTGCAATTTCGGTAGTTAAATTTTAGCTAGAAACTCATCTATTTTGTTTTCTTTCCCTTCGTTCTCAGTTCAGTATAATTGCTTATAGAATTCCTTAAAGTTTTCATTGATCTCTGTTGGATTATTCTGGAGTTAATTTTAATGGAAGTTCAAAGGGTCTATTTGCAATGAAGTAAATGGTGCCAAACTGGGAGTTATTTGACACTTAATAAAAATCAGTGTCGTTGATCAGGAAGGAAATGCATCCAAGAATGTGTTCAGGAAAGTTTTCTAATATATAGAGGTTTCAACTAGAGAGTGTATAATACTGGATCTCCTATTAGGGAACAAGACAAGACAGGTGACAGAATTACGTGTAGGGAACCAGTGATCATACTGCCAATAATTTCAAGTTAATTATGGAAAAGGATTGGTCTGGGCCACGTGTTGAGATTCTAAATTGGAGAAAGGCCAATTTTGAGGAAAAGAGAAAGGTTCCAGAATGCATATACTGGGATAAAATGTTTACGGGTAAGGATGTGCAAGCTAAGTGGGAGACTTCAAAGGTGAAACTTTGAGAGTACAATTTGAATGTTTCTGTCAGAATTAAAGGCAACGTTAGCAACCATAGGGAACCTTGGTTTTCAAGAGACATTGGGGATCTGGTTTGGAAGGTATTTAGCAGGTATAGGCAAACATGGAGGAAATGAGGTACTGGAGGAGTATAAAAAATACAAGAAAAACCTCAAGAAAGATATCAGGAAGGCTAAAAGAAAACATGGGATTGCTTTGGCAGACAATGTGAAGGAAAATCTTAATGGTTTCTACAGGTATATTAAGAAGAAAAGGATAGTAATGGACAAAACTAGTCACCTTGAAGATCAGAGTGGTCAGATGAGCATGTAGCCAAAAAAATGGGAGAGATCTTAAATTATTTTAAAAATCAGTATTCACTCAGAAAATGGACACAGAGTTATGGGAAGTAAGGAAAATAAGCAGAGAGGTCATGGAATCTTTACAGATTAAAAAGGAGGAAGTGCTTGCTGTCTTAAAGCAAAAAAGGGTAGATAAACCCCCAGGGCCTGACAAGATATTCCCTTGGACATTGAGGGAGGCTACTGTAGATATTGCAGGGGCTCTGGCAGAAATATTTAAAATGTCCTTAGTCATGGGTGTACTGCCGGAGGATTGGAGGATAGCTCATGTTGTTCTGTTGTTTAAAAAAAGAATCTAAAAGTAACCATGGAAATAACAGGCCAGTTAGCCTGACATCAGCAGTAGGTCAATTATTGGAAGGTGTTCTAAGAGATCGGATATACAATTATTTGGATAGCCATGGACTGATTAGGGATAGTCAACATGGTTTTGTGCATGGTAGGTCGTGTTTAACTAATCTTCTTTTGAGTTTTTTGAGGATCCCACCAGGAAAGGTGATAAAGGAAAGGCTCTGGATGTTGTCGACATGGACTTTAGTAAGGCCGTTGACAAGCTTCCACAAGGGAGGTTCGTACACTAGGTATTCATAGTGGAGTAGTGAACTGGATTCCACAACGGATGAATGGAAGAAGCCAGAGAGTAGTGGTAGATGTTTGCTTTTCAGACTGGAGGCCTGTGACTAGTGGTGTGCCTCCAGGGATCGGTGCAGGGACCTTTGTTGTTTGTCATCTATATCAATGATATGGATGATAATGTGGTAAAATGGATAGTAAGTTTGCAGATGACACTAAGATTGGAGGTATTGTGGACAGTGAAGAAGGTTTTCAAAGCTTGCAGAGGGACCTGGACCAGCTGGAAAATGGGCTTAAAAATGGAATAATGAATTTAATGCATACAAGTGTGAGGAGTTGCATCTTGGAAGGATAAACCAAAAAAAAAGATATACATGGTAAATGGTAGGGCATTGAGAAATGAGGTAGTACAGAGGCTTCTGGGTATACAGATACATTAATCCCTGATAGTGGTGTCACAGGTAGATAGGGTTGTAAAGAGAGCTTTTGGCATATTGGCCTTCATAAATCAGAGTATAGGAGTTGGCATATTATCCTGAAGTTGTATAAGACATTGGTGAGGCCATATTTGGAGTATTGTGTGTAGTTTTGGTCAACTAACTACAGGAAAGATATCAATAAGATAGAAAGAGTGCAGGGATTTACAAGGATATTACTGGACATCAGGAACTTAGTTACAAGGTAAGTTTAAACAGGTTTGGACTTTATTTCCTGGAATGTAAAAGAATGAGGGGAGATTTGATAGAGGTATTTAAAATTGAGGGGGATAGACAGAGTCTCTCTCAGACACCTCCTCCTAACCTAACCCTCCCAGTGGACCCCAGCATGGCACATCAAGCCACTGACTCCAACACTACATCCAACTTCATCACCTCTGGTCACCTCCCTCCCATGACCGTCAACCTCATTGTCTCCCATCTCTGCACTGCTCGTTTCTTCCTCTACCCTGGATACACAAACCCAACCATTACGGTAGACCCATGGTTTCTGCTTGTTCTTGTCCCACTGCACTAGTTTCATCTTACCTTGACTCTATAATTTCTCCCCGGTCCAACCCCTCTCCTCCTACATCCGCGATACCTTACATGCCCTCCCTTTCTTTAATGACTTCAGATTCCCCAAACAGGATCACCTCATCTTCATGATGGATGCCCAATCCCTTTATACCTCCATCCTCCATACAGAAGGTCTTGGTTCTTTCTGGACCAGAGACCCGAAAAAATCACCCTCTTCCACCACTCTCCTCCGCCTGGCAAACTTGTTCTCACTTTAAACAACTTACCCTTTAACTTGTCTCACTTCTTCCAAAGCAAAGGAGTAACCATAGGTATTGGCATGGGTCCCAGCTGTGCCAGCCTTTTTGTGATATACCTCCGGTACAACGACGACTACATCGGGGCTGCCTCACGTACCCGTGATGAGCTTGTCAACTTCATCCAACTTCCACCCTCATCTCAAACTCACCTGATGCATCTTCGATAACACTCTTCCCTTCCTGAATCTCCCTGTCTCCATCTCAGGAGACAAGCTTTTCCTAAACATATATTACAAACCCACTAATTCCCACGACTACCAGGACTACATTTCCTCACATCCTGTCCCCGCAAGGATTCTATCCCCTTCTCTCAATTTCTCTGTCTCTGCTTCATCTGTTCCCAAGATGAGGTCTTCTAGTCCAGATCTTCCAAAACGCCTGCCCTCTTCCACAAAAGTGGCTTCTCCATCACCACCATCAATTCAGCCCTCACCTGCATCTCCTCCAGTTCCCGCTCATTTACCCTGGCCCCCTCTGCCCCAGATGCAACGAACATAGAATCCTCCTTATCCTCACTTACCACCTCACCAGCCTCCACGTCCAACACATTATCCTCCGGAATATCCAGCACTTACAACAGGATCATGCTACAAGACACACTTTCCCCTCTCCTCTGCCTTCCGTAGGGACCTCTTCCTCCTTGTCTCCCTTGTGCACGTCCCTCCCCACCAATTGCCCCCTCCCCCGGGTACCTTCCTCTGTGGCCACAGGAGGTGCCATACTTGCTCCCACACCTCCTGCCTCACCACAGTCAAGGGCCGAAACAGGTCTTTCAATGAAGTATGCGCAGGACTGATTTACTGCATTCGTTGCTCCATTTTTGGCTTTCTCTACATCACAGAGACAGGGCACAGATTGGGAGATTGCTTCGCTGAGCACCTTCGCACCAGTGACAGACACCTCCCAGTAGCCAACCATTTCAGTTTTGTGTCACACTCCCACACTCACATGTCTGTCCATGTCCTTACATATTATCCCACCAAGACCACTCACAAATTGGAGGAACAACACCTTATTTTCTATCTGAGCACTCTCTAGTCAGATGGCATTAACATCAACTTTTCCGGTTTCTATAACCTTTTCTCTTCTTATCCCATCCCCCTTCCCTTCCCCTTTCTCCTCCCTCCCTTCCCTCTCTATTCACCTAGCTATCCCCGCTCCCCTGGAACGCTGCTGTCCTCTCCCTTCCTTCCCACCTATCACCTCCTGCCTTTGCAAACACACCTCCCTCCTCCACTCTCTTGTTTGAACATCCGCCAACATTTTCCCATCCCTTGATGAAAGGCTCAAGCCCAAAGGGTCAGTTATTTATTTTTACCTTTGCTATATAAAGAATATTGCTTGACCTACTGAGTTTGCCCAGTATTGTGTTTTTGCTCTAGGCAGAATAAATATAGGTAGGCTTTTTCCACTGGGAATAGGTGAGATACAAACCAGAGGACATGGGTTAAGAATGAAATGGGAAAAAGTTTAGGGGGAACTTCTTCACAGGGTGGAGGGAGTGTGGAACAAGCTGCCAACTGAGGTGGTGAATATTGGCTCAATTTTAACATTTAGGAACATGGATAGGAGGGCTATGGACTAGGTGTAGGTCAGTGGGACTATGTAAAAAAAAAATGGCTCAGCACAGACTAGAAGGGTTGAAGGGGCCTGTTTATGTGCTGTGATGTTCGATGGTTCTAATGACAAATTTCCATTAGGTTACACTTGATTTTTTTTGGGAGGTGCACATTTCCTTCCTTTCACTAAGATAAACAAGTATATGAAATTAGATAATTCAATCTCTATGGCCCATAATGCTGCTTTTATAAGATAGATAATACTGGAGTTCATCAAGTCCTGTATTTTGTAATCTTAAATGGTGTCCTTTTGGATGCAGGTATCTAAAACCAGCTACAATTTTCAAAACACAACTTGATTTAAGGGCAGATGCTCAGGCTTGAAATGCTCCAAGGATTCAGCAAATGTTGAAAGACAAATAATTTCTACCCTGACAGGCAATATCAGAATCAGAGTGCTGATTTTGGCATCTCTTCAAGCTATGCAGTCTCTGTGCACTGGTCAGTTCCCAAAGCTTCTGGGTGTTTTTCTTTTAATAAGTACATTCCAATTCACTTTCAAACCATCTTCCATCACATTTGCATGGAATGAATTCCAGACTTTAACATCTAGCCAAACAAAAACAAAACTTCCACCTCCCCTCCCTTTCTAATTTTTCTTGTGTCCTCTGGTATTAAGATTGCTGACAGCATCACTCCAATAAGTACTCCTTTCACCTGTCCTTTTACCTTCTCAGCTTTGTTTAGGTCTCTGTATAATTCAACTTTGTCATACCAACTTTCTACCTGCAGCCTCTGCAATGTTGGTGCACCGATGCCAATTAGGATTGGCCCAACAGCCTTGTTTTTGTAAAAATATTTAATTATATTATTTTTAAGGTCTCATTAACTTACCCTTCTATCTTCAAAGATTTGTACATCTTATTATGCAAATTGAAAAGTGTGCTCCACTTGCTAGCTACAACTAGAAATGCAATTAAATTAATCTTCAGCTTAACAGCAACAGATTAGACAAAAACAGTTTGGGTAAGAGAATTAAAGCAGAAGAATGTCTTCGAGTTGGAACTTCAAAGAATTAATAGCTTTAACAAACACTCTACAGTCAACCTCATTTGTACTTACAATACTAAATGTATTTTGATCAAGTTCTTCTGACTCTTCTGTGATAGGAACTGGATCACTGCTTGCAGGAAAATTCACCAGGGCATCGGTCTTTTTTGGCTTCTCCTTCACCTCATCGATTATCTACATCAAACAGAATTACTCATTAGTGGCAGCATTAAGCCCAAGGGAAATCACAAGGAAACCGCAGGACATTTCTCAGCATTAAGTGAAGAACAATTAGTGATAGCCATTATCATTGTACTTTCCTGCCCTTTCGACAAATCTTTTTATTATATTTTTTGCACATATAACACATGAACATGCTGAACAAGACCAACAACATCTCAAGCCTGTTTTGTCATTTAATAAAATCACATTCAATAAAATTGAGGAAGAGAATTCCAAATGTTCACAACTCTAAATTTCACCTGAAATGTCTTACAAAGGCAATCTTTTATTTTTAAAGTTCTAGATTCTCTCACATTTGTAAAATATTAAAACATTCTTCTACCTATATGTAATCAGCTATTTCAAAAAGATTCAGAATTTTCTTTATATTCCCCATTTTCACCAGTGCTTCATACTCACCTCGAGTTTTCTATTTGAGATTGCATTTCACTGAAAACACTTTTGAACAATTCATCACCCACTCACCCCAACAATACACAAAAATGATGGATCAAACAGCATCCATGTAACACAACAGGCAGTCGATGTTTTGGGTTCTTCATAAGGAATCCCAGATTGGGCAAATGCCTGAATAAGGGGGTGGGGGGGGAGGCAGGGAGGAGCTGAGGTGATGGGGAGGAGACAGGAAGTGAGAAAAATGCTCTCTGACAGAAGGAGGGGAGTGGGGAGCTGGAGGAAGGAAAAGAGAAAAGGAGTCAAAGGGATGAGGGAAAGCAGGAGGGAATGGCTACCAGGAATTGGAGATCGACATTGAAGCCATCTGGTTAGGGACTGCCAACTAACGTGTAGCTCAACCTGAAAGTACACAAGGGAATGGACAGGCATTTCAATGTCTCAATGGAGTGGAATTGAAGTGGTTGGCCGCTGGGAGATCTTTCCTGTTGCAATGGACAGGGTGAAGGTGACAACAAAGCAATCCCTCAATATGTGTCCAGTCTTCCTGACAGTGAGGAGGCCTCATCGACAGCATTGGATGCAGTAAATGACCCCAACAGATTCACAGGTGAAGTATTGCTTCACTTGGAAGGACTCAGCCCTCTGCCCCTTCCCCTCATCACCTCTGACAGAAGGTCCAGACAGAACGGCCAACCTGTTAGTCAGTTGCATTTAAAAATGGAAAATTGAGCTTCTAGAAGAGTGAATTTAAACCTTTAACTTCATGTCTACCATTTGAGAAAACATTTCCACATTGTACAAAAGGCACTAGCATCAGCCAAGCAAGATCTTAATTCATAAAAGTTCAAAGTACTAGTGCACAAACGAACAAGCATTTTTACTCGGACTGAAATTCACAATTCAGTGCAAGTGTAAGTGAGATTTTATTTGGATACAATTAACACCATTATTTTTAGATATTGTTTTACCTTCTCTTCTTTTACTTCTTTATCTTTATAAATAAGATCTTTATCCTTTTCCTCTTTTTCTTTTGTTTCTTTCTTTTCTTCCTTTTCCTTTTTGTCTCTTCTAGTTTCCTTTGGTTCTTTTTTGACATCTTTGTCTTCGGACTCTCTCTTAACTACAATTTCCTGTTCCTTGTCTTCAACATCTCTTTCCGGTTTCAGTTTCTTTTTTGCGGGCTTTGAGCCTACAAAGTCATCCTATTAATTGGGGAAAAAAAATCAACACATTTCAAAACTTTCTGCCTCCATTCCATGTTGAACCATGAACCCCAGCATGTCTCACCCTAGTCAAACCTCTGATCTTTAATTTCCCCCAGTTTTAGATTCTCATCTTGAATTTATTTCCTTTTTGTCCCAGCTATATTTTGTTTATTGTCTCTTGAGCTTTCCATTTGACACGAACCTATTTCGGAGCTCAGCATTGATTGGGCTGTCATAGCTGCCATTGGCTTTAATTTGAATGAGGAACCAGGAGAGATAGAATGAGTGACAAGTGTTCAGCACTTTTTTAAATCCAACAGGACAACTTTGAACTTGCCAGTACATTGATGAGAAAGTGGTGACTTATCACAGACTGGAAACCAGAAAACATAACATACTTGAAGGAAAACTACTTAAAGGGTTAAGTAGTATCTGTGCATAGAGAAGCAGAGCCATCTTGTCAAGTTAATCATCTATTGTCAGAACCTTTCATCAGCATGACATGCTTTGTGGAGCCCAGAGTTGGGCCGTGGGCACAAAACTAGGTAATATTTCCATGTCATCACAATTTTTATTTTATTTTTTGCAATATTTTACTTTATACCTTGATCTCTCCTTCCTCATCTGAGCTTTTAAGTGAAGGTGGTGGTGGTGATGAGGAATCACTTTTAACATCTTCCATCTTCACAATTTTTACTGCTTTATTTCGCTTACTCCTTGGCTTCCTTTTTTTCGAATTTGCCTTTTTAAAATAAAGCAGAAAACCAGTGTGAGAAAACACAATTCAATACAATTGTCAAAATTTGCATATTTAATCAACAATAATGCCCATCAACACAAATGGCTTTTCAAAAACAGAATGAGTTTCATGCAACAGAAAGATCATTAGAGACCAAAGAATATTTAATATTTTAATTTTCAAAATAGATTCCTTAGAGGAACAGCTCCCTTGCCTTTCAAAATTGTCCTGACCTTTCTCCTTTGAGAGATGCTAGTTGTGAAACCATATTACCTTTCCCCATCCACCATATTTCATCAGATGTTGACATGCAATCACAAATTTAGCTCAAACATCAAAATATTCATCCTCAAAATCCTGAAATTATCTGTTTTAATGCTACGACGGCAGCACAACATTACAGAATAATTTTCCGTGCCTGTGCCTTACACCACCAGAATAAATACAGACTATCATTGGTACTCATGGATTCATGGTGCATAAGCCTTGATACAGAAAATACTCTATTTCAATATGTACCTCAGCAAGCCTTTGTGCTTCCTTTCTGGCCAGATCTTTACTTAGTAGTTTGATGAGGTAGTCAGCTCTGGTCTGCAATTGTTTGGCCTGGGGCTTCTTATCTGGATCATCAGGCAAAATCTAATGCAAAACAAAAAGGATTAATTAACAAGAATACAAAACCAACAAAATTCTTGTAACACAAAATGCCAGTGTAAATAGAATTAAAATACCATTCCATTTGTAGAACTAGTTGAAATTAAGCTTCTATTTTAATGTGATAACTACGGTCCTTCAGATCAATTAAATTTATCTCAGAACTTCACTATTTTCAGAACAAAGACCAAGTTTCTGAATTTTCTCTTTACTTCTGCCATTTATTTTATAGTCACCCTTTAAGAGATTGCTCTTTTCTACATTAAAAGACAGTTCTCCTCATCTGGTCTTGGAATAAATAATAATCTTCAGATATAGTTAACAACTACCAAGGTCAAGAAATCCCATCCCTGGTCCCACCCTCTACCACCACCACATTCAATAGGAAAGATGCAACCTGATCAGAAAACTTGGAACTCAAAATTGACATTCACCAGAATAAATTAGATTGGTCAAAAGCAGGTATTTATAATTCAGCCTGAAATCCAAAGATTTCTTTATTGTCATATAATAAAAACAGGTATACTCCTACACAAAATTGACTTTAGTCAATTCGCCAACAGCAGGAATTGCCCAGCACCCCTTACAGTCAGAGAAAGAGAAGCAAAAGAGAGGTCCCCCCCCCCCACCCCATCCTAGAGTTGGCACCAACAGCTTTAAGAAAAGTTTATTTCCAAAAGTTATCAGGTCCCTCTACCCTCATCATAACACTAGTTCAAGACCAGCAAATCCACTGACTTAGATCATTCTTTCTTTGCACTGTGACAAAATAAATATTTATTATTATTATTATTATTTCTTCTTCCCATTATATATATATTTTTTACTCTTGTGCAGTATGTTTTGCACACCTGGTAAACTGCAGCAAGTAAGACTTTCATTAAATTTGCACATTGTGCTTATGTAAATGATAATAAACTTAAATATAAAAGCATTTGGGTAATACACTGCAAATGCATGTTGGTGGATGGAATTAGCCAAGGATGTATGATAAATCCCCACAGCAATATTCTAAATTTGCGTTGATAAAGAAAGGGCAAGCTTTGCATTAATTATAACTTGAAAATATATTTCCACATGACAAGAATGCCAAATAACCCAAATTACTTTGATGTTATATTCAGTACTTCTGGATTCAACCCCCTAATTGATAACTGCTAAATCATATGCAGTCTAGTGAAAGGTCACTGATCTGAAACATTAACTATTCCTCTCTCATGCTTGACCTAGTGAATATCCCCATCATTTTCCACGTCTCGGACAATCTTGTACCTTGTGCGTTAAATTGAGGTCAGGGTCCATTTTTATCATTTCCCAGCTCCCATACCCATATTCATAGATGCCTATTAAAAGATTGGAGTCATCTTCCTTGTTCCACTCCACATCAAAATGAGCAGCTTTAGTATGACCTGGGATCGTGTACCTGTGTCAGAAAGAAATAATTAAGAATAATACATTTCAAGATTCTACTGAGGTTCACTAGTGAAGACTAAGACTTTTTGATGAAATTATTGTTCTCTGTAAAAAACCAAATAACTTGTGAATTGTAATATGCAATAAATATCAATTTTACTGTTTTGTTCATCAAAAGCCAGAAACAAATCATTTGTGTGCATGGTTTATGTCTGGGGGGGGGGGGGGGGGGGGATTTCAGTCTTTAAAATGCATCATTGCAAAATATTAATAAAATAAAAAATTGGGATAGAGCTGACTATTTATTCATTATCCTTTGATCTTGGTGACTCTGGCATGACTCCCATCCCTGAAAATATGACAGATCTTTCCCAGAACCATGTACCTACATTGTTGCTGCTAATATGTTCGAGGATTTTGGATTTTGACCCACAATGAAGTAGTGACAAGGGTATTCCCATATTAACACTTTCTTACTTTCTCAATTCATAGGTAAGAAGATATCTCAGAGAGCATAGTTTTTTAAAAAAAAGTTGTGCTGGTCACATGTTGATGCTGGTTGCTCAAGTTGAGATGCATATTAACTTTCAAGCAGATATTATTCAAGAGAAATATAGTTTGGATCCATGCATGCTTCAGTGCTAGTGGGAGAAGCTTTAATCAGCTGTTACTGTGGGGTTCTACAGAGCTCAGTGTTGGATATCTTGCTTTTAAGGTATGTAAACAATGATCGGGACATAAATGCTCAGGCTATTATCAAGTTTCTGGAAGATACCCAACAAGGAAGAAACATTTCAGCTGTGGAGTACTAATTCGCGTGCGAGAGTGGTATGAAATTCAATATATATATCTATGTATATAAAAAAGTAGACATTTTGGGGATGCAAACAAGGCCATTTATTAATGAAAAGTGCTAGCATAGCAAATAGCTAGGCCAACAGGGATTTTGGATTGCACATCCTGAGATGGCAGAGGCTAGAGGGATAGGAAAAAAAAAACTAGTTGAGAGAATATTTGTTTGTATTGGCAATGAACGGAATACATGTGCAAAAGAGACATTGTAGGATCTGGACTAAACAAGGAGAAATTGGTTAGACTAAAGGTAGCTTTCTTTGAAACAAGAAATTTAAACAGTACCAAAATTATGAGATTAATGGGAAGGACAAATTTTCATTAAAGGTAAAAAAAAACCATATTGAAGAAAATTAATGAAATAGTAGAAGGGGAGTAAAGAAAAACAGCTGAATCCAAAGAGAGGACTGAAACTATTTCCTGAAACCCCCAAATCATGAAAAATAAACCTCAGCATTTGGAGTCTATTCACAGCCTTCCATGTTGCAAAGAACTAGTATGTGGAAACAGACTAAGAGGTATGGAAAAGTCTCTTTTAACACGCTTGTGTTGGGGAAAAAAGCATCCCTATGCTGAGTCTGAGTCCTCTAAAGATTCCCTTTCCAACAATCATGTTCAAATACGAATGTATTAATTCAACAAAACCAAAGCCTGTGACTTCTCTTAACTAGTTAATGGAGTCGACATCAAATCATGAAATAAACCGAATAGTAAGCGAGACCATGGAAAACTTTTTATGATAGGCATTCTTCTCACGGTCGTAGCAATCATGACAAACAAATACTATACTTTGTTGAAACATTAATATGTGAAGTGAAATTTGTTAGTTAGGAATGATCAGAAAGGTTTCCAGACACAATATGTAGACAGGCCAACCAGAGGAGAGGCTATAAGGGTTAAGTTGTTCCCATTGATGGGGAGACCAGAACCAGGGGATGTGGCTTCAAGATTCAGGGTAGTACATTTAGGACAGAGATGAGGAGGAACTGCTTTTCCCAGAGGGTGGTGAATCTGTGGATTTTTCTGCCTATTGGAGCAGAGGAGGTGACTAAGACAAGGTTGGATAGATTTCCACATAGTAAGGGAATTAAGGGAAATGGGGGAAAGGCAGGTAGGAAGGAGCCTATCATTATAACCATTATGTCATATTGAATGGTGAATCAGGCTCGACGGGCCGGATGGCCTACTCCTGCTCTGATTTCCTATGTTCTTATATAATTGACCTGGTATTGGGGTCAGGTGTAGATCTCTCAGTGGGCGAACATCTCAGAGAAAAGGATCACAACTCTCTCTCCTTCACCATAGCACTGCAGAAGGACAGGAATAGACAATTTGAGGACACATTTGGAATAGGGGAAAATATGATTCTATTAGGCAGGAGCTTGGGCACAAATTGAGAGCAGATGCACTCAAGGAAATATATGGCAGAAATGTGGCAAATGTTTAGGGGTGATGGTGGAAATGTATGCCTGGGATTGGAAGAGGTTACAGAAGTCCTTTATGAATACTTTGCAATGGTGAAGATGACTTAACGAATGCTTGAGCATGTTGACATTAATAAAGAAGATATGCTGGAGCGTTTGAAAACCACAAAATTTACCCAAGGCTACTGTGGGAAGCAAGGGGGGGGGATATTGCTGAGCCACTGGCAATGATCTTTGCATAGTCACTGGGAATAGTAGAAGTATTGTAAAATTGAAGGATTGCAAATGGTGTTTCCCTTTTCAAGAAAGGGAATGGAGGTAACCCAGAAAATTCAGTGGTGGGCAAATTATTGGAGAAGATCCCATGACACAGGATTGACAAGCATTTAGAGGCATAATCTGATCAGGGATAGTCAGCATGGCTTTGTCATGTCTCACGAGCTTGAATGAATGAATGAATGCTTTGAGGATGTAACAAAGAACACTGATGAAGGTAGAACAGTGGATGTAACATATACGTATTTCAGTAAGCCATTTGAGAGGTTCCTCATGCAAGGCTCTTCAGAAAGTAAGGAAGCATGGAATCCAAGGAGGCCTTGCTTTGTGCATAGAGAATGGCATACCCAGAAAAGGCAGAGGGTGGTGGCAGATGATTTGTATTCTGCCTGGTGGTTGGTAATCAGTGGTGTTCTGCGGGGATCTGTTCTGTGAGCTGGATGAGGAAATGGAAGTTTGCGGATGACATAATAGTATTTTTTAAACTGCAACGTTGGGAAAATCACTGAAAAAAATTAACATCATTATTGCTCGTGTGGTTGTCCACACAAGGTACCTTTTTAGATGGCAACAGTCCCGAGGACTTGGACGTGCAGTAGAGTGAATGACCGAGAATGAATTTTTCCAGCACGGTTTACACTGCAGGCTTCCTCCAAAATATTGTAGGGGTCCTGCAGGATAAATATCGGGGTGCAGGAGTTGACTCCAAATTCCTGCACATTCCTTTTTAGTCTGCCCGGGTAGTGGGAAAATTCCTTGATTGTGCCGTTACATGCCTGCAGTCTATAAACCCCTAAAGTTGGTGGTGTTGTGGATTAGTCTAGAGGGTTACCAGAGATTACAAAGGGACACTGATATGACGCATGCAGGGATAAGAAGAGGAAGGTGGAAGTTTAACACAGAAAAGTATGAAGTGCTTCATTCCAATAGGGTCAAGTTGAAGGAAGATTGTTAATGGGAGGACTCAGAGCAGTGTGGGACAAACTGAGATTTCTTGGGGTCCCTGACCATAGGCTGCTGCGCAGGCTGATGATAATGCTGTTAAGAAGGCACGTGGTGTGTTGACCATCATTAACCATGGAATCGCGTTCAAGAGCTGTGAGGTAGTGTTGCAGCTGCAGAAGATCTTAGACCCCACTTAAAATATCATGTTCAGTTCTGCTCACCTCATTAGAAGAAAGGTGTGGATGCTATGGAGAGGTTGCAGAGGAATTTACAAGAGTGTTGCCTGGACTGGAGAGCATAGGACGAGTGAATTTGGTCCTTTCTCCTGGGAACAATTGAGAACGAGGGGTGACCTGATGATGATGAGAGATTGATCATGTGGATGGCCAGAGGCTTTTTCCCAGCAATGAAATTGCTAGCAAGTGGGGGCATTGTTTAAAGTGCTTGAGAGTAAGCATAGAGAAGATAGATGCAAGAACTATGTTTTGCACACAGAGAGTAGTGGGTGCATGGAATCCACTGCTGGCAGTGATGGTGGAAGCAGGTACAATAAGATTTTTTTTAAGAGAACTGAGAAAAATGGAGGGTTATAGTCAGTAAGTTCTGGGCAGTTGTTATTATAGGTTAGCAAGTTGGCACAACACTGTGCAGTGGTGATGATTTTGATATTCTATGTGAATTGCACTAGGATTTTTATTTTTATTTTTCAAGGTTCAATCTCTGAGGTACATGAGAGCTCATTTACAATAATGGAAGATAGTAAAACTAATCAATTAAATTGAACAAAGTGAAAGCAGCTGGAGCGACTCATTGGATCAGACAGCATCCATGAATAGAAATGGCCAGACAACCTTTCAGGATGGGATCTTTTATCAAGACTAAAGTAAAAATGCATATCAAGTATATCAACAGTGGGGTGAGGGGGTTGATGTCGGGGGCAGCTGAAGCGATAGAGTATTGGATAGAAGGTGGGAGAGGTGGAGAGTCAAGTAATGGGAGTCCATTGGGGAAAGGGTGTGGGAGGAAGTAAAGGATTAGAGGAAAAAGTTGGAAAACATGAGAAAAGAATAGAACCAAATAGGGGTGGGGTTATCTGAATTTGGATTAATTTTCCCAACTATTTCTGCAGAGATACCTGACGTCGATCTCATCTTTTGATAGGGTGCGGTTAAATGTAAACATGAGGAATAACATATCATATTTCTCCTGCACGGCCTTTAACTCGACATCATAAACATTGATTTTCCAAATTCAGAATACCCTCACCTATCCAGTTCCACTGTTTTCATTTCCTATTTACCAACTCTCATTTTTACTTCTCTCTCCCCTCTCCTGGTCTTCTCCTGTCTCTCCATCGCTTCTACCTTTTGTCCTATTTCCTATCACTAGCTCTCCTCCTAGCCTTTTCTGCCCCTTGAAACCACCCCTTCCTACTTTAGTCTAGATGTGAGTCTTGAACTGTAACACTGACTGACCATTTCTCTCCATGGATGCTGCCTGACCCACTGAGTCCTTCCAGCTTCTCTTTGTTCACTCAAGATGATAGCATCTGCAGTTTTGGCATTTACCTACTCTATTAAAGTCAGGTTTAAAATTATTTAAAAATAAACATACTTCTTCCTATCCTCTGGATCTGGTGGAATCGATTTGTGCAAAGGTGCCAGCTCCTCTTCGTGCGCAATGACGAGTTTAGCGTTCACCTGAACACCCGAGATGCGGAACGTAGGTCCTTTCACTTTACCACGCCTTGCAGCTATTCCAAAACACAAAATGTCAGGCGCTATCAAAATGAAGATGGCAGTGCAAATAGAGCAAGTGTTTGTTGCATTTATTAAGCCAGAAAGGGAAGACAACAGGAAAAAGCAGAACAAGATGAAGAAATCCCTGACATTTTATGAAATACTCCTGGGTTATGGGCATGCACAACATTGAGTGCCCATCTCAAATTGCCCTTCTGTAGGTAATGATGAAGCACATTGTTCTCAGTTGATGATATAACTATTGGACTTTACTAGAAAAGATAAACACCAAAAAATGTAAACAGTAAAATTTAGATGAGCATTTCAAGATAAAGGAGGATCAAATCAAGGGAAGTCAACATAAAAAAAAAACAATACAGTATGTTTCCGATTATACAAAATGCTTGCGACCTGACCTATCTCAGTTAAGTGGATTTTTCAATATTTGGGAATTTTCTCGAAGCAGACCTGTAGCATTGGGAGAATACTTGTATCAGCTATTGCCAATCCTTGACACCTCCCCATGTAGTTGTCGATCCCCGACACCTACCACTGCCATTGCCAATCCTGCCCGGAGGCCCGAGGTTCCCACTCCTGCTGGGAGTCCAAGGTCTCACCACAACTGTAAGTAGTGGAAGACTGCACAGGGAATGTCCTCCAGCAGAATTTCAGCAGCAGTGCGGCTTGGGTGGGCAAGTAAGGAGAGAGCAGCAGCATGACTTAGGCAGGCGAGTGGGGAGAGAGCATCAGCGCGGCTTGGGCGAACAGGAAGAGAGCAGCAGAGCAACTTGGGCGGGCGTGTCGGAAGACAGTGACAGGTGGGCACATTTTTTCAACTTTTTGTTCAAACTATGACATCATTGCCACACCTGAAAATTTTTTTCGATATTCAGAATTCCGGTTGATCGGTTTTTGGTTAATTGGAAGTATACTGTAAATTAGTTTTATCCAGTGACAGTTTTTTTCTCAACACTGATTTATTGCAGTCACAGACAATATTATTACATAACTGTAAGGAAAAGTGAAATGTAATTATAAAGCATCTTTCAGAAAACCTAAGGTTTTTATAGGCCTTTATGATCTGCAATCACTGTCTTCATTTATTAATCGTGGAAACCTAAGCGCCCATACTCAACACCCATTAACAGCAGCGTAACAATCAATCTGTTTCACCGACATTATTCAAATATTTGAGGATAAAAATTGGCCAAGACACTAAAGATAACATCCCTGCTGCTCTTCACAATTTCACCCTTAAGAGGGCAAGTGGGGTCTTGAAAAAGTAATGCCCTCACTTCTGCAGCAAAGTTCTAACTGAACTTTTGAATCTGTCTCTGCAGTGAGACTTAAGCCCACATCTTATGACTCACAGCTGTAGCTAACCTTTATACCAGCCAGTCTCAACTTTTTTTTTGCCCCTTAGGATACTAATCAAAGTTTACGGCCCCCTTTCCTGTGAAGTAGCAGAATTGGTTTATTGCATACTTCTCTCCTACTAACTACATGAAAAATATAAGATATTTTATGACTATAATTGTACAATATGCTATTCATAGAAATTGGAAAAATCAGGATTAATTTATACCTGTCTTCTCCTGCCCAGTGGACTCTCGTAGAGCCTTAATGCAACCATTATGCACCATCTCTCCCAATCGCCTGAGATCTACCTCAGACTTATCCACTAGTTCAGCATCACGAGCAATTGCTTCTAGTCTAGTAAAAGATTCAATACGTTACAATTGAGCAGTTTTAAATATATTTTGCAAATTTTATACTAACACAGGTGGTGAAAACAAACTTCAAATATAAACATATTTACTCCTTGTTTTACACAAACAAATTGCATACCTATCCAGAGGTCCACCGAATTTCTTGTAACTCTTGATGAACCTAACAAATACAAAACAGTGTTACTAAACTGGCAATTGCATTAAATGTGAATTAATGCTTAATCATCAACACTTCACAAGGAACCTGCTACTGCCAAATGTTATAATGATTTAAAGCATCGAAAATTCAGTTCAACTGTGCTGACACAGCATTTCACATCCAATTATTGATTGCAGGTGTTTTGTGGTAATGATTTTTCAGTATTTACTTGAAGAGTTCTTAGTGTGTCAATCAGTAAATCAGACATATGGATTAATTGTTATACTATTATTGTATATATTTCATGGCAAATGCAATGGGTATGTCACCATTGCAGAGGACCTGTCCTGTTATTCCTTCATGGAGCAGCTGAATCATTTTTATGGATTTCCTTGGACATCTGTAAGAACTCAAGATGATCCAGAGAGGTTCCCTGTTTACACCGTCAAATGCCTTTATTAGAAGTCAATGAAAACAGAGTAAAGAGGCTTGTTCTGTTCAATGAACTTCTGAATTTGTCTCATGGCAAAAATCACGTCCACTGTACTCTGCTCTGGCCGAAAGCTGCACTGCGCCTCCGGGAGATCCTTTTCTGAGACAGTGACAAGTCTGTTCAGGAGGATGTGGGCGAAAATCTTGCCTGCAATGGACAGCAGTGAGATACCCCTGTAATTTCTGCAGTTTGATGTGCTTCCCTTATTTTTGTAGAGTCACGATGAGGGCATCGCAGAAGTCATCAGGCATCTCCACTGTGATCCAGATGTCTTGGAATGCCTGTAGTGCATTTGGGCTTAGAGCTTTGTAGTTCTCGGCAGGAATACCATCCTGCCCTGTTGCTTTATTTGAATTCATCTGCAAGATTGCTTTATTGATCTTATCAGTAGAAAGTGACAGGTCTAGGTCATACAGGATGGGGTGCTGAGGGGGATCTGCCATAAGACATCAGGATCATCTGTGGACGGCCTATTGAGTAGGTTGGAAAAGTATTCAGCCCAGTAGTTCTTCAGTCCTTCCTGGGTTTTGGTCTGGCTCAAACCCATCAGATGACATCTTGATTTAGAAGCACCATAAACTGACTTTATGGTGATGAGAAACTCTCTGGTGGCATGCATGTCTGCAAATCTTTCCACCTGCTCAGCCTTTCTCTGCTACCATGTCCCTCATTTCTCACAGTTCTGCCTGTACTTTGGACTGCAGATGTTTAAACTTGACTTTCTTTGAGACAGATGATGGGTCATTTTGCCATAGGCCTTGTTCTTGGCCAGAAGGACAGCTGAAATGGTCTCATGGTTTTCATCAAACCAATCTTGATGCACTCAGGTTTTCCTTCTGGGTATGGTTGTTGCAGTCTCCATGACAACATCTTTGAAATGCTTCCACTTTTCAGAACAGGTTCCCACAAATGGTGAATTACTGGCGAATTTTGAAAACGTTGGACTTGACCTGGATCTTGCAGTCTGCTGATGTTGAATGATACTCTGACAGTCTGATTGTTTCTGATGCAAAGGGATTACGTGCAGGATTAGGACCGACTGAACCAGCCTGTGATCTGTCCAACGCTCAGCACCTCGCACGGCCCAGCTGATGGTGATGTCTTGAAGGTTACGCTGCCGGACTATGACATACTCAAGTAGGTGCCAGTGTTTGGACCTAGGATGCATCCAAGAGGTGACACATCAGTATTTGCCATTTCTAATGGGGTGAAGCAGGGTTGTGTACTAGCCCCAGTCTTGTTTAATCTGTTCTTCACTTGCATGTTGTCACATGTTGTCCAAGGTCTGGAGGAGGGAGTGTACATCAGGTACTGAAAGGACTGCTCTCTCTTTGACCTTCGCTGCTTGAATGAATGGACAAAGTGCTTCATCCAAGAAACCTTTTTTGCTGATGACTGTGTGCTCTTGGCGCACAAGATAGTGAACTACAGTTAATACGGAGCAAATTCTCAGATGCTGCTATGCTCTTTGACCTGTTCATCAACCTGAACAAGATTGAACTACTCCATCAGTCCATGCCAAACACCAACACCATAGAACCAAAAATCACTGTTGACAACACCCAGCTGACAAATGTAAACAGCTTCAAAACGATGGGGAGCATCATCTCGAGTGACGGGTCTCTGGACAAAGAAATTGACTCCAGGATCAGCAAGGCTAGCCAGGCTCTGGGGAGGGTGCGTACCAGAGTGCTCAATCAACACAACGTCCACATCTCCACAAAGCTGAAAGTCTACAGAGCTGTGGTCATCCCTTCTCTCCTACATGGATGCGAGACCTGGACTTTGTCGCATCAAACAACTGGAGAAATTCCACATGCACCCCATCCGTTCCATCCTTGGCATTCATTGCAAGACCAGGTCTCCAACCTGGAGGTCTTAGGTCACACGAAGTCCACCAGCACTGAGTCCCTGAACATCAGAGCCCAGATGCAGTGGGTGGGGCATGTCATCAGAATGATAACCACCGTATACCTCACCAGCTGCTCTATAGTGAACTGAACATTGGAAGAAGACGCAAGCGCAAAAAGACGCTGTGAAGGAAATCCTATGCTATTGTGGCATCCGGTCAAGAGAACTAGAAGCTATGGTTGCTGACAGATCCCGTTGGCGAGCCCTGTGCGATGAAGCCTACACCATTCCAAAAACTGGTGAAAGGCCGTGAACAGCGTCACAGAACAGCAGCCACAGTTATTACAACAACAGATTTCCAGTGACCCCATTGTGCTAGACTTTGTGCTTCAGACTGGGGCTGCAACGCCACCTTCATGTTCACAGAAGAACTGCACAACAACACGTCTTATTCGAACCGAAGGACGACCAATATTAAAATATATATTTCATAAGGCATCATCTGTGAAGGGGAACTTAGCCTTTAATCCAAAATAATGCAAGTAAAAACTTGGGATATTCAGCATTCAATTGTTGTTTAACCAGAAAATTTTAGTGTACGTTCTTTTCGTTTTCAGGTTAGCTGTATGGGGTAACTTAGATCATTTGGCTTTTAACAAACTGAGATTCTGGGCTTAAAATCAATTTCTCATTCATTAAATTTAAATTAAGACATACAGCACTGTAACAGGTCAATTCAGCCCTACGAGTCCGTGCCACCCAAATTACACCCCATTAACCTACACCCCAGTACATTTTTGAAGGGTAGGAGGAAACCGGAGCACCTGGAGGAAACCCACGCAGACACAGGGAGAACATACAAACTCCCTACTAGACAGCGTGGGATTCGAACCCAGGTCCAGTCCTGATCAACCGTGCAGCCCTTAATAAGGATGTATAATAAACACGCATCTATATTAATCATATTTTATTATAGGATCTTTGGAGTTGAGCAGATAAAAATAATCATGAAAACACAAGATAAAAAAGAAGCAGAGTGCTCATCGGTCTGATCTAATTTGAAAATCGTACCTTCGAATCTCAGCATCACTAAATCCTTTGATATTTTCACGAGGAATTGTGCGAGGTCTCCCGCGTTTTTTAGGACGTTTCCCTTCAGAAGCTGATTCACTGTCAGAGTCTGAAGATCGCCTCCTTCTTCGCCTCCCTTCACTACCATTAAAACTTATCTGAAAAAGAGAGCACAAAACTAAATTTTATATGGAACTTTTCCAAATATAAAATGCCTTTCAAGCAGCCCAATACTTTGCAACACTGAAAATAAGTGAGAGTATTAAAAAAGTTTGCTGCTTTTTCACTTTAAAATACGCCAAAAGGAAAACATTTAAAAAGTATTTGATGTTTTGGTTAAGATTATGTGAATAATCAATGAAAGGAACTAAGTTTGTAATTACGTGCTCCTGCAGATCATTTTTTCAGCTCTAAAATATCTACAGTGTACTTTAATCATGGAGTATGTTTCATTTTTGAGAATATACTGCATTGTGAGAAGACACTCCAACAAAAGATTTGTATGGATAATCATTCTGGTTATGTTTCAGTTCAGAAGACACAACCTTGTTTTGGTTGCCACACTGATCAGTTTCTAACTGTACTTGTACCTGGGAAATGATGCCATCTAGTGGGCAAAAATAAGTACTATGAAGCAGTATCTAAGAAAAGATCAACACATATGGGAGCCAATTTGATCTCTCAAATCTGTGCAAATTGCAATGAGATCATGACTGTTCTATGTCCAAAACTCAGATACCCCCTTTACCTTGAAAAAAAATCCCCTTTCTTCATTTCTACCTTTTTCGCAAAAGTTTTTTTTAAATTTAATTTTCTAACTTCTGATGGCATGATACTAACCATCTCTCTCTCTCTCTCTCCCCCTTGGTCCTGGTGACCTCCAAGACTGAACTTCTGTCGCAACCTCAAACCTTGGCCCCAGCGACAAAAGTGATCAAGCCTCCAATGCGAACTCTCTCCCTGGACCCGGTGGCCAACAGTTCCTGACATGGACCTCCACCTTGGCCCTCGCGACCTATAGGACAGAGCCTCCATCACAAAGTCGCACCCTGAACCTGGCAACCAATAAGACCAAGCCTTAGATGCGGGTCTCCACTTTGACCCTACTGGCCTACAGGACTGAGTCTGTCAAAAATTTTAACCTTGACCTCTGCAGTCCACATGACTGAGCTTCTGCCGCAAACTCTCTCTCTGGTCCCTCTCAACCTTCCTACCCTTCATCTCCTCATTCTATCTTATCCCCAACCACTGCCTTACTGCCTTGTCTTTATTATCCCCTCTTAGAGACAGAATGCCCTGATCTCAGTGCAGGCTTCACCTTCACCCCCCTTCACCCACACCTCAACAAATTCCATTTATACCATGAAAACGTTAGCTCCGTCTCTGTGCCCACTTCTTCAATCACTATTTTCCACCCCCAACTACAGACCCCTTCTCCCTCTTTAAACCTTCCTCCTCTTGGTCACCTCGTTCTTGTCTGCCTACCCTAGACTGTAACATTTCCAACTGCCACCATGACATCAACTGTATCAACGTCACCATTCCCCTCGCTCTTTCCTATCTCACCCCCTCAGAACACCTGGCCCTCCACTCTCTCTGCACTAATCCCAACCTCACCATCACACCTGCAGACAAGGGTGACACTGTTGTCTTCTGGTGCATTGACTTCTATCTGGCCAAAGCCAGGCAACAACTTTCAGACACTTCCTCTTACTTACCCCACAAAAACTCATCAAACTACTATTTCACACACTATCTCCGAACTTATCACTTCCAGCCATCTCCCTAACCCTGTCTCCAACCTCATTTCACCTACCTCCTATCCAAGATCCAACAACCCAAATGTCGCAGCAGACATATCGTTTCTGTGCACTCCTGCCCCACTGAACTGGTATCAGCTTACCACAACTCCATTTTTCCTCCTCCTCTCCCCTCTTACATCTGCAATACTTTACATCACTCAACATCTTCAAGTTTTCTGAACGTGATCGTCTCATGTTTACCATGGATATCCATCCCCATACCAAAGGCCTCAAGCCCTTCAGTTTTTTCTCGACTACAGACCCAATCAGTCCCCTTCCAACACAACTCTAGCTAGTAGAACTTGTCCTTGTCCTCAATAACTTCTCCGTTGACTCGTCCCACTTCCTCCAAGTCAAAGGGGCAACCACAGGTACCAGCATGGTGCCCAGCTATCGCTGCCTTTTTTTGGGCTATGTGGACAAATTCAAGCTACAGGCAACTCTTTCTCCACTACATCAATGACGACTACTTTGGTGCTGCCTCACGCACCCATGATGAGCTCGTTGACTTTATCCACTTTGCAGCCATCTTCCACCCTGACTTCAAATTCATTTGGTCCATCTCCAGCAACACTATCTTTTCACGATCTCGGTCTGCACCTCGGGAGATAAACTCTTAACAGACCACACTTTGACATCTGGCCCCCTGTAAGGATTCCATTCCTTTCTCTCAATTCCTCCGCCACCATTGTATCCGATCCCAGGACAAGATCTTCCATGATAAATCATCAAAGATGTCCTCCTCCAAGCCATGTGGTTTTTCCTCTACCACCATCAACTTGGCCCTCACCCGCACATCTACCCTGGCCTCCTCCGTCCCCACACATAACAAGGACAGGAGAATCACCTGGTCTGTACTCCTCCCCCTGCCTATTTTTTATTCAGATGCTGTCTGCTTTTTCCATGCCTTGAAGAAGGGCTCAGGCCCGAAATGTTGGTAACATATCTAACCTATGCACGTTACAAGATCTGCTGAATACCTTGGTGTTTTTATTCTCTTTTGCAGCTGCCTAGTTTGCCATATATTTGTAGCATTTTCTGCTTTTATCCAAGAAACATCGTCACAGTATTTGGCAGAGTAACAATGAACCTCCACATCATAACCAACACTACCACTTTCACAACACAGTATATTCTGAAAATGTAGGGGTTGAAGGTATAGATGGCTTGCTGATAATCCTCTGGATAGGGTTGACAACATAGCTTTTCAAAAATATGGGTCAGATGGTGAAGGTCTCGTTTTTTTTTCTCAGCAGAAGTGATTTTGATTGACCTACCCCAACTTCTCCACTTCAACATCACTCAACATCTCAAAGTTTTCCAGCATTTGATTTTAGATATCTATCTTCACATTATTCTATTTTTATTTTTTAAATTTATTTACAAGCCAGTAGAAGCTGAATCTGGCCATTTAAACCCATGCTGCCCAATTACACCCAAACTAGCTTCTAACTCTATGCTTTGGAGGGTAGGAGAAAGCCGGGAAACCCATACAGACATGGAAGAAAGTACAAACTCCTTACACACAGCAATGGATTCGAACTCGGGTCGCTAATATTATAAAAGCATCATGTTAACCACTACACTAACCGTACCGCCCATTCTTGTGTTGGCTTCCTTTTATTATCATTGAAATTTTGGTTTTCTGGGAATAATGTCAGAGAATTGTAAAATGCTAATCCCTATTCAAAAAAAGGAAAAAAGATGGAGAAACTTAATCACCTGGAAAGATGCAGATTTGTTGTAAATGCATATTTCATAAAACAAATAAATTGCTTTTGACCAATTTGATTTGAATTCCTTGTTGAGGGAGCAGGGAGCAAGAAGAATAGTGTGGTGAATGTGTGGATGTGGACTTGCAAAATTTTTGATAAAGTACTACATTTAAGCTTGTTTGCAAAACTGAAGCCTGCATGAAAGAGTTAGTGTGGCTCAAGTAAGGAAGAAAGAAGAATTTAATTTCCCTTCACAATGAAGTGTGCAGGAATGTCAGTCAAGAGAGACCATCCGGACATGAAGCACAGAAACTATAACTGCAAGGAGGATAACAACAGATTTCCAGAGGGCATAAACTGTTAAAGCAGACTGGCACACAACCAATGAAATTTAAAATATTATACTACTATGAGGAAACAAACTTTAGGAAGGATAATCAAGGCTTGGACAAGGTCACTGAAGATTTACTATCATGAATGAAATGCGCATTATGTGAAGAGGTTAGAGAAAGTAGAATTGTTATCCGATTCAGAGAAGCTTTAAATCACGATGCTTTGATACAGTAAATAAAATACATGCAGCAATAAGTGTTGGTAAAGACAACAGATCTAAGACAAGTTCCAAAAGAACAAAAGGCAACAGAAAAAATTAAATTACAAAACACTGCTAGCAAGAATTGCTTGAAAATGTGCAAAAGACAAATTTAGCAATAACATGCAAGAGTTTTAGATACTGTATATACTCGTATAATAGTCGACCCCCCTCCCTCCATTTTTGGCCCCAAAATCATGTTTTTTCAGTATGACCCATGTAAAAGTCAACTCCCTTATTTTTGGCCCCGATGGCCCGCCTGCCCATCCATTCTCTCAACAGTCCAGCTGCCTGCCCATCCAAACTCCCAATGACCCGACCACCCACCCATCTGAGCCCCCGGCGCTCCGACTGTGGATCCTTGCCACAGCCGCCCGTCCACCAGACCTCCCAAACCCTTGGCCACAGACTCTCTCCTAGTATAATAACAAATTCAAATTAGTAAGTATTATGATTGCATATACGGTATAACTCCAATAATCCAAAATCGGATTCTCAGAAATCCTCATTATCCAAAATTTTTTCAGAGCCGAACTCACCTCGCAGGTTGAAAAATGAATTTACCCAACATGAAATTAGAACGACAATTGTCCTCATTTCAGGTAACTCCCTCCCCTCTCTCTTTTCCTTCTTTACCTTCCCCTATTGTCTTTTCTCTCCAACTTTCCCTCTCAAACTGCTTGCCACTGTCTCCCCGACATAAGCAGTTGGAAGAATCCCTTGTCCTGGCATTATCAAGGAGAGCAGCCTCCCGGCAGCAGTGGAGACCTCAGTCTTATGATCAGCAGCGGCCAGCACTTTTTTTTGTGAGAAAGAAACATTATTTAATGCTTATAAAGCCTTCCTTTGTTATTTGTTGTTGTTTAAACACAGTTCCAAGTGATTTGCTGTTGCTACTGGGCTGTTTTTAAAAAAAAATGACCAGTTATCTGAAAAATAATGTTTATCTGACATAGGCCCGGTCCTGACCATTTTAGATAATCAAGAGTTTTACTGTACTGTTTGGTCATTATGTATTGTTCACACTGTGTAACCCACAATACAGCAGTGTGTCTGCATTTACAAATGGTCAATCTTGTGAAAATACCATGAATTTGCAATGAAACTTTTTTATTGTACTAATGAAGAAATTTATATTGCAATATACCTGTTTGGCACAATTGCGCATTCGAGGAAGCATGTAGATTTCTTCAAGTTCTTTTTGCCTTTCTTCTTCTTCCATCCTTCTACGTTGTGCTTCTGGAATTATGTCATCCCAGTCCCTGATATTGCGCTGAGGCTCAAGGTCATCATCCATCGTTGAAAAGTTTGCCACCTATGGTGAGTAAATTCAGATGTAAGCACAAGAACATTTAAAAATAAAGAGGATTAGCAAACCAAGTTCTCCAGCTCTTCACTTCACTTCAAATCAAACACACTCTAATGGAATCTAAGGAAACTTGTTTCTCTTGTTCCTGATTGTGGAATGTTAGCTGGTCCCTGGAACTGATCATTTGCATCTGATGTTACACTCACTTCAACTTTTTATCTGGCTTCCTTCTTCTAACTTGTACATATTCGTCAAGCTGCAGTCAGCATATTGCTGGTAAACTTAGAAGCCTTATGGAAGCTACTTGTCAAATGCTGTAAGGAATTTATACCAAATTCAATAAACCCAAGGTCTCTCTTGTTTTTCAATCATGCTCTGAGTTCACTCTCCCCAATAAAAAATACAGACGACACTTTCCAGGTTCTAGCATTTCCTAATTTGAAAACGTAGCATCTTCAAGGGAACGTGGGGAGGATACATTTTGAAATTTGGAAATACTCAAACCTGGAAAGTGTCATCTATATTTTGATTGAAGGAAAATTACCTCGAGCTCATGTTCCCTTCGTAGTTCGTCGAAGAATAATGAGCAAACCATTATTCTATGCGAAATTACAACATATTACATTATAGTCACTATGGCAACACGACAATCAAGTCTCTTAAAGATATAGGCACAATATTAACTAATATTTAAAAAAACACAAGGTTTTAACCTTTACAAAAGGGTCAACAATCCCATCCAACAATCTTCTTTACTTGTTTCTCATCTGACATTAGAGATTTGATACTTAAGTGGAAATTTCTAGTGCAGAAGTCCACAGCAACAAAACAAAGGCCAAATTTGCTTCGCCAACCTTCAACAAAACACATTAAAAACCATGAATGTGAATAGCATTCAGTGTTTGAAATGGCTAAAGCTCTGGCAACTGATGAGCTTATCTTGCAATCAATATACTTTTGAGAGTACAGTTATGTGAAGGAGCTATACTAGCATTATTGTTTAAAAAAAATGTTGGAAAACACTCATCCAGAAATAAAAAGTTAATGTTTCAGGTAAATGATATTTCTTGAAGTTTTAAGTTGATGAAGGGGGAGGGTTGGAGAGTATTATGAATGTGTTTCATTTGATGACTGTCACTTTAAGGGCTAGTACTGGCTGTGACCATTCACAACTGTGGAGAGAACTGAGTGGCAACTATCAGGTACAGACTGTGGTCAAAGTTGATCCTCTGGAGGAAGATTTGTTGCTTTATACAGGGATAGGTGGAGAGAGAAACATTTAAACGAACAGCACCCTTGGTGATCAGCAGCCATCTCATGAACACTGTGATGGGGTAACTCCATGTGAAATGGGCAATTTGGCTGATTCTCCCTGTCAGGGGAATTATTGTACCCCACTATGACCAAAGACAAGGCTATTTCAAAAGGGGAATTATTGAACCCTACTATGACCAAAAGAAAAGTCACTTTGACTAACCCATGCCTGTGTTTTTGGAAGCATAGTGGAAATCACACGTTTTGTTTCCCCTTCACAAGGTAGAGGAGCTGTGATAACCGTTCATCAGAAAAGAGATTTCTCAGCAAGCAATTCGACAAGGATTTGTGAGTTTTCAGCAATCTGGTCACTCAGTCTATTCCATCTCCGAGGTGATTACTTTTGTGCATCAGTTTAAGAGTCTGCATTTCAACACAGGATTTCTACGTATGAACTTTGGATGGACTTTCCAGAATTATGTCTAAGCTGTAATCGCTTGTGTATCACACACACACACACACACATAAATATATTCATGCATAGTTGGAGTTAATTAAGGCGTCTATTATTAGTAGTCAATAATAAATATATTGTTTTAAAATAAAAACAATAAGTCTCTTGGTGAATTTCTATTCCTGCTGGTTTGTGACATAACAAGAGTTTAAAAAAAAGTCAACCTTTGCGACAGAATGGAGAAAGGGGTGGACCAGGAGAAGGGATAGAGAGCAGAGAGAGAAAATGAATGGCTAAAGATGTAAATAGGAGATGAGTGAGGTCAGAGGAAAGAACGAATAAAGCAATAACTGCAAGATTAAAAACATTGGAAACATGAAATAAAATAGGGAAAATTTTCACATCAAGCAGCAGCTGTTCTCAAGATCAAATAAAACCAATGAGAATATAGAGGGATTTAGCAGGTCAGGCAGTACCCGTGATGAGAAATTCAGGCCAGATCCTTTTATCAAACTCCCAAAATGTTGATTTTCACCTCCAAAGTAAAGGACAGCACGTTGTGAGGAGAAAATTGAAGGAACCAAAGTGAATTGTTGGTTCATTTATCCTCCTCTGCCCTCTCAGTGTTCTAAAAGGGCTATTCTCTTTGTACTCCGCTGGTTCACTTTTTCATCTTGGTGACTACTCCCCTTCTTAAGGCACCTTAGAGGTGGCACCCATCCACCTGTTCCACCCATCCACCTGTTACAGCACCAGCAATCAGGACTGGGGTTCAAATCCCATACTGTAAGGAGTTTGTTCGCTCTCCCTCTGTCTATGTGGGTTTTCCCCAGGGGCACTGGTTTCCTCCCACCATTCAAAACGTACCTGCGTTGGAGGTTAATTGGGCATAATTGAGCAGCATGGACTTGTGGGCCTATTACCGTGCTGTATGTCTAAATTTAAATTAAAAAGTAAAAATCTTGAAGTCCCTGGATAGTGAAAATAGGTATTTGCATCTTCTATGATTGCATGGGAAGGTGTCTTGAGAAGGGGAGTAGTCACTGAGAAGAAAATGTGAATCAGGGAAGCACAGAGAGAATAGCTCTTTTAGATTGTTGAGAGGGCAGAGGATTATAAATCCAGTAATGGCATTGAGTTAAAGATGGTTGAAGTGATGGGAAACTCTCAGTTGAATACTTCACTCAGGAAAGTCACTGCCCTTGAAACTTCAATATTGAATCCAATTATTTCATTTAATCACCCTTCTCTGTAAATGGGTTCTGGATTTCCTAACCGAAAGACCATAGGTTGGCAGCAGAACGTTGAGCACCGTCCTGCTGAGCACTGGCACCCCTCAGGGCTCTGTGCTCAGCCCACTCTTGTTTACACTACTGACCTACAAATGCAATGCCACATCCAGCTCTAGAGTCATCAAGTTTGCTGATGACACCACAGGAGTTGCACTAAAAACCTCATGAAATGGTGCAAAATAACCACCTGAGTCTCAATGTTGACAAGATGAAGGAGATGACTGCGAACTTCAGGCAGACCAGGGATGACCATCTCCACTACACATTAATAGGTCAATTGTGGAGATAGAAGAGAGCACTAAGTTCCTCAGAGTCCACTTAAGAAGTGACCTATCCTGGACACTCATCTCCTCACTTGTGAGGAAGGTGCAACAGTGACTGTTCTTCCTGAGATGACTGAAGTGGGCAAGGTCACCACCCACCATTCTGCCAACTTTCTACAGGAGCTCTATTGAGGGCGTCCAGAACAAGTGAATCACAGTGTAGTACAGCTGCAGTTGAGCATCTGATTAGAGGTCAATCTATAGGACCATAGGAGCAGCAGAGGAAATCACTGGAGTTTTCTCCAGCCCGCCCCACCACAATCAACGTGATTTCCCGGGACTGGTGTCTAAAGCGGGCTTACAAAATTGGTAAGGGACCCTATCACCCCGCAGACAGCATCTTCCAGCTACTCCTGTTGGCTATGTCTCTGCCTTACTGATTATCAACACAGGCACACCCTAAGGATCCATGCTTAGCCCACTGCTTTACTCTTTATATACTCATGGCCATGTGGCCAGGCACAATTCCAATGCTATCTACAAGTTTGCTGATGACACTATAGTTGTCGGCAGGATCACAAACAGCAATGAGGAAGTGAACGATAGATTAACTCTTTGAGTGGCGTCACACCAACAACCTTGTACTCACTATAGCAAAACCAAGGAGATGATTGTGGATTTCAGGAGGAAGTCAGGGGAACACAACGCAGTCTGCATCATGGGATCAGTAGTGGAGAGGGTCAAGAACTTAAATTCCTGGGTATCAACATTTCCAAGGATTTGTCCTGGAGCCTCCATGCTGATTCATGAAGAAGGCTTGCCAGCAGCTATACCATGTGAAGTATTTGAGGAGATTCACTGTGTCACTGAAGACTCTCGAAAACCTCACAGGTGTACTGGAGAGAGCATTCTGGCTGGTTGCATCACTGCCTGGTATGGAGGCGCCAACTCTCAGGACAAGAATAAACTCCAGAGGATTGTTAACTCGCCCTGCAACATCACAGGGACCAGACTTAACTCCATCAAGGACATCTACATGAGGTGGTGTCTTAAAAAGGCAGCCTCTATCCTCAAAGACCCCCACCACCGAGGCCACGCCCTCTTCTCTCTGCTATCATCGTGAGATGGTACAGGAGTCTAAAGACAAGCCCTCAGCAGCACAAGAACAGCTTCTTCCCTGCTGCCATTAGATTCCTGGATAATCAATGAACCAAAGACACTACCTTACTTTTCATGCTCTACTATTTCTATTTGTATTATTTTATTTTTGTAAGATGGTTCATAATATAAATGTTTGCACTATAATGCTGCCACAAAACACCGAATTTCGTGACTTGTTCAGGACAATAAATTCTGATTCTTTAAGATATACAGGAGTATCAGAGACAGAATGGCCAGGCTGAGCAATGGCTTCTTCCCACAAGCAGTGAAACAGCTGAATGACCAATGAACTGCTCATACAAACCCCTGTCATTCTACTATTTATTTAGCAATAATATTTCTTTATTTACATACTGTGCATAGGTATCATTTGTATGGATGTTATTTTTGTATGTGTGTTTTGTACCAAGAACTGGCAAACACTGTTTCATTGAGTTGTACTTGTAAAATCAAATAAACTTGAACTTTTTGATTTATATCACAACTAGGCATTTCCAGTATTTTCTTTTTGTTCAGATTTCCAGCAACAGTAGTGTTTCAAATCCTCAAGTTCCAGCAATATTTTCCCTCTCTTCTGTTTTCATTCATCTATTTCCATGTAGATCAAATATTATTAACAAGCCTTAACTCTCAGCCAATACAAACTCCATCTGAACCATGCAGTCTCTCTTGGTCTGCACCCTATCATAGGCATTCCTTTTGTTCTCTCGATGCTTTCCATTTCTCTGCAACTAAAAACATGTTGGATTTATAAGATTTTCTGATGTTCACAAATATTAAAATGTTAAGTCTGCTACACTCTCCAAAGATGCAGGCTGATTTGTTTTTACTTCAAGCATTACATATCTGTAGTTTTTGCTTTTTAAAGGAATTACTCGAGGCTCTCCATCTTCAACAGGTAATTTATTTATAATGGTCTCCAGTGTTGTTCCAGGAGGAAATACAAAGGTAATTCTTGCTCTACAGTTTAGACTGTTGATAGCATTTGATGAATAACACTGGGTCACGCAGGCACAAAATAAATCTCAAGAATGCACAAGTCAGCAAATGCACCTGAGTATTATCAAAAGTCCCTCAGTACCTTGAATTGGGATAGCAGCTCCTCTCCCACAGTGGTAGGCCCAGGTTCATTCTCATGCGTTTCAGCACGGCAAAGAATTTCATCAATATCCATTTCCTGCAAAAATTTACAATAAAACATACAATGAAATTTATTATGAAGAATGAGCATTCTATAACAGTAATCTTTAACTACTTTTAAAAACTTCATCTTGGTTTTCATTTAATACCCCCTGCAGAGAAATTTTGGAAGCAAAATCATTGAGGAAGATTAAAACAGCTTTATAATATGAGAAAGGAAATTTAAAACTAAATCTTCACGGCTTCTTTTTAACTTTACCTGAAAAACCTCATGCATGATTTGAAATTGGAGGTGGGTTTTCTTCCATTTTAGTTTTACCTGCTCCACAGCCCCAACAACAAGCTACTCTCGAGAGGGGAAAAAGGATAAAATATGATTTTAACACTTGGAGGAGTGACTTTGATGATTCAAGAACCTGACACAGGAAGTATTTTTTTTCTCGTAAGTGGGTTTATTAGCTGCATAATGCCACAGTATCTAGCTGCAATGTTCAACACATCTAGCTTTTCAATAGCATCTATTATAAAATCCTTACTTTAATAATAATCCTTATATTATAAGACAAGTCCTTATTTGGGAAGTGAAAGAATAACATCCAATACACTGCCATTATAATGATCATATATAATCACTCTATTATGTTGATTAATATATCAACCAGGATTGGCAAAAAGTCAGGGTTCTTGGTAATCAGGGTTAGCAAGAAGTGTCAGTGACCAACTTCATGTCTTTATTAAACACTTACTTCTTATGAACATTTTCCTCTTACTGTACTGAATTCTAGCACTAATGTCTACAAGGATCAGAGATATGCCTTACATCTGAACCTTCACCTGCACCTTTTCCTTCACTGGCAGCTCTGGATTTCCAATCTCTCTTTAAAAGCTCAACATTTTTTTAAATTTCACACACATATCATGCTCCATTATTGTCTGACTTTGGGATCTAGATTTACTGCATTCAGAAAACAATTTTCTTGAAAGGAGTTTGATTCTCTGATGCACTTGGCAGCAAAGTCTATCTAACTAGCTGTGGCCAGCCCACTAAGGGGTAATTTCTCTACAAAGGCCAACAGGTTGGTCAAGAAAATAGACTCTTTGGTAATACTCTCATGCAATCAACAAGGATATAAAGAACAAGTCATCAGGCCGGTAGAATCTGGCTTATAACTTAAGATAACATTTTTAAAAATTCATCCTGAACTAGGAACAATGCACGTGAAGACTGATAGAACACAAATTTGCTAACAAGCACCACTGATGAGCAAAGAGAACTCCCTTAATATTCTTAAGATAGTGTATGTTCTATAGTGTATTTACTTCAACTTTTTCAGCATTCTCCACCCGGGCAAAAAACAAATTCAGAAAGAACAGCATGAACATTTCCAAAACATCTGAAACAAGCCATTAGTGACCAGGCTACGGATCACACAGCTCCATGAAAACACAACAAGCTTACAAAAGAATCTGTTGTGACTGTAAAGAACATTAAACAATCCAGAACAGGAGCAGGTCCTTTGGCCCATGATGTTAGTGCCAACCACAATACTAATTTAAATTGCACAATTGTCTGCACATGGTCTATATCCCTCTATTCTCTGCATATTCTTCTGTCTGTCTAAATGCCTCAAACATTGCTATCACTTCCCCTGACAGTTTTTCAACTATCTACCACTCTGCGTAAAAGAAAATGTCTCGTAAATTTTCTTTAAACTTTTCCTTGAAACTATGCTGTCTAGTATTGGACATTTTTGCCCTGGGGAAAAAGACTGACTATCTATCTTTCCTATGCCTCTCATTATTTTCTATACTTCTAAAAGGTCGCTTGTCATCCTCTGACACTCCATAGAAAACAATCCAACCTTTTCTTGGTGTTAATACTCTCTAATCCAGGCAACATCCTGGTAAGACTCTTTTGCAACCTGCCCAAACCTCTACAGCCTTCCTTTAATGCAGCAATCAGAACTGCACACAGCACTAAAGCGGATTTGTGTTTACCTCTGATTTAATGTTAAACTCTATTTTATCTAGACATGTATTCTTACTAAGTTGGTTGTAGGCTAGTATAGGGTCATAACACAGATTATAGCACATTTACAGAGAACCATTGAACTCAGAAAGAGTGTTCATTTTCAGAGTTCATGTGTCTTATTTAAGAACAATGGAGCGTTTGCTTTATTAAAAACTGAAATACCTAAGTACTCGATAAGAACTGCTGAAAGAACCCTTCTGTTTTAAAACTAAATCTCAAGGCCTCTTGAACAAGAGAAATTAAAATCAACCAGGTGAGTGATATACGTAAGCCTTTGAAACAGAGGTGAGGTAATCTTTCAGTCTTGCTGTCTACAAGACAGAGGTATGAAGATCACATGGTTTACAAGAAATTGGGCTAGGCAACTGTTTAAAATTCCAATGACTGATCACTTGCTTTCTAAGAATTAAGACTGACCTCGTTGATGATTTAACTTTCATATGGCTTGGAGAAATATATTTTCGAAATTCAAACATTTTTGAGAGAGTTCAGATTGGAATTTACAGAAGTCAAACCCTGTCACACACAAGGGTTGAATCATTGTGAAAGACAGGGTTAAGTTACATTAACCAGAATAAGTGCTGTTGGGGCTGTTGTGTTACTCCTGGGGAAAGGAGATCAGTGGCTTTTGATGAAGTAGGACCACTTTGCTATCTCTTTGGAAAAGAGGACAGAATTCTATTGGGTCTATTTTTGTATGGTCACTTTGTTTAACCTTTGTCCGGATTTGCGAATTCATCATGGAAGAAAATAATCACGTTCTCTGTCGCTTTGAAAAAAGGACAGAATTGTGAGTAAAAAGGCCTGAAGCTATGATGTTTAAAAGCGCTTTGTAATTATTTCTGAACTGAGAATTTAAGACTTCAAGCAGGACTAAAATGATGCTGAATTTTAAAAAATTGACTTTTCATAATGGGACTTTATTACACACAATTTACATTTTACATTTGCGCATAGTGGGGTTAAATTTAGAGTTGATTAAAGATAAGTAAGAAATGTTATGTTATTAATAGTTTAATAAAAAATTATTTTGCATTTACCATTGACTGGTGAATGTTCCATTGCTGTTCCTGTGTTAGTGCTAACAAAGTCCCTTTAGTCCCAAAAATAATTGAAAGGGTTGTTAGTTTGTAACAATACTTTAAACGGGCTAGCCAGTTGCCTACAAACAGGAAGGCATGTGATTTTGAAGGTTATCATGATTTATTTACCTGTGGTTCTTGTTCCTCTCCTTCTGGTTCTTTGAAAAGCTCCTCAGCTCCAAATTTCAAGATAGCTGCCAGTTCTTCTTTATTAAATGGGGTTGAACTGAAATTAAAATAAGAATGTGCGAGTTCTCAATCATAATCAACATACAAGCACATGGGATTGATCTGAAAATATAAAACAATCCAGCAAAACAATATTTTATGTATAGGATAAGTTCCACTGCTATAGGTATACTTGCCACAGATAAAATAAGCATTACAGTGCAACTGCAAAGATAATGGCAAATGAATTTCACAAAAGCATATTTACTTTTTAACTGGTGTTTGTGAAACTTTTTTTTCCAATAATAGTTTGACAGAATAAAAAATTCATACTTAGCTTATTTTGTTTTTTTGCATGCTTTAATAGAGTTTTAAGCATTTTAAAAGGAAGTATTTTATAACAGCTTGGTAAATTCAGTAGTTTTAAAAAATTTGTGATATTGAGATGACTGTTTTCTTAATGTACATCAACAACAGGTTTTGATATCTGATTGAGATCATCCCAAAATTTTTCTACTCTCTCTCATGACCAGATTGCATGAATTGTTGTTCCCATTTCTTTTTTTTTTACATCGAAAACATCTATCAGATACTGTTGGGTCCCATTTATTTAACTTTTGCGGTGTAATGTATAGTCTGTGTAACCAATTATATTGTATCATACGTAGCCTCGTATTTATTGTATTTCTCATCGTTCCAGAACATAATTTCTCCCATGTTTCCTTTTTTATCTTTATATTTAAATCTTGTTCCCATTTTTGTTTAGTTTTACCATTTGTTTCCTCATTCTCCTTTTCTTGCAGTTTAATATACATATTTGTTATAAATCTTTTGATTAACATTGTATCGGTAATCACATATTCAAGGTTACTTCCCTCTGGTAAACTCAAATTGCTTCCTAATTTATCCTTCAAGTAGGATCTCAGTTGGTAATATGCCAGCGCTGTATCTACAGTTATATTGTACTTATCTCTCATTTGTTCAAAGGATAAGAATCTACTTCCTGAAAAACAATTTTCTATTCTTTTAATCCCTTTTTTTTCCCATTCTCTAAAGGAAAGGTTGTCTATTGTAAAAGGGAGTAGCTTATTTTGCGTCAATATTAGTTTTGGTAATTGATAATTTGTTTTATTTCTTTCTACATGGATCTTCTTCCAAATATTGAGGAGATGATGTAATACTGGAGAAGTTCTATGTTGTACCAATTTTTCGTCCCATTTATATAATATGGGTTCAGGTATCTTTTCCCCTATTTAATCTAATTCTAATCTCGTCCAGTCTGGTTTTTCCCTTGTTTGATAAAAATCTGATAGGTATCTTAATTGTGCGGCTCTATAATAATTTTTAAAGTTTGGCAATTGTAAGCCTCCTTATTTATACCATTCTGTTAATTTAACAGAAAACAATATACCAAAGAATCCAGAGATCTTTCTCCTAAGTAACATAAAAAACAAAGAATTTGGAATTGATTTGGAGGATGCACAAAAAAGATTTGTTTAAGATAGCCCTAGCCGTAGCAAAAAAATGTATTATGTCAACCTGGAAATTGGAAGATAATTTGAAAATACAACAATGGTATATAGAAATGAATAAATGTATTCCATTAGAAAAAATAACATATAGTTTAAGAAATAATATTGAAATATTCAAACAAGTATGGGAGCCTTACATTAAATACAATAGTGAAAACCTACCGGGGACAAACATTACCTAAGTTGATGGAAGGAGAAGGAAAGAAAAGAATGGACTCTGTAGAATTTCTGGTGTATTTTTGTTGAATGACAACATTGTCTGACTGAATTAATGCAACCTAGATTGTATACCTAAAATGGATGAGGGGGGGGTGGGGGGGTGGCTTGGGAGGAGGGAGGGGGGGGGGAGAAAAAGTCACTGTAAATGTGTGAAAAAGAAAAAGTGTATATCATGGCTAATGTGATTTATGGTGTGAAAAATAAAAAATTTAAAAAAAACCAAAAAAAAACAACAGGTTTTGATGTCCAGAGTAGAATTTCTAAATTTGTAATTGACACAAATATTTGATGGAGCATTACAGAATATAGTAATACATTTCAAAACAGTATTGACATGTTGGTAGAATAGATGTTAGTGCATTCTCTAAGAGGTGGCATGTGAAATTTCATGCTGAGAAATTCCAATTAGAGAATATAGAATGAACTTGAGAAAAGAATCAAAAGTGACAAGAAGCTTTTTTTAATGTGGCAAATCATTGGGGTCTGGTTGCATTGCCAGGGGTACCATGGAATCAGATTCAATTGTAGTGTTGAAAAGGGGAACTAAATCAGTATCTAAAAGGGAAGAAATTACAGCACTGTGGGAACTGTAGAAAGACTTGCTGCATTGGTCTTGCATTGAGCTAGTTATGACTTGATACACAAAATACTTCCGAGTGTGTTAACACCATTCGCGATGCCAGATTAAACTAAAACTCTGCTGCTTGCAAGATACATATCCCTCTATTCTCTGCATATTTGTGTCTATCCAGAAGCCTTTGAAATGCTACTATGGTATTTACTTTCACTGCAACCTTGACAGCCTTTTCTAGGTTTCTTCTATTCTGTATAAACAAAACTTGCCTCCTTTAAACTCTATCCCCACACCCCCCCAACCACCACACACTTAAATGCATGTCCTGTAGTATGTGACATTTACAGCAACAAATCATCCCAAAACATCAATTGTCCATTTTCCTCCATACTCAGTGTCCTAACCCACTGAGTTCCACCAGCGTTTTGATCCAGATTCCAGCATCTAAGTTCTAATGTGCATCTACAGAGATGATTAGTTGTTATCCAAATGGGCTATTGAATTAGAACCCAATAACAATGATACAGATGCTGCAGTTTTTAATCTTAAGAATGACATTTCTTATTTTGTGGCATACCTGAAGTAGTTTAATTTGTCATGGAGAGAAATATAGAACTCTTCAGACTCCTTTCTGACATTTATCTTTAATTACTTTTATTTTTAAATAGATACCAGAAACTGACCAGGACTGCGCCTCAATAAACGCCTGCCAACATTCTTTCATAACTTGAAGGGTTCAAGCCTGAAACGTTGGTTATGGTTTTTTTTACATTTGCTAAATAAAGACACTGTTTGACCAGCTGAGTTTCTCCAGCATTTTGTTTTTACTTCAACCAGGGTGTCTACAGATTTTTGTGATTTACTTCTGATCACCTTACTCTGAATTTCCAGAACAGGTCCTGTTAATAAAACCAAAAAAAGGGCTGCAATGCATTCACTGCTTACAATATGGTCTCTCATCGGGGAAACCAAATGAAGAATGGTGACCATGTTTTTCAAAATTTCCATTCAGTTTGTGCTTATGAGATCCTGGTCTTTCAGTTGCCTGTTAATCTACTTCCTTGACTCTCACCCTGACCAGTCTCTTTGGTCTCTTACACTGCTCTAATAAGATTTAACTAATCGTGAAGACAAAAAAAAAAAACCCTACCCATGGTACAATCGGACACATTACTTCTTCCCAAATGATAAAAAACTATTTACAATAATTAGTATTTCCAACTTTGGATTTTTCCATTTGTGGCAATAGTTGTTAATTGTCTCTTTCCCCTAATGTTGCATGACCTGCTGAATTCTTCCAATATATTGTTTATTTCAGATTTCCAGCATCTGCAGTACTTTGCTTTTGAAAGCTACATTAGCTTCTGAAGAAATGCATGCATTTAAAATCCTTTCTCTAAGTAACCAAAGAAGCTGAAAATAGTAGATGTGAATTAGGAAACAGATGTTAGTAGATTTAAAAATTTATCCATCTGAGAAATATCATCTTTACTTTGCGTATTGTCAGAACTCAAGATGCACTAACTCCAAAAGAATAAAGAGTACAAGGTATTTAGCTCCACCTAATACTAACTTCAGTTTCTTAGCTTTGTCTATCAATTATGCATTGGGAAGATATTGCCACGTACTTCGTCGGATTGGAGCCAGTATGTAGGACAGTTTTCCCCGTGGTATCCATTCGCTGTATAACAAGGTGATCCAACACCATCTTCTTCTTTGCTCTTTCAATGATCTCTTCTTCTACTGTCCCCTTTGTAACTAGCCGATAAATATTAACCTGGAAGATGAATCCAAATCATTATCTCCTTGCAAATGAATTTTGAATACATTTTAAGAATATGAAGAGAAGACATCGGAAAAGAACAATTACAAAGGCAAATAATTACTCTAACAGTAAATAATCATGGAGCAATACAAAATGCTTTTACAAATACATCAATAAAGGTTAGGAATTTAATTTAAATAAAAACAATAATTCAGAAATACAGCACAGTAATAAGGCTCTTCCTGTGCAGCTTAAATCCACCAATTAATCAACAAACCACGCAAGTTTTTGGAGGTTGGGCAGAAACTGGAGCACCCGGAGGAAACCCATGCATCACAGGAGAATATTAAAAACTCCCTATAGATAGTGCCAGATTCGAACCCCGGTCACTGACACTGCAATAGCGCTGCACTAACCTCTCCATTAGCCATGCCATGCAGTGACATTAGTGTGGATTAGGACATTAGAAGTAGTGAGATTAAGGAACAAACTGGATAATAGCAGATGGCAGAAATATTAAATCATTTCTTTGCCTCTGTACTTATTGGAGAGACAATACTGAAGGATACATTATTGATGGTGATATGAATAATATAATGACTGCAATTAAAAGTTGAAAAAGGACATACATTAATTAAACTAATCAGGCTCAGAGGACAAAATGCTTGGTCCAGATGGATTACATTTATGCAATTTAAAAGAACAGAGAAGAGCTAACAATGGCAACATAACATATTTAATAATTCACTGAAAAAGGTGAAGAGCCCAGAGTCGTGGAGAGAGAATGCTTGTATTTAAGAATATGTCCAGAGAAATGCAAGCCAGGAAACTTAACATCGATGATAAGAAAAATAATGGAATGAAAAGATGTTGAATGAACATCAAACATGGATTTCATTATGAAAAACCTGGTTGTATTTTTTGAAGAGGTAATAGTGAGTAGGTAAGGGTATGGAGCAACTTATGTGTATGTATGTTCGAAGGCCTTTAAGTTACCTCACAAATAACTTCAAAGGATATGGAGTCAAGGATTAAGTAGCAGAATAGATTGCTACCCAACATCATGTCAGAAAAGCAGATACTAGGAAATAAAGGTCAGCATTTCACATTGGAAGGAGTCAGATAGGTATTCTTAAATATCAGTACTGGGATTACTACGCTTCACAATTTGCTTTTATTATTAAGACTCTGGAAACAAAAATCACAATTTGTTTTGAAGAGGTGAGGAAAATGGAAGAGGGACAAAAGTCAATATTTATAAGAAATGCAAAATATTAAAAGGTAGACATTAATAAAATGACAGAATAGGAGCACAATTAACAAATAAAAGTGATCACTTTGTTGGGGAGAATTAAGTTAATTATTACTTGAAACAGTTGATTGGGTAGAGGAACAAAGGGATCTTGGAGTACAAACCATACCAATCAGCAAAAATTGTGTCACAGATTATAAATCTATAAAATAGCAGATCAAAAACCAGTGTATTTGGATAGAATGGAGAAAAGGTATGAAAACCATAGAGTGGTATTACAGAAGGTGAAGAATTTCAAGAATGATATCCAAAATGTTCAAGAAATAAATAGAACAGATACAGAAAATATTGCTGCTGAGAAATCCATTTGGATGTACTGAAAAACTAATTTATCCAATAATCAGGAAGAGGTACTTGTTTCCACAGAGTGGTTGAAGCACTGAAGGTGAGCCTAACAGAAATGCAAAATAAAAAGGAATAGAGGATAACTCCAAACTGGAAGATGCTTTATTGCAGCATAAATACTGAGGTGGATTGTGGAACCAATTAGATATTTCAACATTTTACATTATGTAAGTTTTAAAATGATCACAAAAATTATGGCTGCAAAAAATATCAGATAATCAAAATTCAGAAAAAGTTTATGAACAAAAAATTCTCGTTTGGAGAATGATTACAGAAAAAGTATTAATACAAAACTCTCAGCAGTTAACAAATTTTGTGTTCACCATGGTTGTAGTCCCAATGCAATGTTAACAATGCACATTAACAAACTGAAATAGTGTACAGGTACACGATCCTTTATCCGGACATCTAAAATCCGGAAAGCTCCAAAATCCGGCAAGTGGGAACAGTGGTCAGGGAAGGGGGCCGAGGGGCTGGCGGTCGGGGGAGACTGCCGTGTAAGACTGCCGGGCGGCTGAGGGACCGGAGGTTGGGGAGACTGCCGAGGGACTGGTGGTTGGGGGAGTGGCCGGGCGGTCAGGGGAAGCGGCAGGGGGAGGGACCGGGGATCGGGGGAGGCGGCCGGGGAAGGGACCGGGGGTCGGGGGAGGTGGTCGGGGAAGGGACCAGCAGCTGGGCAGCAGAGGGACCGTGATCGGGGGAGACTGACGAACGACCGGCGGTCGGGGGAGGCGGCTGAGGGCCCGGCGGTCGGGGGAGGCGGCCGAGGGCCCGGCGGTCGGGGGAGGCGGCCGAGGGCCCGGCGGTCGGGGGAGGCGGCCGAGGGCCCGGCGGTCGGGGGAGGCGGCTGAGGGACCGGCGGTCGGGGGAGGCGGCCAAGGGACTGGTGGTCAGGGGAGGCGGCCGAGGGACCGGCGGTTGGGGAAGGCGGCCGAGGGACTGGCGGTCGGAGGAGGCGGCCGGGCGACTGGAAGGAGGTGGGAGTCGATACAACAGCACAATTCAGGTGGGCTTTCCAAAATCCAGAAAAATCCAAAATTCGGAACGCACTGTCCCCCAAGGGTTCCGGTTAAAGGATTGTGTAATTGCACTTTGATTAGTAAGCTACAGGGGAAGCACGCTGCTCTCCATTGCAGGCAAAATCTTCGCTAGGATTCTACTAAATAGAATAATACCTAGTGTCGCCGAGAATATTCTCCCAGAATCACAGTGCGGCTTTCAAGCAAACAGAGGAACTACTGACATGGTCTTTGCCCTCAGACAGCTCCAAGAAAAGTGCAGAGAACAAAACAAAGGACTCGACATCACCTTTGTTGACCTCACCAAAGCCTTCGACACCGTGAGCAGGAAAGGGCTTTGGCAAATACTAGAGCGCATCGGATGTCCCCCAAAGTTCCTCAACGTGATTATCCAACTGCACGAAAACCAACAAGGCCGGGTCAGATACAGCAATGAGCTCTCTGAACCCTTCTCCATTAACAATGGTGTGAAGCAAGGCTGTGTTCTCGCACCAACCCTCTTTTCAATCTTCTTCAGCATGATGCTGAACCAAGCCATGAAAGAACTCAACAATGAAGACGCTGTTTACATCCGGTACCGCACGGATGGCAGTCTCTTCAATCTGAGGCGCCTGCAAGCTCACACCAAGACACAAGAGAAACTTGTCCGTGAACTACTCTTTGCAGATGATGCCGCTTTAGTTGCCCATTCAGAGCCAGCTCTTCAGCGCTTGACGTCCTGCTTTGCGGAAACTGCCAAAATGTTTGGCCTGGAAGTCAGCCTGAAGAAAACTGAGGTCCTCCATCAGCCAGCTCCCCACCATGACTACCAGCCCCCCCACATCTCCATTGGGCACACAAAACTCAAAACAGTCAACCAGTTTACCTATCTCGGCTGCACCATTTCATCAGATGCAAGGATCGACAATGAGATAGACAACAGACTCGCCAAGGCAAATAGCGCCTTTGGAAGACTACACAAAAGAGTCTGGAAAAACAACCAACTGAAAAACCTCACAAAGATAAGCATATACAGAGCCGTTGTCATACCCACACTCCTGTTCGGCTCCGAATCATGGGTCCTCTACCGGCATCACCTACGGCTCCTAGAACACTTCCACCAGCATTGTCTCCGCTCCATCCTCAACATCCATTGGAGCGCTTTCATCCCTAACGTCGAAGTACTCGAGATGGCAGAGGTCGACAGCATCGAGTCCATGCTGCTGAAGATCCAGCTGCGTTGGGTGGGTCACGTCTCCACAATGGAGGACCATCGCCTTCCCAAGATCGTGTTATATGGCGAGCTCTCCACTGGCCACCGTGACAGAGGTGCACCAAAGAAAAGGTACAAGGACTGCCTAAAGAAATCTCTTGGTGCCTGCCACATTGATCACCGCCAGTGGGCTGATATCGCCTCAAACCGTGCATCTTGGAGCCTCACAGTTTGGCGGGCAGCAACCTCCTTTGAAGAAGACCGCAGAGCCCACCTTACTGACAAAAGGCAAAGGAGGAAAAACCCAACACCCAACCCCAACCAACCAATTTTCCCCTGCAGCCGCTGCAACCGTGTCTGCCTGTCCCGCATCGGACTTGTCAGCCACAAACGAGCCTGCAGCTGACGTGGACTTTTTACCCCCTCCATAAATCTTCGTCCGCGAAGCCAAGCCAAAGTCAAAAAGTCAGTAAGCTGTAAAAGTTACCTGTTTTTTCTGTCCAATTCTGTGTGCTCTTGCTTGTGCCTGTAAATCATTCTGTGGATTCCAGTCCGAATCAAAAATAACTACAGTGTCAGCAGATGCCAAATTTATTCCTAATCCCCCCGCTCGGGTTGACAGCAGAAAACAAAAGTCCTGTGATCATAAATACGAAGTCTTATACTAGATTCTTCATGATACCACATCTTAGTAACAACAAGGTAATGCTACTTTGCTCTCATATTTGTTTAGCTCATGCTAGATCAGTATTTTAATCTTTTATCCCTTGCTAATAGTGTAAAAGGAAGAGTTCAACAAATCCTCATTTACAGATTTCTACAACATCAAAGTCTAATAAATTGTGATGTTTACTTTAATACCCTTAAAATATATGCAAATAATCTCTATGAACAATCTCAAAAGTTGAAAATCTTGTGTATCATTGACAAAAGGCAATTGATTTGTATTCCTTTTTTATATTTTGTTTTCCACATGACAGATAAGATTAAGACATTGAAGTGCTAGACTTCTACAATAAGCTCACCAGAACATTTTTTTATAATTTATTATTGTAAAGACATGAAATTTGCAGAAGGCATACATAAATTATAATTAGAATGAAAGATACCAAATAATTAAACCCCTTCGATATCATTTCAGAGATAAATTTTTTTAACATTCCCTTTTCCATTTTCAATGCTTTGCAAGAGTTTACTGATATAAAACAGTGAATCATGAACTGATCCATCATTTTGCCCTTCAATCAAAGATAGTGAAATCTATAAATACTTGGCAGAACATGGAATGCCAGGATGGTATATATTATTTCTCTCGATCTGTGGATGAGCAGATGAAGCAAAATGGGCACAGTACATACTTGGGTTCAGGAACTAAATTTCTCTGCAAACAAAAGATTTAAAAAAAAATCTGGACTCTTACATCTGATGTTTCTGCATTGAAATGGTCCAGGGCTTGCTTCCTCAGTTCTCCCTTAATAGATCCATCAAGTCGCTGAAATTGGAAAAACAAGAGCAATTAAATATATAAATGTACAAAAATAGTCCATATTTCATCTGTGATTTAGACTCAAATTATTCACTGGGAATTAAAAAGCTTTAAGGATATGTGAAGGAAACCTTATACAAAGGCTAAAAATTAAGATTTCCTATTGCTACATCAAATATGTTAAGGAGAGACAAGCTTTAAAATCTTATCTTTAAATCACCAACAAATCCTCATATACAGATTTCTACAACATCAAAGTCTAATAAATTGTGATGTTTACTTTAATACCCTTAAAATATATGCAAATGATTGGAGTAGCAGTTAGTGCAACGCCTTTACAGCACCAACAATTGGGACCAGGGTCTGAATCCCATGCAGTCTGTAAAGACATTCAGGGGTGGGGGGGGGGGGTGGTTCACTGCGTTTTATCAAGAAAAGTTACGGTGTTTAACAAATGTTCATTAAGATAGTGACATCCACAACTTAAGAAGGAATAGAAGAAACTTCATTCTGGAATAAAGTGATAGTTATGAAGGGTGAAAGGCTGAAAGATACCATACCAGATGAAAAGAATTAATGAGGTAAACTGTCCACTATTTTCAAGTCATTATAACCCATATCTTTCCAGCAATAACTTATTTCTGAGTTTATATTTTTATAATTTCACAGTATTATTTACGAAGTTAAAGAAAATTAAATTAATCTCAGTGTGAGAAATAAAAAAAAACACAAACATATTATGGAGGATCAGTTTGAAAATAAAAGAAGCAGAAATTAATTTGTACAAATTATAGGGTGATTTGGTGACTTAAAAAAAATGAAGTTCTTTTGTTGGAAAAAAATGCTGCCAAATAAAAATGTAAATACGGTGATATGCAATAGATATTGTGGAAGAAGTTGAAATGTGATACGACAATCACAGGAAACCTTCCAATACATGGGTCAGCACTTTGAAATAGGTCATTTATTCCAATTTTTGCTCTTTAGTGATACCCCTGTAATTCTTTTCCCTTTGCTGGTATGAAAATTATTACATTTGCCTCATCATCACTGACCATAGAAAAAGATGCAACAAGAGGTCACCTCTGGATCCCTCCTGTTTACTCCACTATTCAATGAGTAACTTCTAATCTAAACCATAACTTATTGCATAAAATCTTGTCTTGTCAACTGACACAAATCTGTGTCCTCTGGTGTAACTTATTATTCTGCCAGTGAAAATACCATTGTGTCAAAATTTACCACATCTATAATAAATCATTTACTTCAATTACCAAATTAATCTTCACTTCTCTCGGTGAACAAGTCTAGTTTCCGTAGTCTTGCATCTATAACCTCACATCCCCATGATTCTTCTCCCATCATCCTTCCCAAAAGTGATGTCCAGAAATGAACACAATACTTTACCTGAAGCCTAATCAATGGCTTTAAACAAGTTTAGTTTAATTTCTACTTTTCATTGAAAAATCTTTATATAAAAAAAGAGTTTTTTTGTTTAATCTGGATTAAAAATTTTTTAAACTTATGGATAGTTCTGCCATCTTCAAACACTTGCATGCACACAGGCCTTAAATGTGCCAGCTCATCATAATGTAGTTTTATTTGTTTATATTACCCTTACTTCCTGCCAAATGCTATTAACTTCACAATTCCTAGTAGGTGGCACAGCAATGCTCATATTTTCTTGCCAGCCCATGAACTCATTATTAATAAGGAAAAAGGAATAAACAATCTACTTCTAGATCTTTTTCTAAAAAATGTTATTCTGAATTAATTACATGATCTCCAAGAGTTAATTTGCTCAGAGATTTTCACTTCTCCTTCTGCACAATTCAATGCAAAGGCTAGACATTATCTGATTTAACTGTTGTTTAAAAATGTGCTAAATTAGACTGATTAAATGAATGTCTGCATTTTACAATTGCTCTTTTAAAAAAAAATCAGTTTCAATCATGCTGTAGAATGAAGGATGCATTTTTTTAAATTAATCAACTTTTTCCTTACACATTCTTGACAAAGCGTACATTTGTTTGGTGTCAACTCCTGCACAATAACGGTGTATAACAGGGGACATGTGGATCTCCATCTGAATTTCATTGGTGGTTGATGTTTAGTTCTCACTCATGATATTGGTCTCATCCAACTTATGGATAGTGGAATCTCAACTGAAAAGGCCAACGTAGAATTTAAATCCAAAATGCCATCCAATGACATTCTATTGAACCACCCAATTCCTACTCAATTACTGTTATTCTGCATTGTCCTTCCATGACTGAAGAGGAAATGACTTGCAAAATTAATTTGCAAAATTGCTTCATATATTAAGAATGAAAAACCTGACCTGGAAACAAAACTGCCGGCATTTCAGATATTCTGCTAGAATATCCAGCATTCGAACCATTTGAGAGAAGATAAGAACTCTGTGGCCACGCTCCTTTAGTCGACAAAGCAGCTTATCCAACAGAATAAGTTTCCCACTACTACGGATCAAATGCTGAAATAAAAAGACCAGGAAAAGTTGTCAGACATAGATGAGTAACCCTTTCTTAGGCAGAAGCATTACCAATTTAATTATCTTCAAATATTGATGGTTAATTCAGAGGAAACATTAATCACAAAAATTCAATTTTTTTGGAAATTCATATATTGACTACAGTCACTTGCTTATCTTTTCCAAGAGTTAATAAAAAATAAAACAATGATATTCAAAACATTGGCCTGCATTTTAAGACAAAAGTAATTGTATATTTTCCGTTTAATTTCTGAGAAATCTTTAATGAGGTTTCATGCTCAAACTGAAACCTTTTTAAACATTTAATTTGCAATTGAATAGACTGGAGAAATAAAAACACTTACTTTACATATTTATTTTTCTTTCCACAAGCGCATATATTGCTATGGCTGTGGGCAGTTTCTGAATGATTCTGCTTTATTTTGTATGTACTTTGCAGTATCAATGGAAATAAAAATTGCTAAGGATTTCCTTTCGCTCAAATTATCCTTCATAAGTGCTAATTACTACATTTATTATCCTTGCATCTGATTATGAATCTGGTAATTGCAGGGTTCTATATAAACCTACTCCACATCAATCTAACCCTTCCCTCCCTCAAACTCCATAACCTTCCACTTTTTTTTTAATGCTTCTGTTGCATCAGTCTCTACCATCACACCTTGTACAAAACTTACCTCTGATGTCTCCCCTAAACTTTCCTGTGCTCATCTTAAATGGTTGTCCACACGAGCCTGGGAAAAAAGAACTGGCTGTCCCCTCTATCTATGCCTTTCATTTGTCATCTTATCCTTCAGTTCTCCAAAGAGAAAAAATCCCCAGGTTGCTCAGACTTTCTTCATAAGACAAGTTCTCCTACCCAGGCAGTATTCTGAAAACCTTTGCATTGTCTCTGAAGTTTCCACATCTTTCCTACAGTGAAGTGACTGTGGTCGAACCAGGGTTGCACGGAGCTGCAACATTAGCCCTCGGCTTTTGAACTCAACCACCCGATTAATGAAGGCTCACACACCATTATGCCTTTTTAATCACTGTCAACTTTAGCAACAACCTGTGGGATTGATGGACATGGATCCACATTGCTAGAATCCTGCTTTTAACATAGAACATCACAGCACAGAGTAGTGCCTTCACCTACGAAGTCGTATCAACATATACAAATTTACTTCACCACAATCTAACCCTTCCTAACCCAATCTAACTAGGTGACATAGTTAGCTTAGTGGTTTTTGGAAAGCAATTACTGTGCCAGCGACCCTGCTTTGAATCAGCCTCCAAAGGGTGTTTGCATGTTCTCGTCGTGACTTGCATGGGTCTTCTCCATGGGCTCCAGTTTCCTCCCACCCTCCACAAATGTATAGGGTTGCGTGGCACAGGTGTTAGGCGCCCTTGACTGTGCTGTATTGTTAAAAATTAAATTAAAATTCCCAACTAAACATCCACAATCTTTTACTTTTCTTACAGCCACATGCTCATTTAAAAATATTTTGAATGTATCAATCATAACATTGGCAATGCACTCCAGGTACCTACCACTCTGTGTGGAAAAGCCTGCCTCTGGTGTCTCCCCTAAACTTGTCTTCACTCACCTTAAACAGATGTCTTATAAAAGTCACCCTGAGAAAAAGTACTGGCTATTCATCTATGCTTCTAATAACCTTATGCACCTCTGATATGTCTCCTTTCATCCTTTGTCACTCCAAAGAGAAGAGTTTTCCATGAGATTTATGTTCTGGTAAATCTCCTAAATCTTCTGCATCCTTCCTATAATGAAGTGACTAGAACTGCACTCAATACTACCCAAGGATAGTGTAACTAGAGTTTCGTAGAGCTGAAAAATTAGCTCACGGCTCTTGAATTTAATCCCTCTATTAATGGAGGCCAGCACACTGTGTGCCTTTTTAACAACCCTGTCAATGTGTGCAGCAACTTGAGTGATTTCTGAACGAATTCCAAGAACCCTCTACTCAACTGTTAAGAATCCTGCCATTAACCATGTACTACATCTTCGAGGTTGATCTTCCAAAGTATTATCACTTCAGGCTTTTCTGGATTGAACTCCATCTGCCACTTCTCTATAGCATTTTGTCTATATCTCGTAACCTATGACAACCTTCTACCTTATTCAAGACACCTCAAACCTTTGTGTCATCTGAAAATGTACTGACCTACCCCTCCACATTTTCATCCAGGTAACTTTTTAAAATTCACCAAAGGCAAGGGGTCCCAGAAGATCCTTGCGGAACATTACTAGTTAGTGATCTCCAGAGAGAATATGGTCCAACCTCTGCCTTCTGTGGGCAAGCCAAGGCCTGATCCACACAGCCAAGTTAGCATGGATCCCATACTCCATGACTTTCTGGATGAGTCTGCCACGGGAAACCTTGTGAAACTGCTTATTGAAATCCATGAGCACCTGCCTTATCTTCGCCAAGTTCTTTTGTCACCTCTAAAGACTCAATTTGGCCCCTCACAAAGCCAAATATTAAAATAATGAGCAAAACAATCTGTCAGTAATTGAGTGTGCCTGCGCGCACAAACTGAGGTACATATTACTGATACTTACAATTCTTATAAGCAATCAATGCAAGTATACAAGTCTTCTGAATTCATACCTGTAATGCCTCCTGTCTGTTATACAAATCATTGTCTTCTGGGAATTTAATGAGGTAGCAATGGTTGCAACACTTTTTAAGTTCCATCATGATATTCAGAAACCCGGAAGTGCTGCCTTTACACCCTTTGCTCAAGGCTTTGTAATTCCTGGTTAAAATCCACCTAGTGTATTTCAAGAAAATAGTGACACTTGATAACAACGTTACAACAAAAGCAATAATAATCACAGCAAAATCTCTTGATTTTTACAGCAAAAAAGTGTTTCCTGCTTTGGATTCCAGCATCTTCAGTCTCTTGTGCCTCCAACTTAAGCTGATCTGCTCAGGGCATTGGTGCATTTCAAAGATTGCTTAATATTCAAAAATTGAACTTACAGTGAACAGTTTAATTACACAGTCAATACCTGACTTTAACAAATGTTATGGTTAAACCAGCCATTAGTACACTGAACACTCTTAAAACAGATGTAATACATTTTTAGGCATTGTTTTTCTTAATTTTACACACATGACCATCCATTGTAGGGCTGCCACCATTTAAAATATTAAGAAACAGATACACAAATTATATTTTAAATTTTGAAAAACACTCAAATTTTTCAAAAAAAGATTTCACATCCAAAATATTTTACAACAGCAAATTTTATTAATTCAGTCCCTATATCCCAGGAAAACATAACAGGCACTTTAGAGAAGAGCGATCAAAATTTAATTCCCAAGTTTTAACAATTTAGCAGAGAGAATTCAAGAAATTAAGGAGATGGGAATAGGCACTTTCCGCAGTACAGGTTAACAGAGAAAGGGATGAAGCCATCAGCAACAAATGGAGGAAACTTGTGGTCTTCCTAATATATTTTGCAAATCCCACACTGTATCATACCAGCAAGGTAACAGGTGGAAGGATTGAGAAGAGTCTGTTAATTATTAGCATATATTTCAAAACAGTATACAGACAAGTGCACTGAGGGGGACAATATATTAAAAAATGAACAGGAGCACACAAACATTAGATCCACAGGGACTGTGGATCTAATATAAACAGAAAGACTAGGCAAAGAGATGCTGTACAGTTACAGTATAGAGCTTTAAGAAACTTGCACATTGGCAAACACTTACTTGTAATATTGCTTTTGCACTGCACTCATTTCCACTCTTAAGATTTGTTCAACTTTAGCAGGTAGAGATTTCTCAACATCTTTTTTCACTCTCCGCAACAAGAATGGCTCTAGTTCTCGGTGAAGACTTGTATAACCAACTTCTCGTCCTTTACCATGTTCCTCTTCAAACATTTCCCAGGAAGTAAACCTTTCCCCCCCCCCCAAAATGAAGGAAAATTATTTCGATTAAACTACTCACAAATATCATTACATCAAGGCATTACTGCCAGCTAGCTTACAAAATAGCTGGATTTGAGGCCTTTTTAAGGACTTAAGTGTTTTTTTGATATAGCAAAAATAATTATCTTCAAGTTGCTGAAACCGATCCAAGATAAATGATCTAAGAGCTATAGAACCTCACAAAACATACTTTTCAATTACTTTTGAAAATGAAAAAGAGTAAATAGGCAACTTGAAACCATTGAATATTTTTACCTGCCATTTTGAAAAAATTGCAATTGTGAAGTATCTTTAATATTGTCAGGATGCTTAAACTGTTTGATAGCTAATCAAGTAAATTTGAAAGGTAGTCACCCTTATAACGCAGAAATTTGTCAGCTAATTTGTCTTCAGCAATATCCCTTAATTATTATTGAAATGCTTAGTCAATCAGTTTGAGAAATGTTGATGAGGAGATATTGGTCAGAATAAGGCTCTTCTGTGGAAGTGAAACTTTAATACTTATAGTACACTTTGTGGCGGCGCACATCCTCACGGCAAACCGGCCCCGCTTGTATCACCACGTGGCGGGGCAGCCATGGGGAAATGGCATCGTCAGAGGATTCTCTCTGACTCCAGCATCCCTTCCAGCGCACACCCTGGGCAGCGATTATAACGTCACAATGCATCAGGTGACTAAGCTCATGCTGCCCTTGACTTTGAATTTGAATAAAAACCGTCGCTAACGACCTTCCGTGTGGTAGCAGTGATTTCTTTCAGCTCCTGAAAGTGCCACAGTGGTGACCCCGACGGGCCCAGACGGCTATCTGGACCCAGCGAATGATGGACGCAGTCGAGGTGAACGCAGTAGCCCTCAAACTTCCCCCCTTCTGGCCCCATCGCCCACGGACGTGGTCCAGACAGGCAGAGGTACAATTCCACCTCCGCAACATCTCAGCCGATGCTACAAAATTTTACCACGTCATGGGCACGCTGATCCAGGACACGGCGGCAAGGGTGGACGACATCATTCACTGGCCACCAGCAGTGGGCAAGTATACCGCCCTCAAAAATATACTCCTGGGGAAGTTTGGCCTTACTCCCCATTAGCGTGCTCCAGGGTCTTACACCTGAATAGGTTGGGGAAAATGCAGCCCCTCAGCCCTCATGGACGAAATGTTGGCCCTAGCGGAGGATCATGACCGTGTTTCGTCTTCCGCCAGATATTCCTTGAACAGATGGCAGAAGATATCCGGCTCCATCTGTCCGAAGAGGACTTTCCCAACCCCCGCAAGGCCGCAACCTGGGCAGATGATCTTTGGCGTGCAAAACAGTAGAACGAGGCAGCCCTCAACCAAGTCGCCAAGCCGGGTCCCCGCCATCTGCAGGATACCCCCAAGCACAAGCCGGAGGAAACCCAGTCAACATGGTACTTTTATCACCAGCACTGGGGAGTGAAAGCCCGCCAGTCCTGTGATTTCCAGGGAAACAGCCAGGCCAACCACCGTTGATGGCTGCGACGTTTGGCCACGTGAACAGCCTCCTTTACATCATTGACAAAGTCATCGGGCCGTTGGTTACTGATGGACACAGGGGTCGGGCTGAGTGGCCTCCCCCCTACAGCACTGGAAACTCGCACCCGAACTCGTGGTCTAATCCTGCGGGCTGCCAATGGTTCCGTAATCAAGGCCTATGGCACCCATAGGGCACAGATACAGATCGAGGATGAAAAGTTCACTTGGAGATTCATCCTGGCCTCGATGAGCACCGCACTGTTAGGGGCTGATTTCCTAAGGGCTCACGATCTGATGGTGGACGTAAGGGGCAGGAAGTTGCTTAATGCCCGGACCTTTCGCTTGGTGCGCCTGGGCACGGCGGACGACGACAGACCCAAAATCGCCATGGTAGCCACCACCACAGACAAGTTCGCCAAGATCCTCAGTTAGGAGTTTTCCATCGCATCTCCATGAAAGGACCCCCGCTGCACGCCAGAGCTAGGCGGCTGCCACCGGAGAAGTTAAAACAAGCAAAGGAGGAATTCTACAGGCTCCAGGAGCTGGGCATCGTTTGGCTGTCGGACAGCGCTTGGGTGGCACCACTGCACATGGTCCCGAAGTTATCAGGGGGTTGGAGGCCCTGCGGAGTCTACAGACGGCTAAACGACGCCATAACTCCAGACAGGTACCCGGTCCCCCATATCCAGGACTTCGCAGCCAACCTCCAAGGCACACAATTCTTTTCAAAAGTCGATCTGGTGTGCGAACACCCCAATGACATTGGAAAGACTGCCATTATCACCCATTTCAGCTTGTTCGAATTCCTCCGGATGCCGTTCGGGTTGAAGAATGTGGCCCAGACGTTCCAGCACCTCATGGACGCAGTGGGTAGGGATTTGGACTTTGTCTTTATCTACCTAGATGACATCCTGGTAGCCAGCTGCAGCCACCAAGAGCACAAGGCCCATCTCCGTACCCTGCTCGCCCGGCTGGCAGAATTCGGCCTCATGGCTGTTCCTGGGGCACACCATCTCAGCGTCTGGGGCAGCTCCGGCACCGGAAAAAGTGGCAGCCGTCCAGCGTTTTCCCAAACACTCCTCCCCACTAAGGGCCTGCAGGAATTCGTGTTGATCGCGAAGACCCTGGCCTGGTTGAAGGAGGCGGACGAGGCCTTCACTGCAACAAACAGGCCCTCGCAGAGGCGACTTTGTTGGTGCTCCCAGGAGCGGACACGGCGCTCTTGGTCGACGGTCGGGGGAAATACTGGAACAGTGGCTAGAAGGGCAGTGGCGCCCGCTGGCCTTTTCCAATAAACCAATTGCGGCCGCTGGACCTTAAATACAGTGCGTTCGACCGGGTGCTCCTGATGCTGAACCTGGCACACACAGGCCCCTGTTCAATATTTTGACTCGGCAATATGATGGTTCCAGCATATCCACATGGATGTTGTACGCCCCTTGCTGGTGTCCAGGGAGTCGCGGTACCTGTTTACCATAGTGGACAGAGCAACCAGGTGACCGGAAGCCACCACAATCCATGAGGCCTCAGCGGAGACACATCCTAGAGCCCTGGTCAGCCGGTGGATCGCTTGTTTCAGCATGCCGGCGCATATCACGAGCAACAGAGGCCCCCAATTTATCTCCGCACTATGGTCGCAGCTGGCAAGACTTTTAGGGGTAACACTGCACCACACCAAGGCCTACCACCCACAGTCTAACGGGTTGGTAGAGAGATTCCCCCGACACCTAAAGTCCGCTGTGATGGCAAGACTTTCCAGCCCTGAGTGGGTGGATGAGTTGCCCTGAGTTCTCCTTGGGATTAGGACGGCGCCCAAGGAGGACCTGCAAGCCTCATCAGCAGAAATGGTTTACGGTGCGCCACTCTCCCTGCCAGGCGAATTCTTCAGCCCAGAGGCCAAGACGACACACAACCAAGGTGAGTGGCTCGCGGAACCATAAAGGACTGGGCAACCTAACCCTGCCGACCCCATCGTACCACGGCACCCGACCATGCCATTGACCGAAAGATTTGGATGTGGCGCGATTTGTGTTAATCCGGAGAGGACCACAGAGGGCCCTGCTGCAGTGCCCATACGAAAGGCCATACAAGGTTCTCCGGCAGTTTAGATGTGGGGGACAGGGAAGAACTATTTACTGTGGACCGATTGCTTAAAGGCTGCTCATTTAGACTTATCACAGCTGGTGCAGACGGCCACGCCTAAGCGCCGGGGCCAGCCGCCAAAGTGACAGGACGCATAGCCGGTTCTGGTGTGTGGCGGTGCACATCCTCATGGCGAACCAGCCCCGCTTGTATCGCCATGTGGCAGGGCACCATGGGGAAATGGTGTCGTCAGAGGATTCTCTCTGACTCCAGCATCCCCTCCAGTGCGCACCCTGGGCAGTGATTATGATGTCACAATGTACCAGATGACTGAGCTCATGTTGCCCTTAAAGGGGCGCACTGAATTAGAATAAAAACAGTCGTTAACGACCTTCCGTGTGGCAGCAGTGATTTCCTTCAGCTCCTGAAAGCGCCACAACTTTAACATTTTACGTCTTAATGTTTTATATAACATTTCATGTTGAATTCTTATTCCCACTTACTTTTCTGGCATGATGAAGTGAAGGAGAGACCAGAGTTCTTTCAGAGAGTTTTGAAGTGGAGTTCCTGTAATGAGCAGCCTGTGATTTGATTTGAAATCCATCATGGTTTTATAAAGGAGAGAATCATCATTCTTCAAACGATGAGCTTCGTCTACTCCAATGAAAGCCCAATTGACACTTCCAAGGAATGACTGAAACAATGTAAAATACTACCAATTAAAATATTTTAATATACATTAATCAGCATTTCATATTTGAACTTTGGTCAAAAAAGTTAATAAAATACTTGAATAGACTTTGATCATTTTTCTTAAACAGTGGCTTAAGCCGTCAACAAAACAGCAGAATCCAGTGATTCATGCAAGACTATAATTACGGAGATTGGGAATCCATCTGCATTTTCACAAACAATTTTTATGCATAATCTTATGGAATTGCAGTAAGTTTATGAATGCATGCCAGCTTGACACCAATCTAAAAGAAATCATTATCACAAACCATTTGATATTGTTGGCACTAAAGATATCGGCCAAATTTTGTGACTTCACTATCGCATTAGAAAATCAAAGAGATCTCTTTGGCCATCAGGTTTACAGCTGTATTCCGAAACATGACTATATTTTTAAATGTCCAGTATCATGAAATTTGAAATTAGATTTCCAAACCCATTTACCACAAAGATTAACATAAAAAGAGCAAAACTTGTCTCTCCATCTCCATCTCCTTCATTCAGGGCCACAAAAAGACTTTCCAAATGAAGGCAAGCTCTACATGTACATTATTGCATATAATCTACTGTACTCAGTGAAGCTTCCTCCTCATCGGTGAGACAAAACACAGATTGGGTCACTGCTCTGCAAATCTTGTAGTCAACCATATTAACTCCCCAAACCATCCCTCGAGTGCCATGACTCTCCTTGGGTTCATCCATTATCAGGGCAAGGCAAAATGTAAACTTGAGGAACAACACATCATAATTCCTCCTATATAGCCTTAAACCTCATGGTATGAACATTTTTTTTTCTAATTTTAGGTAACCCACCCCCTCTGATTCCACTGTTTCCATGTCTTTTTTACTTGTTTTTTTTTTCTAATCTGTCTTCCCTCCTCCCTCCTAATGGTTTCTCCTTCTACCTGTCCTATACCCCATCACTTCTGGTCACCTCCCTAGCTTCTTTTTCTCCTTTATATATTTGCAATTTCTACCTATTCTTAGTGCAGATAAAGGGTGCAGACCTAAAATGTTGACTGATCTTTTCCACCCATGGATGCTGTCTGACCTGCTGAGTTCCTCCAGTAATTCTTTGTTTGCTCAAGATTCCAATGAAAAAAATCTCTTCAATTATGTGTGCTTAAAAATCCTTTTTTGCCAAAAGGACACTTTTCTATTAGTAACTAACTGAACCATAACTGAAAGTGAAAATTATACTGCAGCCCTTTTCCTTTGATTTGTACACTATAAGTGTTATGTGGTCATTGAAATCCAGAGTCAAATTATGTCATAGGTGAAACATTCATAACACTACCGTGATGAATTTTTATACTTCCTAACCCAAAATGAGTCTGGTAAGACCTTGCACTAAAACCCTGCTTTCATTTTGAATATTTCATTTTTGATTTTCAAAGACTCATGAGTCCAAATAAACAATACATTTTCTTCCAATTTAAATCCAAATACTGCTTCCATTAAGATGATTGTTTCATTACTGTATTGTAGTTAACTAGTTCTAGCCAGATTAAAATCTTTCTAAATGTTGAAAGTTATGTATTGCATTTCCAAATCCAGTATACTTTTCTGTCAATTTCGTGAAAAATAAATAAAATTATGTGTAGTGACTATAAAAAAAGCTCAATTTTCCCCATTTATTCCATTGTGAATATGGATATTAGTTAATATCAAATATTTACAGTACATCTGTAATTGTTACTGAACTGAGGAAAGAGTCATGCCAAAAATATTGGATGCCTGGAGTTGAACACAACTGCGACTGGAAAAAGATGATAGATTTTCATCTTTGGAGATGATTGGCAATGTTCCTGTGTGAGAATGGTAAATTGGGCAAAATTCACTGAACAGTTGTATACCTACTTTGTCCTTTAGCAAAATCTCATATGTTGTCAACAAGATATTGAACTTCAATCTCTTAGTCTGAGGATGCATCCATTCATATGTTCTTATCTGATAACAAAATAAACAAAGTTAAAACAATAAAAAGGCTACATTGATTCTTGATAGATTTCACTTCAATAGAATGGGAATGGACAAGAGGATATTCAAATAAAATATGCAATATCTAAAACTTCGATGGTGGACTGTTCATTTTGCAAACAATTGTGAGCTGCACTGGCAACCCTAAGTCTACATAGAGTTGCTGCACTAGTCTTGGCTGAAGGAGAGTTCATAACGTAAAACAAGACAGCAGATTACAAGTTACTAAACACATTGTTATTGTGACCATTTGGATTTGTTTCAAACCTTCTGGGGCATGTGGAAGAGATCAAGGACATTTTCACAGGGTTTTTGAACAACTGGACAGGAAAGAAAATGGATGGGGATAGTGGGGTTTGTGATGAAGAAAACAATTGGAAGTAATACAGGGGTTTCTATACAGCACCATTTTGTAAGAAGATAATAATTTTAATATATCAAAATACAAAATAAAATACACGAGCTAGGATATTATTAGATCTTTTACCTGTTAAGTCCACAAACTTACAGTTACAAATGTGAACTAGTGATACATCTCAGGATAATCTTAATGGTATAGACCATAGAAGTCAAAAACCCTAACTGAGGATTGCAGGGGTAAAATAATTATCCAATAGCATTTTTACCATATTACGGCTACTGATGTCTCCCAAATAAACCACAACGTTCATCTCCGGTGCCCACATCTCAATTTCACGTTGCCAGGAAGTTAGAGTAGAGAGCGGAACTACTAAAAGGAAAGGACCATACAGCTGGTGCTCATGGAATATATAGCTGAGGAAGGAGATGGTTTGTATGGTTTTCCCTAGACCCATTTCATCAGCAAGAATAACACTATTGTTCCTGCGAAATAAAAACAGCAGGAAATAATTACAAAATTAATGATCATGTAGAAAATGCTAAACAAAACAAAGTTATAAAAATATTTGTACAATAGCAAAAACTGATGCAAATTTTTAAAACTTTTAATACCATGTGAACAATTACAAATTAAGACTTCATTTATATCATTAGTCTGGGTGAAACTAGTTAAACAACACTGAAGGTTTGGGGATTTTAAGTAGAAAATACTTTCCATCACTCGCATTTTAATCAAAAAATGTTTTCAAATATTTTTGTGAAGCCAGCACTCAGTAAAAAAGGTTTTGAATACATCAAATTCATTTATTTTATTGCCGGAAAAATCTCTTTGAGTATCCTGATCAGTTGTGAATTTCTGGAAGATTTTACACTGTTATTCATTTAAGAAGACTTTACAAGAAACTTGAACTGCAATCCAACCAGTATAATCAGAACTTAATTTGAAATGTACAACATAGAGTCTGCAATTACGTACTTGCACCAGGAGTGTGCCAACCAATTTAAGCCATTTAATTGATAGTCTCTGAGCTCCAACACATCAGAGCTTCCAATATAGGCTGGCTGTTTCTTCAGTGCAACAAACCTGGGTCTTTGTTTCAAGGCCTGCAAAAGAAACAAAGGCAAAAATATGATGCTTTAAGAATTTTCTATTTTACATGCCATCATTTGTAATCAAACTGGTCGCGGTGATAGAATAGATGAAATGTTCCATCAGACATATTCAACAAAATACGGTAGCTACTCTACCATTTATCTTGGTACCTTCAATTCTTTTCTACAAAATGCAAGTCTTAAGAGGATGGCTCCCAATACCCATATATTGGTTGCTCATTTATCAATATATATCAAACTATGCACCATAGAAAGTAAATTTCCATTGAAGTTGTAATGTTAAAATGTCTGTTAAGGAGATGTGTACACAGAGCTCTGAAATCATAGTGGAAGCAACATTCAATTTGCAACTGGATGGATAAAATGACAGAAACTTCACAAGTGTAACAGGAAACATATTTAAATTAAAAACTTCCATGAGAGAGCTCCATGTGAATTATGGATGATCTACCATCAGCAATTTATAAATTTACATTACTTTACAAATTAAACTAGAATCACATTCTTAATATATTTTAAGAAAATACATAGGTTCCAAATAGATTTGAATTGTAATGAGCCTATGAGGATTAAGTGACCTTGATTAACAGACTGCATGTAAAGAATTCAAAATAATCTTAAAAGGAGAGGTGAAGCAAGCAGATTCCAAGTAGATACATAGGCAACGGGAGCGGTAAGTGTGCTTTCGAATCTCTCGATTGGTCAATTGGCTCCAGTGAAATAAAAGGAGGAGAAGCCCAAGAGGAGCAGCCAGTAAAGGAGCTCTAAGTGTTGTGGCTTAGTGGGACTTTGAGGCTTTGGCTCAAGAGGCTTCGGTGAGCTGAGGATGAGCTCCTTTCAAGTAAGCTACGGTCAGGTAAGATCTTTGCACAGTAATAAAGAGTAGGTAATGGAGATGGCAGGTAGGGCATCTGAATGCAGGATGTTGGAAATCTGGAAGCATAATTATCCCTGATCACTATATCTGCAAAAGGTGCATCCAGCGGTAGCTCCTTGGAGACTAAGTTAGGGAACTGGAGCTCGATGAACTCTGGATCATTCGGGATGGAGTGGGGGTGGTGATATTCAGGAGCTTCAGGTAGAAAGTTACCCTCAAAGGTCAGGAGGCAGGTAGTTTGGTGATTGTTAAGAGAGGGAAGCGGAATAGGCAGTCAGCACAGAGTAACCCTGTGGCTGTAAAACCTTGTAGCGGCATTACAACTCCCAGGAGGCATCAAACCAGCTATGTGATGTCAGCGTGTGATGACATCAGCGCGTGTCAAGTGCGGGATTCTGGCTTTTAAAAGGTTGTGCAGGTGATGAAGACAAAACCCCTTTGATTTACTCTAGAAAGCAGTTATTTCATTGTGCCCCCTGCGATTCCAGTGAGCACAATTGGGGATCCCGACAAGTCCAAAAACATATTTGTGGACAAACATGGACTCTGCAGCTGTTGCTGTGAAGCTACCACCTTTCTGGACAGCTGAGCCTGAACTGTGGTTCCAAAAGGCTGAAACACAATTTCACCTCCGCAAAGTCTAATTGGACACCACTTATTATTCCCATCTTGTCAGTGCCCTGGACCAGGCCGTTGCTAAGAGGGTCAGCGACTTCCTATGGGATCCACAACATACCAACAAGTATGATGCTTTAAAAGCACTTTTATTACATGTATATGGAATGTCCCATAGGGAAAGGGCAACCAAACTACTACATTTCGATGGGTTGAGAGACCACGCCCCTTCAGAAATAATGGATGAAATGCTATTCTTGGCAGCTGGCTGAAGGCTCATAATCTTATTCGAGCAGCTCTTTTTTGAGTGAATGCCAGATGATATTAGGCTCTTGTTATCCAAGTGTTCATTTGAGGACCAAAGGGCTGTAGCAGCAGATGCAGAAATTCTGTGCCTGGCTCAAAAGTACAACCTACCCCATCGATATTGACACCTTGTCACACTCTAGTGCTCTCAGCAGATCACTCCCTACAAGCAGGCAATGCTCCAAGACAACACCTCATCTTGGTGTTATTACCACAGGCGTTGGGGAGTAAATGCCCGCAAGTGCCTTCTACCCTTGCCAATGGCTGTTGGCAAGAAACATTCAACCCTACTGTGTGTATGGGATCAGTTGTCCCAATGAAAATTCCTGGTGGACACAGGTTCAGAGTTGGTATATTTCCACCCACTGGTTTTGACACACACCATCCTACCTCAGACCTGGAACTACAAGCAGTTAACAGATCCAACATTCCAACCTTTGGCACCAGAAAGATGAATGTCAAGTTTGAGAATCATCTCTACACTTGGCCATTTATTATAGCAGCAGTATACCAACCATTGCTGGGTGCAGATTTTCTTCAGGCTCATTCATTCCTCGTCGACTTAGAAGGGTGCCAGCTAATAGTTGGAACTACTTTTCAGACCATTCCTCTGGCAGACGCCTATACCCCTGCTCTGCGCCTTCAAACATTAAGTAAACCAACAGATGAATTCTCCAAGCTGTTGGAAGATTTCCCTGAGATTACTACTCTACAATTTTCTGCCTCCACTGTTACTCATCACATTTGTATTAAGGGCCCTCCTATCTATGCTAAAGAGCACCACTTGCCTCCAGAGAATCTGTGCTTAGCTAAGGAAGAGTTTTCCAAGATGAAGGAACTAAGCATAATTCATAGGTCCGATAGTCCCTGGGCATCTCCATTACATATGGTCCCAAAACACAATGGAGCTTGGTGACCTTGTGGAGATTACAGGTAGCTTCCTGGATCGTTATCCAATACCTCACATTCAGGAATTCTCTGCTAATTTGCATGGAGTGAAGGTCTTCTCCAAAATAGACTTGGTGCATGGCTATCACCAAGTACCAGTAGAGCCAGAAGACATTCCAAAAACAGCAATAATTACCCCATTCGGGTTGTTTGAATTTTTACGAATGCCATTTGGATTAAAGAATGCTGCTCAATCATTTCAACGGGTGATGGATGCTTTAGGACATGGTATGACCAATGTCTTCATTTCCCTCAATGACATTTTAGTGGCCAATAGGACTAAGAACATTTGGAACAGCTTCATGAACTTTTTATTCTTCTTTAAAAGTTTGGACTGACCATCAATCCATATAAATGTGGTTTTGGACAAGAAATGATTGATTTCTTGGGACATGAGATTATTCAGGAAGGAGTGACTCTGCTGCCATCCAAAGTTGAGGCCATTACCAAGTATTCAAGACCTGCTACAGTTAAAAGCCTGCAGAAATTCTTGGGAATGGTATATTTTTACTGTTGGTTTCTTCTGGGAGCTGCTTATACCATGAAGACTCTTTTTGATTTACTGTCTGGAAATGCCAGAACCATCCATTGGACTGTAGAAGGAAACAATGCCTTCTCAAAGACAAAAGATTTCCTGACTCATGCCATTATGCTCAGCCTCCCAGTTTTAAATGCAGCCACCGCCCTTTCTACAGATGCTTCCAGTACGGCTATAGGAGGTGCACTTCAATATGTTGACGCACAATGGAAACCGTTAGCATTCTTCAGCCACCATCTTTGTGAAGCAGAGAAGAAATACAGTGCTTTTGATAAGGAGCTTTTGGTCATTTACTTGTCTATTCGACACTTTTGTTATTGTTTGGTCAGCCCGACAACAACGACAATTATCATTCATTTCAGAGCTCTCCACAAAAATACTACATATTTCAGGAAAAGACAATGGAGTAGCTGATGCACTTTTTCACTCGGCTCCACTCGAGTTTTCATCTGTAGATCAAGGAATTGACTACACAGCTTTGGCCACGGAAAGAACATGACCATTAGATGAATGCTTATTGGACTGCAATCACGAACCTGCAATTGAAGAATGTCTAGTTTGGAGTTAATGGAAAACTACTCCTCCGTGATATATCAATGGGACACCCGCGCCCAGTAGTCCTGGCATCATCAACTCTGTGCATGGTCTCTCACATCCATCGATTAAATCGACTGTTTGTCTGGTTTTAGATAGCTTCGCGTGGTACGGTCTTAAAAAAGATGTTAAGCAAATGGTGAGGTCCTGCATTGCCTGGCAAAAAGTAAAGGTTCAGCAGCATACTAAGGCATCACTGCAGTCCTTCCTGGCAGTTACTCAGCGTTTTGCTCATGTTCACGCGGATATCATTGGTTCCGCTTCCTGGTTCAAGAGGATACTGTTTTCTTTTTACAGTAATAGACAGGTTCACTTGGTGGCCCAAGGTAGATGCTACTACAGACAATTGTGCTCGGGTGTTCCTCAGTTCCTGGATGTCTCGTTTTGGTTTATTTTGGATAAAGAGCTTTGGACTGTCTTGTCTAGCTTGCTCGGTACAAAAATTCATAATTCGAATGCCTATTATCCCCAAGTCAATGGAATGGTGGAAAGATTTCATCAACATCTCACGTCAGCCTTGATGGTTTGGTTAGAGGGCCCAAACTATGCTGATGAGCTGCCCTGGGTATTATTGGACATTAAAACAACACCAAAGGAGGACCTCCAAGCTTCATCTGTGGAGCTCGTGTATGGCACATTGCTGGTGGCTCCAACTCCAGCAATGATTGTAAGAAACTATTGAGCAGGCTAAAGGAGACTGTAGGGAAATTGACCCCTATACCACCATCATCATATAGAGAACATTTATTTTGTGCCTGAAGACCTCAAAAACTGTGAATATGTCTTCATCTGAAGGGGAATATTTGGTCAACCTTTACAAACGCCCTACGAAGGACCTTATAGGATACTCAGACAAACTAGGTCAACCTGTATTTTGGACATTGGAGGGAAGCTACAGTCTTTCACTATTGACGTTTAAACCAGCTTATGTGGACAAGTCTTCCTCCCCTTGCAGCAGCCAACAGTCCATCGCGAGGTTGACCATCTAAAAAACAGACAACTCTTTAGTTCTGGGGTGGGCCTGTGTAGCAGCACCATGGCAGTACTACAACTCCCAAGAGAGATTGAACTGGCCATGTGATGTCAGGCTATGATGACGTCTGGGCGTGTCGAGCGTGGGATTCTGGCTTTCAAAAGATTGCGCAGGTAATGAAGAGAAAATCCATTTGATTCACTCTAGAAACGCCTTGTGTGGTTATTTTGTCATGTCCACTGCAATTCCAGTAGCCACCCCCAACAATAAATATGCTGTTTTGAAAAGTGTTTGGGGGGTGGGTGGGGAAACAATCTATCAGGGACAAGTCTTAGTGGTCATGTCTCTGTTGCAGAGTCTGGCACTTGGACTCTGAAGGGGAAAGGAGAGCAATAGTAATTGGGAACTCACTACTTAGGCAAACAGACAGAAAGTTCTATGAACGAGAGTGAGGCTCCCAGATCATATATTGCCTCCTAGGTGCCAGGGTCAGGTATGTCTCTGATCGAGTCCACAACATTCTGAAGTGGGAGGGTGAGTGTCAGATGTCATGATACCAATGAAACAGGTAGGAGTAGGGATGAGGTCATGAAGAGGAAACAAAGGGAGTTAGGAAATAAGCTGAGGATTGCTGCCTGTGAGGATAGGAATAGGAAGTTGTGGCTGAACAGTTGGTACAGGGGGCAGGGGTTCAGATTTTGGATCATTGGGATCTCTTCTGGAGAAGGTTTGATATGTACAAAAAGGATGGGCTTCACCTGAACTGAAGAGGGACCAATATCCTGGCAGCAGGTTTGCTAGAGATGTTGGGGAGGGTTTAGACAAGTTTGGCAAGGGGATGGGAAGTAAAATGTGAAAGCAGAGAATAGGGTAGAAGGTGTAAAGGATGATGCAATGTGTTGTGTGTTTTTGTGAGGAAAGACAGGCAGGGAAGGAAGCAGAAATGTAGTCAGTTGGAGGGTTTGAAATGTGTCTATTTCTGATCAAGGATAATATCACAGCTGTAGAAAGGGAGGACACTGCAGAGGAATTGTGTACTGGGTCAGCATAGGTGGAAGTCAGAAATAAGAAGGGAGCATTCACAGTATTGGGAGTAGACTATAGATCCTCAAATAGCCCGCGGGACAATGGGGAACAGATTAAGCAGATTTTGGAATGTTGCGGAAATTACAGGGTTACTGTCATGGGAGACTTCAACTTCCTTGATATTGACTGGTCCCTCCTGAATGCAAGATGAGGCAGAATTTTTCAGGTGTGTCCAAGAAGGATTCCTGACACAGTACGTGGAGACCAGTCTACTCGAGGGGAGGCCATATTGGATCTAACCCTAACCTGGTCAGGTGATAGACCTCTCAGTGAGGGAACGGTTTAGTGAAAGTGACAACAACTCCCTGAGGTTTAAACATAGTTATGGAAAAGCAGTTAAAATGGGAAGTTCCATTGGTGAAAGGCTAATTACAGTGAAACGAGGCAAGAACTACAGAGAGTAAATTGGGAAAAGATGTTCATGGGAGAAAGCACAGAAGTAATGTGGAGGATGTCTAGGGACCACTTATGCCAGGTTCAGGATAGGTTTGTCCCACTGAGTCAGGGCAAAATGGTAGTAAATGGGAACTGTGGTTAACAAAACAGCTAGCTGCCTCATCTAGAGGAAGAAGAAAGCATGCATTAGATATAGGAAGCAGCAAACAGGAAGGGCTCATGAGAATTATTTGGTACGAACTTAAGAAAGGACTTAGAAGAGCTCGAAGGAGGCACGAGAAGTACTTTGCAAGTTGGATTAAAGAGAACCCCAAGGTGTTCTATGCATACGTAAAGAACAGAGGGATGACAAAAGTGAAGGTAGGGCTGCTTAAGGATAAAGGAGGCAATATGTGCCTGGAGGAGGAGGAGGTCCTAAATATTTCAGTATTCACCAGAGAAAAGGACCTTGGTCAAGGTGAGGTCAGAATAGACCAGCTTGTGTGCTGGACCACGGTGAGATTAGGAAGTGCTGGATCTTCTTAACAACATTAAGATTGCAAAGTCTCTGGGGCTGGATCCAATATACACCAGGTTGCTGTGCAAAGGGATGAAAGAGATACCTGGCATGTTGGTGATGATCTTTGCATCCTCCTTGGCCACAGTAGAGGTGCCAAGGATTGGAGAATGGCAAATGTAATCCCCTTGTTTAAAAAAAGGTAATAGGGAGAATCCTGGGAATCATAAGCCAGTGAGTCTTAAGTCAGGGATGTGCAAACAATTGGAGATGATTCTTATGGACAGGATTTATGAGCATGGTTTTGTGAGGGGAAGCTTGTGCCTCATGAGCGTAATTGATTTTTTTAGAGGAGGTAACAAAAGAAATTGATGAAGGTAGGGCAGCAGATGAGGTTGAAATGGAAGCAGGTTTGCTAGAGATGTTGGGGAACAGTAAGGAATTTGACAAGGTTCCCCATGAGAGAATCATTCAGAAAGGCATGGGATCCATGGAAACGATGGCTGTGTGGATTAAATATTTATTTGCATGTAGAAAGCAGTGAGTAGTAGGGGACAGAAAAGATTCTGCTTGGAGATCAGTGACCAGTGGAGTTCTGCAGAGATATGTCTGGGACCCCTGCTCTTTGTAACTTTTATAAGTGATCTAAATGAAGAAGTGGAAGGATGAGTAAGTAAGTTTGCAGATGATACGAAGGTTGGAGGAATTGTGGAAAGCGCTGAAGGTTGTCATAGGTCATAAAAAGATATGGACAGGAGGCAAGTTGGGCAGAAAAGTGACAGATGGAATTTAATCCAGATAAATGTGAGGTGATGCATTTTGGAAGGTCAAACTTGATGGCTGTGTACAGGGTTAATGGTCAGATACTTAACAGTATGGTGGAACGGAGAGACATTGGGGTCCAAATCCATACATCTCTAAAGATTGCTGCGCATTTGGGATGGTGGGCTTCATTAATATGGGGACTGAGTTCCAGAGTCGAGAGACCATTTGTGTTCAGTTCTGGTCACTTCATTATAGGTAGGATGTGGAAGCTATGGAGAAGGTGCAGATATTTACCAAAATGTTGCCTCGAATGGAAAATCAGTCTTATGAAGCAAAATTAGCAGAGATTGGACTTTTCTCTTGGGAGCAAAGAAGGATGAGAAGAGGTTTACAAGATTCTGGGAGGCATAGATAAAATGGACAGCAAGCACCTTTTTCCCAAGGAAGGAATAGCAAACACCAGAGGATATCTGTATAAATTGAAGGGAAGAAAGTTTAGGGGAGACACCAGGGATGTTTTTTTTTATATACAGAGTTCTGGGCACTTAAAATGTCTTGCCAAGGGTGGTGGTGGATGCAAAAATATTAGGAGCATTTAACAGACACTTAGACAGGCACATGAAGGTTACAAAGTAGGAAGGGTTTATTTTTTCGGTAGAAATATATAATTTGGCCTATTATCAAGGACTGAAGGCCCTGAACTGTACTGTAATGTCCTATTTTCTATAGGTGCAAGCCCAAAAGGCATTTAAATTTTAATACAAATGCTGAATCAATTAATTTTAATAGCACACCAAAGCCTGAACGAGAACTGCAATTGAACTGGAATGTGGAATTTATAATATTACGTCTCCAATAAATGTTTTGACAGGCCATCAGTGTTCTATGATCCATACATTCGGTCTGGAATGCTACGAAGAAGTAAGGAGTCACGCTGCCAATAGTAGGGACCTGTCAGTCATCGATGGGAGGAGAGAAAAAAAAAGTCCTGCTTGTAGAGGTTTCTGAAATTACCCAACCGACTGATGTGGAGCAGATATTTCATTTATTCGTTCAAAGGATGCAGACATCACTAGCATTTATTGCTCATCTTGACGCCTCCTCAGTCAGGGCAGTTAAACCCGTTGGAGTAAGATGGTAGATTTCCTCCCCCTAAAGGTCATTAGGAACCAATGAGGTTTCATGCCTGCCCTTCCTGTGACTAGTTTGTTTAATGACTTGAACTCGTGTCTGCCAGCTGCCATCACAGAACACTCCCTTACCTGCACCCAGTTGCCAGAAACAGCCACGCCTATCAATTTTTGCAAATTACGACTGAATAAAACCACATCCTCCAAAACACCACCAAACATGTACAAACAAATCAGATTAGGTACAAACCATCCATATTAAAAATACTCAGTACAGAACAAATGACAAAAATTTTCTTCATATGGAATATTCAGGTGCATTGAAATAATTTAGTGTGTATAAACCCAAGTATTTATTTACCTTGCATTCCTTCAAAGGGATGGTTTTGGATTGATTCCGGTTTGTATACGAATCAATATGCGACTGAAATTTTCGGGACATAAGAGCACCATCTTCCCAGCTGCACTCAGAGTAGGACAGTCCTTGCCACTTGCACAAATAGTCTGGATGACCAGAAGCAGACTTCTGGTTGGAGTGTGCTGGTCATGATAAAATAGGTAAATGAAGACAACCAATAATGTACAACTCAAATATTAATTCTTGTATGTGTGACCAGCTGAGTTTCTCTAGCATTCTGTGTATTTCACATTAATTCTTGTTTAATACTTTTTCAATAATACAATGTCAAATTAACAGAGATGTTGAATACTCTTAAAACAAACAAAATGCTAGGATTATTCCACTTTGGACATTTTGTATGCAGAAGCTATCAACATACAAGGACCTGAAATATTAACTTTTGTCTGATGCTGCCGGAATTGCAGCAAATGGTTTGTGCATTTAACAACTTTTTACATTTTTTTTTGCATTTCTACAAGAACTACAATAATTTACTTCAGAGTTTCAACAAAGGTTTAAGCAATTTGATCCACAGTGTTGACATTCACAAGAATCCTAGTCCAAACTAACATGCCTACGGTATTCCCAAACTCCTCTGATTCCTTTTCACCAATCTTTCCTTTTGACACCATCCCTGCTTTTGTCACAGCTTCAGAATGCTCTTTGGTTCTGATTTTAAAAAGTTTTTACAAGCTATTTTTTTTGCTTGTGTTGAATTCTTTAAATCAAATTTCTCTTCACAGAAAATCTAAATGTAGCATGTATCCTTCCTATGAAATCTCTCTCCTCGATGGCAATGCAGCTACTAATCCAGAAGCAGTGGAGACGTGTCTTTCTCCATTCTCTGCAAGATCCTACTGACCAACCATTAAACTGTGAATTGGGGCCAGCAGCTTTTTATTTATATTCAAGATCTACTTCCTTGGCCAAGAAGGCAGCTCCAATGCTTGGCAGCCCAAACCAAGAGAGTTGCAGGCATTGGGGGGAGCAACAGACTGAAGCAGGGCATCACAGCAGGAGAACAGCACCCTTGCTACTCCCACAGAGAGAAGGCTAGGAGAGGACTTTACAGGGTAGGAGACCATATCAACAGACCAGCTTAGAACTTGATGAGCAAATGCTTCATAACAGACTGTTGGAGACCAGCTCAAAGGAACCAGTTATCAGGACAAGGACTTGAGGGTACCAGTGGTGAAAATGGGTTCCCAAAGGGAGAACTGTTTGCTTCTTAATTGTATTAGGAATTCAGAATCAGGGACAGAGGAGGTTGATACCTCGAGCTATGGTTCAATGCCAGACTGGACAGGAGGCTGTCTTGTTACAGAGAATTGGGAACTCAGGATCTCATGATCCATTAGCTTCTTTTTAAGACTGCTGTTTTCAAGAATTTCTTAGCATAAATCAATATCCCATCCACACCCAACTCTTTTCCCATTCATATTTAAAAATCCTATTTACAGTGATATTGCAAAAAAATTGACTCAGCCAGAATCAAAGTTGTATAGCAGAGAAAGAGGCCATTGCACCATTCCAACCATGACTATCTATACTGATCCCTCTTGCCTGCATTAATTCAGCAATATCTCATACCTTGCTATTTAAGTACCCATTCTAAGGTCTCCTAAAAATAGTTAATGTTCCTGTCTTTTAAAAAAATATATTTTATTTTCCATTTGCGTCAAAACATATACAGTATTCATCCATAACATAATAATAAAAATGACACAAACGTAATATAGTTTGTATATATTTTCTAACCCCTACCCACCCCCCTATCCCCAAAAAAAGTAGGAAAAGAAAAAGCTTGTATAATAAACCTATATCTGTTAATTAATTAATTGCAGTTTACATTTCAATCTTAAGCCATAACTAATTAGGGCGGGTTGGATGGGGACGTGATGGACACTGCAGGTAAAGTCATAACAATAAAATCCATGTAGGGTTTCTAAACCTTATCAAATTTTTCTGATTGATTTTGTAAATTATGTTATTCTCTATAATGGTATACAATTTAAGAATTCCATTCGCCATCTATTCAACCCCACAATATCACCAGATTTCCATGTTACGGCTATAGATTTCATTGCTATTGCTACACTTAAAAATTTCTTTTGATAAATATCTAACTTCAATTGGGAAGTATCTCCCAATAAAATTACTCTGGGATCCTTCAAAATTTGCATCTTCAAAACTCGTTCCAATAAAATACTTATATTCTTCCAAAACTTATCTACTTTTTCACATGGCTGGGCTGCATGCAGGAAAGATCCTACTTTATTACATCTAAAACATTGATCAGAACAATTCGAATGAAGTGCATGCAATTTTTATGGAGCATAAGATAATTGATGTAGTGCTCCTGTCTTCTTCACTTTCTCTGGCAGCTCATTCCAGATAACAAGTGAAAAATTTATTTCCTCGAAACTACTCCCCCTCACCTTAAACCTATGCCTTCTAGTTTTGGACACGCCATGGGGAACAGACTTTAATTACCTATTCTATATAAGCCTCTCATAATTTTATTAGCATCTATAAGTCAGCTATCAGCCTCCTTTACTCCAGAAAGACAAGATCTAGCTAATTTAATCGCTCTTCAATCCGTCCAATCCAGGCAACACTTTTCAAAATCTTTTCTGCACTCTTTCCAACTTAATCACATCTTTCCTTTAGTATGCCAATCAAAACTATACGCAACGTTTTGTGCATCTGTGACATGACATCTCATTTCTTGTACTCCATGCCTCAGCCAATGAAGGTAAGTAATCCATATGCTTCCTTCACCACTGTCCACAGGTGTTGCCACTTTTAAGGATTAAACACATTCCCCAATGTTTCTCTGTACAATAATATCTCTGAGGACCCTGCTGTTCACTGTGTATGTCATGCCCTCATTCAGCTTCTCAAAGTGCATCACATGTGTCTGAATTAAATTCCATCTGCCATTCCTTTGCCCACTTTCCAAGACAATCAATATTTTGTTGTAACTTTAGACAACTTTCAACACTGTCCACTACATTAACAATATTAGTATTTCTGCAAACTTATTAATCATGTAATAACCATAACCATATAACAATTACAGTGCGAAAACAGGCCATCTCGACCCTTCTAGTCCACACCGAACCAAGTACTCTCCTCTAGTCCCACCTACCTGCACCCTGCCCATAACCCTCCATTCTCTATCCATATACCTATCCAATTTTAGAATCCTTCCAATAATTTTGTTATCATCAATACACAGCTGTAATTTCATGGCTTATCCCTGCTGCTATTTTTTCAGACTTCCAGTACCAAACCAGTGGTTAAATGAAGTTTTAGAATTCTCTTCCACGGCCCCAGCAATCTCCTCCCTTACTTCCTATAACATCCCAGGATACTCCTGGTCAAACTCCATGGATTCATCCATCTTTATCCATTTCACAACCTCCAATGCCTTCTCTTTCACAATGTTCATGTGCTCCAGGATATAAATGTTCCCTCCTCTGAACTCAAGAGTTTATGTCCTTTCCACAGTAAAGGTGTATTCTTTTAAGTCATCATCCATTTCTCACGGTTCCACACATAGATTACCAGTATGTTGATCTTTGAAGGGAACTACCAAATTTAAGGGCAGTTTCTTTGCTACTGTTATAAGACTGCTGAATGAAATTTATAATAGCAAAATTATGTTGTCTTTGCCTTGTATCACCCGACCTCTGTGACTATACATTTCTGTATGGTGTCTTACTTGTTGTACTATGTACAGGATGTATAGATGGACTGCTCACAGAACCAACTTTATCACTACATCTTGGTGTACATGATAATATATTTGAACTACTCTACTCTCTCCTTAGGTATCTTTTAACTCTTCAGATAGAATCTTTTAGGATTCTCCTTTATTTTATCTGCCAGGGATTTCTCATGTTTTCTTCATTCTCCACTAATTTCCTCCTTGAGTGTACTCCTTCCTTGTACTCTTCAAGGAACTTGCCTGCCTAACAGCTGTCTAAACCTGTGTACACCTTTTTCTTTACCAAATCTTCAATACTATTAACATTCAGGTTGACATACAAGCTTAGTTTGTACATCCCAGGGATTAAAACTAGAGACTTCAAACATGAAATGACAATTTTTAAAAAAAGTTTCTTAACTCATACCAACAAAATTCCATCCAAATTTGTTTTCTTATTTTGTTAATGACTGACAATATGTAGGAAAACGAGTTTAAAAACTGATGAAAATAATTGTTAGGAAGCTTCCAAGGAAACAAAATATAAGTACTATTAACAATAGTAAAGTTAAACCAGCTGGCATAAATATTACTGATAATAGGTCATAACTAGTTAAATTCTATACTGAGATCTATTCTTGAAACAAACTGCTAATCTTTTACATGCAAGTACATAAATTGCTTCTACAAGCCTATTCTATTAGATGCAAAAAAACTCTCAAATTGTTTCCACAAATGGTTAGTACAACGCCAACGAATGGGATTGAGGTTGCAATCCTGCACTATCTATAAGGAGTTTGTACATTCTTCCCTTGTCTGCATGGGTTTCCTCTGGGGGCTCTGGTTTCCTCCAATTGTTCGAAACCAACTTGGGATGTAGGTCAATTGGGTGTAATTGAGCTCATGGGCTAAAAGGGCCTGTTACCATGCTGTACGTCTAAGTTTAAAAAATGGCATTGCTATTGAAATCATAATGCTTGCAAATAATTTTCTTTAGATTTCAGCTGACTTGCAGCTCCTGACTTAACTGTTCTGGTACAATCATGACTTCTTTATCCTCCACTAATTTCCTCCTTGAGTGTACTCTTTCCTTCCTTGTACTCGTCAAGGAACTTGCCTAACAGCTGTCTAAGCCTGCATACACCTTTTTCTTGACCCAATCTTGCTTGTTGTATTATGTACAGGATGTATAGATGGACTGCTCACAGAACCAACTTTATCACTACATCTTGGTGTACATGACAATATATTTGAACTACTGTACTCTTTCCTTGGGTATCTTTTAACTCTTCATATAGAATCTTTTAGGATTCTCCTTTCTTTACTCTGCCATTTACCCACTGTTAACAATTCCCTCAAACAAAATAAATGAGATCCTCATGCAATGTCTCAACCTGAAACATCGACAATTCCTTTACCCTCATAGATAATACTCAACCCACTAAGCTCTTACAGCACTTTTTTTTTGCTCTAGATTCCAGCACCTATACTTCCCTGCGGCTTCAGAATAAACCCAATCTATTTTCCCAGTAAGCATTCAAGATATCAACAAGCATAATCTATTGAAATAAGATGCTGCTATCATTTGGGGTTCAAGGAGACCTTCACATAGAATGAACATAATTCACAATAAACTATTAAAAAAAGTATCCAGTCTTTGACATCAAGTTTTCATTGCTGCAGTTAAAAGAGACAAAATAAATGCCAATAGCTGAAATCATATCAGATTTAAAAGTCGTGTCTCTGACCATTCATTACTGCCTGACAACAGTAGCTTACATTGATCACAAGGGAAAATATCTTAATTTTGCCCTACTAGTCCATGCCGTAGCAAATCCCCACCCTCCTAGTCCCACTGACCAGCACCCGGTCCATACCCCTCTAGTCCCCTCCTATCCATGTAACGATCCAGTCTTTCCTTAAATGTAATCAATGATCCCGCCTCAACCACGTCTGCTGGAAGCTCATTCCACATCCCACCACCCTCTGCGTAAAGAAATTTCCCCTCATGTTCCCCTTATAATTTCCCCCCTTCAATCTTAAACCATGTCCTCTAGTTTGAATCTCCCCCACTCTTAATTGAAAAAGCCTATCCACGTTTACTCTGTCTGTCCCTTTTCAAATCTTAAACACCTCTATCAAGTCCCCTCTCAATCTTCGACGCTCCAGAGAAAAAAGCCCCAGTCTGTACAACCTTTCCCTGTAACTCAGACCCTGAAATCCTGTCAACATTCTCGTGAACCTTCTCTGCACTCTCTCTTATCAACCTTAACTAAACATAATCTAATTCATCAATACTGTGTCAATGAAACTCAGTAATTTATTCCAGTACAATCAAAATCTACTGGACAGCTGATCAATATTATGATGTAGGTTGAAAGATGCATTATATTTGAAGTCAGAGGTTGCAACTATTTATGAATTCTTACCAATTATTCGTTCCACCAATTGATATTGCCTGTGCAAATCATCGACCAATTCCTGTTGACAGTTCAAGTATTCTATATCTTCAGGAGATGCTGTTTTCAACCTACAAGGTTAAATGTTTCAAAATTATATTTTGAGTAAAATTAAACAACAATGAATTGAAGGGAAAGTAGCTAATCTTCCATTTAGTATTCATTCATTTCCAAATTGTTTTTCTAATTTTATACTACTGCTGATACTACATGGCAGAAAAATTACTGATGTTTTTCCTCACCATTCTGGGAAAATACAGGAATGTGAGGATTTATGGGCTTCCATAGTTTGATATAGAAATCCTGATACTGTCAGTTATTCTACATATCACTGCAAATATGTTCCAACTGACAAGAAAACCAAAATGATGCTAACTTGAGATAAGTGACCACTACCTTCAACTTTTGCACTACATTATTCAATAGAGAATTTCAGAGAGACCAATGAAACAAGGTTAAGTCACGTTTTTTTTAACGTAAATTTCTCCAGTGGCAGAAGGACAGACCAATGAAAAATTTAGTCTTCCGTGCAAGTGCAAAATCGGAGGATCACTGAAGTTAAATGTGCACCTTTCAAAACAGAGAACCAAGGCACATATTGGCTCGGGTTAAAGGTGAAACCAGAGTTCTGTTTCTAGAAATGGCAATAATAGTACTTTAAGATGAACATGCTGATGGATGTACTCAAATAACTTCTCTCCACTTCTCCCAGGCAGATGAGTGTTTAGAAAACATTGAAAGAACATAGAACATTACAGCCCATTATATTGTGCTGACCAACTCAACAAACTAAACCTTCCCTCACACCCATAAACCTCCAATTTTCTTGCATCCATGTTCTTTCCTTACTTCTTAAAAAAACTCATTTAGGCTCGTGAGGCACAACCTACCTCACTCAAAACCACACTATCTCTGGGAAGACTATATTTCTCCAAATGCTCGTAAATCCAGTCCCTAAGAATCCTAATAGTTTGCCCACCACTGATAAAAGACTCACTGGTTTATAATTCCCAGGATTGCTTTATCACTTTTTTTAAACAAGGGGATCACATTGGCCATTCTCCATTGTGGCCAAGGAAGATGCAAAAGATCACTGCAAATGCTGCAGCAAACTCTTCCATCTCTTCCTGATGTAACGTGGGGTATATCCCATTTGGCCCCAGGGACTTGCCCATCTTATGTTTTTAAGAAGATCCAGCACTTCATCATTTTTCATCTCAGCATACTCCAGCAAACAAGCTTGTTCTATACTGACCTCACATTGACCAAGGTCCCTCTCTCTAGTGAACATTAGGACATCCCTATCTCCTCTGGCTGTGCAAATACAGAAAAAAAATAAAAAATGTTCAAAGTAAGAGTCCTCAAATGAATTTTGATTGACTCTCTTGTTTAAGAGTCTGATGTTGGAGGGGTAGCAACTGTTCCTGAACCTGCTGGTATGTGTCTTGTGACATCTATACCTCTTTTCTGATGGCAGCAGTGAGAACAGAGTATGTCCTGGGTGATGTGGACCCTTGATGATTGCTGCTACTTTCTGACAGCAATGTTCAATGTCCATTTTCTTGATGGTGAGGAGACTTTTGCCTATGATATACTGGGCAGTGTCCACTATCTTTTGTAGGCCTTTCCACTCAGAGGTATTGGTGCCCCCATACCAGACTGATGCAGCCAGTCAGCACACTTTCTATTTCTTAACATCTTAAACAATTTTCTCATATCAACAATCATGCTATTCTTTACCTTTCCAAAATCTGCCAATTTATCTGCTCCTCAGTGTCCTGGGGCTATTTGTGAGCCTATAGACTACTCCCAAAATCCCTTCCTCTTGTTTCTGACTTCCACCCACACTGACTCAATGGACAATCCCTCCTCAACGTTCTCGCTTTCAGCAGCTGCGCTATTACTCCTAATTAGGAATGCTACTCCATGCCCTTCTTTTACCTCCCATCCTTTCTCTTTAAAAGCATCTAAATACCAGAACCTGCATCATCAAATCCAGTTCTTGTGTCATCCAAGTCTCTGTAACTCTACATCGTAAATCTATGAACTGATCCATGCTCTAAGCTCACCTCCCTTATTCCTAATACTTCTGTCATTGAAATACACATATTTCAAACCCTCTGACTGATTTCATTTATGCTCCTTCCACTGCCCTTCCTTCCTCACAAACTCACTACAAGGGCATCAACCTTTCCACCATCTGCTCTATTCTCAGCCCTCTCATTCTGGTTCCCAACCCCCCCTATGCCAAATCCTCGAGCAAACCTGCTACAAGGATATTAGTAACCCTCCGGTTCAAGTGCAACCCACTCTTTTTGTACAGGTCATACATTTCCCAGAAGGGATCATTACAATCCACAAAAATAAAATGGCAGCACTGCCGCTGGCGTGGACCTGGGACAACACAAGGACATAAGAAATCTGAGCAGGAGGAGACTATCTGGCCCATCAAGCCTGCTCCACCATTCCATAAGATCGATAGTCTCACCTCCTTTCCCCTATGTCCCTTAATTCTACTATGTAAAAATCTGTCCAGGGAGTGGAGACACAACACTGCTCTGAAGTTTTAAATGGCCTGGTCCTAATGCCAGTGGCTCTGTACAGGGGCTTAATGGCCTATTGGAGGAGCTGAAGATGTTTTAAAATTAAAATCCTGCAACCACAGGTCTGTGCTCAAGATGAAGGCACCTGCTCTAAGCAGCAGCTACAAAGGGTTGGAGACACTGGGGAGGAATGTCCTGGGGCCATTTGAGAGCATATAGACTACTCCCATGACAGTGATTGATCCCTTCCCATTTTGACACCCCCCCACGCTGCAGTGCAGAGCATCAGAAACGGGTAGAACATCCACAGTTGAGATGGAGAAGCAGAGGAGATAACCCTACAAGGTAGTGATCATGGTGGAAAATCATTGAGGAGATCAGTGACTGATGGGTCCACACAGACTGAGGGCGACTTGCAGTCGAGGGGACCTGCACGGGCTGCTGGAGACTGGGTCATGGGAAGCAGGTATCAGACCAGGGATCTGAGAGGATGCTGAGGCTTTCTGATCTTGTTGGAGGTTTGGACCTGGAGCTCAGTTGCCGATGCACTGAACAGGGGTCTGTGCGGTTGCAGATGTTGCGGGAGCAAATCCAGATACTCAATGACTCTGAAGGAACTCTAACTTGCTTCTCTTTCTCTTGTACTGTAAGGGGCCCAGGGCAACAGTTTGTCAGGCTTACAACAGGCAGAAGGCAATTTGATGTAATATTACATGTTCTCTTCTATTATACGACAATAAAGGAATCTTGAATGTGAACCCCTACCCCCTGCACCAACTCTTCAGCCACAGATTCATCTGCCATAACTTCCTATTCCTGTCCTCATTAGTATGTGGCAGAAATTCTGAGATTACCATCCTTGAGGTCCTGCTTTTCAGCTTCCTTCCTAACTCCCTATATTCCCTCTTCAGGGCCTCACCTGCTCGCCCTCCCTCTGTGCACTTGATCTGAATCATACCTGACTTATATTGAGGATTCTTCCCAAACTCAAGTGGATGATTGTATAAAAATTTGTGCTTTAATTACATACCAAATCCTAAAGCTATCAACTTTCCCTAGTGCCAAGATTATCAGCTTCTATACCTTGAAAATTTGTATCCTCTTCATATTATCTTGCAACACAGCAATCAGATCAATCCCATTCCCTCACTTATTTTCTTGTTATCTAATTTCTCATTAACACCCATGTGATTCTCCCACAGCCAACTGTAAAGGATCTAATTTCGAGTAGCAAATTAATTTAACAAGCACCATGTCTTTGAGATGTGGAAGAAAACCAGAGCATTGGGATAGACCCAGAAGTCACAGCGAGAATGTACCAACTTTACACAGACAATTCTGGTTGTTAAAATAGAACCGGGTCACTATCTTGAGCATGTCTGAGCCACCACATTTCAAAAATATATATACATATACTGTATATATATTTTGCAGAAAGTTGTAAAGTTAAAAGAAAAGATTCTCATCCCAATTACATACCATCGTTTCATTTCCTCTTCCTTTTTCTTATAATTCTCCAGTTTCTTCATTCCTTTTGTATTTTGTTGCACAAGTGTTTCTTCACTTTCCCAGGTGTTGTGGAGATGAGACCATCCCTTCCATTTAATTAGATACTGCTGTTCTCCAACCTCCAATAAGGTATCAAAACCGCTATTAGGGTCACCCTCGGCCTCTACTGCGTAAGTCGTGGTTGCAGCACCAGTTGCTAAATGGCATGAAATTTTTTAAAACATTAAAAATCTCAGTTCATACTTCCCCTCAAAAATCCTACAGTACTCTTAGATGAGAAGTACAATATTTTTTACTAGTAAGTAGTAGAAAATTTAAAAAAAATCAAAACTAACCAGCCTAATGAATATGGCCAGACAGTTTACCAAAAATGGTTGTGGTTCATATTCATTTGGCTAGTGAGAGCATACCATATTTTTGGCATCCAACTAATGAGTGGACAATAATATAGATAGGTAATCTTTTATCCAAAATTCTGAAAACAAAACTTTTTTTTTAACTGAACATACAGTATATTTTCAGGTGCTTAGCTTAGTTTGAGCCAGTTTTAGTTTTACTTAAAAATACAGGGATTGTCATCGAGCAGAATTTCAGCAACCCCGCTGAAAGGGGATTTGACAGAGGGAGTGGCTCGGGGAGAGAGCGGCAGCATGGATTGGGCGGGCGAGTGGGGAGAGAGCAGTAGCATGGCTCGGGCGGGGAGAGAGTGGCAGCGCGGCTTGGGTAGGCAAGCCGGGAGAGAACAACGGTGGGACTCGGGCGGGCGAGCAGGGAGAAAGCGGTCTATCTTTATCTCACTTCATTTACCACCTACTTCATCCAATGCTACCAACAAGTCTCTCCCCCACACCCAGCAATTACTCAAAAGTACCATCGTTTTAATATCATTCTGTTATCCAAAAAATTTCGAAAGCAGAAAAGTGTCTCGTTCCAAGGATTTTGGATCAAAGATTATGCACCTGTAATTCCATCTAGAGCTGATTAAATTAGCATTTCCATTCACAGATATGTATCCTAAGTTACCAGTGTATCAGAGACCAGATAATAAAAAGTAGGATTGACATTCTCTAGTTCAGTTTTATAATTTCAATATCTCCCCAGCTGAGAACATAACCCAAAATTTATGAAAGTTGTACAGATGCCCAAATTTCTGTATATTGTAAAATAGTTTTGCTAATATGAATTCGCTATTGTGGTGGCCATTATTTAAATGGTATTTAACCATGTCTTTGAAGATTAGTAACTTGCCTCCTTTCCTTCCAACCCGTGATTCCATTACTCTCTCCAATGTTTCATATTCTTCTTCTTCTTCTGGAAGAGGGAGATCTTCCCCACAGATTTCAAGTAAATCATCAGAATCTGTTTTAGCATCTTCATCTTCCTTGTAGCTAACATTCACTGTTGCCTGACGACGCGAACCCCTCTTATGTTCGTCGTCTTCGTCGTCGTCGTCTTCATCTGATGATTCAACAGATCTCTTCAGTCCCTTTCCCTTCACCTTTTTTGTTTTGGCCCTTTGATAATAGAGAGTACAATTTTAAGTTTGCAGTTGAAATGTTTTCCTGTCAACTCAAGGTCAAACAAATACAATAGACAAATGCCTTTAAATGCATACTTGAAGAGGGGGTGAACTTTTTCGATGTTGTAGATTTCCATTCTTTGCAAAAAAAAAGCTAAATCTGATTTAAAAAAATCTAGACAACCTAAAAAAAAATGTGATCATCAAAAGAGCCTTAGCCTTCTTTACAATTCATTTCGTCCAAATACAATTAATTGCACAGGCCTTTCGGTTTCCTGAAGTTTTGTTCATTATGTGAAGTAGCTTCTGTGTATAAAAGCAACTGGATGAGGGAAGTACATTGAAGGCAGCAAGAAGTGCCAATGGCCTCAGGAAAATCAAGGTATTGGGCAAAGTTCATAAGAGCATATTAAAGTGATCTGAAGAATAAATATGTTCCAGATTTGCAGTTTAGAAATAGGGAAGATCAACTTTAACACTAACTCCAGAGGCAAAAATAGGACATTCCAGATGTTGATTTATTCCTTACAACAGTTAAAGTCAGTTAATTGTGGAAATATAGTCTACTAAAAAAAAGTTTCAAACCTGTCAAAATGGTGAGACTCTCAGTCCCCTGACACATTTAATTTCTTTCAACCAAAAGTGAATCACATCTTTACTAAAATGCATGACAAACCATTTTCCCTTAATGTCTAAGAAGATATCAGGGCAATATATGTATTTACAACACAGAAGGCTATTCAGCTTTTCAAAGCTCTCAGACCAATCTCATTCATTTCCTTGTGAACTCTTCTTTCACACATATTATTAACCTTCCTGATTGATTTGCCTACCAGCACATGTACTAAAAGGATGTACAAGGTGAAATTTGGAGCATTCAACGCACATGGTCACAGGAAGAGTGTGCCAATTCAACAGCTTACAAGAGATCAGTAATGAAGCCAGCATATTGGAGCCTTTAAGCAGCTACATAATCTGCAGTGATGCTGGTAACTACTGACAATACATGCTTTTTCAAAAGGGCAGTGGGACTAACCAGTGGTGAGAATGTAAATATGCTTCAGTACACAAAGGTGCTGGAGAAACTCAGGTCATGCAGTATCCATGAAATCAATAGACAATATTCTTCAGGTATACTGATAATCAGGCAGATATCCAAATAAATTAGCATAGATAGCGTAGCATCACCAGTTTAGAACCCGACACTGTCTGTAAGGAGTTTGCACATTCTCCCCGTGTCAGCATTGGTTTCCTCCTGGCACTCAGGTTTCCTCCCACCCTTCAAAACCATAATGGGGATTGTAAGTTCATTGGTGTATTTGGGGGTCATGGGTTTATGGACCAGAAGGGCCTGTTACCATGCTGTATGTCTAAGTTAAAAAAGGTTGGGGGGATGTGAAGGTGGTGGGAAAGGAGAAAGAAGCTAAGATGTGATCAGGGAGGGGACAGAGAGCTGAAGAAGGGCTGTGGAGCTCAAGGAATGAGGTCAGACAGATGAGATAAAATAAAAGAACAGGGGGAAGAGGTTATGAGAAATCAGAGAAGTTGATATTGATGCTGCCTGATTGGAATCTGCCGAGACAGAACACAAGGCGTTGTTCCTTCACTTTATGTGTGATCTCAACCTGGTAGTAGATAAGGTATGGAAAGACATGTCATTGTGGCAATGGGGAGTAAATTAAAGTGGCTGGCTACTGAGAAGTCCTTGCTATTGCAGTGAATAGGGTGAAGTTGGTCAACAAACCAACCTCATCCTGCCTGCCCCCATTCCCCTCCAACCCAAATCTAATCACTCCCATGTACAGGCCAGATGCACTAAAACCTTGACAGATTCACAGGTGAAGTATTTCTTCACTTGGAAGGACCGTTTGGGGCACCAAATAGTGGTGAGGTAGGTGTAAGTGCAAACCTAGCAGTTCTTGTGGTTACAGAGGTAGGTACTGAGGGGCAATTAGTGGGAAGGGTTGAATGGACAAGGGGAGTGATCCCTATGGAAAGTGGAGTGGGTTTTGGGGGAGGGGAACATGTCTTGTGGTTGGATCATGTGTAGGTGGCATAAATTGTGAAGAATGGCATATTTTATGCAAAACTGGTAGGGTGGTAGGTGAGGATGAGGGGAATCCTATCCTTGCAGTGTCTGCACATGGGGTGGGTGGGAGGGAATGGGCCAGGGCAGACGAATGGGAAATTGTGGAGGTGGGGCTGAGGACTGAATTAATGGCAATAGAAGGGAAGCCACACATTTTCTGAAGGAGGAGGACATCACAGCTGACTAGGAATGGAAATTATTTTCCTGAGAGCAGAAGCAGCAGAGATGAGGGAATTGAGAGAGAGGAATAGAATCCTTTCAAGACAGGGTGGGAAGATGTGTAGTCAAGGAAACTGTGGGAGTTGGTGGGTTCATAAAAGATGTCTGCAGAAAGTTTATCTAGCCTGTACTCCCCCATCACAGTTTCTCATTTGGGCACCTGTCTAATTTTTGGCATATCTAAACTAAGGACCGAAAGATCGACTACCTATTGATTTCTGTGGATGCTGCCTGATCTGCTGAGTTTTTATCCAGTAGTTTGTGTACTGCACTATATCCCAGCATCTGCAGGCTTTTTGTTTATCCAAATTTGCTACAGACTTCCTTTGCATGTATGGGTAATGGATAATGCAAGATTTAGGCTTCACCTGAAGGACAGGCTAACAGGTTTGTTTCATTCACATGACTATCAATTACTTACACAAACTACCAGGGAGATAAGATTTCACATCACTGACCACAAGGAAAAAGAAGTGAAATTTGAGACTGTGCTCTAGAATGGTAACTTTATAATCACGGAATCAATCTCATTGCTTTAGGAGTTTGGCCATGAAAACCATCTGCTGTTCAGACATTCTTTGCAGTGAGTTCAACTAGTTCATGTTACTTTCTTGAACTATAATAGAATTATCAACTGAATAATGGTTGAATAAAATAGACCTTAATACTATAGATGGAAAATTAGTTAAAACAGAAAACAAGTGGAAGGCTATTTTTGAGCAATATGAAAACATACAGGAATCACACTGGAATATTATTATTTTTTCATAAACTCCGCTTCAAGAATACTAAAATGTTGAAAATTTGCTTTTACGAAGAAATCCGTGTTCGCTTTTACAAAAATGTCCTCCAGTAGTAGTGAATGAGTCTTTGCTTTACGCCATTTTGGCTTACGAAATGTTTCCTAGGCATGTTCTAGTTTTGTAAAGCAGGGTATACCTGTATATGATTTGGACTCAAATGTACAGGGCTTGGGTTGTGGAAAGGGGGTTAGGATAGTAACAGCCTAAAAACTGTTAAAAATCCGAAATAAAGTAGAAAATACTAGAATTATATCAGGCAAACAGCATTTGTGAGAAGAAGAATCTTCATCAGAACTACTGCCTGATCTTTTGTCTCTTTAAAATTTTCTCTTTTTATTTACTTTGGAAGAATAATAACGGACTTCAAGATGATGTAGATAAACAGAAGAATGGATGCATAGGTGACAAATCAAAGTTAATGATATGAAATTATGAAATTGCTGTACATTGATGAGAAGGGGCAATATAAATTAAAAACAAGAAGTCTATAGATGATGCAGTCTAGTGTAGTACACAAAAGTTCTCGAGAAACTCAGATCATGTGGCATCCATGGAAAGCAGTAGGCAGTCGACCTGAAAAAAGGATCAGGCCCAAAACATCAACTGACTATGAATGCTGCAAGGTACAATATGTTGAAAGTATATTTTCTTTTTAAAAAAATGCTTATGGGAACACAAAGCATATAAACAGAAACAAAGCAGACATAATGAACTTAGTAATGGTGATTCTGCGACAAGCAGTATATTGTTACCACTTCTAGATGCCATGTTTTCACGATAATTTCAAGATTTATTAGAAAGATCACAGAACAAGCTTATTCAAGTGATTACATATATTCAGGAATATTAGTTACAAAGATAAAATGGAAAAGCTAGGGTTGTGCTCCTTGGAATATTGGATAAAATCATACAGAGTGCAGACAATTCAAATGAAGAGAAATTATACTTATTAAATCATGAGACATAAAAACAAAGAATGATGTAAAACCTTTTCATACATTGAGTAATCAGGACCTGTAATGCACCATCACAGCAGTAGAGTTTTGAAGTTTTCAAATGACACAGCATCCAGACTTTTCGCAGAAGTTCTACATTTCCACAATCTTTTCTGAGGACTGAATTCTAACATCAACCCTGACAAATCCCCAGTAGTAACTATGAAACAATCCTCCTATTTCGCTGCACCCCAAGCTCCATTTCATCTGTTCAGGCAAACAGATGAAAAATCTCTTAAGCAGAAAGTGAGCACAATGTGTGATAGTTGGGATAACTTAGCATTTTTTTGCCAAACTGTAGAAGAATTTAACTTAGTAGTTTAAATGTTATTAATCATTTTAAGTGTATGTTTCAAGACACAAAATATTCATGTAGCACCTTTGTTTACTTCCAAAACTATACTACATGTGCACAATCCTTTATCTGGACATCTAAAATCTGGAAATTTCCAAAATCCAGCAAGTGGGGAGAGAGACCGGCAGGGAGAGAGACTGGCAGCGCGAGTTGGGCGGGCGAGAGACTGGCAGCGCGAGTCTGGCAGCCGAGAGACCGGCAGCGCGAGTCTGGCAGCCGAGAGACCGGCAGCGCGAGTCGGGCAGGTGAGGGGGGAAAGACGGCAGCACAATTTGGGTGGGCTAAAATCTGGCTTTCCGAAATCTGGAAAATCCAAGATTCAGAACACACTGTCCCCCAAGGGTTCGGATAAAGGATTGTGTATCTGTATTAACTCTCAAGCAAAAATAACTATGGAGGAATTCAAAGAGCAGAGCAATATCTGTTTGGTGGGGGGGGGGGGAAAAGGAATTATTCACACTAACTCTAACTCTAGTATTTGTGCACTTTTTTTTCTACTATGATACAGTGCCTTCCAGAATGTTTGGGACAGACACTTTTTTTCTTTTATTCGCTCCTGTGCTCCACTTTTGGGTTGACCATGTAGAAATTACAGGACTTTTTATGCATAGTAGCCCCATTTCAGGGCATCATAATGTCTAGGACATTTGTCTTCACAGGTGTTTGTGATTATTCATGTATGTTTAATTGCTTCATTGGTGTAGGTATAAGAGTTTTTTTTAAGCTTCTGATCACCTTTGGAGACTGTAGTTGCCATTTTTCAACATGAGGACCAGAGTCGTGCCAATGAGAGTCAAAGAAGCCATAATGAGGCTGAAAAACAGAATAGTAAGAGACTGTCCAAACCACAGGATTACCATAATCAACTGTTTGGAACATAATTAAGAAGAAAGAGTGTACTGATGAGCTCAGTAATCACAAAGGGACTAATAGACCAAGAAAAACCTCCACTCCTGATGACAGAAGCATTCTCATCACAATGAAGAAAATATCCACAAATGCCTGTCCAACAGATCAAAATCACTTCAGGAGGCAGGTGTGGATGTGTCGATGACTACTGTCTGCATAAGACTCCAGGATCAGAAATACAGAGGTTACACTGCAAGATGCAAACTACTAGTTAGCCACAGAAACCAGATGGCCAAAATGCAGTTTGCCAAGAAGTATTTAGAAAAGCTTGCAAAATTCTGGAAAGAGGTCTTGTGCACAAGACCAAGTTTAACCTGTATCAGAGTGATGGCAAGAGCAGAGTGGAAGCATAAAGGTCCACTCTGCCCAAGATCCAAAGCATTCCACCTCATCTGTGAAACATGGTACTGGGGGTTTTATGGCCTGGGCTTTATAGATGTCACAAGCACTTACCTTCCTTGATGATGAAACTGCTGATAGCAGTAGCAAAATGAATTCTAAGGTGTATAGAAAAATTTTATCTGCTCATGTTCGAGCAAATGCCTTCAAACTCAATGGATGGCACTTCATCCTACAGCAAGACAATGATCCCAAACTTACTGCTAAAGCAACAAAGGAGTATTTCCAAGGGTAAAAACTGGAAAATTCATGAATGGTCAAGTCAGTCAACTGATCTAAATCAATTGGATATGCTTTCCATATGCTGATGAGAAAACGTAAGGGGACAAGCCGCCGAAACAAGCAGGGGCTGGCGATAGCCGCAGAGGAGGTCTGGGAGAGCATCAGAGAAGATACTCAACTCCTGGTGATGTCTATGAATCACAGACTTCAAGCAGTTATTGAATGCAAGGGATATGCAACAAAATACTAAACATGACTACTTTAATATATATATTTTTTTCTTTTGGCTTGGCTTCGCGGACGAAGATTTATGGAGGGGGTAAAAAGTCCACGTCAGCTGCAGGCTCGTTTGTGGCTGACAAGTCCGATGCGGGACAGGCAGACACGATTGCAGCGGTTGCAGGGGAAAATTGGTTGGTTGGGGTTGGGTGTTGGGTTTTTCCTCCTTTGCCTTTTGTCAGTGAGGTGGGCTCTGCGGTCTTCTTCAAAGGAGGTTGCTGCCCGCCAAACTGTGAGGCGCCAAGATGCACGGTTTGAGGCGTTATCAGCCCACTGGCGGTGGTCAATGTGGCAGGCACCAAGAGATTTCTTTAGGCAGTCCTTGTACCTTTTCTTTGGTGCACCTCTGTCACGGTGGCCAGTGGAGAGCTCGCCATATAACACGATCTTGGGAAGGCGATGGTCCTCCATTCTGGAGACGTGACCCATCCAACGCAGCTGGATCTTCAGCAGCGTGGACTCGATGCTGTCGACCTCTGCCATCTCGAGTACTTCGACGTTAGGGATGTAAGCGCTCCAATGGATGTTGAGGATGGAGCGGAGACAACGCTGGTGGAAGCGTTCTAGGAGCCGTAGGTGGTGCCGGTAGAGGACCCATGATTCGGAGCCGAACAGGAGTGTGGGTATGACAACGGCTCTGTATACGCTTATCTTTGTGAGGTTTTTCAGTTGGTTGTTTTTCCAGACTCTTTTGTGTAGTCTTCCAAAGGCGCTATTTGCCTTGGCGAGTCTGTTGTCTATCTCATTGTCGATCCTTGCATCTGATGAAATGGTGCAGCCGAGATAGGTAAACTGGTTGACCGTTTTGAGTTTTGTGTGCCCGATGGAGATGTGGGGGGGCTGGTAATCATGGTGGGGAGCTGGCTGATGGAGGACCTCAGTTTTCTTCAGGCTGACTTCCAGGCCAAACATTTTGGCAGTTTCCGCAAAGCAGGACGTCAAGCGCTGAAGAGCTGGCTCTGAATGGGCAACTAAAGCAGCATCGTCTGCAAAGAGTAGTTCACGGACAAGTTTCTCTTGTGTCTTGGTGTGAGCTTGCAGGCGCCTCAGATTGAAGAAACTGCCATCCGTGCGGTACCGGATGTAAACAGCGTCTTCATTGTTGGGGTCTTTCATGGCTTGGTTCAGCATCATGCTGAAGAAGATTGAAAAGAGGATTGGTGCCATAGCTATATACCAAATATTGCTCACTTGAATAGATAAGCCTTAAAGTATTTTACTTTAGTTTCAGTCACATTCTTTGAAAACATTTAATGTTGTTGCATTTAATATAGGTTCCTCCCCTCCACAGAGCCACCCACCCATAAGACTAACAATAACGTTATAGATAATTAATTCCCCCCTTCCCCAATTTTACAGATAAAGTCTCAGTAATATACTTAATAACATACTAATAATGATAAAGCCTCTTACTAAGCAGGGATAACGAGACACTTTAAGAAAGTCAGCCCAACGGCGAGCGGCATCAACCAGCTTTTCATCCTTGACGACACCATTGCCATTTCATACAACTTTATTCAAATAGCTGCTATGAGCAAAGCATTACCAAGGCACTCCGCTGGCTGAATATTTGCTCCCACCTTCACCAAAGGTTTAGGTGTTATTTCAGAGAACATTTACTCTTACAATTTTAAACTTTTATTTATTCTAATTTATTTAATTTTTCTGTTGTGGCGGCTCACCCACACAGCAGGTGAATTGACGCCAGCAGTTGCTGTCGAGTCCACAGTCAGAGACATACTCAAGAACTCTCAGTGCAGAGCAAAACAATGGACAGGAAGTTGACATCACTTCTGCCCCGCACCAGCGCTAAGACCAGCATGGACCTTTCAAGAGCGCGAGTTTGAATCAGTAAATCAGTTGGTTTGAAACTCTACACGACTCAGCGTGTTTCTTCCACTCAGCATTTGGATCCTACATGAACGACTCCAGCAACACGGACCACGCAAGTGACTAACTTTTCAAAATGCAGTTTCGCTTAAACTGCCAACTTTCTGGATGCTCAGTCCCTCGTCTGGCTTCAACAAACAGAGGCCCAGTTCTGGGTCAGGAACAACATCTCCGATGAGACTATGTGGAAGCGGCACTTGACCAAGAGCCAACAGGCCAAATAATGGACTTTCTGCAGCAGCATCCAGAGGCCAGCAGGTATGAGGCACTCAAAGCCTTGTTGGTCAGCACTTTTGGCCTCTCACATCACGAATGGGATGCACAGGACAGCCTTGGCGACAGTGCACCGTTGGCCCTAATGAGTGACATGCTGGCGCTGGCAGATGCCCATAAGCCATGTCTACACTTTGAACAGATCTTTTTGGAGCAGATGCTGGAGAACATTCACTACCTAATAGCAAATGAAGATTTCTCTGACCCGTGGAAGGTGACCATGAACGCAGACGTCCGTGGTGCGCAAAAAGAGATGGTGGAACAAATGTTGGAATTAGTGCTGCCTCATGACCAAAGGCCCAGCCGCCCCACACCCCAACAGCAAAGTCAGCAATGCCCACACCAAGAGATAATAACAGCTCCGAGTCTTGGTATTTCTCCCATTAGAGGATGGATCTGGGGCCCGCCAACGCTGACTGCCATTCTTGTTCCAGGGAAACGACAGGGACAGGCGTCACTGATGGCTATGGCAGCTGGCCAGAATGATAGCCTCCTGCATGCCTGGGACAGACACTCTGGCGCAGGTTCCTAGTAGACACAGGAGGAGAAATCAGCATCCTTCCTCCCCCGAGCCAAGATACCAGGACCAGAAGGGCCGGACCGGAATTCATGAAAGCACCATCTGCACCTATGGCACACACACCACCCCTTTGCAATTTGGTTACAGCCGATTAACAATGGATGCTTATGCTGGTCTCGGTGTCACACCATTGTTGGGTGCAGACTTCCTATGCACACAATGTTTGCTGGTGGACCTGAAGGGATGATGGCTAGTCGACACGAAGACATTTCAAACCTTTCCCCTCGGTGAGGCCAGATTGCTGGCTCCACACCTGGACTCAGTCACGTGTTCGGACAACAAATTCGCCAGGGTGTTGTCAGAGTTCCCAACCATCATCGTGTCACAGTTTTCCATGACATCCTCCAAAAATGGCGTGATGCACCACATTCCCACTAAAGGACAGCCCCAGCAAACCCGAGCATGCAAGTTACCACCAGATAAGCTCCGACTAGTGAGAGAGAAGTTTAACAAGATGGAGGAGATGGGCATTGTGCAGCATTCAGACAGCTCGTGGGCCTTTCTACTCTATATAGTGCCCAAGTTTGCAGGAGGATGAAGGCCATGCGGGGACTACAGGAGGCTGATCGAAGCTACCATCTCTGATAGGTTCCCAGTCCCGCACATCCAGGACTTCATGGTCAACCTGCATGGGGCACGCATCTTTTCAAAGATAGAGCTAGTGCGAGAATATCATCGGGTCCTAGTCCACCCAGATAATATCCCAATGACAGTCATCATAACCCTGTTTGAACTTTTAAAATTCCTTAGAATGCCGTTCGACCTAAAGAACGCAGCCCAGACCTCCCAACGCCTCAAGGATGCAATAGGGCGGTACCTGGACTTTCTGTTCATCTACCTGGATGATACCCTGGTAGCCAGCAGCTTCCATCAGGAACACCTAGGATACTTGTGCCTACTCTTCCACTGGCTCACTGACTACGGCCTGGCGGGCAACTTTGCCAAGTGCCATACTTGGGGCACTGGATCAATCGTCACGGAGCTATTCCCCTGCCAGGGAAAGTGGAGGCCATTTTCAAATTCAGCAGGCCCAACACAGTCAAGGGCCTGCAGGAATTCGTCAGATGGTTAATTTTTTACCACCATTTCATCCCCTCCACGGCCTGGATCATGTGCCCCCTGTTCAGCTTGATGTCTGGCAAAACCAAAGAGGTAGCTTGGACAGAAGAAGCGATGGCTGCTTTCGACCAGGCCAAGGCTACCATAGCAAATGCCATGCTCCTGGTCCACCCCCGGGTAGACGTCCCCACAGCCCTCACTGTAGATGCCTCCAAAGCGGCAGTCACTGGCATTCTTGAACAGTTAATTGAAGGCCAATGAAAGCCACTTGCCTTCTTCAGCCAACACCTGCGATCCCCAGTGTGTTCGACAGAAAACTGCTGGCCCTATATCTGGCCATTCAACACCAGGTAGTTCCTGGAAGGGTGGAAGTTCACAATCTTCATCGATCACAAGTCTCTCACCTTGTATTCGCCAAGGTGAACAACCTGTGGTCAACCCGCCAAAAGCAGCACCTGTTGTTCATATCTAAATTCACCACCACAATCAAGCACATCTCGGGAAAGAGCAACGTGGTGGCCGACCCACCCTCCCGGACTCCAAGAGTGGATTACGTGGTGTTAGAAGAGGCACAACAGAGGGACAATGAACTATTGGCGTACCGAATCACAGTCACCGAACTCTGCCTTGAGGACATACCAATTGGGCCCAGAGATACCAAACTCCTGTGCGACACTGCCACCGAGCAATCTCGGCCCATCATACTGACTGCTTGGAGGCGCCAGATTTTCGACATCTTGCATGGATTAGCCCACCCTTCCATCCGGGTGACCACCCAGCTAATCGTAGATCGCTTCATGTGGCATGGCCTACGCAACAGGTCGGCCACTGGGCCAGGACATGCACACACTAATGGACCTCCAAGGTCTGGAAATACATAAAGGCACTGCTGCAATCTTTCCAGCCAACACACAAGATGTTCAAGCATGTGCACGTGGAGATCTTTGGCCCACTACCCGTCTTGAGAGGGGCAAGGTACCTATTTACAATAGTGGACAGGTTCACGAAGTGGCCTGAAGCCATCCCAATCACCGACACAACAGCTGAGATACACGCAAGGAGACTGCTCACAACCTGGATGGCGAAGTTTGGGCTCCCCCCCCACATCACCTTCGACAGAAGGGCACAGTTCACCTCAGCTTTGTGGTCAGTGGCAGCGCAGCTACTAAGAATCCAGCTCCGTCAGATGATTGCATACCATCATCAATTGAACATTTGGTGGAATGTTTCCACAAGCACCTGAAGTCAGCCCTGATGGCACACCTCCAAGGCCCCAACTGAATAGACGAACTATCCTGGTGCTACTGGGCATATGCTCAGCCCCCCAGGAAGACCTAGCAGGGTCATCCGCCAAACTAGTTTACAGTGCACCGCTCATAGTACCTGGTGAATTTGTGCCTGCTCTCCATGGCCAAGAAGACGCACCAGCAGAGGTCCTTACCAGACTGGAAGAGACTCTGAACACTGGCTCCAGTGCAGACGTCCCACCTCGTACCCAAAGATCTGCAGCAGAGTGAGAGTACCTGTTCGTCTGTCGAGGAGCGCACAGACCATCCCTGCAGTGGCCATATGAAGGACCCTTCAAAGTAGTATGTCATAATGGGGCAATGTGTTTTGGACATGGGTGGCCGGGAGGAGACATAACACAGACTGCTTCAAGTCAGCATACCTGGACATTGAGCACCCAGTCGTGGTCCTACCAGTCAAGAGGCAAGGGCAGCCACGAAAAGCAGACAGCGTAAGGAGTATGGTGTCAGCGCCTCCTATTGCTGGTTCAGGGGGGGAGGGGCATGCGGGGGCTCACCCATGTGGCAGGAGAACCAGCGGCAGTAGTCGCTTTCGAGTCCGCAGTCAGACATACTTGAGAGCTCTCAGTGCGGGACAAAACAATGGACAGGAAGTTGACATCATTTCCGCCCCACATGAGAGCCAAGATCACCTTTCAAGAGTGTGAATTTGAATCAGTAAATTGGTTGATTTGAAACTATCCTCGAATCAGCGTGTTTCTTCCACTCGCGGTGGCCAATAGTCACATTGTATTTATTCACTGTACATTTCACCTACCCCCAGAAATCGCAATGCATGAGATGTTGAGTGTTTGCCAGCATACAAGTCGACCCCCAAAAATTGCAATGATTGTTCTGCTGGGTGTTGGCTGGAATTGATTGTTATCATGGACGATCCATCAAAACAACGAAAGTACAAAGCAAGTTTTAAAGTAAAAGTGAGAGAAATGGCCAAGAAAACTAACATCTGAGCTGCGGCGAGGAAATTTGATGTGGATGAGATGGTAAGAGATTGGAGGAAGAAAGAGACTTTAAGAAAAATACCAAAAAGGCAATATTCAATGAGAAGAGGTATCACTTGTTGGACAGACTTGGAAAATCACTTTGCAGAAAGGCAATAAAACAGTGGAATGTAAAGGTGTGAAAACTATGCAAACCAAAAGTATAGGCAGTGAAAGGACCTGGTTTACCATGGTGTTATCATGCAATGTCGACAGGACGAAGTTAGACCCATGGCAATCTTCAAACCCAAAATTAAACTGAAAATAAAATTTTTGTACTTTTTCATGAAAAAGGATGGATGGATGAAAATGTAAAACTATGGATAGATGATGTGTGGAACAGGCGGTCAGGCAGTTTATGCAAGGAATGGAGTTTGCTAGTCTGGGATATGTTTTATAGCCACTTAATTGAGAACACTAAAAATGGATTAGCACAAAATAACACTTACATGGCGGTTATCCCGGGTGGTTTGACATCTCTATTGCAACCTCGTGTTGTCTGTTTGACCAAGCCATTTAAAGACCATGTGCGTGAGGAATGGAATACATGAATGATGAGTGCAGATAAGTTGTTAACAAAAGGCGGGAGAATGTGTGCTGCATTACTTGATGTGCTGTGTAACTTTGTGATGAGGGCATAGGTCTAAGTGAGAGATTGTAATAAAATTGTAAGTGCATTATCTCTTGTGCAATTGATGGCATGGAAGATGATTTATTGTGGGATACTGACACAGCCTCATCAGGTACAGACTGGGACCTGTATGTTGACTGCTTGAAAAGTGAGAGTATGGATGTGCTTGTCACGATCTTTGCCTCAGACGATGATAGTGATTTTGAAGAGCTCTAAATGTTTGTTTTGTTCAATAAAATTTTAAATGAAAATTTCTTGTGGTCGAGTTTATTTTTGTTTGTCAAGGGTCGAATTGGTGTCCAATGGTTTTTTGAGCTGAATTTAAGGTCTCCAAAGTATATCCAATGTACAAATCGACCCCCATTTTTTGAGAGAAAAAAGCCCCACAAATGCTGGAGAAACTCAGCAGGTCAAATAGTGCCTTTATGTAGCAAAGTTGAAGATACATGACCAATGTTCCCCCACCCCTTGATGAAGGGCTCAATCCCGAAATGATGGTAATGTATCTTCACCTTTGCTACATAAAGGCACTGTTTGATCTGCTGAGTTTCTCCAGCATTTGTGTTTTTTCACTTAACCACAGTATCAACAGAATTCAGTGTTTTACCCCTTTTTTTTGAGAGATTTTTGAGGGTTTCAAGACTCGACATACATCAAAATATTCAGTATTTTCCTCTTTTTTTGCTGGTTGATTGAATTCCAGATACAGGTGTTTTACTGTATTCTCCCTTTCTTGCTATTCAATCCTTTATCAAACCTAGTCCTAATACTGAATGCACTACTTTCAGATACCATCTGCCCTACTAGATTCCAACACTAAAATCTGGCTTGAAAGATGCATTCATGTATTTTGAACTTCCTATCACTTTTGATGCCACCACCCCCCCAGCCCACTGTTTTGATGTCGGGTTATCAGCTCCTGGAACATATAATACAGCTTTTCTTTACTGCAGTAAGTTCAACTGCCTGATAAGTTTACAAATCCACTGTTGAATTCAAGTAGATGGATGCACTGATCCACTCTCTGGGAAAAAAATACAGCAATGAGTGCCCTCAGAAGCAATACCATGTATGAATTCCATGCTGATTTTTCCTTCCTCTGTCCGATGATCACCTTTCTAAAATGTTCCTCGATAAACTACGTGAAAATATTGGGGTAATTTACCTGCACTGAGGTTTCCTGCTCTTCACTTTGTTGTTGGGCTGGTAGTCAGACTCGCTGTCTCCTGAGGTACTCTTCTCTCGATCATCTTCCTCTTCAGAACATGACATCTGCCAATCTTCACTGGAGAGGAAATGGCATCACAAAAAGGGATACTCACGACATTATTTCGCTATTATGCAAAACATTGAAGAACGTTCACAGTGGGTCAGTAACAAGAAAAGCCTCAATGACCATTGTGAATAGGACCAATGTTTAGTGACCACAGTGTTGCTATCGTCTTTGAGCAGGGGTGGCCAAACTCCAGCTTGCAAGCTACATGCTGTTCTTTGACAAGGTAATGTGTGGCTCATTGAAATATGTTGGCTGGAGATATCAATGCCCCTGATGCAGCCCTGGGATACTCCAAATCCCTGCAGCCAAACCAGGGAGTCGCTGGATCTTCGGTTTCTGGGCTGCGTGACAGGGAGTGGGTGCTGGAGGAATGATTCCTGCGAGGAAGTGGAGCAAGCAGTGCATGGCCGGAGTTGGGTTCTCCTCACTCGGGCCGGGCAACACTACAGCAGTGCGTTGCTAATGTGAGGTGTGAGGGTCGGCAAAGCTGAGGGTCCTCTTCAGGGAGCAGCCACAGAAGTCGGGAAGCCAGGGCTGGGCCAAGAGAGGTCTGATAAAGCATGGCCTGCCCAGAGGCTGGGTAGCCACTCTGGTGGGGCAGGGGTGAGGGTGGTAGCAAGCTGATGGGAGACACGGAGGAGAGGCTGGGGGGCATCCCCAATGAGGGCCTCATCCAGGTGCCAAGCCAGGACAGAGCTGGAGCTAGCAGGAGAAGTGAAGATCCTATTAGTGGCCATAGGTAAGCCATGGCCCCACTGGATGGAGAGTCAGCAACAGGCAGTGGAGGTTAGAATGCTCCATACCCCTGCTTCCAGCAGCCATTCCCCCATCCCATCAGTGACTGGGAAGAGGGTAGGATAGGGAGGAGCAGACCTGTGAGCCCCCCCTGGCCTCACCCTGCCCCAGAGGCAGCTTCACATTGGGTTGCTTTCTGTAACAAGCACTCGGCTGTGGATACTGCAATGGTTGCAGGCATCTGCAGAGACCAGTGGTAGCAGCATTCCTGAAGAGAACACATTAAAAATAGGAGCAGGAATCGTTCATCTGGCCTGTAAAGCCTGCTCCCACATTCAGTGAGATCACAGCTTGATCTGGCTGTGGACCCAGTTCCGTCTTTCCCCCATAACCCTTAATTCACCTATGATGCAAAATTTTATCTCACTGTTTCCTAAATATATTTAACGAGACAGCATCTACTGCTTCTTTAGGTAGAGATTTCTGCAGAAAATCAGTCAGGATTTTGAAAATATTTGGTATAATATGTGTAATTTTTGATCTTTGAAATGAATCCAAATTATCAGTTTAAAAACTACATACATGAATAAATATTATGTTATGTGTATTTCATGCAAGAGTAAAAACGTGCTTGTAATATTTTTTCATGTCTTGCGGCCCTCAAACATCTGAAGTTTATGTGGCTTTCATGTTAAGCAAGTTTGGCCACCCCTGCCTTAGAGCAGTTAGTAATAGCCATTTAAATTTAAACACATAGCACAGTAACAGGCCCTTTTGGCCCATTCCACCAAATTACACCCAAATGACATTTGACCCTAGCACACTTTGAAGGATGGGAGGAAACGGGAACACCCAGAGGAACCCCATGCAGGCACTAGAAGAATGTCCCAACTCCTTACTGAAAGCACAGGGTTCAAACACTGATGCTGAAAAAGCATTGCACTAACCGCAAAGCTAACCATGCTGCCCTTTAATGCAAACATGCCAGTAATACTCATAATCACAGATCAAATAAATTGCAGCCAGTGGGATGAGTTGCAATGTTACAGGGACAGAATCAAAAGTAATAAATGAAGGGCTAAATGCATGCAGCATTAGAAATAAAGTGACAACCTTGTAGTTCAGTTGCACATTGGCAGGTATGATGTTGCAACCATCACAGAGTTGTGGGTAAAGTATGGATGTCTCTGGGAGCTTAGTGTATCAAAGGATAGGGGTTTGGTGTGGAATGGGGGGAGGGGGGTGTTGCTCTGTTGGCAAGGAGCAACTAAATCATTAGAAAAAGGTGACAAAGGATCAAAAGGTATAGGATCATTATAGGTTGAGTTAAGAAATGACGTGGGTGAAAAGACTGTTGGCAATCATATTCAGACCACCAAACAGTAGCCAGGATGCGGACAACAAATTACAAAAGCAATTTGAAAAGGTGTTTCAGAAGGACATGGTTATGGGAGTCAGGGGATTTTAACAAGCTAGTAGATTGGGAAAATTGGTTGGGACTGGATCTTCAGAGATAGAATTTGTAGAATGCCTAGAAGATGGCTTTTTAGAGCAGCTTGTTGATGAGTCCACCAAGGAATTAGCTGTACTGGATTGGGTGTTGTGTAATGCACCAGAGGTGATTAGGTAAAAGGAACATTATGGGACAGAGATCACAATATGTTTGAGATTTAACAAGGAGAAACTAAAAACAGATGAGTAAAGGGAATTACAGTGGCATGAGAGAGGCCAAAATCGATTGGAAGGGGGCACTAATAGGGAAGAAGACAGAGCAGCAATGGGTGGAGTTTCTGCAAGAAAAAAGGTGCAGGAGAAATAGCTACCAAAAAAGAGATACTGTATTCAAATGGAAAAAATGCAGAAAGTAACTAAAAACTTATAAGGAGGGAAAAGATGAAGTATGAAAGTAGGCTAGCTAATAATAACAAATAGGGTACAAAAAATCTTCTTCAAGTTTCTGAAGAGTGAAAGAGAGATGAGAATATAGCACCATGAGAAAATGACACTGGAGTAACAATATTATGAGACAACGAAATGGCAGAGGAGTCATTTTCCATCATTGTGTGCTGGATTAGCAATGTGCTGGATGTCCAAGGGTGTCAGGGAAGGGAAGCGAGTGCAGTTACTATTTCAAGGGAGAATGGTCTAAGGGTAAATAAAGCTCCTGGACCAGATGGATTGCATCCTTGGCTTCCGAAATAAGTAGATTCTGCTATGGTTCCGGACGACTAGAAAATCACAAATGTCACCCCACTATTCAAGAAGGCAGGGAGGCAGCAGAAAGGAAAATGTAAATGGATTAGCCTGACGTCAGTGGTTGGGAAGATGTTGGTATCAGTCATCAAGGATGAGGTTATGGAGTACATGGAGACACAGATAAGATACCAGCATGGTATCCTTAAGGGAAAATCTTACCTGACACCTTTTGGAGTTCTTAGAAGAAGTGACAAGCAGGCTAGATAAGGGAGGTGCAGTGGATGTTGTGTAATTGGATATTCAGAAGGCATTAGACAAGCTGCCACACGAGGGTACTTGTATGATAAGAGCCCATAATACAGGAAACGTTGGTAGAGCATTAGGGTAATTGGCAGGAAGCAGAGATCATATTTTGGTCAACTGTCAGTTACAACTGGTATTCCACAAGGGTCAGTGTTGGGGCCACCTCTTTTTATGTTGCATATCAGTAATCTGGATTATGGAATGGCCATAATTAGCAAGTTTGTGGCCAAGTTTGCAGATGGTACAAATGTAGGTGGAGGAGCAGATAGAGTTAAAGAAACATGGAGGCTGAAAATGGACAGATTAAGAGAATGGGCAAAGAGACAAATGAAATACATAGTCAGAAAGTGTACAGTCATGTACTTTGGTAGAAGGAATAAATGGGAAGCATGAAAACTCTCTGGGACCTAGAGATCCTTGCGCAGGATATCCTGAAGGTAAACTTGCAAGTTGAGCCAGTGTGAAGAAGACAAATACAATGCTGACATTCATTTCAAAAGGAACAGAATACAAGTTGAAGCTTTATAAGGCACTGGTGTACTGTGAGCAGTTTGGGGCTCCTCTTTGAAGAAAGGATGTGCTGATGTTAGAGAGGGTTCAGAGGAGGTTCACTTGGATGATTCTAGGAATAAAAAGGAACATTTGACAACTCTTGGCCTGTACTCACTGGAATTATGGAAATGATGGGAGGATGTCACTGAAACATTTCAAATGTTGAAAGGTCTGGAGAGTGTAGATGTAGAAAGGTTGTTCCCATGGTGGGAGAGTCTAGGACAAGAGGGCACAAGTTCAGGATTGAAGTACACCCACTTAGAAGAGATCCGGAGGAATTTCTTCAGCCAGAGGGTGGTAAATCTGTGGAATTTGATGCCACAGACCATTATGGAAGTCATTTGGTGTATTTAAGACAGAGATTCATAGGCCAGGGCATCAAAGGTTATGGGGAGAAAGTAGGGAAGTGATGCTGTATGGAAAAATGGATCAGCTCATGATTAAATGGAGGGGCAGACTTGTTGGGCTGAATCGTTTATTTGCGCTCCTCTTTCTTATGGTCTCAATACTCAGAATTATATTGACAGGAAATTTACCTGGGCCAGCCACATACATCCCATGGCTACTTGCAATAGGACACCCAATCAAAGGCTAGGTATCCTATGGCAAGTGATTCAATATGACACCCAATGTACTTTTCAAAATCCACAAGGCATAAACATGACAGTGATGAAATAAGCTCCACTTGCCTGGATGAATGCAAATAATTATCAAGAACCTTAACCATAATCAGAACAAATCCCAGCATTTTTCTCTTCTGCTATCCTATCCATATCCAGTCATAATCTCTTGCCTGTCGGCCTGTGTTCTTCCCCTGTTACTCTATTTTATTCAGGTGCCTGTCTGCTTTTCGCTTTTACCAAGGGTTCAGGCCCAAAACATCGGTGACATATCTTTGCTACATAAAAACACTGTGTGTCTTCCTGAGTTTCTTCAGGAAGTGGAGTTTATGTATTGAACTACAATCACAGCATCTGCAGACTAACTTCAGGACAAAGCAGCTGCTTCGAACAGCACCCATTAACCATCCAAAATATTACAGTAATTTGCTTCATCACTGACAAACTGACTACAGCTTAAGATATCTACAAAATGCACTGGAATTATTTACCCAGGCTACTATAATTGCACCATTCAACCCCATAGCCTCAAACCTCAAATACATGCACATTAGGCACAAAGACATACTGTCTCATCATGCATCATCCTGATGTGGAAGTGTATCAAATAGGTTTTTTTAAAAAAAACACAGAAGCTGGCTTTGGTCATTCACACTGAAACGAACAAAGCTGGCATTTTTCTGGATCAGTGTAGCTTTTTACACAGCAAATTGGCATTCCACGAACATAAGGGGCAACAGAGGTAATTCAACACCATTGGCGCCTGTGTCTAGTGTCACCTATAACATACCGTATTTGACGGCATGTTAAACCCACTTGTTTTTCCCCAAAAAATGGCTCAATAATATTCCCCCGGTCTTGTATGCGAGATTGAAATTAGGGTGATAATGGTGAGTAATGCCGACAGTAACGCTGTCAGTCCCCACACTAGTCGTTGAGTTGGGAATGTGTCAGGTCCGTAGGAGACGAGCCTGGATACAAGGGTTTGCTATTAAATATTACTTTTATTAACACACAACTATTAGAAGAGCGTGGGAAAATCATAGCGGGAATAAAACACACGCGCACAATTTATAAAAGAGCGCAGGAAAACTATGCAAAATGTAATAAGACATAGGCGCACAATGTATAAAAGTATGTGGAAAGAAACATGTACAATTTATTAAGACATACGCGCACAATGTACAAAAGAGCATGGGAAAATACACACCCAACTTACTGAAACATACGCACACAATTTATAAATGAGCATGGGAAAATCTACTGCAAGTATTGATCTATAGCAGTGGATTTCAAACTTTTTCTTTCCACTCACATTCCACCTTCAGTAATCCCTTACTAATCACTGCTTCCTACAGTTGGAAGCTGGTGGCAGGCAGTTGGGTGGTGGGAAGGGGCAGTGGACTGTTCAAACTCAGGACAAATCCACAGACCAGCTTGCTCAAAATCTCACAGACCTAGTTTCAAGTATTTGTGCTTTGTAATTGCCCTCACAATCTGGTAGACCTAGTGTCAAATCTAGGGTTAGGTTGCGAGTATGAGGTTGCTAGCTAGTATGCAGGCAGCATACCTCGTGTTCACTGGTCTCTTCTCTCAGGGATTCAGTGTCACTATAAGCTGCCACTTTTGGTTGGCTCATGCTTTCATTATCCTGTGCCTGTTTCTAGCTCTTAGTGAGATCAGTGCCTTACTTCTATTCCAGTATTTGTTGTGCATCTTGATGTGTTCTGGGTTATAAGTTTATGTTCTATATAATGAGTGACCTTATCTTCACACATTAGGGTTATGTGTGGGATTTGGGTTAGGGATAGGGTTAGCAGCACACAGCAAAAGAGAGCAGGCAGTGGACTGTCGAGACAGTGGGGTGTCAGGACAGAGGGGCAGCAGTAGAGAACGGGAGACAGCGGGGCACAGGAGAGAACAGAAGACAGTGTGGCACAGGAGAGCAGTATTATTATTAAAAAGATTTTTCCTGCTGTCCTACTTGTATGTTTTTTTCCAAGTTTTAAATGCTTATCCATAAATACACCAAAAAAATTATGGTACACATACACATCCTGACCTAAATTGGTCCCAGAATGCCAGAAACGCCTTTTATACTGCAGGCATTCCAGGAATTTTAGTAGGTCCCTTTGTAGAAAAAAGATGGGACTGGAATGATTCCACCCCCCCCCCCACCCTACCCATTCCATCTTTGTGGTTTTTACACAGCAGGCATTGCGGGGAAAAAGGAAAACATGTTCCAGAAGGAAAGGGCAGTGTGGAGAGCATAATAGGCTCTTCAGCATTGATGGGTCTGAACCATGGAATTCCCTGTTTAATACCACTGTGGATTACCTTCACCAGAGGAATCAGAGTCCTGTAACACAGAAACAGGTCCTCTGGACTAATCCAATGCTAGCCATCTCTCCTAATTCCAAGATTAGCAGAACTTGGTTAATATCCTATTATACCTTGGTGATTCAAGTGCCCATTCAGATGCTTTTTAAATGTTAAATACTTGCCTCCACTACCTTGTAAGGCAGTAGACTGCGCTGGTTCACGAAAGCCACTCACTGCCATTGTTCTTTTGGGCAATAAGGGACTGGCAATGAACACAAACCTTTCTGGTGATACCAAAATCCAAAAATAAATATAAAATTATTAATATAATCACACAAGACAAAAGTATTAATTTAATCATGAAAACGGTTTCAAGAGAACGACAAGTGATAATTAAGGTATGGTAAAATATTGGAGTAAACCTGCAAAGTTCAAACTAATCCATCATTTACATCTCATATGTATAATTACTTCTCTGGATATATTTGGGCTCTCTGTGATTACAAAAAAATTAGAATTTTGGAATGATGAGATAGCTATGTGTGAAGATGATCAATGTGCACTTGTAAATGTACATACTATGTGATCATATCCAACAAAGGGCCAGGTCTGAAACATTGGTTACCCATTATCTCCTATTGATGTTGCGTGACCTGATGAATTTCTCCAGCACATTAGTGTATTATACTTGACCCCAGCATCTGCAGAGTTTAGCTACTATTTAGCTCCTGCACTGACACTGTTGGGGCATTTTCTCTCACTGCACCTTATGGTAATGTCCAAATGTTCCACAGAAGTATTAGCATTTCTGAATGGATTCACTGGAGTTAACTCCTGTAGTTGAGTGGAAGCTGGAGTCCTGCAAAAGTTCCAAACTTCTGCAAAGCTGATCGTCAAGAGAGATTTTCCACTCTGATCTGATGTTGGAATTTGTTATGAAACATATTTCTTTCGGGCAGTTGTTATGGAAAAATCCAGTGAACTAACAGAACCATACAATACATATACAGTGCAAATTTGCCAGTTAATCTGACTTGAGTATGGCTGAATCTACATTTAGTCAATGTGCCAACGATCAAAAGGCACAGTGCTACACAGGATCTCACCCATTGGGGGCCTTCTGGAGGAAGCCATCATCATGAGCCCATTGAGCAGATTTAGATAAATGATTCACACTTGCAGTTCTTGAATCAAATATAACATTAAGAAAAAAATGAAAGCAATATACAAGTCAAAAACAGCTTCTAAACCAATGGTTTTCAACCTTTTTCTTTCTACTCACATCTCCCTTTAAGTAATCCCTATGCCATCGGTGCTCTGTGATGAGTAAGGGATTGCTTAAGGTGGGATGTGAGTGGGAAGGGAAGGTTGAAAATCACTGCTCTAGACTCAAATATTTTACTGAAATATTTTGCTTAAGAAAAATTAGGAACATAGGAAGTAGGAACAGGAGTAGGCCAAAAATGACCCATCGAGCCTGCTCCACCATTCAATAAGATCATGGCTGATCTAATTTATGACTTAACTCCACCTACCTGCCTTCTCCCCATATCCCCTAATTCCTCTATCATGTAAAAATTTGTCTTACCGAATTTTAAATATGTTTAATGAAGCAGCCTCAACCACTTCCCCGGATAGAGAATTCCAAGCATACACTACTCTCTAGGAAAAACTATTTTTCCTCATCTCTGTCCTAAATCTACTCCCCCGAATCTTGAAACTGTGTCCTCTCGTTTTAGTTTCCCCAGCCAGCTCAAAAAACCTTCCTACATCTATCCTATCCATACCCTTCATAATCCTATATGTTTCTATAAGATCTCCTCTCATTCTTCTGAACTCGAGCGAATACAATCCTATACGATTTAACCTATCATCATAAGTCAACCCCTTCATCCAAGGATCAACCTAGTAAACCTCCTCTGGACCGTCTCCAAAGCCAGTATATCCTTCCTCAAATATGGAGACCAGAACTGGACACAGTACTCCAGGTGCGGTCTCACCAATACCTTATACAGTTGCAACATTACCTCCCTACTCCTGAATTCAATTCCTCTAACGATGAAGGCCAACATTCCATTTGCCTTCTTAATAACCTGCTGCACCTGCAACCTAACTTTTTGCAATCCATGCACAAGCACTCCCAAGTCCCTCTGCACAACAGCATGCTGTAGTTTTTCACCCTTTAAATAATATTCAGCTCTTTTATTTTTCTTGCCAAAGTGGATACCTCACTTACTAACATTGTACTCCATCTGTCAAACTTTTGCCCATTCATTAACTATATCCCTCTGCAGACTCTCCACATCCTCATTACAATTTGCTCTTCCACTCAATTTGGTGTCATCCTCAAACTTGGCTACACCACATTTTGTCCCCTCCTCCAAGTCATCAATGTAAATGATGAACAGTTGTGGGCCTAGCAGCGACCCCTGCGGCACCCCACTTACCACTCTCTGCCAACCTGAAAAACTCACATTTATCCCGACTCTCTGCCTCCTGTCAGATAACCAATTTTCGATCCATGCTAATATACTTCCCCGGACTCCACTTTCCTGTAACTTACTGATAAGTCTCTTGTGCGACACCTTATCAAATGCTTTCTGGAAATCCAAATATACAACATCAACCTGTTCCCCTCTATCCACCGCACCATCCTCAAAGAATCCTAACAAGTTTGTCAAACAAGATCTTCCCTTTTAAAACCATGCTGCATCTGCCTGATTGAACCCTTACGTTCCAAAAGTTTCTCTAATTCATCTTTAATGACGGCTTCAAGCATTTTTCCAACTACAGACGTCAAGCTAATTGGCCGATAATTTCCAGTCTTCTGCCTACATCCCTTCTTAAAAAGTGGCATGACATTTGCTGTCTTCCAGTCTGCCAGGACCTGCCCAGAATCCAAGGAATTTTGGTATATGACAACCAATGCATCAACTATAACTTCTGCCATTTCCTTCAGAACCCTTGGATGCATATCATCAGGACCACGTGATTTGTCTGGCTTTAGTCCCATTAGTTTCTCCATCACTACTTCCTTTGTAACAACTATTTTATCAAGGCCCTCCTCAACATTTGCATCCTTAACTCCGCATTTGGGCATGCTGGACGTGTATTCCACCGTGAAGACTGACACAAAATATTTGTTTAATGCCTCGGCCATTTCCTCATTTTTTGCTACCAGTTTTCTTTTCTCATCCTCCAAGGGTCCTATGTTAACTCTGGCCACCCTCTTCCGTTTTATATATTTATAAATTTTTTTGCTTTCTGTTTTTATATTTTGTGCCAATTTACTTTCATAATCCTTTTTTCCATTGCTTATTACCCGCTTTGTAACCCCTTGTTGTCTCTTAAAGTTATCCCAATCTTCCAGTTTCCCACTGCTCTTTGCAGCTTTGTACACCTGCGCCTTCAATTTTATACTCTCCTTTATTTCCTTTGTTAACCACGGTTGATTTTTCCCTCCCTTGCTGCCCTTTTTCCTGACCGGAATATATTTTTGTTGAGCATTACAAAATATTTCTTTGAAAATCTTCCACTGTTCCTCAACTGTTTCATCAATTAGCCTGTGCTCCCAGTCCACTCTGCCCAATTCCTCCCTCATCCTATGGTAGTCACACCTGTTTAAGCATAATATATTAGTTTTAGATCTAACTATTTCCCCTTCCATCTGAATGAGAAATTCCATCATACTATGATCCCTATTTCCCAGATGGTCATCATTTACTCTATCTATCTCATCGCACAACACTAAATCCAGGAGAGCATTTTCTCTTGTTGGTTCTTTAACATGCGGCTCATGAAAGCTATCACGGATGCATTCTATGAAGTCCTCTTCCAGACTCCCACGACCAACTTGATTTTCCCAATCTATGTGGAAGTTAAAGTCCCCTATGACTACTGCCATATCATTATTACATGCCTCACTTATCTCTATTTATTTCCTGTGCCACTAAACTATTGCTATTTGGTGGGCGATAGATAACACCCACCAATAATTTTTTCCCTTTGTTATTCTTTATCTCTACCCAAATGAACTCAACATTATGCTCTTTAGATCTTATATCATCCCTCACTATTGCCTGGAGATCATCTTTGATTAAAAGTGCAACTCCACCTCTATTACCATCCTGTCTATCTCTTTGCACCACCTGATACCCTTGAAAGTTTAATTCCCATTTAGGGTCACCTTGTAGCCATGTTTCCGTGATAGCTACCAAATCATAGGCATGGGTACCGATTTGTGCCTCAAGTTCACTAACCTTATTTCTAATACTGCGGGCATTCAGATAAAGTGCCCTTATGCTCTTTGTCCTTTTAATATCTAGTGACTTCTGTAACCTTTTCTTTTGATTTTTTTGCCCACTATTTTTCTTTGTAATTTTCTAAACACTATCATTGACCCGAAAACTCACTGCACCATCTGATTTTTTACTTTCTCCTCCCAACATTACTTTTCCTATTTTACTTTTCCTGGCCATTTCTTTATTTTCCCTACCCTTTTCCCTATCACTCAGGTTCCCATGCCCCTGCCAAATTAGTTTAAACCTTGCCCCACTGCTGCACCAAACATATTTGCCAAAATGTTGACACCTTTTGGATTTAGGTGCAATCTGTCCTTCTTGTAAACATCATGCCTTCCCCAAAAGAGATCCCAATGATCCAAGAAGCCAAATCCTTGCCCTGTACACCAGCCCCTCAGCCACACGTTCATTTTCCTTATCCTTACATTCTTTTCATCACTTGCATTTGGAACAGGCAGTAATCCTGAGATCACCACCCTAGCGTTCCTGTCTTTCAATTGTCTTTCCTGTCATTGGCCCATTTCCTTTGGAGTTATGAAACTGTGCACATGAGTCAATTGGGGACGATTAAAACAGTGGTTTTCAAACTTTTTCCTTCCACCCACATACCACCTTGAGCAATCCTTTACTAATCACAGAGCATCCGTGGCATAAGGAAAACTTGAAGTGGTATGTGAGTGGAATGAAAAAGGTTGAGAATCACTGTTCTAAACTTTGAGAATCAAAGGCTTGCCTCTTCAATGACAACAAGGAGGTGCCAAAAAAAGGTACACAATTCTTTATCCGGACATCTAAAATCCAGAAAGTTCCAAAATCCAGCAAGTGGGGAAAGAGACCGGCAGCGCGAGTCGGGTGGGCGAGAGACCGGCAGCACAAGTCGGGTGGGAGATGGCAGCGCAACTGGAAGGGGGTGGGGTGGATACTGCAGCACAATTCGGGTGGGCTTAAATCTGGCTTTCCGAAATCCAGAAAAATCCAAAATTCGGAACACACAGTCCCCCAAGGGTTCCGGATAAAGGATTGTGTACCTGTATATAAACCTCTTCTTAATGTGCAGACTGGAATAAAATATGTGATGTTGGATTTGTGATGAATGCAGTAAACACAAAATTGAATTAACAATATAAATTATTCTATTTTATCAAGATTATGGTATTTTACATAGGACTAGACCACCTCACTGACAAAAGACAAAGGAGGAAAAACCCAACACCCAACCCCAACCCACCAATTTTCCCTTGCAACGGCTGCAACCGTGTCTGCCTGTCCCGCATCGGACTTGTCAGTCACAAATGAGCCTGCAGCTGACGTGGACATTACCCCTCCATAAATCTTCGTCCACAAAGCCAAGCCAAAGAAGAGATGTTAATATCCCTTATTGAACTCCTGAGTCTTGCTGCTTAGTCTCTGCAGGGTAACCAAGTGAGTGGTGGCATCTTATGGGTTATCAAGTGGGCGCCCTCCTCCTCTGTGCTGCAGATAGTGACAATTTTAGTGGAATTGTAAAAGTGATTCCAGTGACTTCGTGATTTAAGCAAAAATATAACTCAAAGTTAACACAATTTGGAGGATTGAGAGAAATTTAGAAAAGAAATTCCACAGGCTTCGGGCAAACATATTGCACAGAGAAGAGGGAGAGACACATACCTAGAATCCCTCAGATGATAACATTTAGGAAGCAAAATAATGCAATAAAGTGAAGTTAATAATAGAGTATTATAAGTGTAAGCATGCAATTAAAAATTAATTAAAAATATTTATTAAAACAAAGCCAAATAGATCCAAAAAAAAACAAGAAGGAATAAGCCTGAAAAAACAAAAAAAAAGCCAGGTGCTGGAAAGCTGAAATAAAAATATTAATTACTGCAAGTACACAAGTCAGGCATTATTTTTGGAGAGAAATATAGTGTTTTTTTTATTTCAAATCAATGACCTTTCATCCAAACAAGGATGTGTTAGAAATTCAACTCATTTCAAATTCCATTTAAGGAATAGGGTTATCTGTGATTGGGTGAAGACAGAAAAAGATTGAATGATACAAATATTGGTGAAACTACCTGAGACATGGTAATGAAGACATACTAACTGAAATTCAATTGTCTGAGCAAGCTAGAAACTAGATTGATGAAACTGGGTAAATTGGAAAGATACATTTCTTCAGGTGAAGCAGCATAATTAAATGAGTGGAGGGATTTAGAGGGGAGATGAGCAAGAGAGCAAGGATATGGAATTCACGACTGACAGGAAGACCATGCACAATCAAAAAATACTCTAATGTTCAGAAAGGAAAGGTGGATGTTGTCTACAATGACTTCAGTAAGGCCTCTGACAAGGTCCCACTTGGGTGATTTGGAAAGAAAATTCAGTTGTTCGGTATTCAGGATGAGGTAGAAAAATGGATGAGACATTGGCTTTGTAAGAGAAGCAAGAGGCTGGGAGTAGATGATTACCTTTCTGACAGAAGGCCTGTGACACTGGTGTAGGATCAGTGCTGGATTCATTATTATATTTACGTCCATTTAATTTAATTTAGACATACAGCATGGTAACAGGTCCTTGCCGCCCAATTACCCTACAACTCCTGGTACATTTTGATCAGTGGGAGGAAACAGGATGGGGTAAGAGGTTGGGTCTACCTTTACACAGGACTTTCAGAAAATTTGCGATTTTTGAGCCAAAAAGGTGGGGGGGGGGGTCCACTCTTATGCAGGATCAACAATTGCATGAGTATATTCGGTATGATATGGTAAATTAAATCAGCAAATTTGCATCTGATACTAAGATTGGGCATAGTGGACAGTGAGGAAGACTTTCAAAGCTTGCAGCAGGCATCTGGCGTAAATGGAAAATTGGGCTGTCAAATGACAGACAGAATTTACTGCAGACAAATTTTAGGTGCTGCACTTTGAGAGGACAAACAAGGTAGGATGTACATGGTAAACAGTATTGTGAAGTGCAAAAGGTCAATGGGATCCAGGAATACAGAAACATCATTCCATTAAAAAAGTATCGCAGTTAGAGTTGTGAAGAGAGCTTTTGATACATTGGCCTTCATAAATCCAAGTTTTGAGTACAAGAGTTGGAAGTTATGTTGAAGTTGTACAAGATATTCCTGAGACCAAATTTGGAGTATGATGTGGAGTTTTGGTCACCTACCTACAAGAAGGAAACAAGACTGAAACAGTGCACAGAAAATTTACAAGGATGTCGCTGGGACTTAAGAAGCTATGTGGGAAAAGGTTATTCCCAGGAGCATAAGAGAATGAGGGGAGACAGAAGTATATAAAATTATGAGTATAAGTAGGGTAAATGCAAGCAGATATTTTCCATTGGTTGCAAAAAGAACTAGAGGAAATGGATATAGGGTGAAAGGTGAAATGTTTTTTTTTGGTGCACCGTTCCCAGAGGCACTGTAATACTGGGTCGATGCGTGGAATGGACGGAGCAAGCCCCTATTCCACCTCCCTGTTCCAAAAATCAATTTAAAATATATGGTCCCTAGATAAGGGATGTATCAGATATTAAACTGATAAGAACAGATACTAATGTTTAAGGGGAACCTTAGGAGGAAATTATCACTCAAAGGGTTGAATGTGTGGAACAAGCTACCAGTTGAAGTGGTGGAGGAGGGTACGATTTCAATACTTAAGAGAAATTTGGATATGCACATGGATGAAAAAAGTATGAAAGGCTTTGGTCCAGGTGCAGGTCAATAGGACTCAGCAGGATAATAGTTCATCAGGAACTAGGTGTGCCGAAGAGCCTGCTTCTATGTTGTGTTCAATGCTTCTATTCACTCGAGGTGCAGTAATACATAGGGTTCTGAAGAGATGAATGGCCAAGGGTATTGCTCCCTCCACGACTCCCTCATCCATTCCCACCAGTTACCCCCTTGGTACTTATTCATGACTACATCTGCACTTGTACCTCATCCCACACCAGTATTCAGGACCCCAATCGGTAATTCCAAGTGAAACAAAACTTTCCCTGAGAATCTGTAGGGGTCATTTACTGCATCTGGTGTTCTGGATGCAGTCACCTCAACATCAGGGAGATGACACCAATTGGGAAATCACTTTGCTGAGCACCTTCACTGTCAGCTGCAACATCAAGGACCTCCCAGAACCCAATACCAATTCCACACGCCATTGCCACAATGACATGTCTGTCCATGGCCTCATGTATTGTCAAGTGGAGGCCACCCGAAGATTGAAGCAACAACAACATTGTATTCCGTCGTAAAACATGAAAGTCTGCAGAAACCGTGGTTAAAGTAAAAACACAATGCTGGAGAAACTCAGCAAGTTAAACAATGTCCTTTATATAGCAAAGATAAAGATACGTAACCGACATTTCGGGCTTGAGCCCTTCATTGAGGTATGAAAAAATGTCAGCCTTTATATTCCGTCTCAGGAGTCTCCAACCTGACAACATCAAAATTGATCTCTCCATTTTCTAGGAACCAAAGTTTAAAGTTCAGATTTAATGTCAGAATACATAAATGGCATCACATACAACATGGATTTTTTTTCCTTCGGGCCACTCTACATGAGCCTTCACCCTTGCAGCAGTGGCGCAACCACTCCTGGGGGCCGACTTCCTTTGTGCTTGTCAACCTTAAAGGACGGCGTTTGGTGCATGCCAGAGCTTTTCAGACTCTCCCATTGGAGGAAGCCAAGCCACCTGCCTCCCTACCTTGACTCTATAACGCTTTCGTACAACAAATTTGCCCGCATCCTGGAAGAGCTCCCCTCGATAGTGGTGCCACAGTTCTCCGCAGTCAAGACAAACCATGGGGTAAGGCACCACATTATGACCAATGGTTCCCTGCCAGAACATGCCGACTCTCTCCCAAAAAAGCTCAGCCCAGCGAAGGAGGAGTTTAAGAAAATGGAGAAGCTTGGGATTGTGTGGCGCTCCGACAGTCCCTGGGCCTTCCCTTTCACATGGTGCTCAAATCAGCGGGGGTTGGAGACCATGCGCTGACTATCGCTACCTCAACGAGGCCATCATGCCCAAAAGATATTCCATGTCCCACATCCAAGACTTTGCTGCCAACCTGCATGGGGCACGGGTGGGTGGACCTCATCCGGGAGTACCACCAAAACCCAGTTCACCCCCTGGATGTTCCAAGACTGCAATCATAACCCCCTTTGGCTTGTTTGAATTTCTCCATGTGCCCTTCGGTCAAAAGAAAGTGGCACAAACTTTTCAGCGGTTGATGGACTCAGTGGGCTGGGACCTCCAATTTGCGTTTATCTATTTGGATGATATCCTCACTGCCAGCCGCAAAGGCCATGCTTCCCACCTGAGACAACTATGCACCCGCTTGAGAAGAATTCAGGCTGACGTGCAACACCATCGACTTCCCCTCCCTGAGAAGGTCTAGGTGGTCTGGCACTTTGCTAAGCCACGCACGGTAAAAGGGCTACAGAAATTTGCCAATGTGATAAACTTTTACCATAGGTTCATACCGGCAGCAGCATGCATCATCTTTGTGCTGATGGCAGGCAAGTCAAAAGACATTACTTGGGACAATGGGTCTTCCAGGATGTCCCAGAACACCAAAGATACACTGGTCAACACCACCCTTCTGGTCCACCTCACACCAGAGGCACCTACCGCCCTCACAGTCAACACCTCCAGCACAGCAGTAGGGTGCGCACTAGAACAGCTCATTGAGGACCAGTGGCCACCCCTGGCCTTTTTCAGCAGGCACCTCTGCGCCCCCAAAGCTCAAATACAGCGCTTTCAACCGAGAACTATTGGTGCTGTACCTGGCAGTAAGACATTTCTGTTACTTTTTGGAAGATTGGCAATTCAAGGTCTTCACTGATCATAAGCCGCTGACCTTTGCCTTCCATAAGGTATTGGTCTTGTGGATGGCCTGACAAGAGACACTTGTCCTTCACGGACAAACAGCACATCGCGAGGAAGAGCAACATGGTAGCTGACGCAATATCATGCCCCGCAATCGAGTCAGTACACACCATATCACAAGGGGCTGACTACATGGCCCTCGCCAAAGCGGAGCAGCAGGACCCTGAGATCCCTGCTTATAGGACAGCTGTCTCTGGCCTTTGGGTGGAGGAGATCCTCATCAGCCCAGGTAACCTGACACTGCTGCGCGATGTCTCTAATGTCAGCCCCTGCATGGAGGCACCAGGTTTTCAATTCCATCCACAATCTGGCGCACTCAGCACCACGGTCAAAGCGATGGCTAGCAGTCTTGCCTGGCATGGCCTCTGTAAACAGGTCAGTCAGTGGGCCAAAATCTCCATGAACCGTCAATCCTCCAAAATGCAGGTTCACATGAGAGCGCCCACAGACATTTGAACCAGAGCAGCACAGGTTCAGCAACGCACACATTGACATAGTGAGGCCTTTATCAGTTTCCCGTGGGGCGAGATACTTCTTGACCATGATTGACTGCTCCACGACGTGGCCGGAGGCGATCCCGCTGGCTGATATCACCACAGAAACCTGCGCCAAGGTACTCACTGACACATTGGGATCCCGGAGCACCTAACCTTGGACGGGGGGTGCAATTCATCTCTGGACAGCGCTGGCTAGCTTTTTGGGGACATAGTTCAACCACGGCATATCACCCTCAGGCCAATGGGTTGGTGGAGTAGTTTCACAGGCAACTCAAGGCAGCCTTGATGGCTCAGCTCAAGGGTCCCAACTGGGTGGACAAATTGCCTTGGGTCCTGTTGAGGATTTGTACCATGCTGAAGGAGGACTTCAATGCCTCAGCATTGCCTCAGCAGTGCCTTTGATAATTTCTGGGGAGTTCCTGGCCCCCGATAAATGCCCTGAAGAACCCACAGTGACCTTTGGGAACTTGCGGCAAAAGCTGGGGTCCCTGGTCCCGCAGCAACCCCCACCATATGGCCAACATAATGATTCCAGGGACTTAAAAACTTTGTAGAAGGGCGACACATCAGCCAACTCTAAAAGCATTTATCCGAAATGGGACCCCATTTTGTGGGCCTGAAGACTACTCCCACTTCTCATAATTTCAACCAAAACAAATGAGTCATTACTCTCTACATAGCCTCTATATCAGAACTAAACTCCACTCTGGCACCCGTGTGCTGGAGAAACTCAACAGTTCATGCAGCATCCATAGAAAGTAAAAGTATGTGAGTTTCTCCAGCGCTTTTGTGTGTTCTGCACTACATTCCAGCTTTTGCAGATTTCTTGTTTACCATCACTCTGACACCCTTCATAATTGACCATGCCATCCACCTCCTTTCCCTTTAGGCCTATTCTTTTAGAAAATAGTATAATTTGAAACACTTAAGTACTAAATGCTGATTATCTTGCAACCTGTGGAGGTTTGAATCTGGTGCTTGGGTTACCAATGGTTTAGATCGGACTCTGTGTGGCTGCGGGGGCTGCAGGAGCACTCGAGGCAAATCCATTGACACTTGGTGACTTGGGGGGGGAGTCCTCTCTTTTGCTTCTCTTTAACTATAAGAGATGCTTTAGGCAATTTCTGCAGATGGTAAATCTGTCTTTCAGCAGACAAAAGCAATTTTGTGTAATATGACACTGTTTTTATTACCTGACAATAAATTGAATCTTGAATCACAACTCCCTCCCTGATAACAATTAGATCATAATCACTAGTTCAATCAATTTGTCTATCTTATTGCAAATACTATGTGCAATAAAATAAAGACTGAAGCTTTGATTTTATTATATGTGCGTGCGTGTGTGCATGGTGGGGGGGTGGGGTGAAAGGTTGAGAATCACTGCTCTAGATTCAATTGTTTCTGGAATATTTTGCTTGAGAAAAATTGTCATTGGTCCATTTCCTTTGGAGTTATGAAACCAAGCACACAATTAAAACAGTAGTTTTCAAACTTTTTCTTTCCATTCACATACCACCTTAAGCAATTCCTTACTAATCACAGAGAACTTATGCAATAAGGATTGCTTAAGGTGGAATGTGAGTTTAAGGGGACATTTTTCAAACAATGTGCTTTAAACCTTTCCAATAAGTACACCTATCCAAGTATCTTTTAAACATTATAATTGTACATGCCTCCACCACATCCTCAGGAAGTTCATACTATATACCCTTTAATCCGAGTGAAAATCCATGCCGCATGACTCAAGATACGAATAAAAACCCAATTGTGATTACCTGTTATGGTTTAAAATCTAATAAGGAAAATAGAGAAAAGTGATTTCCCCATTCTTAAGTCACTAAGAACCTCAGAGTAATTTGATGAATCAGAAATATGGCGAGATGTATGGGAGGTACATCTAGAAGCAAAATGAACACCATCTTCATCACCCAGCAACCAAAGAATCACGAAGAGAGTGCAATAAACTGATACATGGCTTTTCTTAAACTATAAAAATCTTTCACTCTGAGATGAACTGTGGAACACTCTCCTCACACAAAATCCTAACAAACAGGTCCACAACATAGCTCAATGAAGACAGGTATCAAGCATGGCTGTGTTACTACTGCAACACCTTTCTCAATGTGTGTCACCAGAAAAACCAGAAATAGTTAATCTTCCAAAATACTTGTCAACTTGTACTGCAGAACAAAGGTCACCTGAACCCAATAGTTGGCTACTGTCAGCTGATGATGGTGGTGGTTGTTCACAGACTGATCTCCAAGTCATTGTCAACTCGTTCACTGAAGCTTACTAGAAGATGGACCTTACCCACCACATCCTCTAATAACCTGCTTCCCACTGCATCACGTTGTCTGGTGACATTAAATGTTCATGCAATACATTGGAAAATATGGATTACTTCTCAGAAAAGGGAGACAGAAGATGAATTTTGCCATCATCATTCAATGTGCCAGCAGTTTCCAACCATTGTTGAAAAAGATGTTTGAAGATCAAAACCTCAACACCCACATCCAAACAAGCAGCAGTGATCCCTGCCTTCCTGTAAATTTTCGAGACTGATTACCTGCAGCAATCACAAATACTGAAAGAATCAGATCCGTGCCGATCAAGCTCGTACCATTTGCCTATGTTGGCTCAATTACTCTGTTTAAAATGTGCAATCTCCACAGAGCCCTAGGAATCTACAGCCCATGTTAAAATTTCATACCTTTCAACCTCAGAACAAATATCAGGAACACAATATTATTAAGAGTACCCTTGATTTAATACACAGGCATGCAGGAAGTCCGTCACTTTCGTAGAGGATCAAGGAGCTCCCCGAATATGCAAATACATGGTTTGCATAGCCTGCCACAATCTGACTTAACCAATCACAAAACAGTCTTCTCCCAAGTGACAAGCATTACCTTTCACACTATTCATCTATAAATTGTGTCATCTTGTGGACCAATCAAAACAATGTATCCTCTTTTCACCAGGCACGATTCTTGCAAGTCACATAATCTGGGGAACTTGAGGCTAGTGGAAATTTACAAGCTGAGGCAGCACACTTCATTGGGTCCCTTACATCTCTAAAGTATTTACAATCCTCTCAGCATTATTTCACCAAGCAGCAAGGCACATGTGGGCATTAATTAAAATTGATATCAGGCAATGCATATTTCCACACCCATGCTTATTCATGTAGAGAAGCAGCATTGGAGATAATATTGAGAATAGAGCTTATGCGCCAGTACACACAAACCTGCAGAAGTGGCAGAAGGAGTGAACTACCTCTCAAACTACCCACCCTCCTGCCTCATTAGGCACCTCCAGCTCAATTAAAATTACTTTCTCTATACACATAATAGCTTTCTGCAAATATGCTTTGTTGAGAACAGACTAGCTATACAAGATTTTAAAAAGATATTCTTAGCTATAAACATTCAAAAATACAAACTTACTCTCTGCGTTTCACATGCCTGGCAGTGTTCTCTGAGGATGAATCATCATCAGAATCTTCACTACTTGATGTTTCCTCCTTATGTATCAAAGCAACACAAAATAAATCTTTATTAATGTAACAAGATCAATAAACACAAAGGTTACTGCAAATAATTCTGGATTCAGTGATCCATTCATCAATTTAAATAATTACTGTAACATTGTAATGCAGGCTATTTACAAGCACAGTGGTAAGCAAGCGATATGATTTTAGTCATTCAAAGATCGATTATTTAAACATATTCTATGCATTTATCATTAAGACATCAAAAATAAAACTTAATTAAATTATTATTTATCCATAACCGCTCTCCAGATTACAGTAAAACTGAAAATTCTGCTGTTGGGTTTGAAAATCCTCAACATTTTGGCATCTTATTCATGTCAGCCATCTCCTCAATCCCTGTGCCATTACCCAGATTCTGGTTTGCTCACTCACTTTAAATTCTCTTCGGTCCTGTCACCAGTGGTCCCTTTAAATTCACCGTGTTCACTGCCAGGTAATATTTATTGAATTGGAAAGTTTATGATGCTTACCTAATATTTACTTAGGTCTAAGAATTAATTCAAAGGTACACTGAAGTATTATGAAGTAAAATCAAATAGCCCATAAAATCTACAATCAAATTCCCAAAGGTTATCAGTTTTACTTTAGTTACTGTTCCGTATAAATCCCCACAATATAACCACTTAAAAAAAAATTAGAGTACTTGCTCACTAACGTTGGTGACAATGAAGAGCATGCACTGGTGTTAGTGTTTTAAGATGTAATCTTAAATGTAAAAATACCAAATATTCATAAACCTAGGAATCAAAGTCACTATGCCATGATTTACAGAATTACTCTGTTGTACAATATTGAATAAATTCATCTTTACTGTGTCCACATTGAAACTTAACCATCATTGCAAGCTGCTAGACCAGAATTTATTGGTTTCCTGTGTTAAATGATGCACACACTCTAATATGTCAGCTCACACTGGTAGTTTCACCACATTGAGTTATATTTAATAGATGATATTTCAAGTATTATTTTAATTAGATTTCAAACCTCTGAACTGTTTGAAGAAAGTTGCTGTTGTTGTAGCTGTTGTTTCCTTAACATTCCAGATCTCTGCACAGCCAAAATACTTGGATTTGATTTCCAAAACTGCAACATTAAGCAAGGGCATGTCAAAATTTAAAACTCAAAAGGTTATCCAAACTTTCATGAACTATTACCGTAAAAAAAATCAACAGCTTTCTCTGCAGTCTGGCACTCCCTTCAGGTAAGTTATTTTTCTGTATCTGCCAGGCAATGTTTGTTCAATATAACCAAAAGGTTATTACAAACATATAAAGTAACTGGGAGCAAGGAAATTTTGTAATTTCTGGTTGAGACCTTTTGCCATTCATTAAATAAAGTAAGTAACTCATATTTTCCATTGATTTCCTGGCACATAGGAAGCTGACGAATGACCTTCTAGTGGTTTATAAAATCACGAGAGGCATGAATACAATGAATGTTCACAGCCTTTTTCCAGGGGTTGGTTATTCTAGGTGAAAGGGGAGAGATTGAAGTGGGATCCAAATGAGAACTTTTTCCACTCAGATGGTGGTCCATTTCTGGAACAAACTATAGAGATGGTGCAATCTCAATGCTCAAAGGACATTTGCACAGATACATGGATAGAAGGAGCTTAGAAGGATATAAACCAAATGGGTCAAGTGAATGCTAATTTTGTTAGCATAGGTGAGTTGAGCTGAAGGGCTTGTTCAATGTTGTACAACTCGGACATGTTTTAATAACATCAAAAAATATTCTTTCAAATTGAATTCAAATTTTGCATTACACATTTTGGTTAATATAATAGTCACACCAACATTATATTCACCTCAGTTCCAACAGTTTTTAGAACTTTACTTTCGATTGGTCGCTTTCCTCTCGATGATGAGGCATTACTTTCTGAATCCGAATCAGATTGGCTAGCTGAGTCTGAACCACTATCAGAGTCACTGGAATCATTGCTATCAGATTGGCTGCTGCTTCCATCACTGCTGCTCCCTGAACTGGAGCCTGATTCTTTGTCAGATTGGCTAAAAGAAAAAAAGTGTACAAATGCTTGATCAATTCTTCATCACAACTAAATTATGCTTAACATTTTGCAATTTGTTTCTTCTGCAAGCATATCTGGAGAAAAGAACGCAGAACTATATTGCAAAGCGAATTATCCCAAGGTGCTCAATTTGCCAAAAGCAACTAAAATTATGTCAGACGACAGAAAAGGACAGTTATAAAGGTCCTGGGATTCCAAATTCAGAGAGGTACTGATATTCAGGAAGGGAATCCTTGACATTAGGGATTAGAAAAAAGGATGCTACCTGTGGAATAAAGCAAATGGCAGATGATCAAGGACCAAGATCCCAGTTAGCTACAGGCCAGGAAGGTGACAGAGAGATAGCAAATGGAAAAAGACAAAAAGAAAGAACAAATTAAAATCAAAGGATTCTTGCAATACAAACAAATTGGCTAACATGAATGCAATGGATGAACAAAACGTGGGTCAATTCTTGGACAAACTTAAATTTGGTGAACATGGCGAGCTATGATGTTTATGTAAGGGAACAAAGGCACAGGATTCAATCTTCCTAATTCAAGAAAGCATCTTATCCAGGCTGGATTCTGTGGTTCCCTGATGCATGCAAATTAGTGATGTTTACTAGCCAACTCTAATTTTCCCACTTTTTCTCTCCTCCCATTCTGCAGCATTCCTCAGGTCAGAACCCTGACCCAGCTCTAATTTGACTTGAATCCTCTATTTCTCACTCTAATTTTCATCAGAGAACCTTTTCCCATGAGAAACTCTAAATTATCCCAGAGATGCCAACTTGATTTCTCACTTTTCTGCCTCTTCCTCCCATATATCTCATCCACAAAATGTATTTTTACTGTACAAGCTTAACAGTGAATGCAACCAAACTATTAGTAACCACCAACAGTGGGAAATCAGTAACTAACAGGAAGACAAATTTGTGGTAATGCAGGGAATTGAAGGAGCCTAGAGAGGCAAGCCCTCAAATGAATAAGAAATAAGAAAACAAATAAAATTTTACATTGTTAGAAAATGAAAAGAAAACACCATTACAATGCTTGCAGAGTCAGCCATGTCCATAGAACTTTAAATGACAAGTGTGTCACAGCTTGTTAGTCACAGATTCTCTGCTGTCCATACCATCTAATGGTTGAAAAAGCAAGGTTAAATACATTTCAAATAATTACAAATATAAATAAGTTTGTAAAACATTTCTTCACACAAATGATGAATAAAATGCCAATTTTTCCTCCCATAAATGATTCTAAAGTGAAATTCATACACTTGTTCAAAAGAGATGCAAATTACTTTAATATTATGTGGAAAAAATAAATCAGATACTTGGTAGTGAAATCAATTGTTTCTCCACAACATTTAATAGCTATGCTGGAATTGACATAAATCAATATCTTTTAGTTGAAGATTATTCCTTCAAATAGCCACAAGGTGGGACCCAAAGGAGGTCACAATTTCAGGATAAAAAGGCATCAATTTAAAACAGAAATGCAGGGAAATTTCTTTACTCAGGGGGTCATGAATCTGTGAAATGTTGCCACAGGGGGCAGTGGAAGCTAGGTTGTAATATTTAAGACAGAAATTGACAGGTATTTGATTAGACAGGGCATCAAGGGTTATGGGGAGAAGGCTGGGGGAGGGGCAGAGTGGGAAGGATCAGGATTAGCCGATTGGCTACTTTTGCTCGTGTATCTTGTGAGGTCACTTTGTCCAGAAATTCTCCAGCACAATTTAATGTAGGGATAAATTTTAACTAATATTAACAACCTCACATCTAGAAAACAATATTTTTAAATTTAGATATACAGCACTGTAACAGGCCATTTCGGCCCACGCGTCCGTGCCATCTAATTTACACCCAATTAACCTACATCCCTGGTACGTTTTTTAAGGGTGGAAGGAAACCAGAGCCCCTGGCGAAAACTCACAGAGACACAAGGAGAATGTACAAACTCCTTACAGACAGCGTGGGATTTGAACCCTGGTCCAGTCCCAATTGCTGGTCTGTAAAGGCATTGTGCTAATATGCCAATTGTGCCACCCCAAAAAAGATTATTCTCCACTTGTAATTAAAATGCTAAAAAGAAACAGCCCATGATACAACCATGCAATTATGCAGCCATTTACAATTTTGGTCAAGTATAACTAAATCACAAATCATTAATCATGCGCACGCTCTATTTCTTTGCCACAGCATTTCAGGCCAAACAAGTGGTTTAAAAAAAACAATTACATCTACTATTTGACAACATTCTGATGCTACATAACCCTTCAGGTATCAAACATTCAGACACTGGACGGTTTCAACCATGAATATTTTGTGTGTTAAAAGATAATGTAGTAATCAATAGATTTGAAACCTTGATGTGTGGATGTGAATAGAAGGACCAGGATGGAAAAAATGCTAACTGACGAAAAGAGCTGAAATGTATTTTGTTTCGTGGCCAGGTTAAGTATAAAAAATGCTCTTTAGCACAACAGCATTTTAATGTAGAGTGGATTGAATTATCAGCATTTCTTTGGCTTGGCTTCGCGGATGAAGATTTATGGAGGGGGTAAATGTCCACGTCAGTTGCAGGCTCGTTTGTGGCTGACAAGTCCGATGCGGGACAGGCAGACACGGTTGCAGCGGTTGCAGGGGAAAATTGGTTGGTTGGGGTTGGGTGTTGGGTTTTTCCTCCTTTGTCTTTTGTCAGTGAGGTGGGCTCTGCGGTCTTCTTCAAAGGAGGTTGCTGCCCGCCGAACTGTGAGGCGCCAAGATGTACAGTTTGAGGTGATATCAGCCCACTGGCGGTGGTCAATGTGGCAGGCACCAAGAGATTTCTTTAGGCAGTCCTTGTACCTCTTCTTTGGTGCACCTCTGTCACGGTGGCCAGTGGAGAGCTCGCCATATAACACAATCTTGGGAAGGCGATGGTCCTCCATTCTGGAGACGTGACCCACCCAGCGCAGCTGGATCTTCAGCAGCGTGGATTCGATGCTTTCGGCCTATGCCATCTCGAGTACTTCGATGTTAGGGATGAAGGTGCTCCAATGAATGTTGAGGATGGAGTGGAGACAACACTGGTGGAAGCGCTCTAGGAGCCGTAGGTGATGCCGGTATAGGACCATGATTCGGAGCCGAACAGGAGTGTGGGTATGACAACGGCTCTGTATACGCTTATCTTTGTGAGGTTTTTCAGTTGGTTGTTTTTCCAGACTCTTTTGTGTAGTCTTCCAAAGGCGCTATTTGCCTTGGTGAGTCTGTTGTCTATCTTGTTGTCGATCCTTGCATCTGATGAAATGGTGCAGCCGAGATAGGTAAACTGGTTGACTGTTCTGAGTTTTGTGTGCCCGATGGAGATGTGGGGGGGCTGGTAGTCATGGTGGGGAGCTGGCTGATGGAGGACCTCCGTTTTCTTCAGGCTGACTTCCAGGCCAAACATTTTGGCAGTTTCCGCAAAACAGGACGTCAAGCGCTGAAGAGCTGGCTCTGAATGGGCAACTAAAGCGGCATCGTCTGCAAAGAGTAGTTCACGGACAAGTTTCTCTTGTGTCTTGGTGTGAGCTTGCAGACGCCTCAGATTGAAGAGACTGCCATCCGTGGGTACCGGATGTAAACAGCGTCTTCATTGTTGGGGTCTTTCATGGCTTGGTTCAGCATCATGCTGAAGAAGATTGAAAAGAGGGTTGGTGCGAGAACACAGCCTTGCTTCACGCCATTAATGGAGAAGGGTTCAGAGAGCTCATTGCTGTATCTGACCTGACCTTGTTGGTTTTCGTGCAGTTGGATAACCATGTTGAGGAACTTTGGGGGGCACAATAATATGGATCACTAATAGGGAACTCAGGAAAAATAATTTCTTTCCCACAGCCATCAGGCTCCTGAATAAACCTAATGTGCTGCCCTTGGATTGGGACTAAGTGATGGTAATTTTCATTGAAAATTCAAAAGTTCAAAATCTTGATGGATTGTCAAAGTAGATACATGAATCTCAGGGTTGTATGTGATGCCTTTTTCCTGCAGTCAAGGTAGAATTTCTAGTTATTGGTAGTGCAAAACCTGTATCAAGAAAATATAGGTATACATAAGAGAAATGGAAGTAAGAACATGTAAACAAGTGATTGTACAAATACAGAAAAAAATGTTCAGTCGTAAATAATGTGCAATGCATCTCTGATGATTTATCTCATTTTGCAACATAGATGGCCATTTAGCCCATCAAGTCTGTGATAGCTCTCAGAGAATCCTCATCAGTCCCATTCACCAAGTTATTTCCCTGTAAGTTATTCACTCTCAGTGTTCAAATTTCCTGCTGATTCTCCTGCCACCCACTTACATTTGGGAAAATATTACAGCTGAAAATCTCAAGAACTCAAAAAACCCATCAAGTTTACAACCAATGTCAGGAAGCTTGATAAAATGGTTGCTTGAGATGCATCAGGTTTCACTGACACACAGGAGGCCACAGAGAGCATCAAATGCAGTGAACCAGGTTAGATGAGGTGCATGCAATACTCTGCCTCAAATGGAATCTTGAGTGAACAAGATCCAACATTGATTTGTTCACTCCAAAGTGAATGAGAGAGTATGAAAGAATCAGAATTTATGGACATGAAATTCGCTGCTTTGCGGCAGCATTACAGGTACAAACATTAATTAGAAGTGCAAAGATTATACCTATAAATTACATTATTTTAAAATTTAGTACTAAAAGATGACAAAGTGAAGAAGTGTCTATGGTTCATTACCATTCAGAAATCTGATGGCAGAGGGGAAGAAGCTGTTTCTGCATCACTGGGTGTTCGTCTTCAGGCTCCTGTACCTCCTGTCTGATGGCAGCAGTGTGACAAGGGCATGTCTGGGTGGTTGGTTGGGGTTCTTGAAGATAGAGGCTGCTTTAAGACACTGCCTCTTGTCCTTGATAGAGTGAAGACTGGTGCCTGTGATGTCGCAGGCTGAGTTAACAACCCTCTGGAGTTTATTCTTGTCCTGAGCTTTGGCACCTCTGTACCAGAGAGTGATGCAAACCAGCCAGGATGCTCTCCACAGTACATCTATACAAATTTGCAAAAGTCTTTAGTGACATTATATCATTCAAACTCCTCAGGATATAGTCACTGGTGGTCCTTCTTCATGATTGCACTGACGTGGAGGCCCCAGGGTAGATCTTCAGAGATGCTGACAGCCAGGAATTTGAAGTTTTTAATCCTTTTCACTGCTGTCCCCTCAATGATGTCTGGTTTGTGTTCTCCTGATTTTCCCCTCATGAAGTCCACAATCTGTACCTAGTTTTGCTAGCAATGAGTGTAAGTTGTTGTTGTTGTTACACCACATAACTAGCTGATCTATCTCACTCCTGTACACTTCTTCATTACTATCTGTGATTCTGCTGATTACCATGGCAGAAAAAACAAAGATTAGAAAATAGAAATAAGCTCTGAGTGGATTTGTCATAAGATGGTCTTGTCTGACTAATTGAAATCTTTGAGGGCAGTGTATTTGTAACACTCCAAGAGGTGTTTTCCTGTTTCTGGTGCCCTGTGCTAGTCTGCTATTGGTCTGCAACCCTTTGTGCTCCGCTGCTCAGCATCGGCGCCGGCATCTTGGGCACAGACTGCTGCAATTGCAGGGTGTTTAAAAAAAAACACCGTTGGCTCTTCTACAGGCTGTTTCAAACTTGTACAGAGCTGTTGGCATCACAACCCAGCAGTAGAACCCTGAAGAGCAGCAGCCATTACAGGAGTGTTGCTTTTTTTTTTACAATTTAAAGGGAGAATATATAAAATATAGAGGAACAGAGAAATTCTGATGTTCATACGTTAGTCAGGGGATTGAGTTTAAGAGCCATGAGATAAAGTTGCAGATTGGAAAAACTCTCGTTAGACCATTCTTGAGAGTATTGTGTTCAGTTCTAGTCACCGCATTACAAGGATTTAAAAGCTTGAGAGGGTGCAGAGGAGATTTACCAGGATTTTTGCCTGGACTAGAGTGTCTTATGAGGAAAAACTGGTGAGCTGGGGCTCTTCCCTTTGGAGCATGAGATGCAAATTAAAACTCTATACCAGATTATGAGAGGCTTAGAGAGAGTGGACATCCCTCACCATTTTGCTACAGCGGAATGCCAATACCAGAGGTATTCATTTAAGGTGAGCTGAGTAAAATTTTGGGGAAACATCACAGGCATTTTTTGGGTTTTGTTTTTATTTATATATATATATATATATATATATATATATATACACATATTATAAAAACATGTATACATACATACATATATATATATATACATACAGAGAGTGATGGATGCTTAGATCACATTGCCAAAGTGGTGGTAGAGTCCACAGAATTCAATGTGGGTATTTAAAAGACTCTTAGATAGTCACATGGTTAAGAAAATGGAGGGTCTTCTACTGTGAGAGAGGGAAGGATAGAGTGATCGTAGAGTAGGTTTATATAGATGGTCACCACAGGAAGAGCTGAAAGGCCCACATTATACTGTGCTGTTCAATGCTCAGTGAAATATATGAAGGGAAAGAAATTTTAGTTATGAATGAAAATTAAATAGTGATAGGTTGTTCAGCATAGAAATGACTGAGGGGAAATGTTTAAAATTATAAAAGTTAAAATAAATAGCAAAGGGCTATTTCCCTCAGAATGGTTTGGAAACTGTGAATGAGGGAGGATGAGGGGTCATTAATGGAAGAGTTATTAACGGGGAAATGAGGGAGATATGAGGTAATAGATATCTAGAATTTATTGTCTAAGACTGGGAGAGAAAAAGACTCATCACATTTAAAAGGTACATGCACTTACTTGCCACCTGATGGGTGAGCTGGGTGATTATTTTTTCTTGGCATTGACACAATTTTCCAAATGGTTTCTTTTCTACCATTAAATGCAAGAATTCTATGTAATTGGTTGTTGGCATTAAAAATGAAAGGAAGACATTGCAAAAGTACTTTCATTTCACTGACGTTGAATTTACACCAGCTCACAAAAGTCTAATGAGTTAAATGAGGACACACGATAATTAAGTACCAGAGGGAGATGCTGCCATAATGCTGTTCACAGAATAAGATACAGTACATTATGTGTTTTTTTCGGTTATTGGAACAAAACCGAAAGGAACAAAAACAGCACGATAGCATCAGCCGTTCCCAGTCCCTACAACCTCCCCACCGCTGCCATTGGTCTCCGACACCTCCCCACCGCCAGTTCCCAGCTACAGTCCCCACCCCTGACCAGGAGCCTGAGGACCCCACTCCTGTCTGGGAGGCTGCTCTCCTTGATGACGCCAGGAGAAAGGATTCTTTCAACCACTTGTGGCTGGGAGACAGTGGCACACAGTTTGTAAACCAAGTACAGTGGAGGGTAAAGAAGAAATGGAAAGAGAAAGGGGAGGAAGTTACCGGAAATGAGGACGTGGTGTTCATGCCCTTTGTTTTAAGGGCTGACCCTTGCACCTAATTTCTCCTCATGCACTGCCTGACCCGCCAACTTCCTCCAGTCGCTCACTGATGGCTCGAGATTCCAGCTTGCTTCACTGAGTCGACATCCAGTTGTTCATCGTCTGTCTTTCCGGCTGATTCTGAGCTCTGTTGTTACCAAACTGGCACCAACAAAGGGTCAGAGCTCCACATGGGCAAGTCAAATGATAAACTTTTTCAACTTGTGATGTCACGTCAGTGCTTTAAAAAAAAAGTTTTTGAATCTTTCTGGTATTCACAACTAGAGATACAGGGAAACATACTGTATTGTTACTTTAGTGAGTTAAGTTTAAGAATGGCAACAGTAATTTTATATTTAGACATTCAGCATGGTAAGAGACCCTTCCGGCCCACATATAATCTTGCCATAATAATTACAGGTGACACAAGAATGACACGAAGTGTTTAAAGGGCACATCCTGAAAAAGTTTCAACTGTAAAAAGAACACTGTACAAGTGGCTAAAGATAACACTCTCTTTTTTAAAAAAGAGAGAAAGTAGATGCTGTAATCTTGAGTATATGAGAACCTGGAGAAACTCAACAGATTAGGTAGCATCCATTGAGATAAATGAACAATTGATATTGTTACAGTCAAGAGTCATTCAAACCCTCAGACATTTCCACATTAGCCAATAATAATTTTGCCTTTTCATTTTCCAAGGGACCTACATATACTTTAGCCACCCTTTGTCACTTTCAATAATTAGAAAATCTTTTACCATCTCTTTTAAAAAAAAATTTAAACTTTTAAAATTTTTTGTACAGCACTATAGAAGGCGATTCCAGCCATTTAAATCCGTACTGCTCAATTACACCAAAATTAACCTACAACCCTGTATGTTTTGGAGGGTAGGAGGGCAACTGGAGCACCTGGTGAACCCACCCAGACACAGTGAGAACCTTACAGACAGCGTCAGATTCAAACCTGGTCATCGCTGCTGCAATAGTGTTGCCCTACTTTGTGATATTTAGTTTAATTTTCTATCCTCCCTTTCTTTATTGCTTGGTTAGTCTGTTCATTGTTACTTTTTAAAGTTTTCCCTAATCTTCCAGTGTCCACTCCTCTTGGTGACTTTATTCATGCAAACTTTGAGTTTGAGGTGTTCCTTTTATTTCTTTAGTTATCCAAGGCTGGCTCACCCCACCCCAACTATCCTTCTACTTTAATTCTACTTCTGTTGAGCACTGAAAAATCTCAAAAGTCATCTACTGTTCCTCAGTAATATATTGTGTTCCCAGCCTATGCTAGACAACTTTGTGACTTCAGGAAATGTTGCACCTGTGCCTACACCTCCTCCCTCATCACCATTCAGAGCTCGTCTTTCCAAGGGAAGCAATATTTCACTCGTGAATCTCCAGAGATCATCTTGTGCATCCTGTGCTCCTGTTGTGGCCTCTTCTCCTCTACATCGGAGAGACTGTACCCAGACAGGGGGAATCATTGAACACCTTCGCTCTGACTGCTGCAAAATAATGGGGACTGCCCAGTAGACACCATTTCAATTTCTACACCCCATTCCCACACTGACAGGTCTGTCCATGACCTCACGCGCCGCCAAACCGAGGTTGTCCACAAATTGAAGGAATACCTAATATTCTGTCTGGGTGCTCTCCAAATGGATGGCATTAATATCAACCTCTAGTTTCTGTTTGGGCCCTCCTCTGTCTCTCTTTTTTCCTTATTCCTCTGCCTCTTTTCCTCTAGCTCACCACCTCCTCCTTTCTCCATTCAGAGAGCTAACCATCCCTTATCACTTCTCAGCTTTTTTTTCCTCTTCTGCCCTCCCATATATATGCACCTCTGACCTGACATTTGTCCTGTGCTGCTCCCCCAGCCCTTCTTCCCTGTCTTGCACCCCCCCCACCCCCCCCCCCCCCCACACTACCTTTGTATTCAGTGACCTGGTTGCTTTTCGCTCATAACTTGACAGAGTTGAAGCCCAAATCATTGGTAATATCCCTTTGCTTCCTACAGGCACTGTGTGACCTTTCTGTGTTTCTCCAGCACTTTTGTGCTTTGTACTATAATCACTGTGTCTGAAGCCTTCACTGTTTAACGTTATGCGTGTCAACTCCTCCTTCCTCCCTTTGTAGTCTCCCTTGTTTAGGGATAATACACAGGTTTTAGATCTAACTACTTGCAGTATTCTCCATGTCTATGAGTAATTCAATTATACTGTGATCACTTTTTCTGAGGTTTCTAAAGGACAAATTCACTCATTTTATTTGTCTCATTGCACAGCATGTTCCCTTTTAAGTTATATAATGCGCTGTTCCAGAAAGTGATCATGGATCCATTCTATGAAGATGTGTAACAACATCTCCTCCATGTTCACTCTGGACACCAGTGCTGCTCAGGATAGGCAGTCCCCAAGAATATTCTGTACAGTTAAATACCATGGCAATTCCATCTTCAAGTTCATCAATGACATCACAGTAAGTAGTAGGCCAGATATCAAATAATGATGAGAGAATACAGCAAAGAAACTAAAACTCAACAAACCTCTCTCTTCAAGTCAAAGATAATGATCGGTGACTTCAGGAGAGAGAGAAGAAACCACATTCCTGCCCACATCAATGACACTGAAGTGGAAAGAGTAACTACCTTCTTAATAAACATCCTCAATGATCTGACCAAGGACAAACATGATGGAATGGAAGGAAGATGAAAGAAGTGTGGTATTTCCCCAATGTCGTTCAACAACTTCTACATATGCATTAATAGCATGATGTGGGAGTGGCTCTGCTCAAGACAAAGAAGGTGGTTAATACAACTCAGAGCGTAATGCACATTTCCCTCACCTCCATGTACATCTCCCACTGCTAGGAAAGGCAGTTAACATACTGAAGGACCCTGAACACATCCATCTCCCCCCTCCCATCAGGGAAACATTTCAAGAATGTGAAACATGCACCAACAAGCCTAAAAAGTTTCCTTCCCACAGTCACGAGGGTCCTGAATGAACCCCACAAAACCCTTGATTGGGACTAAGCGATTTTGATTTTCATTGTAAGTTCAAAGTTCAGATTTATTGCTAGAGTACATGCATAACATCACATAGAACTCTGACATTCTTTTTTTCTGCAGGCCAGGCAGAATATCTACTTATTGGTGGTGCAAACAACTGTATTTGAGATACATATACAAAAGAGAGAAATGCAATCAAGAAGGAAGCGCAAAGTCACTGTGCAATACAGAAAATAAATGTTCAATAATAAATAATGTGCAAAGTCAGAGTCTTTAAATGATTGAATTTGTTGTTTAGGAGTCTGATGGTGGAGGGGTAGCAACTGTTCCTGAACCTGGTTGCATGAGTCTTGTGACACCTCTACCAGTATACTGATTGTATCAGCGAGAACAGAAAATGTTCTGGGTGATGTGAATCCTTGATGATTGCTGCTGCTCTCCGATGGCAGCGTTCCACGTCGATTTTCTCAATGATGGGTAGGGTTTTGCCTGTGACGTACTGGGAGGTGTCCACTACCTTATTTGCAGGGTTTTCTCTCAGAGATGCTGGTCCCCACATACCAGGCCTCGATACTGCCAGTTAGCACATGTTCCACTACATATCTGTAAAGTTTGCTACGGTTTTCGATGCAATTCCAAACCTCTGCAAACCCCTGAGAAAGTCAAGGAGCTGGCGTGCTTTTTTCATGATGCAATTGGTGCGTTGGGTCCAGGAGAGGTCCTTTAAAATAGTGAATCCCAGGAATTCAAATTTGTTAACCCTTTCCACCTCTGATTCCCCAGTGGATGACTGGTTTTCCCCTCCTAAAGTCTACAATTATCTCCTTGGTTTCGGTGACCTTGAGTGTGAGATTGATAATTTGGCTGAAAGATGTACCAACAACAATCTCCCTCCTGTTTGCTGACTCATTGCCCCATTTTATACAACCCATTGCTGTGGCATTGTCAGCAAATTTGTGGAAGGTGTTACTGTTGTCACTAGCCACACAGTCATAGGTATAAATTGAGTATTGCAGGCGGCTAAGAATGCAGCCCTGTGGTGCTCCAGTACTGATGGGAGATTGTGATGATGCTCTGACCAATCTTCACTGATTGTGGTCTTGAGGTGAGGAAATCTAGGATCCAATTACACAGTAGGGTGTTGAGTCCCAGGTCTTGGAGTTTGCTGATCAGTTTTGAGGGGATGATGGTGATGAATGCCAAAATGTAGTCAATAAAGAGCATCCTGATACATGTGTTTTTGTTGTTTGGGTAAACCAGGGCTTTGGGTTGCCGCTCCTGCCCTGACATCCCACAGCTGCCCCTGCCCCAACATCCCGCAGCAGCTGCCCCTGCCCCGAAGTCCCACGCCAGGGGGCAGGGGCAGCGGGGAAGGGGATTGTCAGGTGCAGGGAGTTGGGTTGCCCACCCCTTAGCAGTTTGGAGTCCACAGACACCTGCGCTATTAGCGATTCCGCAGATTAATGAATCGCGTTCTAACGAGGTTTCACTGTATTAGGTCTACTGCAAATTTAAAACAATTAATCGAACACCATAAACTAGCACATGTATTTCACAAATAAAAATGTATTTAGCAATATGAAAGGATAAATTTACATCACCTGTAATTACATTACATTCACAGTTTTCACACTATATTGCCTACACTTTTTTTGTGCTGTGGCCATATTTTATTCTGCAGTCACCATACTGGGCAGTTGGTTGTCACCCCAGGCAGTCACCCCTGATGGATAGCACACGATGAGCACTGCGGGCCGAGTTTGCTGGAAACGTTCGACCGTCCCCTTTTTCCTCACTGCCCCCTTGGATCTTTCCACTGCCCCTAGGGGGTGGCTCCACCCACTTTGGGAATGACTGGTGTAGAGCCAGTGAGATGGCATCTGCAGGCCTGTTACTGCAGTAAGCAAATTGGAACAGAGCCATGTTGGCACTCAAACAGGAGCTGATATACTTAACACCAGCCTCTCAAAACCACATTTACCCACCCCCCTTCCCCTTTTGTTTGAACATCTCTCATGTTCCCCCACACCTTCATGCAGGGGTCGAGCCTGAAACATTGGTGATGTATCTTCACCTTTGTTACATGAGGCACTGTTTGACCTCCAGTTTCTCCAGCATTTGTGTGCTTTCTCACTATGGATGCGAGTGCACCTGATCAGTAGTCATTTGGGCACACACTTCTTGGGCAGAGGTACGATTGCCCTACCAGAGTGAGATGTTGAAGATATCCATGAATACATTGGCAAGTTAGTCAGCACAGGTTTTCAGTACTTGGTTGGGTACTCCATTCGGACCAGATACTTTCCTGAAGACTGCCTGCATAACCTCCTTGGATACTGACAGTGGAAGGTCCTCAGAGGACATGGGGGTGCATAGCGGCTCTTCCTTGTTCTGGTGGTCAACTCAGGTGTAAAAAGGCATATCATTTATCTGGAAGTAAAGCTTTGCTGTCTCCTACTGCACCTGATTTGGTTTTGTAGCAGATTATATCAGGCCCTACCACAGGAGTCAGATATCCTTCATTGTTTTGATTTTCATTCATAAATAACCTCCTCTGACCAGGAGGCAGCTTTTTGTAGGTTGTTCCTGCTTCTTGAGTAGTGTTTTGGATCTCCGGATTTCATTGTTCATCCAAGGCTTCTGGCTAGGTAAAACCTTGAACAATCGGGTGGGGTCACACGCTAACAGCTGCTTTGATAAAGTCTGTAAGACCCTGGTGTGATCATGCACTACAATGCACTACAATGTGGATAAATGTGAGGTTATCCACTTTGGTAATACAAACCGGAGGGCAGATTACTATTTGAATGGCAATAGATTAAGAGATGGGGAAGTGCAGAGAGACCTAGGGGTACTTGTACACCAGTCTCTGAAGGCGAGCATGCAGGTACAGCAGGCAGTTAAAAAGGCAAATGGTATGCTGGCCTTCATATCAAGAGGGTTTGAGTATAGGAACAAGGATACCTTACTGCAGCTGTACAGGGCCTTGGTGAGACCCCACCTGGAGTATTGTGTGCAGTTTTGGTCACCTTATCTAAGGAAGGATGTTCTTGCAATGGAGGGAGTGCAGAGGCGATTCACCAGGCTGATAACTGGAATGGCAGGAATGACTTATGAGGAAAGATTGTGCAAATTGGGATTGTACTCGCTGGAGTTTAGAAGATTGAGAGGGGATCTCATAGAGACATATAAAATTCTGGCAGGACTGGACAGAATGGATGCAGATGGGATGTTTCCAATGATGGGAAAATCCAGAACCCGGGGCCATGGTTTGAGGATAATAGGCAAACCATTTAGGACCGAGATGAGGAGGAATTTCTTTACCCAGAGGGTGGTGAATCTGTGGAATTCATTGCCACAGAGGGCAGTAGAGGCAGATTCATTAAATATATTTAAGAGGGAATTAGATATAGTTCTTCAGAATAAGGGTATTAAAGGTTACTGAGAGAAGGCGGGGACGGGGTACTGAACTTTAAGATCAGCCATGATCTCGTTGAATGGCGGAGCAGGCTCGAAGGGTCGAATGACCTACTCCTGCTCCTATCTTCTATGTTTCTATTCAGATCCTCTGCTGAGTTCTTGAAAAACAACCAATCCACTGATTTGAGGCAGTCCTGTAGTCGTTCTTCAGCCTTCCATGACCACCTTCCTTTCTAATTTCTGGAGCCCCTCTTTTTAAACTCTGTATGAAGGGAGAAGGAGCAGTCAGATTATCCAACTTGCCAAATGTGGTCTTTGGAAAGAACAGTGCATTCTTTATCTTGCTGGAGCAGTGATCAAGTATGGGACCTCTGGTACAGCAGGTTACATATTCTAAAATGTGTAAATTATACTCTGTACTTATTGTATAGATGTTTGATAAACTGTTAGATTGCTCGCAGAGGAACCTTTCTCACTGCACGGAGTATAAAATGACAACTAAACAAATTAACTTCATCTACATCTCCCACTGACTAGGAAAGGCAGTCAACATACTGAAGGATCTATCATACCCCACACATACTCTCTTCATGTTCCTCTCCTGGGAAGAAGGCTCAAAGTGTGAAAATTGCACCCCAGCATGCTTCAAGAGAGTTTTGTCCCTGCAGCCATCAGGCTTCTGAGTGAATCCCACAAGTGTTCTTATACTACACTTCCTTTGTACTCATTGACCTTATTTCATTTTAACTCCACCCTAATTGTAATCTTGAATTTCTAACTTGTACAGCTGCCTGTCGCTGCTACAGCTTATCTCTGCTGTCTGGTACATAACATGCACACATAAATTAGGTTAGAGAGCTGCATGAAATGTTAGACTATTGGACTGCTCATAGAAGAACCTTTCTCATTGTACCAGGTATAATTTAAAGTTTACATTTATTAAGTCTTTAAACTAACTTAAAGGTATCTGCCATCTCCAGTGTTGATAGACATGCTACATCTGTTTCCTCAAGTTGGTGACCAGTTCCTTTATCTTGCTGCCATTGAGGGAGCAGCTATTGCCCTGACACCATGCTATTAGATTTTCTATGTCCTTCCTATGCACCTCATCATTGTATAAGATCCAATATACAATGGTGGGGTTATATGCATAGCGATGTTCTCCCATTTTTCAGTTAATTTTATTTGCCCCTTTTAAGAGAATAGATCAAACAAACCTTACAGGTTTTGGAAAGTGACTGTGAACTAGCCACAAGCTTCAAAGGCAGCATGTTCTTACCTTTGATATATTTGCAGAATGAAGGGAGAAGCCCTGAAGCAGAGACCATGTAACCAGCTTATTGAAAGGATAGTGCACGTTTTGCCAGGCCATTTTAAAAAGGCAGCACAAGAGTAAAGAGCTCTTCGGCCTTCTTTGAGGGAATGAGAAACCCACTTGGCCTCATTTTGTGGTTATAGGCAAACTGTCAGATTTCTTCCTTTTGCTTATAGAGGAATGAGAACTGACCCACAAAAACGGATCTACTTGCAAAAGAAATGCTGCACTCTACTTCAAAGGGTTCTAACTCTAGAAGAATACTGCGCTTGGATGGTGACCAGAGTTAGAGTCACTTGAGTTCGGCTGATTCACGAAAAGAATTCGGGCAGCTTCTTGAGCATCACTTGCTTCGTGTCCCCTCTGCCAAAGAAGATGGGAAATGTAGATGGCACTTGTCAAAAAGGAACACTTCGTGGAAGCACTGCATCTCAACAAGGGTTTTGTGAGTTAATCAACATTCTGTCACCTCTGGTCTCTTTCACCCACTTCATGAACTGTCATCTAAGGCATGCCTGTACCCATACATTTAAAGCCTGCGTGTCGCATTCATCTAAGGCCTGCATCTCACATCAATTTCAAGCCCACATCCTATCACTGAATTTCTGAAAATGAACTTTGAACTGCTTCCGAGAATTAAGCCTTGAACAGTAGTGGCTTGGGGTATTCCACATACATCAGTATATTCATGCATAGTTTGGGGATAAGTGTTATAGCATTGTTAATTAATAATTAAAAATATTATTTTAAATATAACATCGTCTGGGCTAATTTTTTACCGCTGCTGTCTAGTACATAACATGAACACATGAATTAAGTTAGAGACATATTTGGCCTCAATCTTGAGGAATATAGGTTGCATCCACAGCCTTCCCCTTGCAGGACACTGATGTTAAGGATTATTGTGGATGCTGCAGCAATCCTCATCGATTGGATACAAAACCACATTAGTTCAGCATTTTACATTTCATCCACCAAGTTCATTGCCACATGTACCAAGATGTAGTGATAGAGGTTGTTTTGTGAGCAAACCAGTAGACATCTCAAATGTGATAAACAACCAAAAGAATATTTACAGGATGTATCACAATGAGTGTGGGAGCTGCTCTAGAAGTAGCTACAAAAGGAAGTGCATGCTGCACAGAACATAACAAAAACACCCCTCAATCTATATCTTCTAATACTTGGGAAAGGGAGCCAACGTACTAAAAGATCCATCATATCCTAGACAAACTCTTTCTTCCCCCCCCACCCCCACCCACCCCGAACTCAGATTTCAGATTTATTGCGAGACTACGTACATGACATTATATACATTTAGGTTCTTCTGTGGGTAAGGCAGGATTACCACTTATTGGTAGTGCAAAAAAAGGTACACAGCATATACATGTAAACAAATAAACTGTAAACAGATAACGAATGTAAAGGAAGCAACTGTGCAATACAGAGAGAATAAAATAAAAAAAATGAATAAAGCACTCAAGAGTCCTTAAATAAGTCCTTGATTGAGTTTGTTGTTGAGAAGTCTGATGGTGGAAGGGCAACAGTTGCTCGTGTACCAGGTGGTGTGAGTCTTATGGCACCTAAACCTCTTTCGGATGGCTGCAGCAAGAACAGAACATATGCTGGGTGGCGTGAATCCTTGATGATTGTTGCTGCTCTCTGATGGCAGCATTCCCTGTAGATGTTCTTGATAGTAGGGAGGGTTTTGCCTGTGATGTCCAGGGCTGTATCCGCTACCTTTTGGAGGGCTTTAGACTCAGGGGTATTGGTGCCCCATAGCAGACTGTGATGCAGCTGGTTAGCACACTTTCCACCACACCTCTGTAGAAATTTGCCAGGGTCCTTTCTCCATGATGCCATTACTGTGTTGGATGTAGGAAAGAATCTGAGATAGTGACTACCAAGAACTTAAATTTGCTCACCCTTCCACCTCTGATTCCCTGGATTGTACACCTCCAGCATTCCCTTCCTGAAGTCAACAATCAGCTCCTTAGTTTTGTGTGCAAGGTTATTGTTGATGGACCATTCAGCCAAGTTCTCAGTTTTCTTTGCACAACCCACAATGGGAGAAGACTTTAGAGAGTGAAAGAAATATGTTTAAAGACAGTTTTTTCCCCTATAACCATCAGGCTCCTAAATGAAACACATAACGGTGCTATCTGAGACTCTAATATTTATCAAACAATATTTATTTATTTAATGTGTGTGTACTTGTCCTGCATATGTATTGCTTGTTTGCATGTGTATTATGTCCAGTTGTGTCCCTGCATGTTTTGCAGAGGACAAGAAAACACAGTTTTGTCAGGTTACACAGTGGTATAAAATATTAGAGATAACCTTGCAGAAGAAACCTTCTCACTGCATTAGTATAACATGATATAAACAAGACAGTACAAAAGTTCATATTAAGAGAGATCGGCCAGTTACTATTTTGTGGTTCACTCGTGAGTCTGATAAATGGCAAGAAAGAAAATATCCTTTAATTTGATAGAACGTGACTTCACACGTGAATTTTTTCTTCCTTACCAGAGCCAGGGGTTGGGATTAGTGGTGGTTTCTAAGGGAAAGTGGCCAGTGAAATCATGAGTCTTTTAATATGTTGGCTGCTTTTCCATGGTAGCGAGTTATATATGGAATTGATGAACAGAAGAGGGGTTTATGTGATGGACTGATCCACTTTCTCAACCCTTTGAGGTTTCTTGAAGTATTGGGCATAGCTGAAATTGATCAAGAGGGTTACTGTCCTGGAATCAAGCCATTAAGTCTTTCTCTCTTCTGTAGACAGCTTCATTGTTGGAGATATTGCCTATGATGATGGCACCATCCATGGAGTGGCAGTGCTGTTTGGCTAGATGGCCATGTGTGTACAGTGAGAGTCAAATAGGTTTAAAGTACACAGCCTTGTGATGCTCTGTGTTGAAGATGACTGTGATGGAAGTGGTGTCACCAACTCTCACAGTGGTGGCATGGACCTCCACCAATGTGAAGTGCTTTGAGCATCTGATATTAGAATGCATCAAAGCACATCTCCCAGGAACACTGGATCTATTTGCCAGCTGGAATACCAGCTGAGGTCTACAAAATGGAGGTAACCTGCTTCATTACCCAACTTTTCATCAAAATCTGGAGTAATGAAGATATAACAGTTTAAGGCATGGAAACAGGCCATCTCAGCCCTACAAGTCCACACCGGTTATTGTACCAGTATACTTAAGAGGCTCAGCAATCGTTACCATCTACAGAAGGAAAGGCGATCGATCCAAATGTGGAAACTTATCATGGAATTTCCCTATTAGCAACAACAGGAAAGATCCTCACCACATTAAGAATAACTGGCTCAGGCCTTTAGCCAAGAAGATCCTTCTGGAGACACAAGCTAGTTTTAGACCATCACGTAGAGCAATCAACAAGATCTTCACAATGTGACAACTGCAAGAAAAATGTTGTGAACAACTTCAACCTTTGTATATGGCATTCATCAACCTCACCAAAGCCTTTGACTCGGTATCAAGGGAACTCCTATAGGTTGTCCTATCCATCTATGGACGTCCTCAAAAGTACATTCAAATCCTGAGACTCCTCCATGATGGCATGTTTGCCATAGTCATTATCAGCAAGACTATTAAGCCTTTTAAAAGTCAAATCTGGAGTAAAACAGGGATGTGTGATGGCTCCAATTTTGTTCACCATCTTTATTGCAGCAATCATCCACATTATTAAGGATGATCTATCCCCAGGAATTGAAAATGTCTACAGAACTGATGGCAGACTTTTCAATCTTGTCCATCTCAAGTCCAAAAACAAGACATCCTCATCGAGTTCCAATACACAGATGACAACGGTGTTGTAGCTCTCTCAGAATACCACCAACAACAGATTCTGACTGCCTTTGACCATGCATACACTAAACTTGGACTTACTATCAATTCCAAGAAGTTCCTGAGCTTGGTGGTGCGAGCCTTGTGGCACCTATACCTCTTTCCTGATGGCAGCAATGAGAATAGAGCATGTGCTGGGTATTGTGGATCTTTGATGATTGTTCTCCGACGGCAGCGTTCCCTGCAGATGTTCTCGATAGTGGGAGAGCTTTGCCTCTGATGTCCTGGGCTGTGTCCACTAACCTTTGCAGGGCTTTACACTCTGGGCTATTGGTGTTCCCATACCATGTAGTGCAGCCAGTCAGCACCCTTTTCACCACACATATGTAGAAATTTGCCAGGGTTTCTGTTATCATACCAAACCTCCACAAACACCCTGAGGAAGTAAAGGAGCTGATATGCTTTCTTCATTATGCCATTAGTGTGTTGTGTATGAGAAAGATTCTCCGAGATAGTGACTCCCAAGAACTTAAATTTGCTTACCCGCCCCACCACTGGTCCCCCAACAATCACTGGCTTTCCCTTCCTGAAGTCAATAATCAGCTCCTTAGTTTTGGTGAGAGGGCAAGGTTGTTGTTGGTGCACATAGGATTTTCGTGATATGATATTGAGTTTGTATATAATAGTTTTAGTTTTCTTATATACTTTTGTTCTGTATATTCCTTTTTATATATATATCTTTTATCAATGGCTTTTACTTATGTACTATTTCTGTAAAATCCAATAAAAATATTGAAAAAGCAAGTTCCAATAAAGCTGGATGTTTTCCAATAGATTCTAGGTCTCAATACCATGAAAAATTATGAACCACAGATGACAGTAACAATGGCTTGCAATTAATTTTTTTAAATTGCAGTATTACTGGAGCAATGGGAACGCAGCTGCTGGAATGGACCTGCAGAGAGCGAGGAGAAAAGACAGCGCTCCGCAGGGTTCTTCCATCCAGTCCAAATACCAATGGCTCCATACAGGGATTAAACAACCTGTTAAAGGAGCCAATGGTAATTTATTTTAACCCTGCCTCAAAGCGTTGCAGGCTTTGGGGGAAAAAGGGGATTGGCACAGGACACCAGAAACAGAGAGAACACTCCCTTTTAACAAGTAGAGACAACCCTACAGGACAGTGACCACCACGGCAGATCAGTGAGAAGCTTTGTGGCTGAAGAACACACGGGGGGGGGGGGGGGGGGGGCAGGCTGTTGGTGATTTGAGGCAAGGAACCCACACAGGCTGCAGGTTGTTGGCAACAGCAGTCTAAGGACTCACACCAGGCTGGAGAATGGACCAAGAGTGGCTGAAAATACCAGGAATGGAAACTGAGGTGGGAGAATATGCAGAGGGCATTGAAGGCTGAAGTGTTCGAGGATTGGATCTTGTGCTGAGGTTTCTGATGGTTTGGACTGAAGTCTGTGTGGCTGTGGAGGCTGCGGGTATACTGGAGGAAAACTCATGGGCAATCAGTGACTCTGGGGCATGCTCTTGCTTCTCCTTTTCTAACTGTAAGAGACACCCAGCAATTTCAGCTGACGGTGAATCTGTCTGCCAAATTTCACGTAATATTACACCTGAATTATAATGTGACAATAAAGGAATCCTGAAAACCAGTGGTCCTGCTCAGGTTAATGTACGAATAAATGGCCTCGCTGAGATAAAATAGCGAGGTTCTAGGTTTAAAAAAAACAATGAATCAATTTGGAAAAACTTTTTAAAGAGAATATTTTGAGAGAACATAGAATGACTTTACAGTGCCACTGAAATCCAATGCTCTGATTCACTTGTAGCAGTGTCTGTCATTCTGGTTTAATCATATTAAGAGTTGTGCTAAAAACACAAAGCACTGAGCCATAAAACACAGAAAACGCCAACCTTTTGCCCATCCACACCAATCCTATCTGTCAACATTAAGACCATATCCTGCTATGCTTTGCTTATTTAAATGTGTAACAGCCTCTTAAAAATAGAATTGTACCAGAATCCACCAGCACTTTTGGCAGCATGTTCCAGATATCAATCACTGTGTAATAAAAACTTGTCCCTTAGATGCACTTTAAAACTCCTCCTCACGCCTTAAATTTCTAGTCTCTTATTTTTGATGTGCCTACCATGGGAACCCTAAGTTTCTCATAGGTTTTGCTCTGGGGAAAACAAGTCTAGTCTATCTAATCTCCTCCCATAAATGAAGCACTGCAACATTAGAGTGAATCTCATCTGCACTCTCTCCAGCATAATCCTTACTGTAGAGATTCTGTTACTAAACAGAATACTCACATAGTTCAAGCAATGTTGTATAAAGTTACCACATAATGCCCCAGCTCTTGCATTTTATGCCCTAACCTACAAAGGCAAGCATGCCATATCTCTTCTTCATCATCCTTTTGACCTCTATAGCCAGATGGATCTGTAGGCCTCTCTGTTCAGCTACATTCCATTGTGCCTCATCATTCACTGCATTGGCCCTATCCATTCCTGACTTCTCAAAATGTGTCACCTCACATCGGCCAAAGTTTCACGCAACTATATTCTGCTGTCATCTCAACCTCCCTATCCATTTCAGCATTAATTTTCATGTCATCTTCTGGACCAGCAATATAGAGCATAGAATAATTCAGGAAATTAACAGATATCCATAAGAATTCTAAGGCAATAATCAAAACAGGATTTTATTGTACTGAGCGACTGGATAAAGCAAGTTAGCAACAATGATGAAAATTTATGAAATGCATATTTTTTTTAAAAAAGATCAAAAGACTGAAGAATGAATCAGGAAACAAAATTGTATTTAGTGTAATTCAGTGGTGGCTAAACTATGGCTTATGGCCCATTTTTAAGTGGCCCAGGGTGAATTTTAAAAAAATAAAATGGAATATGACCCCTTAAAACAGAGTCTCCAACAATAAAATGCACTATATGTAACATTGCACTCTTTGTTTCAAGACTAGATGTTGCTGCCATTTTAAACAACTTCCAGGCTTTCCGTTGCAAAGCTACTCATCGTTGAAAACGTTTACCTCAGTTGATTAAATATGGTGGAACCAAAAAGACAAGGGGAGAGCTGAAAATTTCAGATACAGTGGGAAAATAAATATTTCTCAATGAGGTCAAGGGGAAGTGTCTTTGTTTGATCTACAAGGAATTTGTTAACTTTATTAGCCTATCTGCAGGTTTACACATTACCTCAATCACGTGATGGAGTAGTGGCCGGTAGGGGAATACCAGCCCTCTCCATAAAAGAAGAAATAAAGTGAAGAAAAAACAAAGTTCAATAAATACAAAATATAAGAAACAAGAGATAAAGTTGTAAAGAAAAGAAAGAAAATGGCACCCAAGAAGGAAAAAGTAAAAACGGGATAAAAAGAAGAAAAGACGTCGGAAAAGAAAGGAGAAGGCCTTACCTGCATGAAGAAACAGGGAGCCGTGGTGGAGAAGAGCACCCGATCTCCGAGGTTGGTGACGGCCCCGTGGACTCGCGAACCCACGACTGCTGGACTGCAAAAATGGCTCTCTGAGCCAAACAAAAGTGTGCCAACTAAGGTAAAGGAAAACACCGATGGGAGGGGGGGCTCAGCCAAGGAGCGGGCAACCACAGCGCGACCAGCTGAGGGATGCCCGACACCAAGGATCTCAGCTGGAAGAAGAGGAAAGCGACAGGAGAGGGAGTGAAAGAAAAGAAGAGCAGCAGCATGAGGCTCAACAGATGAGCAGCTCAGAAGAAGAGGACCAACAACAAGAGGCCAAGCAAGAAGAGGCCAGACAAAGTGAGACAAGCAACTCATCAGGAAAGTCAGATACAAAGAAGAGAAGAAGAAGAAGACACAAACACAGGTACAGACATAGAAGAAGAGAAAGATGACCAAGATCTTCACAGAGAAATAGAAGGTAAAACAGATGGGCAGAATATAGATAATTTTTTTTTCAAGAACAAATGAGACCATTAAAAGAATGGTTGTCATTAGAATTTAGCGTAATTAAAAGAAAAATGAAAAGAACAGAAGATAAAGTACAAAGTCAGAAATAGGGAAAAGAATAGAAAATGTGGAAGAACGAGAAACGGCTATAGAAATGGAAGTAAATTACTTAAGAGGAAAATTGGAATAAAGTGAATAAAAAAGAGTCACAGGAGTTGTCAGCTCAGAAAATTGATATGTTGGAAAATTATAGTAGGTGAAACAACATAAAGATAGTGGGCCTAAAGGGAGATGAAGAAGACACAGATATGAAAGAATTTATAAAAGAATGGATCCCAAAGGTCCTGGGAATGACAGAAATGCAGGAAGGAATGGAAATAGAAAGGGCACACAGAACACTAGCTCCGAAACCACAGACACATCAAAAACCAAGATCCGTTTTAGTAAAATTTTTGAGATATATAACATGAGAAAATGTACTGGAGCGGGCAAGAAATAAAATTAGAGAAGACAATAAACCATTGGAATACAAGGGTCAAAAAATATTTTTTTACCCAGACACAAGTTTTGAACTCTTAAAGAAGAGGAAGGACTTTAATACAGTAAAATCGATCCAATGGAAAAAAGGTTATAAATTTATGTTAAGATATCCAGCTGTGCTTGAAATATTTATCACAGGAGAGCAAAACAGACTGTTCTCGGATCCGGAGGAAGCACAAGAATTTGCAGAACGCTTACAGGAGAGAAGAAGACATGTAACAAGAATGAAGAATGGCAATAAAATATATATAAAGATGTAAAAAATAATGTATATGTAAGAACTAAAGAAGGGAAAGAGAAGGGAAGAAAGGAAGTAAGGGGGAAAAAAAGAGGGTGAACTTTGTTATATGTGTTTAAAAAAAATCTTCTCAGGGGGTTGGGTGGGAGAGAATAACCATCACTACGAAATCAGTTGATGCTTGCGAGCAGATTCGCAATCCAAATGGAGAGGGGAGTTGTGGTTGCCTGGCAAGGGATAAGGGACAACTTAAAGAGGTGGGGGGGGGGGGATATTTGGGGTTAAGGGAATATTGGATGTGGTGTTGAAGTATTTTATATTTTAAATGTGTTGCTATACATTGAGTTTAAAAAGGGAAAACAGAGATGAAAATGAGGAAAACGGGGATGGTGGTGGTGAGGAAGCGGAAATGAGGTGTAAACAGGATATGAGATGGCCATGTTGAACTATATGACTATAAACATCAATGGAATACATAACCAAATTAAAAGGAAGAGGCTATTAAATTTACTGAAAAAAGAAAAAATAGATATAGCATTTGTGCAGGAAACGCATCTAACTAAAGTGGAACATAACAAATTAAAGAGAGACTGGGTAGGCACGTAGCGGCAGCATCATATAATTCAAAACCTAGAGGTGTAGCTATATTAATTAATAAAAATGAACCAATCAAAATAGAGGAGGAAATAATAGATCCAGCAGGGAGGTATGTAATGATATATGTATGTATGTATCAGATATATTCAGAATTTGGTCAATATATATGCACCTAATGAAGAGGTTAAAAAATTTATGCAAGATATTTTTTTTGAAAATTGTAGATACACAAGGAAATATATTGATAGGAGGGGATTTAACCTTAATTTGGATCCAATATTGGATAAAACTGGATAAAAAAAACTAGCAAAAAGAATTAATTGGCCAAATGTATGGTTAAATCAATGCAGGAAATGAAACTTGGAGGAGGCAGGACCCAAGAGAAGGAATACTCATATTATTCGAGTAGGCATAAAACATACTCAAGGACTGATATGTTTTTGTTGTTGGCCCATATTCAAGGGAGAGTTATGAAAACTGAGTATAAAGCTAGACTAAGATCTGATCACTCACCCCTGTTATTAGCAATAGAACTGGAGGACATCCCACCAAGAACATATAGATGGAGATTAAACTGCATGCTACTTAAAAGGCAGGAATTTAGAGAGTTTATTAAATCCAAATTAAAACATATTTTGAAATAAATACAGAATTAGTGAAAGACAAATTTATATTATGGGATGTAACGAAGGCCTTCATTAGAGGGAAGATAATAAGTTATGTAACCAAGATGAAAAAGGATTACAATCAGGAAATAGAGCAGTTGGAAAGGGAGATAATAAGTATAGAAAAGGAATTAGTAAAAATGGATGATATAACAAAAAGGAGAGAATTGGAGGGCAAAAAAAAATATGAAACATTACAAACGTATAAGGCGGAGAAGAACATAAACGAAAATAAAGCAAAAGTATAACAAACTAGGAGAAAAAAAAACACAAAATATTAGCCTGGCAACTTAAAACAGAACAAGCTAAAAGAAAAGTATTGGCATCAAGGAAAAAGGACAAAAAAATTACATATAAACCAATGGAGATTAATGAGAACCTTAAGGAATTTTATGAACAATTATACCAAATTGAGAATGAGGGGAAAGATGATAAAATAGAAGAGTTTTTAGCTAAAATTGAACTGCCGAAATTGTAAGAAGAGGAACAAAACAAACTGATAAAACCATTTGAAATAGAGAAAGTAAAGGATATATTAAAAAAGCTGCCGAAAAATAAAACACCTGGAGAGGATGGATTCCCAATAGAATTCTATAAAATATTTAAAGAGTTACTAATTCCTCCTCTCCTGGAAGTAATGAACCAGATAGAAGAAACACAAAACTTGCCAGATTCATGTAAGACAGCAATAATTACAGTAATACCAAAGACAGGGAAGGATCCACTAACACCAGCATCATATAGACCAATATATTTACTTAATTCAGATTATAAGATAATAGCAAACTTATTAACAAACAGATTGGTCAATTGTATACCAAAAAATAGTAAAACAAGATCAAACTGGATTTAATAAGACAAACAGCGGATAATGTCTGTAAATTTATTAATATAATTCATGCAGTTCAAGAAAATAAGAAACCAACAGTGGCTGTTGCTTTAGACGCAGAAAAAGCCTTTGACAGAGTAGAATGGAATTATTTATTCAAAGTATTAGAGGTTCAATCTACCATAAAAAATATATTAATTGGATTCTTTCTTTGGCTTGGCTTCGCGGACAAAGATTTATGGAGGGGGTAAAATGTCCAAGTCAGCTGCAGGCTAGTTTGTGGCTGACAAGTCCGATGCGAGACAGGCAGACACGATTGCAGGGGAAAATTGGTTGGTTGGGGTTGGGTGTTGGGTTTTTCCTCCTTTGTCTTTTGTCAGTGAGGTGGGCTCTGCGGTCTTCTTCAAAGGAGGTTGCGGCCCGCCGAACTGTGAGGCGCCAAGATGCACGGTTTGAGGCGATATCAGCCCACTGGCGGTGGTCAATGTGGCAGGCACCAAGAGATTTCTTTAGGCAGTCGTTGTACCTCTTCTTTGGTGCATCTCTGTCACGGTGGCCAGTGGAGAGCTCGCCATATAACACTATCTTGGGAAGGCGATGGTCCTCCATTCTAGAGACGTGACCCAACCAGAGCAGCTGGATCTTCAGCAGCGTGGACTCGATGCTGTCGGCCTCTGCCATCTCGAGTACTTCGATGTTAGGGATGAAGTCGCTCCAATGAATGTTGAGGATGGAGCGGAGACAATGCTGGTGGAAGCGTTCTAGGAGCCGTAGGTGATGCCGGTAGAGGACCCATGATTCGGAGCCGAACAGGAGTGTGGGTATGACAATGGCTCTGTATACGCTTATCTTTGTGAGGTTTTTCAGTTGGTTGTTTTTCCAGACTCTTTTGTGTAGACTTCCAAAGGCGCTATTTGCCTTGGCGAGTCTGTTGTCTATCTCATTGTCGATCCTTGCATCTGATGAAATGGTACAGCCGAGATAGGTAAACTGGTTGACCGTTTTGAGTTTTATGTGCCTGATGGAGATGTGGGGGGGCTGGTAGTCATGGTGGGGAGCTGGCTGATGGAGGACCTCCGTTTTCTTCAGGCTGACTTCCAGGCCAAACATATTGGCAGTTTTCGCAAAACAGGACGTCAAGCGCTGAAGAGCTGGCTCTGAATGGGCAACTAAAGCGGCATCGTCTGCAAAGAGTAGTTCACGGACAAGTTTCTCTTGTGTCTTGGTGTGAGCTTGCAGGCGAGTGAGGCAGGCGGAGGCCCCGGTCCGGGCAGAAAGTTGGAGGCGGCGGCCCCAGTCCGGGCACAGGGAGAGCAGCGGCAGCCCCGGCCCCGGTCCGGGCAGAGGGTAGGCGGCGGTGGCCCCGATCCGGGCAGGAGCAAGGGGGAGACGGCGGCCCCGGCCTCGGTCGAGTGAGGCAGTCGGAGGCCCCGGTCCGGGCAGAAAGTTGGAATTGGCGGCCCCGGTCCGGGCACAGGGAAAGCAGCGGCGGCCCCGGCCCCGGCAGAGGGTAGGCGGCAGCGGCCCCAATTAATTGGATTAAAGCATTATATAATGGACCATTGGTGAAGGTAACAGTAAATGGATATGTATCGAACCAATTTAAATTAAGTAGGTCAACTAGGCAAGGATGTCCATTATCCCCCTCACTGTTCGCTTTAGCAATAGAACCATTTGCAGAACTGATAAGAACAGAAAATAAAAGGGATAAAAATAAAGGAGGAGTATAAAATCAGTTTATTTGCAGATGCCATCATAGTATACTTAACAGAACCAGAAATATCAATAAAAGAATTACATGAGAAATTGAAGGAGTATGGAGAAATATCGGGGTAAAAGAGCAATGCAAATAAAAGTGAAGTGATGCCAATGAGTAATGCGGATTATACAGAATTTAAAAAAGAATCACCATTTAAATGGCAAACACAAGCAATCTGATACCAAGGTATTAGGTTAGACAATAAGTTAAGCCACCTGTACAAATTAAATTATCAGCCACCAACAAAGAAATTGCAGGAAGATTTAGAACATTGGAAACGTTGATAGGGAGGGTAAATTGCATTAAAATGAATGTCTTCCCAAGGATACAATACTTATTTTAATCGTTACCAATTCCCATAACAGAGAAATTATTTAATGAACTAAAGAGAATAATAAGGAAATTCTTGTGGTAAGGGGGGAAACAGAGGTTAGAGTTAGATAAATTAACAGAGAGGTACAATCAAGGTGGTTTGTAGATAACAAACTTTAAAAATTATTATAGAGTAGCACAATTAAGGTATTTATCAGATTTTTACCAGACAAGGGAAAAACCAGACTGGACTAAGATAGAGCTAGATAAAATAGGGGAGAAGGTACCAGAACATATACTTTATAAGTGGGATGAAAAGCTGGTACAATACAAAAGCTCACCAGTATTGTATCATTTACTCAATATATGGAAGAAGATTCACTTAGAAAGGAAAAAAAAATTACCAAATACTAAAATTACTATTGACGCAAAATCCGCTAATCCCTTTCACAATAGATAACCTTTCCTTTAGAGAATGGGAGGGAAAAGGAATCAAAAGACTAGAAAATTGTTTTTTTTGGGAAATAATTTATTAACATTTGAACAGTTGAAATACAAATATGGAATAACTCATGGTACAATGTTTGCATATCATCAATTGAAAGCTTATTTAAAGGATAAATTGGGAAACAGACTGAGATTACTAGAAGGAAGCAGCTTTGAATATGTGATTACAGACACAATGATAATTAAAAGATTTATAACGAAATGTACATTAAGCTGCAAGATAAAGAAAATGATGAAATAAGCTACGAACACAAACAAAAGTGGGAAAAGGATTTAAACATAAAGATAAAAAATGAAACATGGAAAAAGTTGTTGTGGAACTATGAAGAATATAATGTTACGCATGATACAGTATAATTGGTTACCGAGGTTATATATCACGCCCCAAAAGTTAAAAAAAAAGATCCAAAATTATCAGATCAATGTTTTCGCTCTAAGAAGGAAATGGGAACAAAAGTACATGCAATTTGGGCATGTGAGAAAGTGAAAAAGTTTTGGGAAGATCTAAATCATATTAAATAAAATCACAAAAAAAAACATACCAAAAAATCCAGAGATCTTTCTTCTAAGTAATATAAGTAGTAAGGAATTAGACCTCAAATTGGATAAAGCGCAAAATAGATTTATTATGATAGCCTTAGCAGTAGCAAAAAAATGTATAATGTCAACTTGGAAAATGGAAGAGAACCTGAGAATACAGCAATGGTACATGGAAATGAATAAATGTATTCCATTGGAAAAAATAACATATAATTTAAAAAATAAAGTCACATTATTTGAACAAATTTGGGAACCGTATATGGAACATAAGAGAGGGCTTGCCTCAGACCTCCACCCCCTAAAATGACAAGAAGACAAAATGATTTGATCCAGTGTGTAAAAGTAGATGACACATTTTTCTTGTTTTTTTTTCATTGTGTGATGACATTTGTTTAATGGTTATATTGCATAAAGCTTCGTCCATGAAGCCAAGCCAAAGAAAGATATTGTATTGTATATGTTGAATATTTATTGGTTTTGGAGGGGGTGGGAAGGGGGAGGGGGGGGGAGGGTAAGTAGGGGAAAAAAAAGGGAGAAAATGCCACTGTGTATATATTTAATTAGAAACGTTTGTATATATTTTGTTTGATATGGTTCAGAGTATGAAAAATAATTTTTTTTTAAATCATTAAGGTGCAGATTTTGGGCCATGAACTGTATTCACTGAGAGTTGTGGAGGAATGTTGGTGACTGTCCTGTCCTTTTTATGATCTCTTCTGTTCTTATTTAACACCCAGTTTTTTTTAAGCACTGCTTTTTGAATGACAACTTTAAAGTGTTTTATTGTATCCATTTAAATGGAAGAGCAGCAGATACAGAATTGCCTACTGTAATATGTGAGCACATCAATAAACTACTGCAATATCAACAGTCAAGCTATTCAGTAGTGTTATCTAGATATTTTGATAGAAAATTACTTTGATGACACAGGGCCTTTCCGATCTATAAATACCATTTTTCTTGCAGTGTAACTGATTGAAAATTGTCGAGCTTAATATTGTTTAGCCTGTGACTCCATGTATTTTTTTATGTATGTGGCCCACAACCAAAAAGATTCTCCCCCCCCCCCCTCCGCCCACCACCAACGTAATGAGAAAATAGTTACTTCAAGATCTGTTAGATAAAGGGGTTTTAGAGAGTAATGGCCACATATGAAAGGACATAACACATGGAATACAATCTGGAAAATTATGAAAGACAAAGGGGTTTGTGTTGAGAGGAACCTACATTTCATTGTACATTAATCACAAAATATAGCAAACAAGTTGAAGAAATCAATACTGTTTACGGTGGGGGGGGGGGGCACGGGGATAGGTGGTAAGGAGGTAGGAATGAAGGGAGGAGCAAAGACCAACAGGGAAGAGATCATCAGTGGAAATAGGTGAGAGGGTAGAAGAGAAAAAAGAGATGGGAAGGATGTAGCTCTCTGAATGGGGGGGGGGGGGAAAGGAGAGGTGGGTTGGAGGAAAGATAGAGGGTAGGGAATGAGTCATAGTAGATGAGCCTAATGGATCCTAGAGGTTGATATTAATACTATCTGGTTGAAGTGCCCAGATGGAATGTTAGGTATTGTTCCTCCAATTTGCAAGTGGGCTCAGTTTGGCAGGGCATGAGACCATGGACAGACATGTTGGTGGGGGAATATGATGTGAAATTGAAATAGTTTGCTACTGGGTGGTTCCCATCATTGCAGTGGACAGAGTCCAGTCTGCATCCAGTTTTTCCGACATAGAGGAGGCCTCAACAGGAGAACCAGATGCCACTACATATTCTTAAGTGAAGTGTTGTTTCATTTGCAAGGACTGTTTGAGACCCTGAATGGTGGCAGGGGAGGTGGTGTGGGCAAATGTTAAATTTCCTACAGTCAGATGGGTAGGTACCAAGGAACCAATTAGTGGGAAGGGATGAGTGGACAAGGAAGTCATGGAGGGATCAGTCCCTGCGGAAAAGAGAGGGAAGATATATTTGGTAGTGGGGGGTGGGGGTCACATTGCAGGTGGCAGAAATTGGGGAGGATAACTTATTGGATGCAGAGGCCAGGTGGGATGGAAGGTAAGGACAAGGGGAATCCTGTGCTTGTTCTGTCTTGGGAAGAGAGGGCCAGGGCAGATGTGCGGGAAATAGAGGAGATTCAGTAAGGGCTGAGTTGATGGCAGTAGAAGGGAAGCTATATTTTTGGAGGACATCTCATACATTCTGGAATGGAAAACCTCATACTGAAAGCAGATGTGATAGAAGAATTGAAAGGAATAGAATCCTTACAGGAAACAGGGTTTGAAGAGGTATAGTTGAAGTAACCGTGAGAGTTGGTAGGTTTATTTAAAAACATCTGAAAAGAGTTTGCTTCCTGAGATGGAGACAGAGAGATCGAGAAAGGGGAATGTGTTCCTCAGTGTGGACCAAGAGAATTTAACGCCAGGGTCCTTATTCTGAAAGTTAGTAGCAAAGTGGATAAAGTTGGCATGCTCATTATAGGTGTAGAAGGCAGCGCCAATGTAGTTGAGGAACCTTACCTGTATAGGCTTGTAGCATTGATTGCTCTACCAGGCCATAAAAGCAGGCATAGCTAGGACCCATGCAGGTACCCTTTGCTACCCCTTTGACTTGAAAAGGTGAGATGAGCCAAAGGAGAAGTTATTGAGGGCAAGAACAAGTTTTGCCAGGTGAAGGAGGGGGAATGGTTGGACCTGTTATTGAGAAAGAAGCAAAATGCTTTAAGATCTCAATGTGGGGGAATGAAGGTGTAAAGAGATTGGACATCCACAGTGAAATTCAGATGGTCCAGTCTAATAAACTGTAAGTTGTTTTAAAACCACACTAACAAATGTGCAGGATGTGCACGTTCCATTTTAAAAAAAAATATTATTTTATATTCCATACAATTAAATAGATATAAAAAACAAATTGATTACATACATGAGTTTTCACCCCACCCCAAAAAACCCTCCCCCCCCAACTCCCCCGCAAAAAATACAAATTGAAAAAAGTTTAAAAAAATTATAGATATAAAAAAAAATAAGAAAAAAAGAAAAAGATTTTTGGATTGCAGAGAGATATGCAGTACAACTTATCAGTTCTAACAAACAGAGGAGAATTCTGCAGGCTAGATGGACAGAAATAACATCATTATAAATTTAATCTCGTTATTTGAGTGTATGGGTACCAAATCTGTAATTTATTTCTTAAATTATAAGTAATTTTTTTCCAAAAGAATACAACTTTGAATTTCAGCATGCCACCTTGGCATAGTTAAAGATGTATCCAATTTCCAACTAATTAGAACACATTTTCTTGCTAATGCTATCTTAACAAATTTCCATTGATAGTTTCAATGTAGGATTTATACCTTCAATATTTCCTAATAAAAATAAATTGGGATTTAGCAGAAAAACAACTCCTGTAATTTGTTCCAAAAAGTTACCTATAGTCACCCAAAAAGTTCTCACATTGGGATAAGACCACATTGTGTGTATAAAAGATCTCCATCACACCTAAAATATTGATCTAATAAATCTGATTTCAATCTATTCAATTTCTGTGGTGCAAGGTATAATTGATGAAAAAAATTGTATTGAACTAATCTACATCTTGCCTAGTCATATGGTGTCTATACAAATTTTCCCACATTTGTTGATCTATTATAATGCAGGTATACGATCCTTTATCCAGAACCCTTGGGGGAGAGTGTGTTCTAAATTTTGGGTTTTTCCAGATTTCAGAAAGCCAGATTTAAGCCCACCCAAATTGTGCTGCCTTATCCACCCCCACCCCCTTTCAGTTACCCTGCCGTCTCCCCCCACCATCCTCAACTTCCCGACTCGCGCTGCCTGTTTCCGGTCCCTCGCCCGCCTGACTCACACTTATTGTCTCCCCACCTCGCTCACCCGACTCACGCTGCCAGTCTCTCAACTGCCCAATTCACACTGCCGCCTCTCTCCCCACTTGCCAGATTTTGGAGCTTTCCGGATTTTAGATGTCTGGATAAAGGATCGTGTACCTGTATTCAAATTTATTTCCCATCTCTGCCTAGATCTATATAGTCCTAATTTAGGAGTTCCTGTTTGCAATAATAAATATATCAAAATAAATTTTTTAACAGTCCCACTCATAATAAGTTCTATCTCAGTACAGATAGAAACATTGTTGGTACCAACTTATCTTTCAAATATGCTCTTAACTGAAAATAACTAAAAAGAGTATTACAAGGTATAGCATATTTATTTTTCAAAAGCTCAAATAAAATTAATTGACCTTTTTCATCACTATCTTCCACATTAACAATCCCTTTACAGTACCATATATTTAAGAACTGATTATCTCTTGTAAAGTCCAAAAGAGGATTAATTGATGGCATTGTAGCCATTGAAAACGCAGTGGTGGCTGATGAACGCAAAATAATGACACACACACAGTTGCAGGTAAATTAGAACTCATTTACTCGAGTCACACACGTATTCTTTTTAAAATACTGAACTACACGCGCCATGTTATGATGTCCCATGCCGGTTTGCTGGACTTCTGCGAATTGTAGTCTATCTATAGTGATGCCACACCCTCCTCCAATATCCTGATTTATTTTCTTCAATAATGCTTCAATAATGGGGTCTCCTTATCAGCAACCAAGTGTTGGTACCCATTTATATATAAATTATTCTGTTTTCTTTTCTCCTATTTTATTCAGTTCTATATTAATCCACGCTGGTTTTCTATTTTCAAAAAAAAGCAAGGAATCTCATCTGTGCTGCTCCATAATTCCTAAAAATGGGAAGCTGTCATCCTCCTAATTCATATTTCCAAATTAATTTTTCTATAGACACTCTTGCCATTTCACCGTTCCAATGAAATTTCCTTATTTATTTAAAATCTTGAAAAAACTTTGGGGTATTAATATCAGTAATATCTGCAAAATATATTGTATACTTGGAAATACTGTATTTTCATCTTTGTACAATTTACCCTTCCAACTAAAATTATAGTTCAATTTATCCATTTTTTCAAATCTTCCTTACATCTTTTTAAGATAAATAATTCAATTTATATAAATTCTTCAAATTACCATCCATACATATTCCTAAATATTTAATACCTTCTTTTGGCCATTTAAATTGAATAAATTGGCACTCAATATAATTACCTGCTGTCAAAGGCATAAATTTCACTTTTATCCCAATTTATTTTGTATCCCAAAACTTTTCCATATTCTTTCAATTAAGCATACAATCTTTGTAAAGATGACTCAGGATCAGTCAAATATATTAAAACATCATCTGCAAATAACCTCCTGACTCACTGAAAAACCCTTAATTTGTAAATCAGAGCGAATCACCTATGTAAGTGATTCTATGGCTAAAACAAATAAAATTGGTGACAAAGGACAAGCCTGTCTACTTGATTTTGCTAACTTAAATGGCATAGACATTTTCCCATTTGTTACTACTTTAGTTTTAGGAATATTATATAATGCTCTAATCCAACTTTTTAAAAAAATAATCCAAACTTTTCTAATATCTTAAATTAAAAGTATTACTCTAATCTATCAAATGCCTTTTCTGCATCTAAAGTCACTGCAACACTCAAACCACCTCTTTTATTGTGCTAAATAAATTATGCTAAAGCAATCTAGGTATATTTTCTGAAGACTGCCTTTTAAAAAAAATCTGTCCAATCCATATTAATTAATTTAGATAACAAATTATTCATTTTAGTTGCCAAAACCTTTGCTTCTCTTTTATAATCCACATTTAATAGAGAAATAGGTCTATAAGATTAGGGCTTTAAAATGACTTTTTTTTTAAGCAATCACAGTAAATATTGCCATCAAAAATGATTCTGGAAGGGTAGAAGTATGAGAAGCTTGATCTAGTATTTGCATAAATATGGGAAATAATAAATCCTTAAATTCTTTATAAAATTCAGATAGAAAACCATTTTCTCCTGAAGATTTGTTACTTTGTAAAGAGCTCATTACTTTTCTTACTTCTCTCTCAGTAAATGGAATGAGATGGATGTTCCTGATGGAGAGAAGGCTCAGATGTGCAAGTACAAGGAAGTTTTGAAAGCAAGGGAAATTCAGGCTCTGATCAAGAGCAAGAAGGGGACATGGGGCAGTTATAAGCAGCTGGCATCAATATGTAGCTGCAGGACTCTTGGAAAATGAGGAGCAAGCCAAAAAAAGGAAATTGAGAGGGCATGAAAGGGACAGGAGATAGCTCTGGAAGACAATATTAAGAATATTCTTAAGAGGCGTTTTGTAGAAGTAAACAAAAGGGTGAATGATAAGGAGGGGGAAAAATGGGACCTCAGGAATTAATGCAGTCAATTGTGTGGATCCACAGGACACGGACAAAGTCCTCAATGAGAATTTCTGTTTTTATTGTTGAGAAAGACAGGAGGACTGGGGAACTTGGGGAAGTTGCTGGTAATGTCTTGAGAATATCATATTATGGTTGAGGTGCTAAAGGTCCTGATGTGTAGGTAGATAAATCTCATAGGCCTAATCAGATCTATCCAAGGACACTATATGGAAACTAGAGAGGAAATTGTAGGTGCCCTGGCTGAGATCGGAGTCGTCATTAAATAAAGGCGAGGTGTCATAAGACTGGAGAGTGGCCAATGTTGTGCCTCTAATTTAACAAAAGGCTGTAGGTTAAGACCTGGGAACTGCAGGCCAGTGAGCCTAACATCTAAGGTTGGCAATTTACTAGAGAGTATGCTGAGGGAGAAGATATACATGCACTGAGATCAACAAGAGTGATTAGTAATAGTGAGCACAGTTTTAAGTGGGAGGTCATGTCTCAAATCTGATTGAGCTTTTTTGAAGCTGTGACCAAAAAGGATGTTGAGGGCAGAGTTATAGATGCTGTTTGTAACGATTTCAGGAAGGCATTAGATAAGGTTCCACAAAATAGGTTGCTCTGGAAAGTTAGATTGCATGAGATCCAAGGAGAGATGACAGAATGGATAGAAAATTGGCTTCATATGAATGGTTGTGTTTCAGTGTGAAGGGTCCAGTGGTGGACCAATAGCAAATTGTCATCTACAGTAATGATTTAAATGAAAGCATATATGGCATGATTAGCAAATTTGCAGATAACACTGAAGTGTTTATTATTATAGACAGTGAAGACAGTTGCCAAAAATTGCAGCAGGGTCTTGATTAGGTGGGCAGAGGAATGGTTGATGAAATTTAATACAAGAAATATGGTAATTCTGCCATTTCCACAGGAGAAAGGAATCTCATGTGATGTCATGTATGGTAGGTTCTCAGACAATAAATCTGAGATGCATTTTGGAAAGTCTAAGATAGGTAGAACCTTAGATGTGAATGGTAGAGATCTGGGAAATGTTGTAGAGCACAGGGATCTTGAAGTACAACAACATAGCACTTTGAAAATGGAGTCATAGGTAAATATGGTTGTCAAAAAGGCTTTAGGACATTGGCTTTCATCAGTCAGAGTAATGAATATGGATATTAGGAGTTCATTGTAGGCCCCAATCAGATCATTATGTTGTGTTTTGAACAGCATGATACACGACAGATGTTGTCAAGCTAGAGGGGACACAGAAGATTTATGAGGATGTTACCAGGATGGGATGATGAACTATAGACAGAGGTTGAGCAGACAAAGGGTTCATTCCTTGGCGAGCAGGAGGATGAATGGCGATCTCAAAGAGATGTACAAAATCATGAGAGGAATGGACTGGGTGAACAGAGAGTCTTTTGTGCATAATTAGGGGAATTGGTAACTAGAGGACAAGTTTAGGCTTTCAGATTTATTGTCAGAGTGCAGACATGTCATCAAAGACAACTTTGAGATTCTTTTTCTAAGGGCAAGGCAGAATTACCACTTGTTGGTGGTGTAAAAAACTGTACACAGCTTATACATGTAAACAAATAAAGAACTATAAACAGATAATGAATACAAACAAACTGGCTGTGCAATACAAAGAGAACAAAAAATAAAAATATAATAAAAAATTGGTAAGAGTGTTCGAGTCCTTAATTGAGTTTGTTGTTGAGAAGTCTAATGGTGGAGGGTAGCAGCTGTTTCTGAACCCAGTGGTGGGAGTCTTGTGGCACCTATTCCTCTTCCCTGATGGCAGTAGTGAGAACAGAGCATATGCTGGGTGGTATGGATCCTTGATAATTGCTGCTACTGCTCTCTGATGGCAGCATTCCCTGTAGATGTTCTCGATAGTGGGGAGGGCTTTGCCTGTGATGTCCTGGGCTGGGTCCCCTAATTTTGGAGGGCTTTATGCTCAGGGGTACTGATGTCCCCATACCAGACCTTGATGTAGCCGGTCAGCACACTTTCCACCACACTTCTGTTGAAATTTGCCATGGCTTCTGGTCTCATAACAAACCTCCGCAACTCCTGAGTAAGTAGAGGTGCTGACGTGCTTTCTTCACGATGATGTTATTGTGTTGGGTCCAGGACAGATCCTCCAAAATAATGACTCCAAGAACTACTGCTCATCCTCTCCACCTGATCCCCCAATGATCACTGGAATGTATACATCTGGTTCTCCCTCCTGAAGTCAAACAGATCCTTAGTGTTGGTGACATTGAGTGTAAGGTTGTTGTTGGTGTACCATTGAGCCAAGTTTTTCAATCTGTCTCCTGTATGCTGATTCATCAGCTTTCTTTATACATCCTACTATCATGGTACCATCAGCAAATTTGTAGATGGTGTTAATGTTGTATCGAGCCACACAGTTGTTGGGCAGGGGGCTAAGAATGCAGCCCTGTGGTGCTCTGATACTGATGGAGATTATGGTGAAGATACTCTTACCAATTCTCACTGTTTGTGGTCTGGAGGTGAAGAAATTCTTGATCCAATTACACATTGGGGATTTGAGCCCCAGATCTTGGAGTTTGCTGATCAGTTGAGGGAATGGTGGTGTTAAATGCCGAACTGTAGTTGATAAAGATTATCCTCATGAATGCATCTTTACAGTCCAGGTTTTCCAGGGCATTGTGTGGAGCCAGTGTGATGGCATCCACCCTGTTGCCACGATAGGAGAACTAGAATGTATTCATGTCGCCACTCAGGCAGGAGCTGATGTGCTACAACACCAGTCTTTCAAAACACTTCATCACTGTTGATGCAGGTGCAATTAGTTGATAGTCATTAACACAGGCTATCACACTCTTCCTGGGCACCAGTATGACTGATGCCTGTTTGAAACAGGTGGGTACCACATCCTGGCAGAGTGAGATGTTGAAGATATCCGTTAATACATTGATGTTGGTCAGAACAGATATTTAATCCTCAGCTAGGTCAGATCTTTCCTCGGATTCACTCTCTTGAAGGCAGAATGTATATATTCCTCAGATACAGACAGGATGGGATCATCAGGAAACATGGTGGTGTGGAGGGGTGGTTCTTCGCTGTTACTTGGTCAAATCAGACATAGAAGGCATTGTGTTCCTCTGGGAGAGAAGCTTTTCCATCTGCTACTTCACCAGATTTGGTATTGTAACAAGTTATTATATTTACACCCTGCTACAACTAGCAGTCAGGTGTCCATTATAGTTTTCATTCCACTTTGTCTGGGAGATAGCTTTTCGCAGATCATACCTACTTCTTCTGTATCGATCTGAATCTCCAGACCTAAATGTCTGTGATATGGCTCTCAGCAGGTTCTGGATTTCATTGTTCATCCAGGGCTTCTGGTTTTGGAAAACCCTGAACAATTTGGAGGGGACACACTCATCCATGGCTGCTTTGATAAAGTCTGTGACAGCCTTGGTGTAATCATTCAGATCCTCAGCTGTGTCCTTGAACATAACCTACTCTATTGACTCAAGGAAGCCCTGTAACCATTCTATAACTTCCTGTTACTACCTTATAGCTGTCCTGATGTGTGGAGCCACTCTTTTTAGGCTCTGTCTGAAGGAAGAAGGAGCGCAGCTAGGTGATCCAACTTGCCAAAATGCAGTCTTGGGGATGAACAGTAGGCCTTTGTTATCTTGGTATAGTAGTGATTGAGTGTGCTGGGACCTCTAATGCAGCAGGTTACAAGTTTAAGATGAGGGGGGAGAGATTTAATATGAACTTGAGAAGTAACCTTTTTTTTAAAAAAACACAAAGGGTGCTAAGTGGATGGATCTGGCTGCCAGAGGAAGTGGTTGAGGTTGGTACTATTGGAACATTTATGAAAAATTTGGACAACTACATGGATGGGATAGGCTTAGAGGGATATGGACCAAAAGCAAGCAGGTGGGTTAGTGTGGGTTGGAAATTTTGTTCGCCTTGAGCAAGTTGGGCTGAAGGGCCTGTTTCAACGTTGTAGGATTCTATGACTATTAAGGAGCCTGACGGCTGAAAGAAGAAACAGTCTTCATGTCTGGTGGTGCTTGCTTTCACACTCAAATCTTCTCCTTGAAGGGAAAAGCGAGCATGTCTAAGGTGTGATGGGTCCTTCAGTGTGATTTCCTTAGACAACAGGTGATGTAGAGGGGTCTATGGAGAGGAGGAAAGTTTGCATTATGTCTTTAGCAGCATTCAAATATGCACTGTCGCTTCTTCCAAACTTATGCTGATCAACTCCCAAAACACACATTAAGAGTGTATCCAGCAAGAATGCTTCTGTAGAAGTTGCCATGGGTCATGTGTAACATGCTGAACTTCTAAGTAGATAAAATAACTTCTTTGCCTTTGACTTATGAATATATGCTCAGAAGTCACACTTTTCTGAAAGGTGACGAACATAGAACACAAAACTAGTTTCTGGGGTTTTTCTGGAACATCTGAAATAGAAGCAACAGATCATTCAGACTTTCATAGCTGCTTCAACATTTGATCAAATCATGGCTGATCTTTTTACTCATCAGGTCTTCTGTTTCAATCCCAATCCTGATAATTCCCTTGACATAATTGAAGGGCTGCTAAATTGGTCACATTCCATAAGAAAAGTGCAAACAATGAAAAAGGCTAATTATCCAGTGTATGCAATAAGTAAAAATTCTACGGTCCAAATTATTTATAGATGCAGCATTATGAAGAATTTGTTAAGAGAAGGTAATATCTGTCAAAAAGAATTTCTCTTAACAAGGAGTCAACCATACAAAAGTGAATTGAGGAGGAACTTCTCAAAGTCTATGAATGCTTAGGATTGCCCATGACAAAAGCTAGGCATGCTCATTTACTGAGTAAAGATTGAAATATTTTTCTATTGGAAGGAACCAATAAAAACACAAGAATAACAAGAGGAAGAGGAGTAAAACAGCAGTTGTATTTCGGCTCTTTGAGCATTCTCCCCCATTCATTATGGCTGATCGCCTACAACAATGCTATTTCCCTTCACTATCCTCATATCCTTTGATTTCCCCCCCCCCAATGTCCAGTAATCTACTGAATTTACAGGCATTTGGGGTGGTAAATTCTAGATTTCTCCTAATCTCAAATATAAATATATCCTTTCTTATTTAGAGGCTGTGATTTCTGTTTCTAGTCTCTTCAATCAGGTGAAACATATTCCCTATATCTAGCCCATCAAGTCCAGTAAGAATTTTATAACGGTCAGATCACCTCTCATTATTCTAAACTATGGAGAACCACGCGCATCATCAACTCTATCTCCCTTTACTCAGTATTGCCCCCTCCCCTAAACCAGCCTAGTGAATCTTTAATGTATTTCCTCTATGGTCTAAACATCCCTTTTCAGACAGGGAGACAAAATTGCACATAACATTCTTGGTGCATTCTTACCAAGGCATAATATGATATTATGGCATCATTACTCCTGTACAAAAACACCTTCTTAATAAAGCCAGAATATCATTTGCCTTCCTTGCTCACAGGTTACTGCAACATTACCCAACCTTTCACTATTTAAAATATATAGTATTTGTTTTGTACAAAGTCACTATCATCCTATTCTTCAACATGATGTTACATTTGCCATGCTCATGATCAATCACTCATCTTATCAATATCCTCTTGAAGCCTGATATCTTACTGCATCTTACTGATAATACCATCATCAGTGAACTTGGAAATATAGCATTTGGTCCCAAGCTTGACTGTTAATATAGACAGCAAGTACATGCAGTTAGAGCCAAGCAGCAATCCCTTTGGGACCCAGCCTGACAACCTGAAGAGAATGTGTTGATTCCCACTCTTTACTCTCATTCCATTAACCAATTCCAAATCTACATCAGAGCTTTGCTTCCTTACTTATTGGATTAAGCACGGTGGGGAAATTTCATAAAAGGGCCTTTTTTAAGATTCAAATGCATAAAATCCACTGGCTCCCCTTAATCTACAGATATGCAATGCTTAATGTCCATTCAGGCAACATCTGACCGCATAAACCTTCATGGTCCCATTAGGTAACAATAGATTTCAAAAATCCAGATCGGAGAACGGAACGTAGCTGGTGTAACCTGACACACGCAACATCTTCCCACACACAACACAGATATCTCATGTCTTTTGTGTACAAAGGCTTATGTACGTAGGTACTGTATTTTCTATCATTCATGGCTTCCAAATGCAGCAAAACCAGCACTAGTGATAACAGCAGCAGCAAGAGGCAAAGTATTGATTTGGAAGTGAAAAAAGTTATTAAACGACAAAAGTGGAAAAACAGTGAACGTTGTTGCTTGTGATTTAGGCAGGTCGTACTCGACAATCACGACGATCCTCAAAAACAAAGAAAAAAATTCTCCAAGATGTTAAAGGATCGGCTTCACTGAAAGCTACAAGGCTAACAAAAATGCGAGAGGGATCTATATCAGGTGTGGAGAAATTTCTAATGACGTGGTTTGAGGACCAAACACAAAAGCAAGTCCTTCCCAGCATGTTGATGATCACTGCTAAGGCACGAAGCTTATACCATCAGCAGGATCAGGCTATTAAACTGAGTATTGAGCTAGTCTGGGTGGTTCAGGCACTTCAAACAACATTTTTTAACTGCATTATGTGAAAGTGAGTGGTGAATCAGCAAGTGCTGATGAGAAGGCAGCAGAAGAATTTGTTGAAACCTTAGATAAACTAATTGTTATATAAGGTTATATTTGCACCAGAAAAATTTTTAAATGGCAAAACCTCCTTTTTCTGGAAGCAAATGGCTGTAAGGACCTTAATCCATAAGGAGGCCAAGTGAATGCCAGGCTTCAAGGCTTTTAAAGACAGCGATGTTAGGAGACAATGTTGCTGGCTACCAGTTAAAGCCATTTCTTATTTTGTATGGTGAAAACCCCAGGTCTTTCAAGAACATTAACAAACACACTATAACAGTTTATTACACGAGCAATAAAAAAAAAGTCCTGGATGACACAAATGTAGTTTCAGGATGTCTTTCTCAATTGCTATGCCAGTGAGATGGAGCAGTACTGCTTGGAAGAAGGCACAAGTTTCAAGATTTTGCTAATTGTAGACAATGCTCTAGGACATCCCCCATTCATTGGTGACCTCCACCCCAACATCAAAGTGGTGTTCCTCCCACCAAACACCACCTCTTTAATCCAGCCAAATAGGCGAAGGAGTTATTGCAGAATTCAAGGTCTACTACCTGAGAAGGACCTTTGTTCAGGCTGTTGCTACAACTGATTACACTGGCAAGACACTGAGGCAGTTCTGGAAGGAGTGAGTTCAATATTTTTCACTGCACAAAGAATCTTGCCTGGGCCTGGGATGAATGGCATATGGGAAGAAATACTGAAGCAGGATGTGCACAACTTAGGATTAATAGAACTGCTGTTGACGTGGTAAACAATAACCTGAACCTAGATGTAGATGATGAGGACATTGAAGAACTTCTCAAGGTGGTTCCTGAGGAACTAACAAATGAAGAGTAGCTGGAGCTAGAGCAAGAGTGAAGAGCTAAAGAGGCCAGGGAAAAGGATCCTGCAGAAGGAGAAGAAGAACAGGTGTAGAAGAGGTTCGCTGTTAAGCGGTTTTAGCCAAATTCTTTGAAGAGCTTAACAGCTTTCTGGAGTGCTAAAGAGATGGACCCAAACATTGAACGCTTTCACTGATAGGGGAATATTCATGCAGTGTTTGCTGCATATAAAAAAATTTAAGAAAAGAAAAAGCTGCCAGTATTGAAACATCAGTTAAAGATCTGGATTTAAAAAATAGGGTTTTGGGATCAAAAGATAAATTATCAATTTTAACCCCATTGTATAATAACCAACACTTCTTTTTCAATGTTTAATAATTATTTAAAGAGTTGGGATTTTAAGGGTATAAAGACAATACAGGATTGTTTTGAAGAGAGACAATTTCTTTCTTTTAATCAATTGAGAGAGAGAGAGATTTGATATATCTGTAAATTCTTTGTTTGTGTATTACCAACTTAGAGATTTGGTAAAGGGTCATTATGGTAGAGAGATGAATTTACCTATTTGTCAAGATTTGAGTCTTTGATTTCCTCTGTACTAAAGAAGGGTTATATTTCGGTTATGTACAATTTGTTACAAGATAATATGGATAAACCGGATTGGGATAAATCTAAACTTAAATGGGAAAGTGATTTAGTGTTTATTTTTGCTGAAGATGATTAGGCGGATATGTTTCAGGACAATGTAATTAAGTTGACTAATGTAAGATATGGAATGGTTAATTATAATTTTTTTATATCAATTATATTTGACTCCGTAGAAACTAAAAAAATATGGATTTAGTAATTTAGATTTATGTTTTAGATGTGATTCATGTATTGGAACATTTCTACATGCTGTTTGGACTTGTGTTAAAGTTCAACCATTCTGGCAAGGAATTAAAGTGGTTTTGGAAAAATTGTATCACTTTACATTATCATTAGACCCAACGATTTTCTTGCTGGGTAATTTGATCTCGTTGAGGGGTTTAGGTTTGGAAAAATCCAAATTGCTTTTGTACATTTGGTGTTATCAGTAGTGTGTAAATGTGTTGCGAGTATTTGGAAAGACAATACAGAGATTAATATACTACATTGGCATAATGAATTGAAAACTTGTATTGTTATGGAAAAATTACTTGTAATTTACATGATAATTATTCCCTTTTTGTTAGCAAATGGACTCCATATTTGGAATATATGCATTTAGATATAATTTGAATTGTTCTTAACATTTATAATTTTTTTGTATATAATTTACATTTTTGGCTACCCTTAAGGAAGCTTTGCTAAGTATATACAGTAATATGATGTTGCACAATGTCCACATTGCACACATTCAATTTCACAGAACATATCGTGGACGTTAAGCAGCGCATACCTGTATTCTAAAAGCACATCCTCTAAGAATTTAGATTAGGTAAACGTGCTCTCCTTTTGTTACAAACTAATAACCCTTTTAATTTTTTTGTTTGGGACAAAAGGGACTTTGTTAGCACTAACAAAGGAACAGCAATCGAAAATTCACCAGACAATGGTCAATTCAAAATGATACTTTTTATTAAACTATCAATAATATAAAATTTATTGCTTATCTCTAAACTTAACTGCAAAGTCCCACTCTGAAAGGTCAATTTTTAAAACTTCAGCATTATTTTAGTCTTACTTGAAGTTCTTAAATTCTCAACTCAGAAATAATTATAAAGTGCTTTTAAACATCATATCTTCCAGCCTCTTTACTCATTTCTTTTGATGAGATGTCTTGAGAGATATTCTTTAAATAGAAGTGACCATCTTTTTAGCCACCAATGTACCACCTGTGAAAAGGAGAATACAATTCCTGTCTTCCTAGGATCAAATCTTTTTAGTGAAGATTTTGGAATCTGTTTACCACATTAAGAATCTGCCCTCTTTTCAAAGAGACAGCGAATGTGGCTATTTTCTTCCCAATAAATTCACAAACCCAGTCAAGGGTTAAACAAAGTGGCCATACAAAAATAGGCCCAGTAGAATTTGGTCCTCTTTTCCAAAGAGACAGTGGTCCTCCTTATTTCAAAAGTCACTTAATCTGTGTTCCCTTTTTCCTAGGAAAAAGTACCTATCCTGGTGACTGTAATGCAACCCTATCTTTCACAAGATTCCAACCTGTGAGTGTCACAAGGTTTTGACTTTTGTACTCTCTAAACTGAACTAATCCAAAAATGTCTGAATTTGATAATATATTTCTCCAAATCATGTGATCATTTACATATTCAATTAGGTCAGTTCCAATTCTTTGAAATCATCTGATCAGTTATTGGAACTTTAAACAGTTGCAAATCCAGTTTCTTGTAAACCATGTGATCTTCATACCTCGGTCTTGTAGATGACAAGACTCTTAAAGATTACCTCACCTCTGAGTACAATGGTTATTGTAAATGTGTTGTGACCTGTGTTTGACCCTGCATGAGCCCACAGTTAATTTACTAATGTATATATATATATAATATTTTAACTCAATAACTTACTCTATAATTAACCTATTAATAAGAAATATAACTTAACCCAAATATCACTATTAACATAAATCCATAACACAATCTTATTAATTTTTACAATTTTCTTTTATAACATTTATAGATTTCAGCATTTTCAATATTACTGAAATTAGGTAGTTTCACTATTTCTTTCCCCTCCAGTTTAAATAGAGGGTTCGCATTTGCTATCATCCAATTCATTGAAATAATTCTGAAACCTATTACATTTTTGTAGGTAGCTATTAGTAACCAAGTCTCTCAAAATGCTGGGATATACCATGGGATTTACTGACTTTTCTCTTGAAGATTAACTTCTCTAATCTAGACACATTTAGGAAGGCACCGCAGGGCATGTAATAAAAGATCACATTAATATTGGAGCAAGCTTCGAGGATGTCATGCCTCTCTTCTTATTTCTTCTCAACCTCCAGTGTTATCAGCTTCACATCTTATATTAGTATGGACATTGTATAAACATACACAAGTTTAACTCATTTTTGACAGTTCCTCATTGTTAATTTTTAAAGTTTTAGATCTGCTTCAAGACTGTTCTGTGATCTTTCATGCTCATACTTGTTTTAATCTTTCCTGTACACTCATTTGTGCTCCTTTCTCCTCTTTTAAATCTTTCAACCCAATTCCACTAGTTTACAACTTTTCAACCACCATACCTGGAAAATGGACCCATTCCAATTAGGTACTTTCCCCAATTAGTTTTTAATATCAAGTTGTATGCAGCTCTAGATCCAAAGCTAGGTCAAAAATTACTGACATACAAATTAATGACAAGAGTAGATCACATGTTCTCCTGAATCTGGATTGTAGCTCACCTGAATGTAATCTCAGCTACATATTCAAGATGATCCCAGTCTAACTCTACCTTAAAAATATTCCAAGATTGGTGTTGTGGCCGCCGCTGCTTTGGGGAAGGTGGCGGAGGGGCTTTCGCTGCGTCTGTGATCGGCCGGAGGAGAGGGGAGGGGAGGGCCGGGCTTCTGCACCGGAGCCCTGCCTTTTCTGTTTGTTTTGCGGTGGCGGGGGTTTGTTTGTCTGCGTCGATCTGAAGGATTTGGAGGCGGTGGCGGCGGCGGAGGAGAATTGGCTGAAAGGGGGAGGCCGGCGAGATGAGCCGTGTCATGTTCTTCTTGCTCGCCTTTTAGCTGGTGTCTCCCCCCCCCCCACCACACCCCCTCCCAGCGCTTGCCAGTGGGGAAGGGGTCCTGGCCGGCGAGCACCAGGAGCTGGATGCAACTGCGGTCCATTGTCGGGTTGTTTCTATTCGTGTGAGGAACGATATGAATTACAGAGACAAACTTTATGGAAACAGCTACAAACCAATAACCTGCATAAAACAAGAGTAACTGGAGGAGCCAAATTCACCGATGGGTGTTGGAAGAAATACAGAAGGCCAGGATGATATGAAACGAAGGAAGAACATTTTCTGAGCTGGGAAACGAGGAAGACCATCAGGGACGACAAAAGCTGCTGGGTACAGAACCAGCACAGGCCGACCTTTGGGAACAACAAAGGCAGCTGGGTTTAAGACCAGCCCGGGTAGGCCCTTGGGAACTACCAAGGCAGCGGGATACCGGGTCAGCCCAGGAAGGCCGCCAGTATTTAACAGGCAAAAGCAAGACCGAAGGAAAACTCAACAACCAGAGAGTTGAGCAGTGTACTTTAATGCTTCTACGTAATCACAATTGGACATACAAAAGGGTTGATTGACAACTACGTGAATCGTTCCTAGAAAGGCAGGTTTTCTCTTTAATAAACATACTACTGTAATGATAACACTGGTTTCATCAGAAATATTCCATGTTTGCATCTTTAAAGTTTAATTACACAATTGTAGCATCTGTTGTAGCTGACTATTGTCACCAATCCAACACTTGAGATATCATCTACTGTCAAGAATATACCTCAGACTGGTTTTGCATATCATTTTTCAAACAAGAGAGCTAGTTGACTGTTTCATAATAAAACAATTTTCCAGAAAAAAAAATATTCCAAGATTCTACTTCTACCACTTTAAAGAAAATGAGCTCTGAAAACAAATGATCAGTATAGAGCTCTGAGATACAAAGAAATCTGGATACCCTTGTCCAAGCTTCACAAAAGGCCAATTATGGAGATATGGCAAATAATTAGGAAAGCAAATGGTAGAGTCAAGAACTAGCGGAATTTAATCCAATAGTAGAGAGGCTGTGTCTTAAATGGAAGACATCGAAGGTACAGTTCTGGAAAACTAATGTCCTTCTTTAGGAATGGATGCAAATGTGTCAAAAACTGTTTAGGGAAGCTTATGGGAAGATTAATACCCAAGGTCATCAGATTGCCTTACAAGGAAAGATTGAAAATGCTAAGCTTCTATCTGCTGTAATTTTGAAGGGTGACGTGGGATTTCACTGAAACATACAAGATCCTGAAGGTCTTCAACAGTGGCTGTGGAGAAGGTTGGGTTTTCTTATGACAAAAACCAGAACTGTAAAAATTAAGGGTCACTAATTTAAGACAGAAATTATACAAATCGTTCTCACAGAGGGTCACATCTTTGAAATGATGCTTTCAGTGCCCTTTGAAAGACTGCGCTTTAAATATTTGTTCGGCAGAAGTTGATTGATTCTTAATGAACAATGCAGTTCAGCTCAGTATGCAGGATTGTGGAGTTGAGGTTACAATCAGGTTGGTCAATTTATCAGATAACAGACCAGGCCCAAGCTACTGAATGGCTTTATGCTATTTCCAGTTGACACATCTGTATGTAATCCTTTAAAACAGGGACCCATAGTTCTAGTTTCCCCCACAATGGTTAAATATGTGCTCCATATTTACCTTGTCAAAACTTCCTTAAGGTCTTGCATACAACAATCAAGTTTCCTGTCACACTTATACAAGTGGAGCCCGTCTAAGCTTGCATCACATGATAATGTGCCAAATCCAGTTATCAGTGTCATAAATATCCTTTAACCTGCTTTCAATCCATTGACATCCTGAAAGAGACTAATATTGCAGACACAGTATTCCCGATGTAGTACAACACAGGCACACCTCAAAGATGCACCACACCATTGGGTGGGCACAATTCAAATGCCAGTTACAAATTTGTTGATGATGCCACGGTCATCGGTAGAATCAGATGGCAGAGAGAAAGCATATAGGAGTGAGATACTTCAGCTGGTTTAGAGGTGTCACAACAGCTACCTTGCACTCAGCATTAGCAAAAGTAATGATCTGATTGTGGACTTCGGTTGGGGGGGGGGTGGGGGGAAATCAGGAGAACACAAACCAGTCCTCATCAAGGGGTCAGCAGTGGAAAGAGTCAAGAACTTCAAATTCCATGGGTGTCAACATCTCTAAAGATCTATCCTGGGACCTCCATAATCAATACAATCATGAAGAAGGCGTGCCAGCGACAATACTCATGACGAGTTTTAAGAGATTTGGTATGTCACCAGAGACTTGCAAATTTCTACAGGTGTACTGTGGAGAGCATTCTGATTGGCTGCACCACCCTCTCATATGGAGGTGCCAATGCACAGGTCAAGAAAATACTATAGAGTTGTCAACTCAGCCAGTGTCATCACAGGCATTGTCTTCACTTCACTGAGATCATTGACATCTACAAGAGGTGAGGTCTCAAAGAAATTAGCCTCTATAATCAAGGACCCCACCATCCAGGCAATGCCCTCTTCTCATTACTGCCAACAGGAAGGAGGTACAAGAGCCTGAAGACAAACACCCAATGTTATAAAAACAGCTTCTTCCCCTCTGCCATCAGATTTCTGAATGAAAAATGAACCACAGACACTACCTCCCTTCTCTATTGCACTCATTTTTTTACAAAGGTAATTTATAACAATTGTGCATTCATGACAATAAATTATGATTCCTGATTCCTATTTTTCATGTTCTCACAGTAAATAAAAACATTGTTGGCTTTCCTAATTATTTTCAATACCTGTACACTAGTAATATCAAAGTTTTTTTTAAATTGGAGAAAATGGATAGTTTCAAATATTGCAACAATGTACCTTATTTGCCAATTCTCTGCTCATTTAACAGGTATGAGGTGGATTTTTAGATTAGAACGTTGAGGCTACTTGGGGAACATGCATACATCTAGTAGGATCCAAGAAGGATTAAATAATAATCTTATGGAAAATGGACCTCAAGTAAAGCATGACACACTACAGAATTTCACATCAAGTTCAAGGTGCGTAGTTTAATCTGAAACCAAGCTTTTCAATCTTAAAAATGAAATCTATGAAGGTATCAGAAGCAGGCTGGCTGAGATGGATTGGGAAAGCACATTAAAGTTATGATTTTTTTAAAAATAGATTCAACAGCAAGTATTTTGAAAAAAACAATTTGCAACAGGGAAGTAGGATAGTGGTAGAAGAGAAGCCAAGTTTTTTTCCCCCCAAGAAAGACATTTTGGATGATCCCACATGGAAGACCTTGTCCTAGGCACAGATGCAGAATTGTAAAAAAGGAATGGAATCCTTTCGGATCAGTGTGTGAAGAGGTGCAGTCGAGAAAGTTGGTAGATTTTTAGATCATGTCTGTCAAGAGTTTTTCTCCTGAGATGGAGACAGAGATCGAGAAAGGAGTGAGTGTTGCTAGAGATGGACTAAGTGAACTTGAGGTCAGGGTGGAAGTTGCCAGAAAAGTGGAACTCATCACGAGGCCAGGCCCATGTACAGTAAAACCCTTGGTATCTAGAATTCAAGCAACCAGCAGCATCAAGCAACTGGCCAAAAAAGAGGAAAATAAATAAAACAATTTTTTTTAAAATTATAGATTTAAAAAATACATAAATTTAAAATTGTAAAAGTAAATGTTCTCTTAAATAACACATAAAACTTTTGGGAAGATAGGAGTAAATATTCAGCCAATGGAGTACCTTCGTTGTGCTTTGCTCATATCAGCTGTTTGATTAAAGTTTTTTGAAGTGTCTCCTTATCCCTGCTTGATAAGAGTCGCCTTGGTCAGAGGCTTTATCTGTAAACTTAGGGGTGTGGTAGCTCGCCCACACAACAGGAGAACCAGCTCATAGAGTCACGTGTAAGTCGGCGGCAGATCTGACTGTGAGAGCTCCAGGTGCAGGGCAAGCCCACAGCCTGGGGGCTGATGTTATAAAGGTCCTGGGAGTTGCAAGCATCATCGGGTTCCAAGGGATTTAAATGCATGAGAGAGTTCTATTAAAGCCAGTTGGTTCAACTCACTTTTGACCCTGCGTTGTTCTTTCGTTCACTGCATACCTAGTGCAACTACATTAGTGACCCCGTTGGTCCAAATGACCGACCCAAGCCAGAATGCAGTTTCACTGAAACTGTTGACTTTCTGGTCCTCGCAGCTACAGGTCTAGTTTGAACAGGCTGAAGCCCAATTCCAGATCAGGCAAATCGTCTCAGATGCCACAAAGTACTACTATGTAGTCGGTCACTCGACCAGCAAACAGCAGGCTGCATCATCGACTTCCTACACCAGCCACCAGTTGTGGACAGGTATGAAACAATCAGGTCGCTCCTGATCCATACTATTGGCCTCTCCCGCCGTGAGTGCGCAGCACAGTTGCTCCTCATGGATGACCTCGCACCATCAGCCTTAATGAATGAGATGCTGGCACTAGCAGATGGCCATAAGCCATGTTTACTGTTCAAAGATATCCGTCTCCTCATTGCTTACGACAATTTCAATGACCCATGCAAAATAGTGCCCCGCGCAGATATCCTGTGGTACACTGAGCAGCTTGGCGGGGCGTCCATCGACCAATATGCTGCGTCACACCTTAAGGCCCGGGCCTTCCCCACACCACCAATGAAGCCGGGGATGGTGGCAGCAGGGAGCAACCCCAGTACAGACTGTTGGTGTTTTTAACCACCAAAAGTGGGGTTCAGGAGCCCACCATTGCCGCCCACCTTGTTCTTTTCTAGGAAATGCTGGGGCTGGCCGTCACTAATGGCTACGGTAGCCACTGTGATAGCCTTCTTTACTTATGGGACCGACAGTCTAGGCCAGGGGTGTCAAACTCAAATTCACAGAGGGCCAAAATTAAAAACTTGGACTAAGTCGAGGGCCGAACTAAATATTTATTGAAAATTTTCAACAACATCTGCATGTTTTCTCTTCTTTCAACATATGTAATGTTAAACTTTTTCTTATTAAAATAAATGTTTAATAATAGTTTTGGATAAACTCCTTCCAGAAGCATTAGCAAATGAGAAATAAAATATTCAATAAATAATATTTCTCTATAGAGGATTTGTCAAATGTTGCTAGTGTGCTGTCGAATAGTAAAATCTGAGGGCTATTGAGAATGTGGGAGAATAACATGATTCCTGAAACAATCCAATGGGTGACTGATTGTGGGCATGAACTCTAGCAGGGTTATTTGCCATGCCCTTTTTCCATTGGTACAGATATCCTTGGATTTACACACTTTTCAAGTTTTATGCCTAATGAGCTTGTATCCAGGTGCAGGACCATTTTTAACCAGGAATATATTTATCACTGTGACATGAAACTATTGGAAGATTGTTTTATCCTGAGATTAAAGTTCATAATCCTTACTCAGGTCTGTGTGCGGGAGGGCGGGGTTTGCGGGCGATCGAGTTGGACAACGACAGTGCGGGGGCATCGGCTCTCGCTGCAGGGCGGCATCTCGGCGGATCAGCGGCCCCGTCACCGTGAGTCGCGGGTCGGCCTGCGGCAGGGAGGGGGAGTGGGCAACGGTCCTGGCGAGGTCAGGCCCGAGGCCTCCGGTTCCAGGCGCTGGGAAGCAGCCTTGGCTTCCCCTGACACCGGCCAGGCCCCAAAACCAGAGTCCACGGTGAGACCCTGCAACGTAAACAGAGGAGGTGGGGGCGATTAGCGGGCTGACGCCAATGCATTCTGGGATTTATAGTATTAGCTGTGCATGCGCTATACTGGCGCGGCAGCCAGCGGGCCACCTCTAATACATTTTTGAAATGATCATGCGGGTCAAATATAATTTGGCCCGCGGGCCAGAGTTTGACATGTGTGGTCTAGGCGAAAGTTCCTCGTATACACAGGAGAAGAGGTTACTGCCTTTCCCCCCTCAGGCCACAATAACCACTCCAAGAAGTCAGGACTGGTGCTCATCATTGTCAATAACAGCATTATTCACATATTCAGCTTGCGAACCATCCCACTACAGTTTGATTCCAGCTATTTCACCTGGTTGTTTATACTGGCAGCAGTGTTGCAACCTTTATTGGGTGCAGATTTCCTCCAGGCACACTGCCTCCTAGTGGACCTCAAGGGACAGCACCTAATGAATGCCAAGACCTTACAGAGCTTCTCGCTTAGTGAAGCCGAGTTACCAGCCCCACACCTGAACTCTGTGACTTTGTCAGGCAATGAATTTGCCAGAGTACTAGCAGAGTTCCCAACCATCATTATGCCTCAGTTCTCTACAAATGCCCCTAAGCATGGCGTACAGCACCACATTCCCATTCAAGACCACTGCTACACGCCCTGGCATGCAGGTTCCCACCCGACAAACTCCACCTTGCCAAGCAGGAATTCAGGAAAATGGAGGAGATTGGGATCATCCAGCACTCGGACAGTCCATGGGCCTCTCCGTTGTACATGGTGCAGGAGGATGGAGGCCATGTGGTGACTACAGAAGGCTCAACAACACCCCCACGACCAATTGCTACCCAGTGCCCCACATTCATGACTTTACGACCAATTTGTATGGGGAACACATCTTCTCCAAGGTTGACCTAGTCTGCGGGTATCACCAGATTCCTGTCCACCCCAGCGATGTCCATCATCCTGTTCAGCCTATTCAAGTTTCTGAGGATGCTTTTTGGAATCAAGAATGCAGCACAGATGTTCCAGTGGCTCATGGACTCCATGGGGCATGGCTTGGATATCATCTTCAGATGATATCCTGATTGGCAGCCGCTCACATCTAGAGCATTTGATGCACCTGCACCAACTCTGTTGCTGCCCAAGTGAATATGGCCTGGCACCCCACAGAGTGCCAGTTTGGGCTGTCAGCCATTGATTTCCTTGGGCACCGCATCGACCAGTATGGACTGGTTCCCTTGCTGGCCAAAGTCGAGACCATATGCCAGTTTTCCACAAGTTTGTGAGCATGATCAACTTTTACCGCTGATTCCTACCGTCAGCGGACCGAATCAGCCTGATGTCCAGCAAGGCCAAGGAAACCATCTGGGACACGGAGTCAGCAGCAGTTTTTGAGCAGGTCAAGGACACCCTTGCAAATACCACCTGCCTTGTACACCCGTGGGTGGATGTGCCTACAGTCTCTGGTTGATGCTTCCAACTCAGCAGTCGGTGGCATGCTGGAACAACTAATCGAGGGTCAGTGGAAACCATTCGCGTTCTTCAGCTGGCACCTGCAATCCCACCCCCCCCCCCCCACCCCCACCCCCCCGAAACCAGAGCTGAAATACAGCACCTTTGACAGGCAGCTGCTAGCCCTCGATCTCACCATCCGGCACTTTCAGTATTTCTTGGAGGGGCGGGAATTCACAGATCACAAACCTCTCACCTTCGCATTCACCAAAGTATCAGAGATCCATGGTCAGCACAGCAGCAACGGCACTTATCTATAAGAATACCACCACCATCAAACACATCTATGGGAAAAACAATGCCGTGGCTGACGCACTGTCTCACACCTCCATTCACTCAGTGAATTCCCTGTCCCCACGGTTGGACTACGCAGCGCTCACCAAGGCACAGCAGCTGGACAAAGAAATGCCAGCCTACTGCACCGCAATCTCGGGCCTGCAACTTAAGGGCATCCCCATCGGTCCAACAGGCAGCAAGCTCCTCTGTGACAAGTCCACCAGCCAACCCCGGTCCATCATTCCAGCCACTTGGAGATGTCGCATTTTCGACACACTACATGGTTTGGTCCACTCATTCATTCAGGCAACCATCCAACTGGTGGCGGATAGATTTGCTTGGCACGGCCTATGCAAGACTTCTAAGGCCCCCCCTTCAACCTTTCCAGCTAATACACAGGACATTTGAGCATGTCCATCTGGATATTTGCTGGTCTCGGGGGGGGGGGGGGGGGGGGGGGGGGACATCATGGTCGGCAGGTTCACCAGGTGGCCAGAAGCCATACCACTCGCTGACACATCCACAAAGTCCTGTGCCAGAGCCCTCATTGAAAGCTGGGATGCACATTTTGCCAACGTCACCTCAGACTTGGGGGGGGTGGGGTCAGTTCACCTCCAGCCGATGGTTGGCACTGGCACAGCTACTTTGGACCCAGCTGCACCACATCATAGCCTATCATCCGCAATCCGACGGCCTGGTAGAGCACTTCCACCAGAACCTGAAATTGGGCCTGATGGCGCGCTTCCAAGGCCCGGATTGGGTGGATGAACTCCCATTTGTGCTTCTTGGCATCCGCACGGGTCCAAAAGACTTAGCCATGTCTTTGGCAGAGTTGGTATACGGCGTCCCACTGACAGTTCGAGGCGAGTGTGCCAGCAGAGACATCCGCAATAGTGCTCACAAAACACCAAGAGAAGGTAGGAACACGAGCTCCTGCCCCAACCTTGTGCCTAGGCCCAACATCTTCCTTTGTCCCCAAGGACCTCTGAGACCTCAATTAGGTCTTTATCCGCAGGGTCATGCATCGGACTCCACTCCAACAGCCATACGGGGGCCTGTACAAAGTGGTGCGTCAAAATGGAAACATATGCATTCTCAACATGAGCGGCCATAAGGAGACCTTCACCATTGACTGCCTCAAGCGCGTGCAGCTCGATCTGGAACACCCTGCGACTTTGCCACTCCCATGCCGATGAGGCCAGCCACCCAAACAGACTAATAAGTGTTGGCTGTGAACGCAACACCTCCTAAAGCCAGTTCTGGGTGGGTGGAGGGGTTATCACCTTGTGCATCAGCAGTCTACTTCCTGATTTTCCTCATTATTTATTACACTTCCTGGTGAAGCTTTGAATACACCCAAGAGCAAATCATTAATATTCCAAAACCAATCCCTAAAGAAAAGTGCTGCATTCTCCTGTTTTAGTTGAATCATTCTCTGCTTTCTGCTCTTTAATCAATATTCTAAACATTTTTTTAATAGTCAATATAATCTTATAGGCCCTAATTTCACTAACAAGTCGATAGTATATTCCATATCTTATGAATGTTTATATACATGACTTCAATTATATTTTATTATCAGCACATGGAAACACCATAGAAACAGGTTCCTCAGTCCCCACCACATCTACGCTGGCCATTTGCACTAATCCCATTTGCCTGCGTCCTTCTTTTCCTTGCCAATTTAAATTTTGTCTAAATGCCTCTTGAAAACTGTCTGATTCCACCACCTACTCTGGAAGTATGTACCAGATATACACCACTGTGTTTAAAAAAAGTTACCCCTCAGATCCCCTTTAAAACTCCTCTCAACTTAAACCCCCTTAGTTTCGATAACCTGACCACGGTAGAAAAGATTTTCGACTACTCCTCTTATAATCTCAAATATTTCATTTGGGTTAAGAGAAAACAAACTCAGCTTCTTGACACACTGAATTCCTACAGCAAATTGATTTTTTGCTCAAGATTCCAGGATCTGCAGTCTCCTGTCTCCAGCCCATCCAATTTCTCCCAATAACTTCAAGTCAGACAACATCCTGGTAAATTTCCTTTGCGCTCTCTCAAACAGAATAATTTCCTTCCTTATAGTGTGGCAATCAGTACTTTAGAGACATCCTTAATAGTACTGTAAATTGCAGCATAATATCCCAACTGATGAAGATAAGAATGTCAACACCTCCTTGACCATTCTTTTAACTAGCATTGCCAGTTTTATGGAACTTTAGACTTGGGATCCCTAGATCCCAGTGTTCCTAAACAATCCTTTGTGCCCCATCACTCACTGCATATGTCCTAGCCCTTTCTAATTTTACAATATTAAATTCTATTTACCAGTGCTCCACACAACTTTCAAACTGATCCAATTCCTGCTATTGCCTAAGACACAAAATGACAATTTCTGGTCTTCTCTTATTTCATTCAAGAACTCAATAAAATTAATTTCTATTTATCTCAATTTAGGAAGTCCAGTATAGAGTTTTATTTCATCAGCCATACTTTTCCAAATGTCAATTTTATCAAGCTTTCCGTAACTGACATTATATTGGCCAGAATGTGTACAATTTCAATCCGTATTTCATTTAATAGCACAGATACGGTACATCACATATCACATCCACACTGGGTGACTTACACTCTGAGGACTCGCAGTCTTTAAAATACATATTAATATATTTTTATCCTACTCAACATAGCCCCTTCAACAAATTGGCAGAAGCCACTAATCTAGTGAAACACTACTTTTTATATTGGTCTGAATTAAATATAGGAGCTCAGAATGCCTTGCAGCATCCATAGGAGGTAAAGGTTCCATTGTTCTCAAGGTATATTACCGATGTTTCAGGCATGAGCACTTCCGCCAAAACATTAATATATCTTTATCTCCTATGGATGTTGCGAGACTTTCTGAGCTCCTCCAGCATTTCATTTTAACTATAATCACAGCATCAGCTGTCATTAGTGTTTTACTTCACCTTGCTCTGCATGTTGGGTGGATTTTTAAAAAATGCAACATTTTGGGGATTTAAATGACAATACTAAGGCAACGTTTATTGCTCATTGGAACAACAAAATCTCACATCACCTACCACGAATGTCATGGTGAATGAAATAGCAAATCACCAAACCAGCAGCCTCACAATTACTTTTTGACTCTTTAGACAAAAATTACCTACTTTATTTAATTCAATTCTGTGGTGGGAATTACATTTGCAACCTCAGAATTAACAGTCCAGTATTATAAAAACAAATACATGAAGTACATCACACCATCCTTAAACGTGTAAAGGGAATATTGTCTAGCAAACCTAAGGTGAGATAACGATTACCTGATTATATTTTTGTAATTTAATACAGTAAAATCTGTTATCTGGCATTCAAGCCTCAAGTAACTGACAAAATAATCATTGAAATAGGTAAAAGATATGGAAATTTAAAAGTTCACCAATCATGAAACACATAATCTAAAGCAAACTGAAAATGCGTTTATCTGGCGTCTACCAATTCACACAGTTGGCAGATACCAGGGATCTTACTATGTATAGTATGTATGCACAGTAATTTCTTTCCAACTCTAAATGTACCAAATTCTTTAACAGCCTGATAAAAGCAAGTTCAATACAGAGCTGCAATCTTCTAGATCACATTTCAATAGCGAGCAAAATCAATAAGGAACAGGAGTGAAACAAATTACAAAAGAAAATCCATTAGAAAACCTCCAAGTTTCAATAAATATTTTCTTTTCACTGGTGCTTCCAAGCAGATGATGAACTACATTAGACTTCTTTCAAAAATAGTAGTTCAATTTCCTTCTTACTAGTAAAAAAAAATACCCTATCACCTATCTAGCCAATCACATTACACAAGGCACTTGAGCAAATTCTGGAAATGCATACAATTTCAGAGATCAACACATTAAAAGTTATTGTTTTTAATTCAGTCATTTCAAACAGAAGTTTTAAAGTCTGTAAGATTTTGATCCATTAACCATAAATAAAATGAATTACAATAGAATTACAATTAGCCAAAATCAGATTCTCCGAAATACTAATTTATCCAATTTTTTTTTCTAAAAATTTGGATAAATGAGAATATCTGAAACAAATCAGAAATCCTCATTTATCCAAATTTTTTTTGGAGCTGAGCTGACCTCACAGGTTGAAAAAAATTTGCTTGACATGAAATTAGAAGGATGATTGTCCTTGTTTCAGCTAATTCCCTCCCCCCTCTCTTTTCATTTATTCTTTACCTTACCCTATTGACTTTCCTCTCCCACTCTACCTCTCAAACTGCATGCCACTGTCTCCCAATCACAAGTGGTCAGATTAATCCCAGCATTATCAAGGAAAACAGCCTCCTGGGAAGGAGCGGGACCTCGGGCTCGGTGGCTTTCCCTCCCCTCCCTCTTTGGCATACACTGGATGCTAACACCCACTTTGACCCCTCTCCTCAGCTTACAACAGCACACCAGTGTGTGTGTGTGTGTGTGTGTGTGTGTGTGTGTGTGTGTGTGTGTGTGTGTGTGTGTGTGTGTGCGCGGCGACGTTGGGGATATGTCGAGGATCAGCCGTGGCCAGCATTTCTTTTGTGAGAATTAAACATTATTTTATTGCTCAAAACCTTCCCTTATTGTTTGTTGTTGTTTAAACATTGATACAAGTGATTTGCTGCTGCTTGTGACAAATTCTCCAAAAAAACATTTATTTGACATAGGCCCGGTCCCAATCATTGCAGATAATCGAACTTGTACTGGACTTGTTTTACAATGTAGAACATGGTGTTACAGTATTTAAGTCATGCCTTCAGGTTAGTAAAATGCCCTAAAGTGTTTCATTTGTGATTTTTCAAAGTTTGAAATGAAACCAGAGGTTTAAAGGCTTCCAACAGCAGCGGCAAATTCAAGAATAGTCATGAGGTTTGAATGTATGGTGTGTAGAGAAGGATGCTAGGAATGGGATTTGCAAACAATGTGAAATTTAACATCAAGTCACAAAATATAACCTGAAGCAAAGTTAAGTCAGTAGATAATGGAATGTGGCATGAGTTAAGACAGTAGCGCTCATGCTCGCATGATCTTAAATTTCTACAGGGCAGAATGAGTGAGGGAATTTGCTATAATAGTCAAATACTAAAAACATTTATAAACACACTCGGTCAACGTTTTCAGCAGTAGGTGATCTGAGGCAGGGTCTGGTTGCACAATGTTACAAGACTGCACTGTGCAAAGTTAAACTTGAGTCACAGACAACCAGGATGCATCTTGTCTCAAGTTTCAGAGCAAGGGATGGAATTGCAGTTATGGTAACAAATTGGTAGTACTGGCCTGGGACATCAAAATACAGTACAACTCCGATTATCCAAAATGGTTGGGACCAGGCCTATGTCAGATAAACGTTTTTTCGGAGAAATGGTCATTTTTAAAAAGCAGCCCAGTAGCAACAGAAATTCACTTGTATTAATGTTTAAACAACAACAAACAACAAGGGGTTTTTAAAGCGATAAAATAATATTTTTAATTTTCACCAAAAAATGCTGGCCGTCGCTGATCACAGACACCAACCCAAAAAACTGTCGATCAACGAGGCAAACCCAACGCAGCCGCCGATCACTGAGACAAATCCCCAACGCAGCTGCCAATCACCAAGACAAACCCAGCCCAGTCACTAGAGCTCCTGATGCCAGAGTCCCAATTCCGAATACTCCCCTAGGCTTACCACACATGCATATGGGGGAAGCCGGCCAAGAGGAGGATTCAGAGTCAGCATCCGGTGTGCCGAGGAGGGAGGGAAGAGGATAGGAGGGAGGGGATGCAACTGAGCCTGAGGTCCCGCTCCTGCCCGGGAGCCTGAGGTCCCGCTCCTGCCCGGGAGCCTGAGGTCCCGCTCCTGCCCGGGAGCCTGAGGTCCCGCTCCTGCCCGGGAGCCTGAGGGGTCGCTCCTGCCCGGGAGCCTGAGGTCCCGCTCCTGCCCGGGAGCCTGAGGTCCCGCTCCTGCCCGGGAGCCTGAGGTCCCGCTCCTGCCCGGGAGCCTGAGGTCCCGCTCCTGCCCGGGAGCCTGAGGTCCCGCTCCTGCCCGGGAGCCTGAGGTCCCGCTCCTGCCCGGGAGCCTGAGGTCCCGCTCCTGCCCGGGAGCCTGAGGTCCCGCTCCTGCCCGGGAGCCTGAGGTCCCGCTCCTGCCCGGGAGCCTGAGGTCCCGCTCCTGCCCGGGAGCCTGAGGTCCCGCTCCTGCCCGGGAGCCTGAGGTCCCGCTCCTGCCCGGGAGCCTGAGGTCCCGCTCCTGCCCGGGAGCCTGAGGTCCCGCTCCTGCCCGGGAGCCTGAGGTCCCGCTCCTGCCCGGGAGCCTGAGGTCCCGCTCCTGCCCGGGAGCCTGAGGTCCCGCTCCTGCCCGGGAGCCTGAGGTCCCGCTCCTGCCCGGGAGCCTGAGGTCCCGCTCCTGCCCGGGAGCCTGAGGTCCCGCTCCTGCCCGGGAGCCTGAGGTCCCGCTCCTGCCCGGGAGCCTGAGGTCCCGCTCCTGCCCGGGAGCCTGAGGTCCCGCTCCTGCCCGGGAGCCTGAGGTCCCGCTCCTGCCCGGGAGCCTGAGGTCCCGCTCCTGCCCGGGAGCCTGAGGTCCCGCTCCTGCCCGGGAGCCTGAGGTCCCGCTCCTGCCCGGGAGCCTGAGGTCCCGCTCCTGCCCGGGAGCCTGAGGTCCCGCTCCTGCCCGGGAGCCTGAGGTCCCGCTCCTGCCCGGGAGCCTGAGGTCCCGCTCCTGCCCGGGAGCCTGAGGTCCCGCTCCTGCCCGGGAGCCTGAGGTCCCGCTCCTGCCCGGGAGCCTGAGGTCCCGCTCCTGCCCGGGAGCCTGAGGTCCCGCTCCTGCCCGGGAGCCTGAGGTCCCGCTCCTGCCCGGGAGCCTGAGGTCCCGCTCCTGCCCGGGAGCCTGAGGTCCCGCTCCTGCCCGGGAGCCTGAGGTCCCGCTCCTGCCCGGGAGCCTGAGGTCCCGCTCCTGCCCGGGAGCCTGAGGTCCCGCTCCTGCCCGGGAGCCTGAGGTCCCGCTCCTGCCCGGGAGCCTGAGGTCCCGCTCCTGCCCGGGAGCCTGAGGTCCCGCTCCTGCCCGGGAGCCTGAGGTCCCGCTCCTGCCCGGGAGCCTGAGGTCCCGCTCCTGCCCGGAAGGGCACTCTCCTTGATGACAGGCAAGGGATTCTTCCAACTGCTTGTGGTTGGGAGACAGTGGCACGCAGTTTGGTAGGGAGAGTTAGAAAGAAAAGTCAATAGGGGAAGGTAAAATAAAGAGAGAGGGGAGGGTGTTACCAGAAACGAGGACAACTGTCATTCTAATTTCATGTTAACTGAAATTTTTTTTTCAACCTGAGGCCAATTTGGCTCCAAAAAAAATTTGGATAAATGAGGATTACAGAGAATCCAATTTTGGATAATCGGAGTTGAACTGTATTTAGTTGTGGGTCTTTTTTGATCATTCATTATGAATGTCAGACAATTGGGTTTTCAATTTATAAATACTCCTGACTTTCAATAAAAAAAATTCTGGAGTAACTTCAAGAATGGATGGAACATGCAACTTTTGAACAAGAACTAATTGAGACAGTGTTTGATGGAAAACTATATAATTACAATGCAAGAGCACATTAGAAAATAGCTTGAGGGGTAGCTTGTGTGGGGCATCAGTGCCAAAGAACACCAATTGTATACAATTGCCTGATTGTAATTTCTTATGTTTAGTAATTCTACTTCGAGGTCTCAATGGACTCCTATTTGGTCACCTTGATCAATGATTGCCTTTTTCATGGAATCGCTGTAATTGTATGTTGAAATCCTAAACAAATAGTGTCTTGCATGATAAGCAACTGGTGGGAAGAGGAAATCTGGTAATATCACAGGCATTGTTCTCAGATCTTATAATAAACTGCAACCAAAATTGAATGACATCTATAAAGCAACAAAGAATTCTGCAAATAATGCAACAAAAAAAAAACAAGGGCCAACAGAAAAATCTACTATGTAACATTAAACTTGCAAATAGGTTTCCTCTTTAGACAGAAGGAATTTGGTCCATTTTCTATTAAATCTCATTCCATATTAGCATGTACTCTTTAATATTATTCAACATTCATGGACATAATAATTTCTTAATTTAGTTTTAATTGAAAATCTATGTATTTCAGAATCCATATGTGAATATCCTCTTTCCTTCCTGAAAGTAAGGACTTCACTACGGGATCTAGTTTCAGATCCATGCCAATACAACCCTCTATTCATGAGGTCAATAATCAGGTAGGAGTGATACACAACAGTCTGCAGATTGTTTTAAAACTGTGATTGTTGTAAAAACACACCAAAATTCTGGAGGAACTCAGCTGGTCTTTTCAGCATCTATAGGAGACAAAGATATATTTTGATGTTTCAAGCCTGAGCCTTTCTTCAAGAAATAAACCAGAAGCAGGAAATCTCAGAAAGTCTCAAGAGTTCTACCCCTCCACAGTCAGACTCCTCAATGACAAACTTAATTAGAGACTCATTTAAGGACTCTTACTTGAGCACTTTATTGAGTTTCTTTTGTTCTCTCTGAATAGCAGTTTGTTTACATTTGTTATATGTTTAGAGTTCCTTTACATGCTTACGCTGTACCTAGTTATTTTTTTGAACTACCAATTAGTGGTAGTTCTGCCGCCCCCGCAGGAGAAAGGAATCTCGGGGTTGTATGTGATGTCATATATGTACTCTGACAATAAATCTGAATAAACAATGCTGGCTGGGGGAGGAATCCAGATCAACAAAGGGTGTTAATTGGATAAGTAATAATTTATCAGTTTGTGTGAAGGAAGACGGAAGGGAGAGAAAGAGATTGGGAAAGGAGACAGAAGGGGGGTGGGGTTAACAAAAGCCAGAGAAGTTGATATTAATGCCATCCAGTTGGAGGATGCCCAGTCGGAAGATGAGGTGCTGTTCCACCAATTTGCGGGTGGTCTCAGTTTGGCAGTGCCTGAGACGATAGACAGGAATGCCTTCAGAATGTATTGTCATGGAATTTGGTGTTTTGCAGCAGCATCACAGGGCAAACATTCATATTATAAATATCTTACAACATTACTATAAAAATAAAATAGTGCACGAAAGTAAGGCAGTGTCTTTGGTTCATTGATTATTCAGGAATCTGATGGCAGCGGGGAAGAAATTGTCTTGTGCTGTTGAGTGCTCATTTTTAGACTCTTCTTCCCAATGGTAGCTAAGCAAAGAGGGCATGGCCTGGGTGGTGGGGGTCTTAAGGATAGAAGCTGCTTTAAGACACCAGCTGACGTAGATGTCCTCGATGAAGTGAAGTCTGGTGCCTGTGATGTCACAGTCCGAGTTAACAACCCTCTGGAGTTTATTCTTGTCCTGACAGTTGGCGTCTTCACACCAAGCAGTGATGCAACCAGCAGAAAGCTCTCTACAGTACACCTGTTGAAGTTTATGAGAGTTTTCTGTGACATTGTGAATCTCCTCAGACACTTCACTAATTATACCCCTGGCAAGCCCTCTTTGTGATTACATCAACATGGAGGCTCCAGGACAGATCCTTGGAGATGGTCACACCCAGGAATTTGAAGTTCTTGACCTTCTCCACTACTGGAGGACTGGGTCATGTTCCCCTGACTTCCTCCTGAAGTCCACAATCATTTGCTTGGTTATGCTGATGTTGAGCGCAAGGCTGTTGTCATTACACCATTCAATGAGCTGATCTATCTCCCTCCTGTAAACTTCCCCATTGCCATTTGTGATTCTGCCGACAACTATGGTGTCATCGCCAAACTTGTAGATAGCACTGGAATTGTGCCTGGTCACACAATCATGGGTGTATAATGAGTAGAGTTGTGGGCTAAGCATGGATCTTTGGGGTATGCTTGTTTTGATAATCAGTAAGGAGACATTGTTTCCAATTCGTATTGACTGTGGTTTTCCAATGAGAAAATCAAGGATCCAGTTGCAGAGTGGCCTCGAGTTTGTAACTTCTTGACCATCATTGAGGGAATAATGGTATTGAAGGCCAAGCTGTGGTTGATGAAGAGCAGCCGTATGTATAAATTGCTGTTTTTGAGGTGATCCATAACTGAGTGGAGAACCAGAGATGTTGCATCTGTTGTGGAGCGATTGTGACAATAGGCAAATTGGGTCCAGATCTTTATTTACATATGTGTTAATTCTAGCCATGTCCACCCTCTCAAAGCATTTCATCACAGTAGAAATTAGTGCTACTGGCAAGGGAATGGGATTGAGAATTGAAATGGGTGGCCACTGGGAGATGCACGCTACTGCAGCACAGAGCCAAGGTGCTCAACAAAGCAATCTCCCAGTCTGCGTACAGTCTCTCTGATATATTTTACTTGTCAGTGAAATATGTTGGACACATTCACTCCGACATGGGGGCCCCAAACAGTCCTTCCAAGTGAAGCAACATTTCACTTGTTAGCAAACAACATTTTCCCTTTCCTCGATCTCTCTGTCTCCATCTCGAGACAAACTGTCGACAATCATCTTCTATATAAGCAACAAATCCCACAGCTACCTCAACCACCTCTTCCCACTCTGTCTCCTGTAAGGATTCCATTCCAGCCTCTCAATGTCTCTGTTGCATCTGCATCCAGAATGAGAACTTCAATGCCAGATCATCAGAGATGCCCTCCTCCTTCAAATAACATGGCTTTCCCCCTACAACCATCAACTCAGCCCTCACCAGCATATCCTCCATTACTCGGATATCTGCCCTGGCCCCATGCGCAACAAAGACAGGATTCCTCATTCTCACCTACCAACCCAGCTGCGTCCGTATCCAACACCTTACACTAGACAAAAATTCCCATCTCCACAGGGATCGCTCCTTCCTTTAGGCCCTTTCAGGTGGCAGCCCTAAAAAGCTGCTTACAGCAGTACCTGGTCCACCTGAAAGGGCCTATTCAACCAGAGGCACCTCGGAGTGCCCTCTGGAGCCCATGGAGGATGACCGACTGGAGCCATAGCTCCATCCACCAAGAGTGCCGGAGCAGAAGAATACTGGATTATAGCGGACCTGGAGCAGGCAAGGCAAATGTATATCATGTTATCAGCCTGTCTCAGTGTTCAGTCTGAGATGCGCTGAATCCTCGGTAAGGCCATTACTGCTTTTGAAACTCTGATCCCAGTGTTTTAAAATTCGCGCTTCTGCGTCTCAGGCTGACAACATCAATGCGACATCATCAGCCCACCTCGAAGCGCATTCACGTGCACTGGCGGAGCCCGGCACTCCACTGATTATACCTCCCGGAGGAGGGATGATGTCGGCGCCTCGGAGGCACTCTGGGCACATTCAGGTGAGTACGTCTTTAGCTGGGAAGGTGGTGGGGGGGGGGGGGGGGAATTTCTGCGGCTTTACAAGTGGGTGTTCAGGCCACCTGAAAGGGCTTTGTGACTCCCTTGTCGAATCCTCCCTGCCCACCATCATTCCCTTGAGACCTACCACTGTGATCGCAGGAGATGTTCCATTTGTGCCTACACCTCCTCCCTCAGCACTATTTGGGGCCCCAAACAGTACATCCAAGTGAAGCAGCAGTGAATTTGCAGCAGTCATCTACTGCATCCAGCGCTCCCATTGTGGTCTCCTCTACATCACTCTGTCCGCCATACTAATGCGCACCTCCCAGTGACCACCCATTTCCATTTTCCATCCCATTCCCTTGCTGATATGTCTATCCATGGTCTCATGCACTGCCAGACTGAGACCACCCACAAATTGGAGGAACAATATCTCATCTTCCGACTAGGCACCCTACAACCGGATGACATTAACATTCACTTCTCTGGCTTTCATTTAAGCCTCCACCCCCGCTACTTCCCCCTTAGCCTTTTCCTATCTCTCATTCCATTTCCTTGTGCACAAACATGATAAATTATTACATCGTCCCTTATCCTTTTGTTAGTCTGGCTTCCTCCCCCAGCCAGCATTGTCTGAATTTTAACTTTCTGCTTCTGGCTTATTCATTGAAGAAGGACACAAGCCCAAAACATTGGCAATGTATCTTTATCTCCTATAGACACTGAAAAGACCAGTTGAGTTCCTCCAGCATTTCAATGTGTTTTTAGAATAATCATGTAGGGAACTTGATTTGTGATTACAAAATGAGCAAAAACCTCTCTCTATTCTTATCAATCTTATCAACCAGTGCTTGGGAACCTTTTTAGTTAATTGGACAGTATGGAATATATAGTAATTAACATCTCAAAGAGACACAATGACAATTAAAAAAAGCCACAGGTTTTACTTCTGCCTTCTGAAAACATACCAAAAAGTGTTGAAAACAATTCACCTTCAACTAGTGACAGTATAATTTAAGTTATCACACACTGAAGGTTGAAAACAGACAAATTTACTTTTCACGATGAGAGTGCTTTCTCTTAATTAAATGCCATTTATTGTCCATTCCTACATTCCCAAATTGAGGATCAGTGAGTCTATGGACACACTTTGGGTAACCAGACAGATATGGATAGTGGGTATCTTAAAGGCATCATGATTCAGGTGGGTTTCGTAACAATGCAGTGGCCACATGATCATAATTACCACAACTAGAAATATTAACTTTAGTTTTATTTTATATTCCTAAATGCCTCGGCAGTATTTCAACGTGACTCTGGTCAGGACTTTGTCTGCTTGTCTAGTACCAACCATGAGGCAATTCTGGAGGGAAATGTGCAGTCAGTGTTTCAAGTCCTGCTTCAGGATTGTAACCCAAAACGTGAACTATCAGATGTTGTCAGACCACCAGAGTTTCTCCAGCAATTTGTATTCGTACTAGGTTCCAGCATCAGCTGTCTCTTTTCTCTCCATCAGGCTATTTCTGCCTTGAACACAAAATATATGGAAATAAGGCCATAAGACAGAGGAGCAGAATAGAGTCTGCCCTGCCATCAATCATGAGCTGAACCATTTCCCCCCCTCGGCCCAGCTTTCCCCCCCCCGTATCCTTTGATGCCCTGGCTGATCAAGAACCGATCCATCTCTGAGAATTTTACCTCATTTTTGAAATTTTACTAGCATTTACACCAGAATCCTAGCTTTCAAATTATTGTAGCCTGTTGGATCCAGAGAGGGGATAAACATTCTCAATTTTATATACCAAATCCACCAGGAAATCTCACATAATGCATCAACACTCCTCTCATAGGCTAGCAAGTCAGTATTGTCCTGTTACCCAGAGTTAGGAATAAAGTTTTTAATACCTTGAGTCTCCACTACTGTTACTGACGCTGTCCTCGTCACCATGACCCTCCATTTCCAGGTTCGAAAACGAAAGTATCGGATGAGAATCTTCACAAACTTCAAGTGCCAAGATCCTGCACGGAAACAAAATCTATCGGCCCACACTTCTGCTTATTCTCCCAATGCGTGCCACTCGTTTCTGCAGGGAAAGAAACCCGCATTTAGGAACCTCTTTGCCACCGCAAACGCTGGCGTTACCCCAAACACGGGCAAATATTGAGCAAGTCTAACGGCAGTCACTGCTGCCTGAACACCCCCCCCCCCCAGAAAAAAAATCAGATCATCAGCATGGATTGCGAATGAATCGGTCATGGAGCATTTAAAATTAATTTAAAAATCAAAATGCCCTTCTTTCCTGCATCAAATCGATTTCGATTGTCTCTCCCTCATTGAGTGGTATCACCATGTGGTCTCCTGCTGTTACTTGGAGGAAACGTTGATGGGAAAAGTCAAGCTTATGAATCGGAACCCGCGGCCGCTTGTAATGTCATTTCCACCATGACCGTTCAACGTAGGAATTTTTTTTTTGCCGGGAAACACCACATCCCATATTCGGTACACACACAGTAGCAAGGTTCAACTTCTTCCCAGGAAGTGGACATGCCAGACAAAGGAGATGTGGGGAGAAAAACCTCCCAAAGAAAGAAAACTACATCAATTTCTGCCAATGCCTGGCCTTCTCGCAGCGTGCACCCATCGCAGGCCGGTTGAGCGCTGGGCCTTGGGTGGACAACAAAGCGCCTGTGGCCAGGGCGAGCTGGACTGCACGGGACATCCATTGGCAGGCAGGCAGGCCTCGGCCTAGCGCGCTCCCCTTCTGCGTCGGTGTGGGTTCGCTGCCAGTCCGCCCTCCCCTCCCCGGGCGCCCCCCTCCCCTCCGGAACGTGCGCGGACCGCGGCGCCTTCCTTTCGAACTGCCCGCTCGCGACGCTCCCGGTGGCCGGCCGAGCGTCCGCCCCGGATCTCCCCCCCCCCCCCCCCAAACCACTCACTCACCCCCGGGTCCTGCCCCTGAGGGGGGGGGGCTGGAAGATTACTCACCCGATGTTCCCCTTGAGTGTTTCCGCGTCTTGTCTCGGGACCCTGTTCCGGTCCCCGTTCCCCTCCCCCTCCCCTCTCAATTTGGCTGCCGTCAAGCAGTCCTATTCCGCGTCCACTCTCTCCCTGCCGGCAGACACCACCGCCATGACTCGCGTTCACACTTCGGGCCGGGGCTCACTGGCGATGACGTCAGCCGCACGGGGAGGGGAGGGGAGGGGGAGTGGACAGTTGACGGGAGGAGCATGCCGGGAGATTGGTTGACAAGCAGCATCGCCCTTCCCTCCCCACCCCCCTCTCACTCATCACCTTGCGCGCAAGATGCAATGATTTCAACAAGTTGAAAGAGGCAAATCGAAAACGATGGATCTGAGGAGATGATTTCAAATTTGCCGTCAATGGACGTATCACTTTTCAAGTCAACTTTATTGTTCCCCTATACAAGTACAACTCGACGAAGCAGCGTTCTCTGGTCTCCGGTACAAAATGCTCCTCATTTATATGGAACTCGATTTAAAAGTTGCCATGCTGTAGTCCTTCTGAACCCGAGAACTGCGTGCTGAAGCACAACATTTGGATGAGAAGCCACAATCTGCAGCCTCAGAGGTAAGGACAAATCAACTGCCGAGCTCTTGTATTTATTATCAACTGGCCGAAAGTCCAATTGTTGAAGGAAGTCAACGGCATCTGGAAGGGGAGGGGGAGGGGGAAGGGGAAGGGGGGAGAGGGAGGGAGGGGGAGGAGGGGGGAGAGGAGGGGGAGGAGAGGGGAGGGGGGGGAGGGGGGGAGGAGGGGGGGAGAGGAGGGGGGAGGAGGGGGGAGAGGGAGGGGGAGGAGGGGGGGAGAGGGAGGGGGGGGGAGGGGGAGAGGGAGGGGGAGGAGGGGGGGGAGAGGGAGGGGGAGGAGGGGGGGAGAGGGAGGGGGAGGAGGGGGGAGGAGGGAGGGGGAGGAGGGGGGAGGAGGGGGAGAGGGGGGAGGAGGGGGGAGGGGAGAGGGGGAGGGGGGGGAGCAAATGTTAGTAAATGCGAGGTCATCTACTTTGACTGATCTGGCTGTAGGCTCAGTTCAACCTTCTTCCTTTTCACCGTAACCCTTAATAAAAAAATATATATCTGACTGTGTCCTAAATGAATTTAGTATGGTAGCTCTGAGTTCATCAGGCAGAGAATTCCATAGATTCAGTACTCTGGGAGAAAAGCAGTTCCTCCTCATCATCATAAATCTACTCCCCCAAATCTTGAGACTATGTCTCCTACAAATGGAAACTAGTTTCCTGCCTCTATCTTATCTCTCTCTTTCAAAATATTATTTTGTATCTTCTCTCCCCCTTTCATATTTTATAAGCACTCCCATTCTTCTGAATTCCAGAGGCTGTAGTCTCAATCTCCCCTCACAGATTCATGTCATCTCTGGAAGCAATCTTATGAATATTCTGTGTACCTCTTTCAAAGACGATGAATCTTATCTCAAGTAAGGAGAACAGAAGTGCCTATAATAGTCTATATGCAGCCTTGCCAGTATCCTGTGCAGTTGCAGCAGCATATTGCTGCTTTTAAATTCAAACCCTCTTGCAGCATTCCATTTGTCTTCTAGATTAGCTGTTGCACCTACAAACCAAACATGTCGGTTCATGCACAAATACTCCCATGTACCTTCGCACAACAGAATGCTCCAATCTTTTACCTTTAAAGATGAAAAAAAAATGTTTTACTTACAAAGTAGATAACCTCACATTTACTAACATTTGCTCACTCATTTTACCTATCTTTTTCTTTCCATAAACTCTCCATGTCCTGTGCACAATTTGTTTTTCCACTCATTTTAGTCACCAGTAAGCTTGGGTATGCTACACATGGTCCCCTTTTCAAAATAGTTATTGCTTGTTGTTAACAGTTGTAGGCCTCCACTCACCACTGATTGTCAACCAGAGAAACACAAATCTATGCCACCTCTCTACCTCCTTTTGGTTAACTAGTCCTTTATCCATGGCAATTCATGACCCCCAACAACTTGCATCCTTTTGATTGTTTTTTAATTCAGCACTTTATCGAACATCTTCTGGAAATCAAGCATACACCATCTACCTGTTCCCCTCTAGCCACTGCATTTGCCAGATCCTCAAAGTGCTCCAATAAAGTAGCTGCTCAGCTGCAACCAGCAGTAACTTTGGTGCAAATGTTCATTTTACTTGTGTGTATGACAATAAACTCATCATCAAGCTAGGGATCCAACTAGGTTTACACATAATATTTCCACTGTAAAAAAAAAAATTCAATTTTCATGTAGGCCCCATCTTTAATTCAAATTGTTCATCTTGTTAACAATAATATTTTATATTTAAAATTAAATGTATCATTGAAATCTAATACTCCAAAGTCATTGCTCTGAGTGATGATTTCTGGATAAATAAATTTAGATCAATTAATCACAGTCAGTTTGTTCATTTCAAAGGAATAGCGAAGTTGGCAGAGGCTTTTTCTCTTACTCCTTTTGATCATGAGCATGTTCATTGTATTACATCATTACAATAATTCTATACACTTCATATAAAATAAAATCATATCCATTATCAATTTTTAACCAAATTACAAATAACCAGATGCAATGTCTGAAAATTTTATTCCTGTTTATTTAACACTTCTCTGATAGAACACTAATCAATAGATTTCAAGTGAATCTCATATTATTTCACTTAATTAAATTCATTATGGTTAAATAATAGTTCCACATGGGAAGCCACAGCAAGCAAAATACTCCTAATCTTACTGTACACACTGAAAGTGTCTTTAAATTGTACATATTTGTAATATGAAGTAATTTTCTAAGGAATCATTTGGGTGGTTTTATATTTTGCTCCATATGTCTTTTGGTTATTTTACTGACTTCAGAATCATATTCTGAATTTTTTTCTCTCTCATGATGCGGCTATTCAGAAACAGTGTTGTTGAAGGACTATGTCATTTCACATACTTTTGATATGTTCTTTCCTCTTCACTTCCTCAGTTGATATACACACAGTCATAAGGCAGTCCTCAGGATCGAGGATGATGTGTTTCGGCTTCAGCTTTGTCGTTTTGTGGCTAAAGTGGCCAACGTGGGAACTGTAGACTCCCATATATATGGGGCCTGATAGGTTGGGTTAGTATGTGAGGTAGTTTCTTCATTGAGGCTATGAGCACATTCTTGAATATTTTCTAATGTTGTCTGGTAATCTCTTTCCATAGAGGTGCTCAGAATATAGTGGAGACTCAAGAGTCTGCAGAATCTAATCTGGAGCAAAAGGATAACGGTGGGCCGTTATCTCTGCCTCTGTCGGGGCAGAGAGATAGTCAACTTTTAGGATTGAGTCCAGAATGAGGATGTAGATGGAGGTGTGAGGAAGGAGTGAAGCAGGAGATGGCAGGAGGTGTGACAAAGGGATGATGTAGAAGCTGGTGGTACATGGCCAGAACCTGGAGAGAAGGAAGACAAGTTGGCAGTGAAGACAAGGACTGAGGAAGGACTGATAATTGTGGTAGCAAGTCTTCGTAACAACATGGTCAAGTGGAGAAGATCAGTGGACACCACTGAGGGGGAGCAATGAGAGGGGGATGAAGAAAGGAGGAGAATTTTTTCGAAGTAGGCATACCTTGAAGAGACTTCACAGTGGAGGAGTAAGAGACAGCAGATGCTGAAATCTGGAGCAAAAACAAACTGCTGGAGGAACTCAATATTTAGACATAATCTGTGGAGGCAAATGGATAGTCAACATTTCTGGTTGAGACCCTCTATCAGGGCTGAGAGGTAAATAAGTATTTGTAGCATTTTCTGTTTTTTTTTAAATTTTAGATCTGCAAGTGTAGTAGTGTAAACTTGCTTTAAGCCTCAATCCACACTGTCCTTCTATTTATGCTCCCAAATTTTCTTGAACCACCAACTGCACCATTCATTGTCTTACCACAACACTTGTTGTATTCTCCTCCTATTTCCTAGATTCATATTTCTAATGGACTGACTTCATTGTTATTCTGCTCAAAATTATTATTCTTTGTCTTCCAGTTTATTATGACTTCAAACGTCCCATTGATATTCTTGCTCATTTGCAGAATATACAAATTATTTGGACATATGCACTCCACAGTTTTCAGATAGCTCAATTAAACTTTGGAAAGTAGCATGCAGCATATGTCAAATTGTCAACTTTCAGTCCATCATTTAATATTGTAATATCCATCATACTGTTTATTTCCTGTCATGTCATCATTATTCAGGTGCTTTGTCATTTGGCATGGGCGATTATGTCCCTCCATCCATCGTGATCTCTGACCCTCCAAATTATAGTTGTTGCCTCCCCTGTTCTCCTTCGGTGAAGGCTCCATCTTTGAGCTGAGACTGTAGTTGATGTTGAGTCATGATTATACAAGAGAAAAAAGACTGGTTTCCCATTTCCTTCTTCAATTGTACATTCATCTAGCCAGCGTTTTTAATTTTATAACCATAATTTCCAATTTGTAGAATCTGTTTGTAAAAACAATCCATCATCTGCATTTCATGGCTTCACGTGACCCTGATTGGGTGGGGGGGAGGGGCTAAATGTGTTCTACACCTCGCCCAATGGTGACCTATAGGGTATTGGATGGGAGGAGCACCTTACACCACCTTTTGCTGTCATGTAAATACTATTATAAAATAATTACCATATACAGTGTTTCAGTAGATAGGATGACACTTGAAGCACCCAAAAAACACCCACAAAAAAGGGGTCATCCTGTAGGCCAGATACAAAAACAGTGACCTTAAAATTTTATTCTAAATACCACTTGATTGGTTCTATAACCCACCCAGACCCCACTCTATAACAAATTTTTAAGCAACTGGTATAATAAATTTGGTGTTGACCCAATAAAAGAATTGTAAAATTTAAAAAACACATCACATGCATTTAAAATCCTTGAAAATCACGAACTTCGTCGTCTGAGGCAAAGAACTTGGCAAACGCATCTGGAGTCTCACTGTTTTCATGTCATTATATGGGTCTCATTTGGAATCTGGTGAGTCAACTTCAGCTTCGTCATCATAGTCCCACAATAAATCATCCTTTGGCTATCCATTGCACTAGATATTTTCTTTGTTTTGCTGGTGGCTCCATGATAACAATTTGATTTAAAAAAAATTTGGGGAGTGGGTCACTGATATGTACTAAACCATGAAAATCAGTCTGAAATTGAGGTCTCATCTTTTCTGAAGGTCACCTCATCCTCTGAAATGTACGGTATTCTCATTGACAATTTTTAGGTTTTTTGTTCTTAAGCACCCTTTTTTTCAAATATAATGACAAAAATGTTTTGTGTCGATTTTGATAACCCATGCAATTCACTTTTTTCAGTCTTTTGATAATTTTTACTATCAATCATAAATTACACTCACAATGAAGAGTTTGCCTCCTGAACACTTTTGGGTGTATTTTATGGATTTTGCGCTGCTGATCATCAAAATCACCTTAAAAATTTCCTATTATGTACCATTTTTTAGATATAACCTATTTTTGTAATTTCTTGTCATATTTTAACCATACAAAACAAGGATGTGCAATTTTTAACAAATTGTTATCATGTAATTTCTGCATTTGCTCTTGGACTTCTTTTCTGCTGATCTTGTTGCAGTCAGTGATGAACATAGTGACTTTTCACCAGGACATTGCAACCATGGAAAAGCAGAGTCACGGCAACTGGAATCCATCAACGTTGGCTGACTATTGTTGGACACTGACACAAAGGGGCATCAGATGCTGAGTACAACGAAAATCAGCAGCAAAACATTTTTAGGTCAGTTGATCAATGTGTCAGCATCATTATGCGATTAAACTTGATAAATCCAATAGAAGTTAATTTAATGTTTCTCCAATTTCTCATGTGATGCAGCAAATCTGAAATGATCTTTGCGTTCAACTTGAAGTTATCTATCATAATCCCCTTTCTTTTTCAGGACACAAACCCTTTGGGGAAAAAAATGGTGTCCAGTGTTATTCGTTGTATTGTTTATCCCGTTCACTAGGGTTACTTTCCCTCGCTTTATTTATTTATTAATTTTATACCATTTTACTCATGAGCTATTTTTTTTCTTTTCCCAATTTGAGTTCTTCATGTCTAGTAATGCGAACTGTATATTCTTGTATCTTTTTCTTTTCTAATCAACAGAGTTTTCAGGTTAGCCTGTTATCAAAATGAACATTGTGTCAAAGAACAGAGGGACCTTGGGATCTTTTTCCTGCGAGTGAGGCAGAATTACCACTCATTGGCGGTGCAAAAAAAAAACTGACTCGATGTACACATGTAAACAAATTTTAAAAATGTAAACAAACTGTGCAAAACAGAGAGAGAAAAAAGTTAATAAAGTGCAAAAGTAAGAGTCCTTGAATAAGTCCCTGATTGAGTTTGTTTAGAAGTCTGATGGTGGAGGGGTAGTAGCTGTTCCTGAACCTGATGGTATGAGTCTTGTGGCACCTAGACTTCTTGATGGTAGCAGTAAGAACAGAGCATGTGCTGATTGGCGTGGATCCTAGATGATTGCTGCTGCTCTCTGACGGCAGTGTTCCCTGTAGATGTTCTTGATGGTGAGGAGGTTTTACCCATGATGTCCTGGGCTTTGTCCAGTACCATTTGCAAGACTCTCCGCTCAGGAGCTTTGGTGTTCTATGATGCAGCCGGTCAGCACACTTTCCACCACACATCTGTATAAATTTGCCAGGGTTTCTAATGTCATGCCAAACCTCCACAAACTCTTGAGGAAGTAGAGGTGCCGATGTATTTTCTTCACAATGTCATTTGGTGACATTTAGTGTGAGGTTGTTGATGCACCATTCAGCCAAGTTTCCTCCTGTATGCTGGCTCATTGCCCATTTTATACAACTCACTACTGTGGTATAGTGAGCGAACTTGTAGAGGCTGTTGCTGTCCTACGGAGCCACATAGTCATATGTGTAAAGTGTGTAGTGCAGGGGCTAAGAACACAGCCCTGTGGTGTTCCACAGTAAGTTGTCACAGAACTCTATTTTTGGTTTCCTCAACTTCTCATTAACATGGTGTCCTTTGTCGTTGCGATATTGCTCTTTACAAAGTAATCTTTAACACTGGCATAACATTGTAATATCCTTACTTATTACTTAATGTAATGACAATACCTTATTACTCCAGTGTTATCTAAAAGGGAATTTACATAATTACTGTCAACAATTTATCATTGATCTCTGAAATTGTTTTAACCTTATGAGCCAATTCCAAATCCATGCTTTTGATTCTCACAAACTCTGCTCATTTAAGAACCGGTACCAGTAATAACCTAATAAACAGCCAAGAGGACATCTGACAGGGATTAGAGGATTTATCCTTTGAAACAATTTCCCACCTCTCTTTCCAGGAATGTGTTTGAACCAGAAAGCATTAATCCAGAAGAGAACAACAGTAACATAATTGATTGAATTTTGGAGAATATTGTCTTGATGAGGGCAACTATTATTTATTGCAGAGGTTTGTTGGCTTCAGCATTTCTTTTCAATGTATTTATTTTTGGGAGGGAGTCATAAATATAAAATTCAACTTACTGACATTTGAGCTTTAATGTAGTTTGTGCACTTTTCAAATTTTTTGCATCTCCAGATTTTCTCTCTGTGGTTTATTGTTCACAGAAATTTAAAATGTTCAAGAGAAAAAGAAAAGCCTATAAGAGTGCAACAAATATGAATTTTATCTTGTTTCTATTGTTTTATTGATTCTTTATATTTCTAACTTCCTGCATATTTTAGAAAATCTACAACTGTTTGTCAAAATTGCAATGTTGTCCCAAAATATTCAACACATTATAGTCGTGAGTCACTGCCATCAGGTGTCCAAGGATCATTTGAATGTGAGGCAATGAAAACAACTTTGTAGCAGTGCAAAATGAAGAAAGAGAAAATGATCTGATGTAGTCGAGTCAAAGTTCATCACCTGCAGCTTTTAAAAACACCCACGTTGCAAATTACATCATTGCAATGTGATGTGATGACATTACTCGGAACCTCCCAAGCCAGTTCGATTAATCCTCCAGTGAGCCACTACATGGCCTCCATTCACCCCTCCTCCCCCCCACAAAGAACTGGCAATAGGAGGCTAAACCTCTGGTGCAATTACTGCCCACCGCTCCTGGGCGGTCGTCTGTGCCTTCGTATTGGGGTTTGTGGCAAGGGCTGATCAAGGTCGAGATGAGCGGGCTTTAGTTGGTCATTCGTAAGCGTCTCTGGATGCACCCCCAATGTCTAGTACACAAGTTGTACAATTGTTTCATAGCACTCTGAAAGGGCCCTCATATGGCCTCTGTAAGGGTGGCCCATGTGCACCTCTATGCACAAACTCACAGTCTCGGAGTTCCTTTAGGATGAAGGGTGTCATTGTTCCATGCTTTGACATGGGAACTGGGGCCAATTTTCCAAGCTGCTCCCACAGTCTGCCTAAGTCTTCAGTCAGTCGCGCCTCCTGTCTGCGTGTTGCAGGCATAAACTCCCCAGGTACAATGAGTGAGGCTCCATACCAACTCTGCTGATGAGTTGAGATCCTCCTTGGGTGCCGTAATTATTCCTAGGAGGATCCAAGGCAGCTCATCCACCCAATCAGGGTCCAGGAGGCAGGCCCTCACAGCAGCCTTCATGTGCCTATGGAACTGCTCCACCGGGCTATTCAACTGTGGGTGGTAGGCTGTCATGTGGTGGATGTGCATTCCTAACAGTTATGACAAAACGTCCCAAAGTGTGGAGGTAAATTGCAGGTCTTTGTCAGAGGTGACATGTGTGGGTAGGCCAAATCGAGATACCCAGGCAGAAATAAAAGCTCTTCCACATGAACCGGTCGATGAGTTCGCCTTTGGCCACCTAGTGAATCTGTCGATGACTGTTAACAAGTACCTAAACTCTTGAGACACCAGAAGTGGACTAACAATGTTGATATGCACGTGGTTGAATCTGCGCTGTGGTAGCTGGAAAGGCTGAAGCGGTGCCTTCACGTGCCTTTGTACTTTTGCAAATTGGCAGTCCGTGCACATCTTTGCCCAGTATGTGACCTGCTTTTTAGTCCATACCATACAAACTGGTCAGCTATCAGACAGACCGTCGCTCGATGGAGGGGTGGGATAGTCCATGAATGGCATTGAAAATGCAACATCTCCATGCAGCAGGGAGGATAGGGCGAGGCTGACATGTGGAAATGTCGCACAGGAGATTGGTACCTTGTGACCCAAATGCTACATCCTCGAGTTGCAGGCTCATGACAGCAGTTCCATAAGCCAGGAGTTCAACGTCCTGGCACTGAACTTTGGCGAGTGCCATGTAGTCTACACCCGGAGAGAGGGCACATACTGCTTGAACGGAAGTGCGAGACAGGGTGTCAGCCACCACATTACTCTTACCAGAGATCTGTTTAATCCCAGTTGGAAACTCAGGTATGTATGATAAGTGGCATTGCTGGCAGGCTGACCAGGGATCTAATGCCTTCGTGAAGGCAAACGTTAGTGGTTTGTGGTCTGTAAAAACTGTGAAGTTCCTGTCTTCCAAAAAAAAAAGCGTAAGTGTTTGACCACTATGTGTGCAGCACTAACAGTTCCCTATCGAATGTGCTGTATTTAATTTCCGAAGGGTGGAGGTGCCTACTAAAAAATGCTAGAGGATTCCATTGTCCATTGGTGTACTTTTCCAAGATCCTGCCTACTGGCATGTGGGATGCCTCTATAGTTAAGAAGGTTGGTGTATCCATTTGTGGATGGACCAGCAATGTTGCCTTCACTAGGGTGACTTTGGTGTGCTGGTATACTACCGTCGTCTTCTTTGTCTACTTGAGTTCTTTGGCATTGCTGGACATGAGGTGGAAGAGGGTAGAAAGTGACGATAGAAATTAACCATCCCTTTTGATGGTATCGGGCCTCACAAATTTGAAGATGGTTTCCATCTTGATAAGCAATGGAACGACACCCCGGCTGCTGCTCTGATATCCCAAGAACTCAAATAAAGGACTGCCCAAATTTGGCAGGGTTCACAGTTAACCCAAACTCCTGTAGGCGGCAGCAGAGTAAACACAGATGCCTTTTGTGCTCTTTCTGGGAGTGACTGGTGATGAGTATGTCATCCAACTATATGAAAAGGAAATCTATTCCACACCCCACTGCGCCAATCAGTCGCTGGAATGTTTGTACAGTATTTTTGAGCCCAAAGGCATTCTAAAAAATTTGAAGAGACTGAACAGTGTTATGATGGCAGTTTTGGGTACATCCTCTGGGTTACAGGTATTTGGAAGTACCCACGCATCAAGTCAATTTTAGAAGATATCCTGACTCCATGAAGATTATCTGCCAAGTCCTGTATTTGGGACACAAGGTAGTGGTCTGCAGTGGTAGTGTCATTGAGATACCTGTAATCCCCACAAGGTCTCCAATCTCCCATTACTTTGGTCACCATATGTAGCGGGGAAGCCCACGGACTATCAGTCCTGCGTATGATTCAAAGTTCCTCCAGTTGGTGGAACTCTTGTTTTGCAAGCCGCAACTTGTCGGGCTTGGGCATGTAGAGGAGGTCCTTGGGTGAGCATGTGGTGTGCAATGCCATGTTTGGATGTGGCAGTGGAGAACTGGGATGTGATAACGTCCAGAAACTCTGAAAGAAGTTTGGTGAATTTGTTGTTTGAGTACATCATGGCGTCTAGGTGTGGGGAAGGTAGTTTGGCTTTTCCAAGGCAAAGTCTGGAACGATGTGTTCATCAACCAGCACCTATTTAAATCCACCATCAGTGAGTGGGCTCTGAGGAAATCAGCACCCAGCAATGCCGGGGACACGGCAGCAAAATAAACTTCCATGTGAATTTACTGTTGCCAATTTCAAAGGTGTACTCCATGTGCCATATGTACAAATCAAACTGTTATTCACCACAGTGAGCGCCGGACCGGCACTCTTGCGTGTCAAAGTCTAAAGAAGGAAGGACACTAACCGCTGCACTTGAGTTGACTAGAAATTTGCACTGGGAGAGTTCATCCCAGACGTAGAATAGACTGTTACGGTGGCCAGCCGCCGTAGCCTTTGTCATGCTTGTCTGGGAGAACATGCTCCCTCATCGCCAGTACTTGTGGAGCCTGGGCCTTTGGGTGTGATGCATCACTAATTTCTGTGAGCCTTGTGCCTTGCTGTTTCATGCGCCACGGAATGTCAGCACGGGCGACCACTGTTCGAGGATTATCAAAGTCCTCATCAGCCAACATAAGGCAGATGTCTTCTGGCATATGCTCTAAAAACAACTGCTTGAAGAGCAAGCAAGGGCTATGGCCATCTGCCAGAGCCAATATGTCATTCATTAAATCCAAAGGGGTGTGGTCCCCAGGCCATCGACATGGAGGAGCTGTGCAGTTCCACTCACATCATGAGAGACTGTAAATGTGGAACAGAAGGGCTTTTAGACCTTCATACTTGGAGGGTCCTGAAGGAAATCCACTACTTGACTGGCAGTCCTAGTTGAGGGTGCTAACCGCATAATAGTGCTTAGTGGCATCCACTTCCATTTTGAGAATGTGAAACTGGGCCTCAGCCTGCCCGAACCAAACTTCAGGTTGAGTGGTCCAAAAGACAGGCAGTTTGAGCGAAACTGTTGTGTTTTCCAAGTTGGGTCCAAAATCCATTTGGGCTCATCGGGATTACCAATGTAGCAACTGAGTCACAGTGTGAAATGAAGAATGAGAAAATGATCAGATGTAGTCGAGACAAAGTTCAGTAAAAGTAGTTTACTCCAACAGTCACCTGCAGCTTTTTAAAAAAACCCGACGATTTCCAAATGACGTCACTCGGAACCTCCCAAGCTGGTTCAATTAAGCCTCCGGTGAGCCGCTACAACTTTAACAATGATGTGCATAGAATGAAGCATGAAGAAGTATAAACTGCTACTTCTGTTATGATAATGAGTTTATTGTCATACATTATACAATGTACATATGCACTGTTAATACTGCAACTGAACAGGCAATTCATGAAGAAAAACAATCACTAGTATACATTACATTAAATTTTAAAGATAATAAATGCAAAAGATAGCTAATAATTATGAATAGATGTTATAATTGCAACAAAAGAGATCTTGGAGGGGAAATTCATTTTAGAAAACAAGTTTTGGAATATGTATGTTCTTTAATTACTTTACAATGAATATTTGTTTGAGTGTAAGTCTTCAGCTTGCTAAAATTTCTTAATGTAGAAGATAAAGCGATGGGAGAGGTGTATACTGCTAGTCAAGAATTAGTGTATATCAATAAAGAGGAAGTTTTGGAGATATTTATGCACCTTAAGGTGGACAAATCGTAGAGCCTGATTAAAATATATCCTAGAGTATTATGGGAAGCAAAGGAGAACAGTAAAGCATTGTATTTTTTGCATCATTTTTGGTCATGGGTAAGGTACTGTAAGATTGGAACTTAGCTCTTGTTCCATGTTCAAGAATGGCAGCGGGGACTAGCTGAGGGACCTTGGGATGAAAGTTCATGGCTCTCTGATAATGGCAATATAGTCCGTATAGGGTAGTAAAGAAGGTGTTCAGCTTCTTGCCTTCACAGGCAGAGTATTGAGTTTAGGAATTTGGTCAACATGTTGCATCTGTGCAAGATGATGGTTAAGCCACATTTGGAACATAGTGTGCACTTCTGATCACCACACTGGATGTTGGTGTTGGAAAGAGTGCAGAAGAGATTCACCAGAATGTTACCTAGGATGGAGGGTTTAGTCATAAGGAGAGATTGAATAGGCTGAATTGTATACTTACTGGAGTGAAAGAGGCTGAGGAAATAACTTCATAGAGGTTTATAAAATTATGGGGAACATGGATAGGACAGAAAATCACAATCTCTTTCCAAGGATATGGGAATCTAAAACTAGAGGACAAAGACAAGTGAAATATTTAAAGGAAATCTGAAGGCAAGTTTTTCAAAAAGAGGAAAATTGGTAAATGGGAAAAAAAACTGCTAGAGGAGGGGGTAGAGGTGGATGCAATCATATTTAAAAAAGCATCTTGACAGGTAAAGAAGAGAGGGATATAGGCCAAATGCAGGATAATTTGAATACTGTAGATAAGCATCAAACTAGGCATGGATAAGTTGGACTGAAAGGTCTGTTTCTGTGCTATATGACTCCACAACAAAAACTTAAACTCAAATTGTAATTACCACTTGGAAATTTTGTTTACTCCTAATTTGTCTCTTAAAACCTCAGCATTGGATCGTTGTGCACAGCTCGTTTCTCCTTTCATGCAGACATTCCCTTACGATCCCTTTATCTGCTGCCTGCTCATTCTCTCCTGGAGTGAGGCTAACCAGTGACTATTGTCACTCCACAATTGCTGATTAACCTTTTCCATTAGGATCCAGCCCCTTTCTGGAAGGAGTGCCATCTGAACCATGGATGGTTACATCAAGCTTCTATTGGGAGGTGTGGTATCTTATAAAGCCAATCAGCTATGTTAAAGTGCATAAAAACAAGTATTAGGTATCTTATTTTAAAATGGCTGGAACATGGTTTTTTTTATTGGTTTTTGCAGAGCTGGACCAAGTAAGTGATATCCATGTGGACAAAAATGTTACCTCAATATCACAACTTCATTCATAGTGTTTGATTTTGTTGAGTTCCCAAAAGTGATGGAGAAATTCATCAGGTCATTCAGCTTCCATGGAAAGCCAAACGCAATCAGTGTTTCAGCCTGAGCCCTCCTTCATCTGACAGTACAATATTTAGCTGACACTGTAGTTTACTTGTCAGCTGAAATGACAGATGTTTAAGGTTAATTTCTCTTAATCATTTACATGGCCATACTGAGAAAATGGTTAGCTAGACAGTTTTGAGACAAGGGAAGACAAGATGAAATTAGTAGCATCTTTTTGGAATGGGTTTTCACAATAAGTTGTCATTCTATAACTAATATATCGTCTACCTCAAGTGCAGTCGCTGATAATTAGTTGTAGCATGACAAAACTTATTGTGACACTTATTGTTATTACTTGAGAAGTGGACAATAAATTCTCAAGATTTTATTAATATCAAGATCAGAAAGGAAAAATTAGGTCATATTTTATTTGGGAAAAAACATTGTAGCAATGTTTTATTTCTCTGTCTGCTCCATAATGATGACTCATTGTATTCATTTGAGATTATTCTCATACAAATAAAGGGAATAGCTTTTTACTGCATTTGGTATCCATGCTAAAAAGAAAATGCAAAATTAAGAACCTAATTACTAGTTCTCTTGATAACATGCGATCAAACGCCAAGAACAATTATCATGCAAATGTATGTTATACCCTCAAATAGTTTATCACTGTGATATTTATCACCGAACACAGAAAGCATCACTGTTAAGACCTATATTGTGGAAGTGGTTTAGTTTGGAGGGGTATGATCACGGAAAAGCATGTGAATGAATATATGAACTTAAAACCAACAAAGAATCTACTAACATTTGCTGCTCACTTTTGAGGTTGCAGATGAAAAGAGAATAATTGATATGTTAACATGAAAGATGACACATTGACAATGATCAGGGAATTTACTGATTTTGGTGGATCAGTTCTGATCAACTATTGCAACAGCCCAAGGGTCGACCACCAATAAAAAAAATGTAGTACTAATGGACAACAGTGGATTGAAACCAGAATTAACAGATCATAGTACAGACATCAATTAACCCATTTTGAGAAGTGGATGGCACTTGTAATGCAGGAATGTAATCAATTCATAATTACCTCTGAGGAGACAGTTAATAGTCAAAAACATTGGAGTTAAACAAGAAATTCTGCTGATGCTGGGGTCGATTGCAATACACAAACATGCTGGAGAAACTCAGCAGGTCACGCAATATCCACAGGAAATCAAAGAATCAACATTTCATGCCTAGGTCCTTTGTCAGGTATAAGCAAAACCAGGTTAAAAAATGTGAGGAGAGGAGAGAATGGAGGAAGGGCTGGGAGAGGAGCACAAGTTAACCGGCAAGAAGTCATAGGTCGGTAGAGGTCAACAACATTGGTCATTGTGTGATACAAGGTAACGATTATTGCTAAATGGAATTTTGGGTTTGGAATTATCCCAATTTATAAAATTGTCATCATACAGCACTTTTCTGACTGGATCCTCACCAGGTGACATCAGAGATTGAAACTTTTCCCTTTCATTGTTTTCATTTTCTATATTATTACCAATTTTAATTGGACCTACTTTTCATCTTATTCATAAAGTAGGTCCTATTGAAATTGTTTTCATTTTCTATATTGTTACCAAAATCTCTATGTAATGCAAATAAAGAATGATTGGAAATTACTTGATTGATAAATCCATGTTGACACAAGATATTGATGTGCCAATATGCGAGTTAACCAGGTCAGCACATATGAATTAATGTTTTTTTTAAAATTACACTGTGCAATCTTTCTAAAGAACTTGGATAACTAACTGATGAAAGATATAAAAGCATTTGGGATTGGATTATCATAGAATCATACAGCATAAAAAGAGCCCCCGTGACCACCTCTTTCATGCCAACAATTTACCACCCATCCACACTAATTCAATTTTTCTTTTGATTTTGCAATCAATTCCACACCACCAGTACTCCTGCCATTTACCTCCACATTGTGCAATGTACTGTAGCTAATTTGCGTATCTTTGGATATAAGAAGAACGTGAAGCACCCAAAGGAAGCCCACGTGATCTCTGGAATATATGCACATTCCAAACAGACAGCAAAGACTCTTTGGAGTTGTGAGACAGTGCTAGTTGCTGGACCACTATGCCACCTTTTTTGATCAGGCAGCTACTGCACTTGAGGAATGTTAAATATACACCAGTGTGTATCAGGTAAATATTGCTCATTGCAATGGACAGTCTACTCAAGACTCAGAAAAATATCTTCCATATTTATAAGCTGATAGTATGATTTTTACAAATTGACACAGTCAATAAGTCCATCCCTCAATCTGAAGGATGATACTCTGAATAAACAGGTGTTTTTGTCCCAGTTGAAGCTAACTATTTTGGTATCAATTATGATTTGATAAGAAGTCATTTTGAGTTTATTGTCATGTCATTTACATACACTGACATTTTTACTTGTTGCAGCCAAACAGATTTGTCACCAAAAAGAAACAACCACCACAGTTTACATTAAATGAAATTGATAAAGAGGTAACAAAGCCAAAGAGAGATCAATAATAAATATTCATAATTACCATACTGAAAGAAAAAAAAAAGTGTTACAATCATGCAGATGGGCCTTTTGTGTAATTGGAACCATCTGAGTTACAAGGGGAACCTGCAAAGAAACTGTTCTTGAAGCTAGTGGTGCTGGTCTTCAGGTTTCTGTACCTTTTACCCAAAGGAATTATTGATAAGACTTTGTGGCTGGCTCCTTGAGGCAATTCCTCACGTAGATGCATTCAGTAGATGAGTGGTTGGAGCCTTCAATGGACCTGGCTATGTTCGTTACTATCTCCACTCCTGGGGACTTGAATTACCAAACCAGACTGCAATGCAACCAGTCAGTATACCTTTCCCCCATAAATGTTCAGAGTATCTAATACATGCCAAATCCCCTCAGACTTATTAAAGAATTTAGGCTCTCTTAGAGAGTATAGGCATGTTGGTGTACCTCAATGTGCTGGCTCTATGAGAGGACTTCTGATATATGGTGTTAACCCTCTCCACCTCCATTCCATCAACACTATCAGGTGCTTAGCCTCCCCTTCCTAAAGTCAACAATCATTTCCCTAGTTTTGATGATGTTGAGAGCAATATTGTTCTGACATCGCACAACTATGTTCTCAATCTCCTTCCTGTATTCTGACTCATCATTTCCAGTTATACAGCCAATGGCAGTGTCATCGTCAAATTTATAAATTGCATTTGAGGTGAACTTGGCTACAGAGTAAAAGCATCCTTGACATAAATAGTATTAACACTATCTCTCAGGCTTGAAGGATTGTGAGATCTGTTGTGGCTGTTGAGTGAACCTCCCCATAATAAATCAAAGACAGCCTAAGTATAGAAATAGTCTTGCAATATTCAGTTTTACTCCCATAATAAATGTGGGAAGCTGACACTGGAAAGTCACAGCAAGAGTTTAAAAAACCATTAACAGAGACAATAACGTGGGCCAATTTTACAAAGAATAACCTAAATTCAACACCCAAGGACAAGTCAGCTCTAATGTCGATTTCACAGCTGAATAACAGTGATGAATATACATTTATTCACCACTTCTGATTCCAAAGAAATGGGAAAAGCCAAAGACAAAGCAAATCCTTCCCAAACTATCAAAAAGGATTCAGGTGTGATTGTAATAACTGTCCTATTGTTTAGAACCATATAACACTACAGCACAGTAACAAGCCCTTCAGCCATCTAATCAGTGCAAGTCCACCAAGTCCCATTCACCTGCACCAGATTGTAGCCCTCCATACCTGTCTCATCCATGGACCTATCCAAGTTTCTCTTAAATGTTGAAATGCACCACTTCCACTGACAGCTCGTTCCACACTCTACACTCTGAGTGAAGAAGTTACCTCAAATGTTCCCCTTAAAAATTTCACCTGTCACATTAACCCATGCCCTCTAGTTCCCCACCTCAGTGGAAAAAGATTGTCTGCATTTACCTTATCTATACCCCTCAGGATTTTGTATACCTCTATCAAATCTCCCCTAATTCTCTGATGCTCCAGGGAATTATGTCCTAACCGATTCAACCTTTCCCTGTAACTCAGCTCCTCAAGTCACAGGAACATCCTTTAAATTTTTTTAAAGCATTATTTCAATGTTATTGATAATGATTTAAGAAGGCTAATGTGCCAAAAGCTCTCTTTATGACCCTATCTACCAGTGATGCCACTTTCAATGACTTATGGATCCATATCCCAAATCTCTCTGATCAACCGCCCTCCTCAGTACACTATCATTTATAGTGCAAGTCCTGCCCTGGTTTGTCCTCCCAAAATGCAACACTTCACACATGTCTGCATTAAAGTCCATCTGCCATGTTGCAGTGCATTTTTCCAGCTGGTTCAGATCCTGCTATAAGCTTTGAAAGCCTTCCTTACTATCCATAACACTGCTATTTTTAGTGCCTTCTGCAAGTTTGCTGATCCATTTGATCACATTATCATCCAGGTGATTGGATATAGATGACAAATAACAATAAACCCAGCATTGATCCCTGAGGCACACCACTAGTCACAAGTCTCCAGTCAGATAGGCAATCATCCACTATCACTTTCTGACTTCTCCCGCAAAGCCAATGTCTAATCTATTTTATCACCTCATCCTGAATACGGAGCGACTGAACCTTCTTGACCAACCTCCCATGTGGGACCTTGTCAAAAGTCTTACCAAAGTCTATGTGGACAATATTAACTGTTTTTTCTTCCTCAATTTTCCAGGTAAAACTCGGCAAACTCTATAAGATTGGTTAGACATGACCTAACACACACAATGCCTCAAGTAAATAACAAAAATCTGTGGACACCGTGGTTGAAGTAAAAACACAAAATGCTGGAGAAGCTTAGCAGGTCAAACAGTGTCCTTTATGTAGCAAAGGTAAAGATACATAGGGAGATCACTTCGTTTAGCACCTCCTCTCCATTTCGCAACCTCAGCGACCTTCAATTCTGTGTCACACTCCCATGCTCATATACCTGTCCACGGCCTTATGTGCTATCCCACCCAAAGATTGGAGGAACAACACCTTATTTTCCAACTGGGCACTCTTCAGCCAGATGGCATTAACAATGACTTTACTGTTTTCCATTAAACCTGCTCACCTTTCTTTCCCCTCCCCCTTTCCGGTCTTTCCATTTCTTCCATCCACCCATCCCTCTTTGCTGCTGTCCCGTCCCTCGTTTCTCCACCTAACATCTCCTGCCTTTGCCACCTGCCTTTCCCCCCCCCCCCACCCCCACCACCACTTTTGTTAGGATGCCTGCCAGCATTTTCTCATAATTTGATAAAGGCCTCAAGCCCGAAACATCGGTTATGTATCTTTGCGCTTGCTACATAAAGGATACTGTTTGATCTGCTGAACATCTCCAGCATTTTGTATTTTTACATTACACAATGCCATGTTGATTATCCCAAATCAGTCACTGTCTTGCCAAATAGCTATAGAATACAACTCTGATTATCCAAAATGGTTGGGACCAGGCCTATGTCGGATAATTTTTTTTCGGAGAACTGGTCATTTTTTAAAAAACAGCCCACTAGCAACAGCAAATCACTTGTGTCAATGTTTAAATAACAACAAACAACAAGGAAAAAACTGCTGGCCACCGCCGATCCCCGACACGACCCAACTGCTGATCGCCAAGACCAACTAACTGCCGCCTCCAATCCCTGGGGAGGCATCCCGGGCTGGTGAAATACTCCTGACTCCCGACTCTGAAGCCTCCCCTAAGCCTACTGCACATGCACACTGGGGAGTCCGATGTGTGTGTGTGTGGTAGTAGTCCAAGGGGAGGGTTTGACGTCACGAGCTCCATTGAGCCGAGGAGGGCGGGAGGGAAGGGGAGAGGAAGGAAGCAAAAGGAATGCCACTGGGCCTGAGGTCCTGCTCCTGCCCAGGAGGCCACTGTCCTTGCTGAAGCTGGGACAAGGGATTCTTGTGACTGCTTGTGGCAAGCAATTTGAGAGGGAGAGTTGGAGACAAAAGTCCTTTCAGAAGGTAAAGAAGAAATGGAAAGAGAGAGGAGAGGGAATTATCTGAAATGAGGACAATATTTGTTCTAATTTCATGTCGAAGAAATTTTTTTTCAACCTGTGAAGTCAGTTCACCTTCGACTAAATTTCGGATGAATGAGGATTTTGGAAAATCCTATTTCAGATCATTGGAGTTGTATATACAGTTTATTAGAATACTTTCCAATAATTTACCCAGTGAGGTCAGGCTCACTGGGCTATAATTTCTTGAATTAATCTTAGAGCCTTTCTTAAACAATGAAACAACATCAGCTATTCTGAAATTCTCTGGCATCTCACCCATGGCTAAAGACAATTTATATGCCTCGACTAGTGCCACTGCAATTTCTGCACTAATTTCCTGCAAGGTCTGAGGGAATATCTTGTCAGGACTGGGGATTTATTCACCTTTATTTGCCTCAAGAAAGAAAGTGCTTCCTCCTCTGTAACCTCTATCAGGTCTATGATTTCACTGCTGTTTTGCCTCACTTATATAGATGGTATTAAAATAAAAGCTGAATGCTGGAATACTTTATATAGCAAAGATAAAGATACATAATCAATGTTTTCGACATGATCCCTTCATCAAGATATGAAAAAATGTAGACAAATGTCTGAACAAAATGGTGAGAGGGGAAGGTGCAGGGGGAGGAGCAGTCTCAAAGGCAGGAGGTAATAAGTGGATAAAGGAGGGAGGATGGATCAGTGAATGGAAAAGGGGGTGGAGAGCTGTGGGAAAGAAGACAGGGGGAAGATAAGGGACATAGAACAGAGAGTAGACTAGCAGAAACTGGATAAGTCTATGTTAATGCCATCCAGTTAGAGAATACCCAGAGGGAAATCAGGTGTTGCTTCTTCAATTTATGGATAATCTTGGTGGGATAATATATGACGTCATGGACAAACATGTGAGCATAGGAGTGGGGCCACTGGAAGATCCATTTTACTGATGTCGACAGAGCGAAGGTGCTCAGCGAAGCGATCTCCCAGTCTGCGCCCAGTGTTTTTGATGTGGAGAAATCCAGAAAGGGAGCACCAAGCTCCCATGGATACACAAGTGAAATGTTACCAGGTCTTCAGGAGTTGAGTTACAGGGAAAGATTAAACAGGTTAGGACTTTATATGTTGGAGCGTGGAAGATTGAGGGGAGATTTGATAGATGTTTACAAAATTATGAGAGGCATAGACAGAGTAAATGCAAGTAGGCTCTTTCCACGCATTAGTAGAGATAAATACAAGGACACGGGTTTAGGGTGAAAGAGGCAAGGTTTGGGGGAACTTCACTCAGAGAGTGGTGGGAATGTGGTACAAGCTGGCATTTGACGTGGTAAATGTGGGCTCACTCTCAAATTTTAATAGATAGGATAGATACATGGATGGGAAAGGTCTGGAGGATTATGGAGTGGGACTAGCGGAATGATGTTTTGGCACAGACTAGAAGATCCAAATGGCCTTTTCTTTCTGCTGTAGTATTCTATGGTTCTAAGTAAAGTGTTGCTTCATTTTGAAGGTCTGAGGCCCTGAATAATGCTGAGAGAGGAGGTGGGGGCGCAAGTGTGACCTTTCCTGCAGCCACAGGGGAAGCTGCCGGGGTGGAGGTGGGTGGGAGCGATTGATGGGGGGAAATGAGTGGTCGAGCGAGTCACAGAGAGAGTGGTACCTACAGAAGACGGAGAGGGGAGGAAAGAGGAAGATGTATCTAGTAATGAGATCATGTAGTAGCTGGTGGAAATTACAGAGGATAATGTGTTGGATGCAGAAGCTAGTGGGGTCTTGGGAACAGATGTGGAGAAGATGGATAAATTGTGAAAAGGGAATAAAATTCTTTCAGGGGTCTGGGTGAGAGGTAGTTGTGGGAGTTAGTGGGTTTGTAAAATATGTCTGTGAAAAACTTGTCTCCCAAGATGGAGACAGAGGGATGCAGAAAGGGGAGAGTGTTGTCAGAGATGGACCGCATGAGTTTGAAATCGAGGTGTAAGTTGGCAGCAAAGTGACTGAGTTGGCAAGCTAATTTCAGGTGCATGAGACAGTACCAATGAGTCATCAATATAATGGAGGAAGAGTTGAGGGGCCTTGCCTGTGTAGGTTTGCAGCATGTATTGCTCCACAAAGCCCACAAACAGGCAAGCGTAGCAGAGACCCATGCAGGAATCCATGGCTTCTCCTTTTATTTGGATAAAATGTGATTAGTTGAAGGAGAAGATGGAGTCGAGGTAAGACGATACTAGTTTGGTGGGGAAAGAGTAAGCAGAAACATGGGTCCACCTGGATAACTGGGGTTATGTATTATGCAGACGATAGAAGCGGGCAGCACAGGGATGGGAAATAATGAGAATGGAAGCCGTGGGAAGGAGGTGACCAGAGGTAATGAAGTTTGAGACAATATTGGAATCAGTGGCTTGATGTGTTGTGGTGGGGTCTGTTGAAGAGGTAAGTAGGAGGAGGTGTCAGAGAGGTGTTGTTTGGCTTTGGCAAGGTGGAGGTCAGTGCGGCAGACCATAACAGCACCACTATTGTCTGCAGGTTTGACAGTATGGTTTGGATTGCTGGGGAGAGAGTGCAGGGCAGAGCATTCAGAGGAGGTGAAATTAGAATAAGTGAGGGGAGTGGTGAATTTGAGATGATTGATGCCTTGGCAATAATTGTGAATGAAAAGATCCAGAGTGGACCGCTGACCACGATGAGGTGTCCAAGAGGAAGAAGAAGGCTTAAAGTGGAGATGGGGTCTTGGTTGAGTGGTGGAGATTCATGGTCGTGAAAGTAGGCCTAGAGACAGAAGCAATAGAACAAGAGTTTAGCATTGTGGCGTGCACAGAACTCATTAAGGTGTGGGTGGAGGTGGATGTAGTTAAGGCCTCTACTGAGGACCAAATGCTCCATCTCAGAGAGGGGAAGGTCAGAGGAATGGTAAAGACCAAGCAAGGATTAGAGTGAAAGTCAATGTAGTGGAGGGCATTGGGGGAGGTGGAGGATTAGGAAGATGGGAGTAAGAGTAGTCAGAGGAGGATGGGGGAGGTCAGAGAGGGGAGGTGGAGGGTGGGGAGGTCAATGGAAAAAAAGGGGATGAGAGGGTCTGAGGCTTGAGGGTGAGAAATCGGGAGCTCATAGGGGGAGTAAATCCATTGTTTCCACTTGCTCTTGCCCCACTGAATTAGTATCTTCTTACCTCGACTCCATCTTTTCTCCCCCCCTGTCCAATCCCTCCCCAGCTACATCCCCAATAACTCACCAGCCTCCATCTCTTCAATGACTTTGTGCACACACATTTTAAAACACAGAATATTTGCAGGACTTTTGCAGAATGCTTTTTGCAGGAGGCAACAAAGTATGGACAGCAGCTTGCCTGGGAGAGCATGTGATCTTTGCAGGCAGAGAAGAACAGTTTTGCTCTCAGAGAGGGAGGGTGTGAAACAGAGAGAGAAATCAGTTCCAAAAGGACAAGCTGGCAAACTTTGGAAGGCTGTCTGGTCAAGGGTGCAGATTGGTGGTCTGAAAGGTGACCTGAAAGAAAGAGGATCCCTGAAGGGGGAAAGTTTTGTCAGCAAGACTGATTGAGAGGGAATCAGTTGCGAATGTCCTGGAAAAGGAATCTCTCTTTGAAAACAAGCAAGAAACCTCCTGAGTGGTAACCATTTGCCTGCCTGTTAAGCACCAAAGACTAGTGAACTTTGTTAATGCTAACTTCTGTGCACAGTACAAGAATTGCCTGCAACCAGTGAAATTGGACTGTGAACCAAATAACTTTTCTAATCTTAAATATACATTTCACACATCCGCGCTTAGTATTAGAGGGGGGGATTAAGTAGTTAGGTATGTTAAGTAATAAGTTAAAGTTCAAATCTGTTTTCTTGTTCAAATATAATTATAAACAATTTGTGTTTAAGTGACCCTGTGTTGTAGTGCATATCTATTGCTGCTGGTTTTTGGGGTCCTCTGGACTCCGTAACAACTTACAAATCCTTGAATTTGATTGCCTCACTTCAATCAGGAAGACCAATTCCTTTACATCTCCACTGCCCCGCTCCTCCACCATACAGAGGATCTCAAAGCCCTCCATTTCTTTCTTAACAAGAAACCTAACCAGTATTCCTCCACCACCTCCCTCCTCTGCCCAGCAGAACTTCTTCTCACTCTTAATATCTTCTCCTTTGACTCACCTCAATTTCTTAAATTCAAAGGAATTCAAAGGTATATGCATGGGTCCCAGCTACCCCTGCCTGTTTGTGATCTTTGTGGAGCAATCTGTACTGCAAGTCTGCACAGGCAAGGCCCCTCAACTCTGCTATACTGGCGACTACATCAGGGCTGCCTCATGTACCCTTAACAAGCTCATCAACTTTATTCACTTCGCTGCCATCTTCCACCCCAATCTCAAAATTCACCTGGCCCATCTCTGGCAAAATCTCCCCTTTCTTTACCTCTCTGTCTCTATCTCAGGAGATAAGCTTTCAACAGACATATTTTACAAACCCACTAACTCCCACAATTACACTTGTTCACACCCAGTCCCCTGCAAGGATTCTATTCTCTTCTCGCAATTTGTCCGTCTCTGCCACATCTGTTCCCAAGAGGAAGTCTTTGAGTCCAGACCATCTGAAATGTCTGCCTTTTTTCACAAACATGGCTTTCCCTCCGCCACCATCAACTCAGCCATCACCCGCATCTCCTCCACTTCCTGCTCATCTGCCCTGGCCCTCTCTGCCCCAAGATGTAACTTACACAGGATTCCACTATCCTTACCTACCACCCCACCAGCCTCTGCATCCAGCACATTATCTCCATAATTTCTGCCACCTACAACATGATACCATACTAGATACATCTTACCTTCTCTTCCTCTCTTTGCCTTCCGTAAGAACCACTCCCTTGTGACTCCCTCAACCATTCATCTCTCCCCACCAGTCGCCCCCCCACCCCCTCCCCGGCATCCTCCGCTACGGCTGCAGGAAGTGCCACCCTTGCACCCATACCTCCTTCTCACCACTAGTTGGAGCTCCAAACAGTAATTTCAAGTGATGCAACAAACTTCATTTTTGTTTCCCCGGGAGTGATCTGCTCCATCCAGTGCTCTCCACATTGTCGAGGCTGGGCACAGAGTGGGAGATAGCTTCGCTGAGCACCTTTGCTCTGCCCACATCAGTTTCAGGAATTTCCCAGTGGTCAACCACTTAATTTCCGCACTTCATTCTCATGTTCAGATATCTGTCCATGGCCGCATGTACTATCCCACCAAGACCACCCATAGATTTTTCATCTGGCCACTCTCCAGCCGTATGGCATTAACATCAACTTCTCCGGTATCTGCAAACCTACTCTCCATTCTCCCTCCCTTCACTTTGCCTTCTTTCCTTCAGCTTTCCAACCCTTCCCTGTTCATTCACAGAGCCACCCGTCCTCTTCTTGCTTGTTGGTGTGCCTTCCCTCCCTTATCCACATATTACCTCCTGGGTCCATACTCCTCCCCTTGTCCCTCCCTCCCCCAACCCCCACCATTTTGCTTGGGCGCCTGTTTACATATTTTCACACTGGGCTGAAGGGCTCAAGCCCAAAACATTGGTTATGCATCTTTATCTTTGCTGCTGTATATAAAGGACACTTTAACCCGCTGAGTTTATCCAGCACTGACTTCAACCACAGTGTCTACAGACTTTCATGTTTTACTTCTACAGACTGTGTATCCACCTCCTGAGAAAATATAGATGCCAAAAATCCATTTAAAATCTCCCCATCTAATTTGACTCTATGCACTGATGATCAATCTTACCTTCAGTAGGATCAATTTTGTCACTTGCTATCCTTTTGCCAGAGCCAACTCATGCCTTCTTGTTATCCTCTTGAGTGTTTCCTTGCATTTCTTATACTTCAAATACCTTATATGTGCTGCCTCTATCTGCTATGCATCTCCTTCTTCTTAACCAGGGCTTCAATATCCTTCAAAAGCCAAAGTTCTCTCCACTTGTCAGTCTTGCCTTTAATTCTGACAGAAACATACAAACTATGTCACATAATGTCAATTGATGATAATGGTCATTACAGGCAGCATGGTTAACGTAGTGGTTAGTTCAATGCAATTACAACGCCAGGGACCCAGGTCAGACAGCAATGTCTGGAAGGAATTTGTATGTTCTCCCCTTGTCTGTGTGGGGTTTTCCAGGCACTACAGTTTCCTCCCACCCTCTAAAACGTATGGAGTTTGTTGGTTAATTGGTGTATTTGGGCGGCACAGGTTCATGGGCCGGAAAGGCCTCTTACCGTGCTATATTTTTTTTAAGTTATTGATAGTGGATTGTTTTTGCAATCTTTTATGTCCCATAGTCTGAATATCATTGTGGTGCTATGGTGGCACTACAGCTCCCAGGAAGCATCGAACTGGCCATCAGTGCATAATGACATCATCACATGTTGAACACATGATTCTGGCTTTTAAAAGGATGAGCAGGTGATGAAGAGTAAATCCATTAGATTCACTCTAGATATGCCTTGTGTGGTTATTTCATCATGTCCACTGCAATTCCAATGGCCACAATTGGTGACCCCAGCGAGTCCAAAAACATTTTGGGACAAATGTGGACTCTGCACCCATTGCTGTGAGCTACCACCTTTCTGGCCAGCTGAGCCTGAACTGTGGTTGAGAGGGACAGTGACTTCCTACAGGATCCGCCGCACACCAGCAAGTATGACACTTTAAAACCACTTTTATTATGTGATTATGGTATGTCCCTGAGGGAAAGGTCAGCCAAACTACCACATTTCGATGGGTTGGGAGACCATGATCCTTCAGAACTAATAGATGAAATGTTGTTCCTGGCAGCTGGCAAAAGGCCTAATATGTTATTCGAGCAGCTCTTTTTAGAGCGAATGCCAGACAATATTAGGCTCTTGTTATTCAAGTGTTCATCTGAAGACCCAAGGACTGTCGTGGGGGAGGCAGACATTCTATGGTTGGCTGAAAAGCACAGCAAGGAAAGACAAGTCTGTACAACAAACCCCTCCAATATTGACCCCGTGTCACACTCTAATGCTCTTAGCACATCACTCCCTACAAGCAGGCAATGCCCCAAGAAAAGCAAGCAGCCTGTGGACACCAGGTTTTGGAGTTATTACCACAGGCGTTGGGGAGTAAAGGTCCGCAAGTGCCTTCCACCCTGCCTGTTTGAAGAAAATGCCCAGGCCAACTGCCAGTAAGGGCTGCGGTGGTTGACAAGAAACCTGCAACCCTACTGTATGTATGGGACCAGTTGTCCCAATGAAAATTCCTGGTGGACACAGGTTCAGAAGTTAGTGTATTTCCACCCACTGGATTTGACACACACCATCCTACCCCAGACCTGCAACTACGAGCAGTTAACAGTTCCAACATTCTGACCTTTGGCACCAGGAAGATGAATGTCAAGTTTGAGAATCATGGGGGCGTGGCAAGATGGCGTAGGAAACAGACATGCCTTCTAGACCTCTCCTGACTCTGATTTATTGTTTTGTCTTTAAGTGCCTGTTAAAGTTCTTTTAAAAGTTTATAAATAATAAGAGGTGCTGGATCAGTGCCTAGTGGTTTATATGCAAAAAAAAAGGCAAAAGAAAACATCAACAGACTGTTAAAAAACTACATTTTCCGAAATTGTCTGGGCCTGCTTGTTTACAAGAAGCCAGGACTCAACGTAGAATGGATCCAGAAGAAGACGTACAGAATTCGGCATTGAAACTCCGTTTTAAACCGGTAAGGCTCTCTGAAGGTCGCACTCAGCAGCTTTCAGAACAAAGAGCTGGCCGGGTGCCAGTATTTCACACAACGGGCACTGTGAGTGCTGTTACTGAGACTTTGACAGTTGAGTCAGCTGGGGCACCACCAGCTGGAGAGTTAAAGAGCTGTCATTCGACTGCTACAGTGGTGGCCCTGCAGAATGCATCTTCAATTACAATGGTTTTTCCAGACATTGATTCAGTGAAGTTGATTAAAGAGATTTGGCTTAAAGATAATCCTGATCTTCAGTCTTCTGGCATTGCTGGGGGGACTTTGAGAGGGATTTTTATACGAAGTCAAACTGCTAGAAAAGATCTAAATTAAGGGAAGAGACAGAAGATCCCGTGGTCTCTAAGGAACAGCAAGACCCCATTATGCCTGAATCTACTTCTGTTGAAATGTTTGTTAAGGATCTTGAAGATAAGATGTATTCTGTATTGAGTCACTTAGCTAATTTTGTGAACCCGTTTATTTCCAAGATTAATGCAATGGCGGAAGCCATTAATGGAGCTTTTAAGCTTGAAACCATTGAAAGATTTGAAATGTGTGATCAAGGTTTAGTCGATGTACAGGATCAACTACAAGATGAAAATAGAATAATTGAAACATTGCAGATCCAAAATAAAAATTTAGCAAAGAAGGTTGATTATTTGGAGAATCAATCTAGATGGAACAACGTGAAAATTGTTGGTTTGCCAGAAGGCATAGAAGGACCAGATCCAAGAAAATTTTTTACTGAATGGATTCCACGAGTGTTAGGACAGGATAAATTCCCTGAAGGTTTAATACTGGAACGTGCTTATAGAGTTTTAAGAAGAAAATCTTTTTCAGGACAGAATCCAAGACCTGTTCTGATCCGTTGTTTAAACTATTGTGACAGAGAGACAATTTTACGTACGGCTATTAGAAATGCCCAGCAAAATAGATCTCCTTTGATGGTTCAGAATAATCCTGTTTTCTTCTATCAAGATTTGAGTCAAGAAATTATGTTTCAACGATGCGAATTTAATTCTGTGAAAGAACGGTTGTGGAAAAAAAAGACATAAGGCATCATTCAGGTATTCTGCGGTATTGAAGATTTTTCAGGATGGAAATCAGCCAAAGTTCTTTGACAATCCTAAAGAGGTTATGGACTTTGCTCAGTCTCTACCAATCATGCAGTTTCAGGAATGATGTAGTCCTTTAAGGTCTCCAAAGAGAGTAGAGATGTAAGGTGGCATCCAGATTTTTAAAAGAAATGGAAGCAATGGTGACCGAAGTGGTAACGTTGATTTAAAAAAATAAATCTTTTATCTTTTTTTTTGAGGAGAGTTTAAATAGTTTAAATAATGATGATAGTTTAATGAAATGGGAGTTGGGAGAGGGAACTGGGTGGGCACTAGTTTCCAGAAGTCATCAGCTACCTGTGAGTTATCTCATACCCAATATTTTGGAGGAGTTCCCGCTTTGGGCGGTTTAAACAGGAGGAGGTAGTCGTGACCTCCGACCTGGTTTTTTTTCTTTTTAATTTTTGGGTTAAGAAGTGAAGGTTTTTTTTTATTATTTTTTTAAAAATAAAAACTTTTTTTAACTCTTTTTGTTTTCTGATTGTAATTGAGAGGGAATTAGGAGGTTTTTTTTCTCTCCTTTTTTTTCTCTTTTTTTGGGGGGTGTTTTCTCTTTTTTCTTTCTTTTTTAAGAGGATGATGTCACAGAAGATAATAAGTCAAAAATTGAGGATGTTGAATTAGATAAAGAGGAAGATGAGGGGAAAGGTGATAAGAAGAAAAAGAAGAAATCAAGTACAAATACATTGAGGGAGAAGAGTTTAATAAAATTAAGTTAATTTCGATAGAGAATTTTGAAGATGATATAAATTAAGAATATGGAGAATTTTATAAGAGTTTGAACTTTTTTTTCTTTTTTTCTTTTTTTATATAAGGGGAGGGGAAGGGAATAAAAAGTTTATCTGATTGTTTTTCTAAGGGATGTTTTTGTTCTGTTGATGAATTATAAAGGAAACTTGGTATTAATGGAAATTCTGTATTTATGTATTATTAATTATGATTTTTTGTATAACAGATATGTGGTTGATATATGATTTTAATATTTGAACTTAGTTTTAAAGTGGATTTCATTTGTTAAATACATGTATTATGTTTGATTTAAATATATGTTTAAGGGTATTATTTTAGTATTGATATTTTTTTTGTTGTTAGTAATTTTTTTTGTTGTTAAGTTTTATCCTTTTTTTTGTAAGTGGGGTTTTTTCTATTTTATTTACAACATTGTTAATTAATTCTTCACTCTTTATTTTGGGGGGAGGGTTGGACTAATTTTAAATTAGACGATTAATGTTGTGTTATAATTATTGGGGGGGTTAATTTGTGTAGTTTAATGATGTATTATTCTAATTTTTATTATGTTATTTTTTATTATTTCTTTAAATGTAATTTTTATTTTATTCATGTCATAAAATTTTAAATAAAGTTTAAAAAAAAAGTTTGAGAATCATCTCTACACTTGGCCATTTATTATAGCAGCAGTATCCCAACCTTTGCTGGGTGCAGATTTTCTTCGGGCTCATTCATTCCTCGTTGACTTAGAAGGGCGCCAGCTAATAGACAGAACTACTTTTCAAACTATTCCTCTGGCAGACGCCTGCTCTGCACCTTCAAACATTAAGTAAACCAATAGATGAATTCTCCAAACTGTTGGAAGATTTCCTTGAGATTACTACTCTACAATTTTCTGCTTGCACTGCAAAGGAGTGTGTTACTCATCACATTTGCACTATGGGCCCTCCTATCCATGCGAAAGCACATAACTTGCCTCCAGAGAAGCTGCACTTAGCTAAGGAAGGGTTTGCCAAGATGGAGGAACTAGGCATAATTCGTAGGTCCGACAGTCCCTGAGCATCTCCATTACATATGGTCCCAAAACACAATGGTACTTGGTGACCTTGTGGAGATTAAAGGTAGCTTAACGACACCACCATCCTGGATCGTTATCTGATACTTCATATTCAGGATTTCTCGGCTAATTTGCATGGAGCGAAGATCCTCTCCAAAATAGACTTGGTGCATGGCTATCACTAAGTACCAGTAGAGCCAGAAGACATTTCAAAAACAGCAATAATTACCCTGTTTGGGTTGTTTGAATTTTTACGAATGCCATTTGGATTAAAGAATGCTGCTCAATCATTTCAACGGGTGATGGATGCTTTAGGACATGGTATGACCAATGTCTTCATTTACCTCGACGACATTTTAGTGGCCAATGGGACTAAGAACATTTGTATAAAAAAATTAAAGAAACACAGGAGCTGTTAGCTCAGAAGATAGATATAATGGGAAACTATAATAGGAGAAACAATATAAAGATAGTGGGCCTTAAGGAAGATGAAGAAGGCAAAGATATGAAAGAATTTATAAAAGAATGGATCCCCAGGGTCCTAGGAATGCCAGAATTACAGGAAAGAATGGAAATAGAAAGGGCACACAGAACATTAGTCGCTAAACCACAGCCACAACAAAAACCAAGATCCATTCTAGTAAAATTCCTGAGATATACGACAAGATAAAATATATTGGAGAAGGCAGTGAAAAAAATAAGAGAAGACAAAAAAAAATACTGGAATACAAAGGTCAAACAAAATTTTTCTACCCAGATATAAGTTTTGAGCTCCTGAAGAAGAGGAAGGAGTTTAATGCAGCAAAATCGACCCTATGGAAAAAAGGTTATAAATTTATGTTAAAATATCCAGCGGTGCTTAAAATAGTTATCCTGGGGCAGCAAAGCAAACTGTTCTCGGATCCGGAGAAAGCACGAGAATTTGCAGAACGCCTACAAAACAGACAGAGAGATGAAGAGATGTAACAAGAACAAGAATGATGACAAACTATATATAAAGAAGAAGAATAAAGTATAAGTAAGAACTAAGAAAGGGGAGAAAGGAAGTAAGGGGGAATTAAGAGAGTGAGCTTTGTTATATGTGAAGATAAAAATCTTTTCTGGGGGCTGGCTGGGGAAGAATAACAGTCACTGGGATATCAGTTGACGCTTGCGAGCGGGTTCACAATCCAAATGGAGAGGGGAGATGTGGTTGCCCGACAAGGGACAAAGGGCAACTCAGAGAGGGGAGTGACAATTGGGGTTAAGGGAATTTTAGATGTGGGAATAGTGGAAATATTTTATGTTTTAGAAGTGTTGTCTTACAGTGTATTTAAAAAAAAAGAAAAACAGAAATGGATAAGAAGGAAAGTTGGTGTTGAGGAAACAGAAAGGGAAGGTAAACAAAGTATGAAATGGCCATGTTGAACTATATGACTTTAAATATTAATGGAATACATAACCAAATCAAAAGGAAGAAACTGTTAAATTTACTGAAGAAAGAAAAAATTGATATAGCATTCGTGCAAGAAACACATCTAACTGAAGTGGAACACAAGAAATTAAAGAGGGATTGGATAGGGTACGTAACGGCAGCATCATATAATTAAAAAGCCAGAGGAGTAGCTATATTAATCAATAAAAATGTACCAATCAAAATGGAGGAGGAAATAATAGATCCAGCAGGGAGGTATGTAATGATAAAGTGTCAGATATATTCAGAATTTTGGAATTTGCTCAATGTATAAGCACCTAATGAAGAAGATCAAAAACTTATGCCAAGATATCTTTTTGAAGATCGCAGATACGCAGGGGAATATACTAATAGGAGGGGATTTTGACCTTAATTTGGACTCAAAGATGGATAAAACTGGAAAAAAGACTAACAGAAAGAACAAAGTAACTAAATTTATGATTAAATCGATGCAGGAAATGCAACTTTTGGATATATGGAGGAAACAACACCCAAAGGAAAAGGAATATTCATATTATTCGGGTAGACATAAAACATACTCAAGGATAGACCTGTTCCTGTTCTCAGCCCACATTCAATGGAGAGTTAGGAGAATGAAATATAAAGCTAGATTGTTATCACTCACCCCTGTTGTTGGCAATAGAGCTGGAGGACATCCCACTGAGAATGTATAGATGGAGATTAAACTCCATGCTACTTAAAAGACAGTATTTTAGAGAATTCATTGAACGACAAATTAAAATGTACTTTGAAATTAATACGGAATCAGTGAAAGGTAAGTTTATACTATGGGATGCAATGAAAGCGTTCATCAGAGGGCAGATAATAAGTTATGTAACTAAGATGAAGAAGGACTACAATCGGGAAATAGAACAGTTGGAAAGGGAAATAGCAAATACAGAAAAAGAATTAGCAATAAAGGAATATACAACTAAAAGAAGAGAATTGGCAGACAAAAAAATAAAATCTGAAAGACTACAAACATATAAGGCGGAGAAGAACATAATGAAGACAAAACAGAAGCATTATGAGCTAGGAGAAAAAAACGCACAAAATACTAGCGTGGCGGCTTAAGACAGAACAAACTAAAAGAATGGTATTGGCATCAAGGAAAAAGGACAAACAAATTACATATAACCCAACTGAGATCAACGAAAACTTAAGGGAATTCTACGAGCAACTATATCAAACTGAAAACAAAGGGAAAGAAGACAAAATAGATGAATTTCTAACTAAAATTGAACTACTGAAATTGCAAACAGAGGAGCAAAATAAATTAATAAAACCATTTGAAATAGAAGAAATACAGGAAATATTTTAAAAAACTACCGAACATTAAAATGCCGGGAGAGGATGGACTCCCAATAGAATTCTATAAAACATTTAAAGACTTATTAATTCCTCCTCTCCTGGAAGTAATGAACCAGATTGAAAAAACACAAAACATGCCAGATTCAAGCAAAACAGTAATATTTACAATAATTCCAAAGACAGGGAAAGATCCACTAACACCAGCATCGTATAGACCAATATCTCTACTTAACACAGATTATAAGATAATAGCTAAACTATTAGCAAACAGATTGGCCGACTGTGTACCAAAAATAGTAAAACTAGATCAAACTGGATTTATTTAAAAAAGACGAACAATGAACAATATCTGCAAATTCATTAACTTAATCCATGCAGTACAAGGAAACAAGACACCCAACTGTGGAGGTTGCTTTAGATGCAGAGAAAGCCTTTGACAGAGTAGAATGGAATTATTTATTCAAAGTACTACAGAAATTCAACCTACCAGAGAAATATATTAATTGGATTAAAGCATTATATAAGGGACCATTGGCGAATGTGACAGTAAATGGATATATATATCAAACCAATTTAAATTAAGTAGATCAACAAGGCAGGGATGTCCACCATCTCCCTCACTGTTTACGTTAGCTATAGAACCACTGGCAGAACTGATAAGAACAGAAAATAAAATAAGAGGGATAAAAATAAAAGAGAAGGAATATAAAATCAGTCTATTTGCAGATGACATCATAGTATACTTAACAGAACAAGAAATATCAATAAAAGAATTACATAAGAAATTGAAGGAATATGGAGAAGTATCAGGGTACAAGATCAACGCAAATAAAGGTGAAGCAATGCCAATGAATAATGAGGATTTCACAAAGTTTAAGAAAGAATCACCATTTAGATGGCAAACACAAGCAATTCAATACCTAGGTATACAATTAGATAATAATCTCGGCCATCTACACAAACTAAATTATCAGCCATTAATGAAAAAATTATAAGACAACTTGGAGCACTGGAAAGACTTACCACTAACACTGACAGGAAGGGTAAACTGTATTAAAATGAACATCTTCCCAAGGATACAATACCTATTTCAATCATTACCAATTCACCTAACAAAGAAATACTTCAAGGAGCTAAAGAAAATAATAAGGAAATACTTATGGAAAGGGGGAAAACCGAGGATAGCACTAGATAAATTAACAGAATGGTACAAACAAGGGGGCTTACAGCTACCAAACTTTAAGAATTATTATAGAGCAGCACAATTAAGATACCTATCAGATTTTTATCAAACAAGGGAAAAACCAGATTGGACCAGATTAGAGCTAGATAAAATAGGGGAGAATGTACCTGAACATATACTATATAAGTGGGATGAAAAGTTGGTGCAACATAGGAATTCACCAGTATTGCACCATCTGCTCAACATTTGGAAGAAGATTCACGTAGAAAGGAATAAAATAAATTATCAACTACCAAAATTAATATTGACACAAAATTAACTAATCCTTTTCACAATAGATAACCTTTCCTTTAGAGAATGGGAGAGAAAAGGGATCAAAAGAATAGAAAATTGTTTTTCGGGAAATAAATTATCTTTTGAACAAATGAAGGACAAATATAGTATAACTCAGAATACAAAGTTTGCATAACACCAACTGAAAACCTACTTGAAGTACAAATTGGGAAACAGTCTGAGGTTACCAGAAGGAAGCAACTTTGAATATGTGATTACAGACATATTGATAATTAAAAGATTTATAACAAACATGTACATCAAACTGCAAGAAATGGAGAATGAGGAAACAAGCTGTAAACCTAAACAAAAATGGGAACAAGATCTAAACATAAAGATAAAAGAATGAAACATGGGAAAAGCTGTGCTCCGGAACTATGAGAAATACAATAAACACAAGGTTAAGCATGATACAATATAATTGGTTACTCAGGCTATACATCACACCCCAAAAGTTAAATAAATAGGACCCAACAGTATCAGTCAGATGTTTTCGCTGTAAGAAGGAAACAGGAACAACAATACATGCAATTTGGGCATGTGAGAAAGTGGAAAAATTTTAGGAAGATCTAAACCAGGTATTAAATAAAATTACAAAAAGCAACATACCAAAAAACCCAGAGATCTTTCTTCTAAGTAATATAAGAAATAAAGAACTTGGACTTGATTTGGATGGAGCACAAAAAAGATTTATTATGATAGCCCTAGCTGTAGTAAAAAAAATGTATTATGTCAACCTGGAAATTAGAAGATAACCTGAGAATACAGGAATGGTACATAGAAATGAATAAATGTATTCCATTGGAAAAAAATAACATATAATTTAAGAAATAACATCACAGTATTCGAACAAATATGGGAACCATACATGGAACACAATAGAGATATCCTACCACGGACCTCCACCACCTAAAATGACAGAAGGAGAAGACAACGAAATGAACTGACCCAGTATATAAAAGTAGAAGACACAAATTTCTTGTTTATTTTTATTGTGTGACGATGTTGCTTAACGGGTTTAATGTATCATATAGATTGAATGTTGAATGAATGGGGAGGGGGGGTGAAGGAGGGAGGGAAGGGAGGGGGGTAAAAGGGGAGAAAATGACACTGTGCATATTCAAGAGGAAAATGCCTGTATGTATTTTGGTCAGTATGGTTCATAGTGTGAAAAAAAAATGGGTGATGGATGCTTTAGGACATGGTATGACCAATGTCTTCATTTACCTCAAAGATATTTTAGTGGCCAATGGGACTAAGGAAGAACATTTCAAACATTTTTGTACACTTTTTATTCTTCTTCAAAAGTTTGGACTGACCATCAATCCAGATAAATGTGGTTTTGGACAAGAAATTATTGATTTCTTGGGACATAGGATTACTCAGGAAGGTGTAACTCCACTTCTATAAGTTGATGCCCCATGACCAAGTACTCAAGACCTGCTATGGTTAAAAGCCTGCAGAAATTCTTGGGAATGGTAAATTTTTACCATTGGTTTATTCTGGGAGCAGCTCATATCATGAAGCCTCTTTCGATTTACTGTCTAGAAACGCCAGAACCATCGATTGGACTGAAGAGGAAAACAATACCTTCTTGAAGACAAAAGATTTCCTGACTCATGCCACTATGCTCAGCCTCCCAGTTTTAAATGCAGCCACCGCCCTTTCTATAGACACTTCCAGTATGGCCATTGGAGGTGCACTTCATCAATATGTCAACAGGTTATGCCCAAATTATGCCTGAAATATGCCCTAATTATGCCCTAATTATGCACTAATCATGCACTAATCACGCCCCAATTTACCCTGTCAGAGAAATCTGCCCTCACCAAAAGTCTCTAGCCTAACAGCCTTTTTTTGGTCTACTTTCCAGATTTAAAACTGGCCTTTGACATGAAAGATTGGCTTTCCTTCTCTTGCTGCAGAAGTGACCATCCTATAGAATCATTCCAATTCTTTTATAATATTTGGAACCCAAGAACATGACAACACATATACTGACATTTCATCATTTCTAGTGTGTGCTTAACGTTTTTCTGTCAAGTCCCACTGAGCTGCACCCAGATCTTTCCCCTCCAAACCTTTTGTGTCCATATATCTGTCCAAATTTTTCTTAAATATCAAAATTGAGCCTGCATTTACCACTTAGCTGGCAGCTCATTCCACATTCCCACCACTGTCTGCGAGAAGAAATTATCCCTAATGTTCAATTTAAACTTCCCCCTTTCACCCTTAACCCATGTTCACTGATTTTTAATCTTTCCTAACCTCTATGGAAAAATCCTGGCTTGTATTTACTCCATCTATACCCTCATAATTTTGTATACCTCTATCAACTCATCCCTCATGCTTCAGGGAATAAAGTTTTAACTTGTTTAACCTTTCCCTGCAACCCAGTTCCTGAAGTCTGGGCAACATCCTTGTAAATCTGCTCTGCACTCTTTTCACCTTGTTGATATCTTTCCTGTAGTTATGTGGCCCAGTCTGTGCACAATACTCCAAATTTTGCCTCACCAATGTCTCATACATCTTCAACATAACATCCCATCTCTTGTACTCAGTCTTTGGATTTATGAATACCAATATGCCAAAAGCTCTCTTTCTGACCCTATCTACTTGTGATATCACTTTCAAGGACTCAGCAGCAATCCTCAAAGCACATCACTGGTCATTGCCAGCAGCCAGGAAGGCAATCGTTCACTCATCTACTTAAAAAAAATACACGAAAAAAACCGAGCAGCCTAGCCTGAGGATCTGTTGAATAGTTTAAAACATTGCTCCAGTCTACACCGACAGATAACAAACACAGCAAGAATTATATTGTCTGGAAAGGAAGAGTTAATTCATAGAATAACACCAGTTATATCCCATGAAAGTCATCAATAAATGGTTTCCAACTTTCTTCAAACTTAGCAGTGGTTTCTCAAGACGACTTCTGATGTTTTCCAGATTTAAGAAAGACAACACAAGAAAACTATTGATATAATGTAGGAGAATCAGTGTCTTTCCATTTAAGTAAAATGGCTCTTCCAGCTAATAGTGTAGAAAAAGCGACCTCTCGATTATGCAGAAGTAGATAAACAACTAAAATCCAAAAAAAGAGCAGTTGAGGGGTCAGGTTGTAATTGAAAAACCAGAATCATTGATTGAGTTGAAAAAATATTTCCAGAATTTTTATAACACTGAACATGATCAAAACCTATGAGTCAATGAAGCCACTTCAATATTGCATCTGTCACAAGTGGAGATTGTATTAGGAAAAATGCAAGCTAGTATATCTTTAGACATATAAGCTCTATGAACTATTTTAAGCTGTGTTAAAGAATGATGTGCACAAAGTGAAGAAGTATTAACTAGTCTGGTAATTCTTCCCCTTATTTCAGGAGGTAATGTTACTTTCAAAAATTGATAAGAAGTATGAAAAAGCATAGTGCATTTCAAAAGCCAAATACCAGGGATGCTGGAAATCTGTCATAAAAGCAGAAATCACTCATGATTCTCAGCAAGTCAGTATGCATTTGTACAGATAAAAACAGAAATAACATTTCATTTTGATAACCTTGTATTAGAGGTTGTATGTGGTGATGGCTTGTGCTAAAATTCAACGATATTTACTTTATTTATTTGTGTAATTGTCGAATGTTTTTTGGACCACTTTTTCAGGTTAAAAAAAGAGGGGGTGGGTTCAGGTCGACCTTTACATATGTTGAACTTTAGACCTCAGTAAGATTCTGAAATTTTTTTAGGAGATCTGAATGGGAATATTTGATTATTCCCATCAACTGCTCGCAAAGAGTTCAGATAGGCAGGAAGTTGGGTTGAGGATCCACGATCGGGAGCTTGGATGGGCTGGGGTGAGGATCAGGAGTCGGGAGCTTGGATGTGTGGGCGGTCAGGTCCAAAAATATGGGTGTTGACTTTTACATGGTATCGATGATTACACTAGTATATATTGTTATGAGCCCAGAGGACCCCAAAACCCATCAGCAATAGATATTCACCAAGGCAAATGGTTACTTAAACAAAAGTTGCTTTTAATAATATTTAAACATGAAAATAGAATCAAACTTTAACTTCTCACTATTGACTTATTTAATCCCCTTCTAATTCTAAGCGCAAGTGTATTTAATGTGTGTGTTAGTTTTTAAAAGTTTTCTGTTTCACAGTCCAATCTCACTTCTTTCCTTCAAGTTCACTGGTTGCAGGCAAATCTTATAGTGTGCACAGAATTTAAAATGTATAAAGTTTTCTAGGCTTTGGTGCTGAAAAGGTAAATGGTTACCACTCAGGAAGGTTCTTGTAGGTTTTCAGAGAGATTTGTTATTCCTTTTTAATCAGCCACTTCAATGTCCACTTCAAATGAAATTTGCCCCTTCAGGCTTTTCCAGACGATAACCTTTTTCTTTCAGGTCACCGCAGAGTGCCTTTTTGTTTCTCTTATTCCAGGTGAAACATTAGACAGCCAGTGCTCTCCTCTTGCATTAACCACAAGGGCTTTGATCAGGCTGAATTAAGCACTTACAACCTGTCTTTTGGAAGCTTGTTCTGTTTCAGTCCCAGCTGCTGCTGTTGGCTGTTAGACTAGAAATGATCACACTCTCGCGCGCACACACTCGCAAGCACTCTTCCAGACTGCAACAGGCTCTTTCATCTGTTGCCTTTTGCAAACAACAATCCATTAGATTCCTCAAAGTTGCTGTGCAAGTTGATAAGTTTAAAAAAAAATGTTTTGGTCATTATTTGGGGGGGATTGCGTTCAAGAGCTGCAAGGTAATATTGCAGTTTTATAAAGCCCTGGTTAAACCCCACTTAGAGCATTGTGTACAGTTCTGATCACCTTATTATAGGAAGGATGCAAATGTTTGGGATAAGGTGCAGAGCAGATTTACCAGGATGCTGCTTGGAGTACAGTCCATGTGCTATGAAGAAAGGTTGAGTGAGCTGAGGCTTATCTCTATGGAGCAATAGAGAATGAGGGGTGACCTAATTGAGGTGTATAAGTTTTTAAATGAAGAAATGTTTTTATAGACACAGCACCATAACAAGCACTTCTGGCTACAAAGCTGCACCACCGAAATGTGACCAATTATTCCACTATGCCCAAATGCCAACAGTATGGTAACAGGCCATTTTGCCCAACAAGTTTGTGCTGCCGAATTTATGCCCTAATTATGCCCAAATTATGCCCAAATTATGCCCAAACTATGCGCAAATTATGCCCACATTATGCCCAAATTATTCCCACATTATGCCCAAATTATGCCCAAAATATACCTTATATGCCCAAAATATGCCCTAATTATGCCCTAATTATGCCCTAATCACACCTTAATCACGCCCCAATTTACCCTGTCAGAGAAATCTGCCCTCACCAAAAGTCTCTAGCCTAACTGCCTTTTTTTGGTCTACTCTCCAGTTTTAAAACTGGTCTCTGACATGAAAGATTGGCTTTCCTTCTCTTGCTGCAGAAGTGACCATCCTATAGGATCGTTCCAATTCTTTTAAAATATTTGGAACCCAAGAACATGACATCATTTCTAGTGTGTGCTTAACTTTTTTCTGTCAAGTCCCACTGAGCTGCACCCAGATCTTTCCCCTCCAAACCTTTTGTGTCCATGTATCTGTCCAAATTTTTCTTAAATATCAAAATTGAGCCTGCATTTACCACTTAGCTGGCAGCTCATTCCACATTCCGACCACTCTCTGCGAGAAGAAATTATCCCTAATGTTCAATTTAAACTTCCCCCTTTCACCCTTAACCCATGTTCACTGATTTTCAATCTTTCCTAAACTCAATGGAAAAAGCCTGGCTTGTATTTACTCCATCTTTTGTATACCTCTATCAACTCATCCCTCATGCTTCAGGAAATAAAGTTTTAACTTGTTTAACCTTTCCCTGCAACCCAGTTCCTGAAGTCTGGGCAACATCTTTGTAAATCTGCTCTGCACTCTTTTCACCTTGTGATATTTTTCCTGTAGTTATGTGGCCCAGTCTGTGCACAATACTCCAAATTTTGCCTCACCAATGTCTCATACAACTTCAACATAACATCCCAACTCTTGTACTCAGTCTTTGGATTTATGAATACCAATATGCCAAAAAGCTCTCTTTCTGACCCTATCTACTTGTGATATCACTTTCAAGGACTCAGCAGCAATCCTCAAAGCACACCACTGGTCATTGACAGCAGCCAGGAAGTCAATCGTTCACTCATCTACTTAAAAAAATACACTAAAGAAACCGAGCAGCCTATCTTGAGGATCTGTTGAATAGTTTAAAACATTGCTCCGTTCTACACCGACAGATAACAAACACAGCAAGAATTATATTGTCTGGAAAGGAAGAGTTAACTCATAGAATAACACCAATTATATCCCATGAAAGTCATCAATAAATGGTTTCCAGCTTTCTTCCAACTTAGCAGCGGATTCTCAAGACGACTTCTGATGCTTTCCAGATTTAAGAAAGACAACACGAGAAAACTATTGATATAATGTAGGAGAATCAGTGTCTTTACATTTAAGTAAAATGGCTCTTCCAGCTAATATAGTAGAAAAAGCTACCAATCGATTATGCAGAAGTAGATAAACAACTGAAATCCAAAAAAAAGAGCAGTTGAGGGGTCAGGTTGTAATTGAAAAACCAGAATAATTGATTGAGTTGAAAAAAAATATTTCCAGAATTTTTATAACACTGAACATGATCAAAACCTATGAGTCAATGAAGCCACTTCAATATTGCATCTGTCACAAGTGGAGCTTGTATTAGGGAAAATGCAAGCTAGTTTATCTTTAGACAAATAAGCTCTATGAACTATTTTAAGCTGTGTTAAAGAATGATGTGCACAAAGTGAAGAAGTATTAACTAGTCTGGTAATTCTTCCCCATATTTCCCCATATTTCAGGAGGTAATGTTACTTTCAAAAACATGGTGTAATTCAAAAGCCAAGTACCAGGGATGCTGGAAATCTGTCATAAAAGCAGAAATCACTTATGATTCTCAGCAAGTCAGTATGCATTTGTAGAGATAAAAACAGAAATAACATTTCATTTTGATAACCTTGTATTAGAGTTTGGCTTGTGCTAAAATTGAACAATATTTACTTTATTTATTTGTGTAGTTGTCGAATGTTTTTTGGACCACTTTTTCAGGTTAAAAAAAGAGGGGGTGGGTCAGGTCGACCTTTACATATGTTGAACTTTAGACCTCAGTATGATTCAGAATATTTTTTAGGAGATCTGAATGGGAATATTTGATTATTCCCATCAACTGCTCGCAAAGAGTTCAGATAGGCAGGAAGTTGGGTTGAGGATCCACGATCGGGAGCTTGGAAGTGCTGGGGTGAGAATCAGCAGTTGGGAGCTTGGATGTGTGGGCGGTCAGGTCCAAAAATATGGGTGTTGACTTTTCCATGGTATCGATGATTACACTAGTATATATTGTTATGAGCCCAGAGGTCCCCAAAACGGGAGCGGGAGCAGGAGCGGGAGCTGGAATCCGTGATTACCCCCTAATTACCCCTAATTACCCATAATCACCCCATAATTACCCTTAAGTATCTTTAATTACCCCTAATTACACCTTAATCACCACTTAATTATCCCTAATTACCCCTTAATTACCCCTAAATTACCCCTAAATTACCCCTAAATTACCCCTCAATTACCCCTAAATTATCCCTTAATTACCCCTTAATTACCCCTTAATTTATCCTTTTATCCTTAATTACCCATAATGACCCCTTAATTACCTCTAATTGTCCCTTAATTACCCATACCCGTAACCCGTGATTACCCCCGTGATTACCCTTGATTACCCCTAATTACCCTTGATTAACCCTAATTACCCCCTTGATTACCCCTAATTACCCCCTTGATAACCTCATTTACCCCTAATTACCCCCTTGATTACCCCTTTGATTATCCATAATTACCCCTTTGATTACCCCTTAATTACCCCCTATTTTGCCCTAATCATGCCCCAATTACGCTCTAATAACGCCCACCATCATCACCCTGTACAAAAACAAAGGCAAGAAATCAGACTGCTCAAACTACAGGGGAATCACGTTGCTCTCCATGGCAGGCAAAATCTTCGCTAGGATTCTACTAAATAGAATAATACCAAGTGTCGCCGAGAATATTCTCCCAGAATCACAGTGCGGCTTTCGCGCAAACAGAGGAACCACTGACATGGTCTTTGCCCTCAGACAGCTCCAAGAAAAGTGCAGAGAACAAAACAAAGGACTCTACATCACCTTTGTTGATCTCACCAAAGCCTTCGACACCGTGAGCAGGAAAGGGCTTTGGCAAATACTAGAGCGCATCGGATGTCCCCCAAAGTTCCTCAACGTGATTATCCAACTGCACGAAAACCAACAAGGCCGGGTCAGATACAGCAATGAGCTCTCTGAACCCTTCTCCATTAACAATGGTGTGAAGCAAGGCTGTGTTCTCGCACCAACCCTCTTTTCAATCTTCTTCAGCATGATGCTGAACCAAGCCATGAAAGACCCCAACAATGAAGACGCTGTTTACATCCGGTACCGCACGGATGGCAGTCTCTTCAATCTGAGGCGCCTGCAAGCTCACACCAAGACACAAGAGAAACTTGTCCGTGAACTACTCTTTGCAGATGATGCCGCTTTAGTTGCCCATTCAGAGCCAGCTCTTCAGCGCTTGAAGTCCTGCTTTGCGGAAACTGCCAAAATGTTTGGCCTGGAAGTCAGCCTGAAGAAAACTGAGGTCCTCCATCAGCAAGCTCCCCACCATGACTACCAGCCCCCCCACATCTCCATCGGGCACACAAAACTCAAAACGGTCAACCAGTTTACCTATCTCGGCTGCACCATTTCATCAGATGCAAGGATCGACAATGAGATAGACAACAGACTCGCCAAGGCAAATAGCGCCTTTGGAAGACTACACAAAAGAGTCTGGAAAAACAACCAACAGAAAAACCTCACAAAGATAAGCGTATACAGAGCCGTTGTCATACCCACACTCCTGTTCGGCTCCGAATCATGGGTCCTCTACCGGCACCACCTACGGCTCCTAGAACGCTTCCACCAGCGTTGTCTCCGCTCCATCCCCAACATCCATTGGAGCGCTTACACCCCTAACGTCGAAGTACTCGAGATGGCAGAGGTCGACAGCATCGAGTCCACGCTGCTGAAGATCCAGCTGCGCTGAATGGGTCACGTCTCCAGAATGGAGGACCATCGCCTTCCCAAGATCGTGTTATATGGCGAGCTCTCCACTGGCCACCGTGACAGAGGTGCACCAAAGAAAAGGTACAAGGACTGCCTAAAGAAATCTCTTGGTGCCTGCCACATTGACCACCGCCAGTGGGCTGATAACGCCTCAAACCGTGCATCTTGGCGCCTCGCAGTTCGGCGGGCAGCAACCTCCTTTGAAGAAGACCGCAGAGCCCACCTCACTGACAAAAGGCAAAGGAGGAAAAACCCAACACTCAACCCCAACCAACCAATTTTCCCTTGCAACCGCTGCAATCGTGTCTGCCTGTCCCGCATCGGACTTGTCAGCCACAAACGAGCCTGCAGCTGACGTGGACTTTTTACCCCCTCCATAAATCTTCGTCCGCGAAGCCAAGCCAAAGAAAGAAAAAAAAACGCCCTCATTTACCCTGTTTAGAAATCTGCCCTCACCAAAAGTCTCTAGCCTAACTGCCTTTTTTTGGTCTACTTTCCAGTTTTAAAACTGGTATCTGACATGAAAGATTGGCTTTCCTTCTCTTGCTGCAGAAGTGACCATCCTATAGAATCGTTCCAATTCTTTTAAAATATTTGGAACCCAAGAACATGACATCATTTCTAGTGTGTGCTTAACTTTTTTCTGTCAAGTCCCACTGAGCTGCACCCAGATCTTTCCCCTCCAAACCTTTTGTGTCCATATAACTGTCCAAATTTTTCTTAAATATCAAAATTGAGCCTGCATTTACCACTTAGCTGGCAGCTCATTCCACATTCCGACCACTCTCTGCGAGAAGAAATTATCCCTAATGTTCAATTTAAACTTCCCCCTTTCACCCTTAACCCATGTTCACTGATTTTCAATCTTTCCTAAACTCAATGGAAAAAGCTTGGCTTGTATTTACTCCATCTATACCCTCATAATTTTGTATACCTCTATCAACTCATCCCTCATGCTTCAGGGAATAAAGTTTTAACTTGTTTAACCTTTCCCTGCAACCCAGTTCCTGAAGTCTGGGCAACATCCTTGTAAATCTGCTCTGCACTCTTTTCACCTTGTGATATCTTTCCTGTAGTTATGTGGGCCAGTCTGTGCACAATACTCCAAATTTTGCCTCACCAATGTCTCATACAACTTGAACATAACATCCCAACTCTTGTACTCAGTCTTTGGATTTATGAATACCAATATGCCAAAAGCTCTCTTTCTGACCCTATCTACTTGTGATATCACTTTCAAGGACTCAGCAGCAATCCTCAAAGCACACCCCTGGTCATTGCCATCAGCCAGGAAGGCAATCGTTCACTCATCTACTTAAAAAAAATACACTAAAAAAACCTGAGCAGCCTATCCTGAGGATCTGTTGAATAGTTTAAAACATTGCTCCGGTCTACACCGACAGATAACAAACACAGCAAGACTTATATTGTCTGGAAAGGAAGAGTTAATTCATAGAATAACACCAGTTATATCGCATGAAAGTCATCAATAAATGGTTTCCAGCTTTCTTCCAACTTAGCAGTGGTTTCTCAAGACGACTTCTGATGTTTTCCAGATTTGAGAAAGACGCATTCATCCGCATAACATATGCAGACACATTCACCAAACAATACCAATATAATACGAAATTAACAGGAAAATAGCTTGAGGTTAATTGAACTAAAGTGTGTACAAATGAAGCATGTTCATGAAATGTATAGATTTAAAGATAAGTGAAAATAAAAGAAAATTAGAAATGGATCAGAGGAAAAAATAATTGAGAGAATTCTTGATTTATCCATCAAGAATGATTTTTAGAGTTCCCAGTTCTCCTAAAGGTATGCATTTAGATTTTCTTTGTCATTTAAATGGTCCATCTAAGAAACTGGCACATTTGTAGTAAATGATAAATTGGACTGTAGATTTTGTAAATTTGAAATAAAATAAGGAAGGTAAAACGATTTGGCAAGGTATGTTTAGTGCCTAATCTTACTGCAATGTGCCTGAGGAGAAAAGAACAATTTTAGACACTAGAAATAGTGTCAAAAATAGTGTGTCCCAATAGAAAGTCATAAAATATCCAGAAATTCTTGCAGATATCAAATGTTAATCCATTGAAGAATATGGGTTCTGTTTTATTGTTTGTTCAGAAGACACACACTATTAATGCAGTTGCAATGAGCACAAAATAGTTTAATTCTATGATTGAATATTTGATGCATTATAACTATACAGGAAATGAGATGACTGGACAATGATTATATGGCTTCCTGAACACTTTTGTCTGTAGTTTATTGATTTTGGGCTGCTGACCATGGAAATCACCTCAACATTTTCCTGTTATTTGTAACCTATTTTGGGGATTTCTTGTCATGTTTTACATCTACTAGTCTATTGTCCACAAAGCAAGGTGTTTTGGTCAGTCCAAGCAGACCTGGACATGCCAGTGCAGGTAACTATGCAAATGTTGTCTTAGGCCTGCGCATGCTTGGAATTGATGGATACAGACATGCTTTAAAATCAGCTCACGTATCCAGATGCTGGGCATTATACTGATCTAGATTGTATGCACATGCTCTTCAGGCAATAGCATGGTGAGGGCACTTAACAATAGCATTTATTGTCTTCAGGAAGATTTGATTCAACAGGAATGTCTCGTCAATGTTGCAACAGCTGTGATGCATTCTGTTACATTTCTGCCATGTATATGCTTCAGGCTCAAAGACGCAGCATGACTGCTCTTATGAAGAAAGCCTATGAGCTCTGCTTTGGTTGTCAAAATGGTGACCAAGTCAAACCCTGGGGTCCTCCCATTTGTTGTGCAACATATAACAGTCAACCTGAGAGCTTGCCTTAGAAGTACTTGCAAGTCAAGGTCATTTGTAGTTCTAATGATAGAGCGAGAACAGAGAAGCTTTACTGATGTCTGACTAATATATTTGGCTTCCCTACAAAAAAATAAGAAAATTGGGACATTCATTTTGCATCTAACCCAAGGTGGAACATTAATCTCTGACTCTCTCTTGTGATCAGATGATCACCAATTCCTAATCACCACATCACCTTTTCCTAAGATGTTTAATCTAGCAACATTACACAGTAATACAGATTGCATTTCAATTTAAACACAAACACAAACATCAACATATCAAACTTTTAAACTATGCAGTTCTTTTTATTTTCGAGATTCAGCCTGTTGGGTGCTTTGATAATGTGTGTGGATCTTCTCAACACAGGTGCCTGTGTCGACTGTGTTGGTCCACTGCTATCTAGCACTGCTGGTGATTCCTCTGTTGCTGTGCAGGCTGGATCTTCTACATTTGTCTGTTCTTGCAGTGTCACTTGGGTTTTCAGCAGGCTCTTTCAACTCCTCCTCAGTATTTGACCATCCTCTATTTTAACAGTATTGGTTCTTGGATTTACTTTCTCCAGAACAGTGGCCTTCTCATCTGAGGTGTTGGAATCTCCAAGTTTCTCTGTGTCATATTGTTGACATCCTTCCTATATTTCGGCAACCAAAACTGCACACAATATTCCAAATTTGGCCTTACCAGGGAATGATGTACCAGAATTCCTAAATCCCTTTCTTCAACTGCAGTCCTCAATTGTCTACCATTTAACATGTATGAACATGGCTGATTATTCCTACCAAAATGTAGCACCTCACACTTATCTGTATTAACCTCCACCTGCCATCTTTCTACCCACTCTTCTAAATGGCCTATATTGCATTGCAAGCTTTGAAAACCTTCCTTAGTGTCCCCAACACCACCAATCTTAGTATCATCTGCTTACTTACGAATTATATTTACCACCCTATCATCCAGATCATTAATATATATGACAAACAACAATGGACCCAGTACTGATCACTGAGGCATTCCACTAGACACCGGCCTCCAATTTGACAAACAATTTTCCACCACTATTCTCTGGCATCTCCCACCCAATCATTGTTGAATCCATTTCACTACTTCAACATTAATACCTAATGCTTGAACCTTCCTAATTAACCTTTTATGCAGAACCCTGTTAAAGGGCTTACTAAAGTCCACATAGACAACATCTACAGCCTTCCCTTCGTCAACCTTCTTAGTATCTGCCTCAAAATATTATATGATTTGTTAAACATGATCTACCATGCATGAAACCATGTTGACTACTCCTAATCAGTTCAAATTATCCAAATAATTGTATATTCCACCTCTAAGAACACTCTCCATTTATGTACCTACCACTGATGTCAGACTCATGGGCCTATAATTATCCAGTTTACTGTTAGGTCCTTTTGTTTAAACAGTGGAACAACATGAGCAATCCTCCAATCCTCTGACATCTCCCTCATGGCTACTGACATTTTAAATATTTCTGAAAGAGCCCCCACTATTTCTTCATTAACCTCCATCAAGGTCCTAGAGAATATCTTATCAGTGATTTAGCCACATTTATTCTCTTTAAAATAGACTCATTATTGCTTTCCTTAGTGAATAATGAAGAAAAAAAATCATTTAAAATTTCCCCTGTCTCTTCTGACTCCTCACATCGCCTACCCCTCTGATCCTCAAGGGGCCCAATTTTATCCCTCACTATTCTTTTACTTTTAATGTACCTGTAGAAACCCTTTGGATGTATTTTTACCTTGCCTGCCTTCTCCAGCCTCTCCTTATAATGTAAACCTATAATTCAAGTGAATCTTTTCTGCACCAGTTGTAGCATGACATCCCTGCCCCTGTACTCAGTGGCCTAACCAGAGAATGCAAGTTGCTAAATGCCTTCTTCATCAGACTTTCTACTTGTCTCTTCACTTTTGTGGAACTATGTACATGCACTGTCTCATCTCTCTGCTCTCTAACACTTTGCAGGGCCCAGTCGTTCACAATAATGCTGTAATTAAGTTCCCGGACTAATAATATAGAGCCACAAGTAAAGACTAAATTGGGGGAAAAAAAACAATAGACATTAGTCATGATGAGGCCAGAATCATTCATTATTATGAGCACCTATTGGGTTACTAATGTCATTCAGGGAGGAAATCTGCCATACTTATTTGTTCAAGTTTATATATTAATAACTCTAAAGCAATTTGGTGACGTCATTTTGGGATTGGCAATTATTGCTGGACTTGCCAATGTTGCTGAGGTTTAGTTCTTAGTCAAGGTGTGGCCTGATGGCGAAGGAAGAAGAGGTGTAATTCCGTCTTCCCCCAGTTGGACTGATAAATACCCGAATTGAAATACTTAAAAAGTCTGAAAAGTCTGCTCAGAAGTTGTCTGAATGTTAAAAGATTACAATGGCTGCCAATACAAAGAAGTCAAAAACAGACTGAGAAGAAACTTTCATTTAAAAGTACGGAAGAAATGAGGCCTACTTACCAAGTGGAATCCACGGAATCGCTTGGACAGCTACCTAAACAACAACGTGTACTAGCTCGGCTAAGTATTACCCCCGGCGCCCTCGAAAGATGGCACCAGGCTTCCGATTTTTTTTCTTCCTTTCAAGATCAGTGCGCCCGCAATGTCGGGCGTGCTGGAGAAGTGCCAGAATTGATCGAGTCGGCCCCAAAGCGTGATATCGCTGTGGGTCAACGCAGAGGCCCGAGGCAACATGTCAGAAGACGCGCCTGCGTGGGCCTCAGCGCTGCCAGGCATGCGCGGTGCGTCAAGAGTATGTGAATTATTAGACTTCGTTGGGGAAGTCAGTCAGCAATGCTCTGAGTATACTGGGTCTGGTTCTGCAGGAGTGCAGACCAGAAGTTACAAGAACAACTGAATTAAAAGAACAACAGTTTAAAGCCTTGTCTCAAACTGAACAAACAGGAGAAGAAATATCGACTGCTGCTGAAGGGAAAGAAGGTCGGCCTCGTGGTGAAACTAGTGATACTACTTTTGATGCTGTTTTTACAATTTTGAAATTGATAGATCATCAAATGGGTAACATGTCAACACAAATGTCTACTTCGATTGGTCATGGATTTATGAATATGACTGAAAAAATGAAGAGTATTTGTGAAGAAGTTTCTGTTAAGAAAGATATCTCTGTTGTCAAAGCTGATGTTAATAGGTGCTTGAATAGAGTGGATATAGTTCAAGATAATTTTTAAAAGATAGAAGGTGCCTTTCAAGTTTGTAAAGAACAAGTGGTCTGAAATAAAGAAAATATAGAAAAAGTGGAAGATTCTTTTGTCGGATGGGAAATTCAGAAGAAGGACTTGTTGAAGAAAATAGACTCTTTGGAAAATCAAAGTTGCTGGAATAATGTTAAAATAGTGAGAATTCCTGAAGGAATTGAAGGTCTGGATCCAATAATTTTTTTTAAAAAATGGATCCCCGAAGCATTAGAATTGGCATTTTTTCCAGAAGGTTTGGAATTAGATAGAGCACATAGGGTTCTACAAAGGAAACCATACTTGGGTCAACCTCCAAGAGCAGTTTTGATTCATTGTCTACGCTACCAAGATAGGGAAAGTATATTGAAAGTTGCAGTTCAAAATGCACGTAGATATCAATCCTCATTGATGGTACAAGGAAACAAGGTTTTCTTCTACCCAGATTTAAGTCAAGAAATTATTAAAAGGTGTAAAGAATTTAATTCTGCTAAGGAAGTGCTTTGGCGGAAGGGTTATAAATTTTCTTTTAGATACCCTACAGTTTTGAAGATCTTTTATGGGAATTTCCAATCACAGTTCTTTGAGAGAGATCACGATGCTCTAATTTTTGCCAATTCTTTGCTAGACAGGGCTACTGAAAGGCATTCTTCGCCTAAGAGGAAGATATCTGATGAGAAGAATGGAAATGGGAATGGGAAGGCATCTCTGACTAACATGTCAAAATGTTTGATTGATATTGATGATCCGGAGCAAGTTTTGGGTCTGAAATCATAAGGGTTGTGAGCCGATTAAGACTTATAATTTTGTAAGTCCGGTTGGGGGGGATGGAGCTTGCTGAAGATTTTGGAAGTTTTCCGCCACTAGTGGGAGGGATTTTATTTCTTTCCGCACCCAGTTAAGTGGGGAGTTACTACCTTTGTAGTATTTATACAAAACAAATACTTTTTTCTAGTGCTAATTTTACTTTGTTAAAGAGGGGTTGATTGATTCTTTAATTTATATTATATTTCAAGGGGAGCTTTAAATTTTATTATTGGAGAAGGGCAGGGGTCTTTTTTTGTTGTGAATGGAAGAATAGAAAAAGGGGATTCTGAATTTGTTTTTACTTTATTTTGATAATAATGTCCAACCAGAATTTTGCAACGTTTGATGTGCAGGGTTTAAATAACCCAATTAAATGAAAATGAGTTTTACTTTATATAAAAAAGATGAAAATTGATATTGCTTTTCTACAGGAAACTCATTTAACTGAAAGAGAACATTTGAAATTAAAGAGAGATTGGGTCGGTCATGTATTTTCATCTTCTTTTAATTCGAAAATGAGAGGAGTGGCGATTCTGATCCATAAGAAGATAGCATTTGAATTTGAATCTTCGGTGGAATCTGCTGGGGGAATTTTAATGATTAATTGTAACCTTTACGCGGAAGCATGGTCTTTGCTGAATGTGTACGCTCCTTATGTTGATGAGGAACAATTTATGTCTGAAGCTTTTCTAACTTTAAGTCAAGCTGAAGAAAATATTTTGATTGGGGGAGATTTTAATTGTGTATTAGATCCAATATTAGATAAATCCCCAAAAATTGTGAACAAATTAAAGGCAGCGGTTAAATTGATCTTGCTGATGAAAGATTTAAATCGGGTAGAAGTTTGGAGAAGATTAAACCCTACTGAGAAAGATTTTTTATTTTACTCTCCACCCCATAATTCTTTTTCAAGGATTGACTTTTTTTTAGTATCTGCACATTTGCAATCATGTTTTATTCAAGCTGAATATAAGAGTAGAATTATTTCTGATCATTTATTGTTATTTATTTCTTGTGTTGGACTGGAAGTTAGTCAATCAACTTTTCATTGGAGGTTTAATGCAATGTAACTGAAAAAAAACGGAATTTGTAAAATTTATTAAGGATCAAATTGCTTATTTTTTAGATCTGAATAGGAATAAAGTTCAAAGCAATTTTACTCTATGGGATGCTTTGAAGGCATTTTTACGTGGTCAAATTATTAGTTACGCAACAAAGGAAAAGAAGAAGTTTTTGGCAGAGACTTGGTCTTTGGAGAAACAGCTGATTTGGAAAAAGAATTCCAGAGGAATTGTACAGAGGATAATAAGGCAGTTTTGACAAAACTGAAGTTACGATATAATACATTACAAACATATCAGTTTAAACGTCTGATTCAAAGATCTAAACAGCGCTATTATGAGTTAGGGATAGAGCCCATAAAGTTTTGGCCTGGCAATTGAAAACAGAACAGATATCAAGAACTATTAATGCTGTGAGGAAAGATAATTCAGTTACTTTTAAACCTCAGGAGATCAATGACCAATTTTTTTATCATTTTATCAGAAATTATATACTTCTGAGGGAGCTTGAGATGACAGATTGATTGAATCTTTTTTGTCAGAATTAAATTTGCCAATATTAGGGGAAGATGATGTGAGGAAATTAGATTCTCCTTTTTCAGATTTAGAAATAAAGGATGTTATTCAACAAATGCCTAATGGGAAATCTCCAGGAGATGATGGGTTTACTGTTGATTTTATAAAGCTTTTTATGATGACCTGACCTCTTTGTTTATGGACATTCCTCATCAGGTAACTCAAGAACAAGCCCTACCAGACTTGTGTTTAAGTGCAGTAATAACAGTTATACCAAAAAAAAGACAGAGATTCTTTGAAAGTGGCTTCATATCGACCAATTTCTTTATTGAATGTCGATTATAAAATAATAGTGAAATTATTGGCCAATAGACTTGCAAAGTATTTACCACAATTGGTACACGCTGATCAGGCTGTTTTTTTAAAAAATAGGTATGCCTCTGACAATATACTTAGAGCGATTTCATTGATTAATGCTTCACGACAGCGACCTGACCTATCAATGGTTGTTGGACGAGATGATGAGAAAGATTTTGATAGGGTCAAATGGAATTTTTTATTTAAAGTGTTAGAGAAATATAAGTTTGGACCCTTTTTTATTGGTTTGGTGAAGGCATTATATAAAATCCTGTAGCTAGTGTCACATTTCAGTGGTTGTGGACTTCAACACCACGTACTCATGGTATCTGCTGTAGTAATCTATCACTACCATAATTGATTCACCCGTCGGCAAAGGTCCAAGAAAATCAACAGCTACGTCGATCCATGGTCCTGTCGGGAGTTGCGTACTCCGGATCGGTTCTGGCGGATTACTCCTACTTGTGATTTGACATCCGTGACAAGTTTTAACAAATTTCTCTGCATCTTTATCACAACCTGGCCACAATACCTTGGTCCTGAGGTTTTGCTTGGTACCAACAATACCTAGGTGTCCTTCATGCGCTAAGGATATGATCTTCGGTCTCAATCTTTGTGGCATCACCAATCTGCAACTTCTTAATACACACTGTCCGATGCAACAAAGTTTGTCTCTAATGGGAATGTAAGCCTTGTGAGTACACTTGTCCCATTGTCCACTCTGTATGCATTCTCTTACTTCCATGAGTTCTGGATCACGTTTGGATTCTCTCTCGACTTCCTTCGTAGTCACAGCTTTCGGTGTCGACTGAATAGCTACGAAGCATACAAAGCTCTCTGTTTCTGTTCCCAATTCTGACTTGGATTGTGAACCTCCATCCTTCACCAATCTGGACAGCGGATCAGCAATGTTTGTTTTCCCTGCAATGTGGATTACTTTATATTTGTAGGGTTGTAGTCTGAGTACCCATCTCTCTATTCTGGCACATGGTTTGGATCTAGGTGCATAGATCACCTCTAATGGCTTATGATCAGTGATGAGTTCAAATTCAATGCCGTATAAATATGCCTGAGTCTACAATGACCTGCACTGTCACTCCACCAATGATCACTGGGACCTTCTCATGATGTACTTCATTCAACGTAAATTGGTAACAACTCTGTTCCTCCTGGGTATCATCATCGTCACCGTCTATCTGGCGAATGGTATCTTTCTTTCCAGGATACTTTCCTTTCCCCCAGGCTTTGCCTTTGGAAGTTGTACTCTTCCTCTTCTGGTCTGCATTGGACTTGCTTTTGCACTTCTTTGCAAAGTGGTCCTTACCTCCACACTTTCTGCAAACTTTGCCTTTGGCCGGGCAATATGGGTCTTTTCCAAAGTGACCTCGGTTTCCACATCGATAACACTCCACGTCCTGTGTCGACGTATATCTTGGCTGATTATGGCGATGTGAGAGCCTCTTAATTTGCTGGCTTGAGTTGTCTTTCAGGGTCATGGTATGAAATTTCCCTTCAACAGCCTCTAATGCAGCAGCAATGGTTAAAGCATCGGCGAGTTCCAACTCACTCCCTCTTTCCAGTAGACGTCTTCTGAGTTTATCTGATCTGCAGTGCTGTACGACTTGATCCAATAATTGGTTGTCCAAATCAGCTGGCATGTAATTGCATCCAACAGCTAGCTGGCGTAGTCTCGTCACGTACTGAGCAATTGTCTGGCCATCTTCTTGTCTCGTTCTCCGAAACAAATGGCGTTGAAATGTAGCATTCGGTGTCACTACATAGTGTGCATTTAATGCATCTACCGCTTTCCGGTACTCATCCTTTCTTCCAGTATTCAAAAGTGTCTTAAATGTTTCCCGAACTGCGGGTCCAGCAGTGAAAAGAAGTAACGCCCTTCTCTGCGCTTTTTGTTCAACTGTACCGGTATCTAGAAATAGGCCACGACTGTCGGCGTAGGACTCAAATTCTTCCAGCCATGCCTTCCACTTCACACTTACAGTGCTTGCATCACCCAAAATGAGCAATTCCACTATGTGTTAGAAAGTCACCATCTGCCCCAACCATGAGGAAATATTCCAGCCCCAAAAGTACTGAGCAAAGAGAAAATTCTTATAACCTTGAAGTTGTCTGTAATCCTCTGTAATCTTGTTTAGTCTTTAATTTTCTTCTAGCTTCTTTCATCCTCGTCGCCAATGTCACATTTGTGGCCCGAAATGTGAAGTTAATAAAACATTAAACACAAGTTTTATCAGGTAAACTTCTCAGGGTCTTTATTTTCCAGTTTCCTTTGTTCTCCTGCTTGTGCTCTTATCTCTCTCTCATACCACGTGACTTCCGGTACATCTCATACATATTCATTATCATGACAGCTAGGGTGACGACAAATGGTCAAACCTCTTCTTTCTTTAAATTATCATGTTCTACTCATCGAGGTTGCCCTTTGTCACCAGCTCTATTTGTGTTGGTAATTGAACCTTTAGCTCAGGCTATTTGACAGAATGAGAATATTAGAGTATAAAGTTAGCAGATGAGGAATATAAGATCAATTTATTTGTGGATGATGTTTTAAAGATCCAGAATGATCTTTAACTTACTTGCAAGAATGTTTGGAATGATATGGTAAATTATCAGGTTATAAAGTGAATTGGGATAAAAGTTAAATACTACCAATTTCTGAAGGAAACTACGACCAGTGTAGACAAATTACTAAACTTCAATGGACTGATAAAATTAAGTATTTAGGGATAATGATTGAGGTTAAGATTCAATCATTGTATAACTTAAATTATGTACCGTTATTGAGAAAGATTAGAGCTGATTTGATTAAATGGAAGGATTTACCTTTGTCTTTAATAGGTTGAGTAAACTGTATTAAGTTGAATATTTTTCCATGAATCTAAAATCTTTTTCAATTTATTCCTTGTACCCTGTCAATATCTTTTTTTGTCAAGATTTAAATAAAGCAGATTAAGAATTTTTATGGAAGGGAAAATTAGCAAGAGTAGCGATGCATAAAGTGACTTGGAAGTATGCTTTGGGAGGTTTGCAATGACCTCACTTCCAAAATTATTACAGGGCAGCTCAGTTAAGATTTATTAATCGTATGTTAGATGTTACGTGTCCCCCTCATTGGGCCAAGGTGGAATTGGCTGGTAGATCGGAATCTTGTCCACATCAATTTGTATTTAAATGGAATTCTGTTTTGTTATAAAGATATGATGTACCAGTCCTGAAGCAGTTATTAGGGATTTGGAATAAAAGGAATTTATTAATAGGTTCCAAGGGTAAAATATCAGTTCAGGCTCCAATATATCAAAATAAGTTTGTTCCTTTTACAGAGAATAATAGATTTTTAAGAAATTGGAAAAATAAAGGAATAAAATCATTGCAGGATTGCTTTGAAGAGGGTGAATTTTTATCATCTAAACAACTTACAGAGAAATTTGGAATTTCAGGGAATTCTTTGTTTATTATCAAATTAGAGCATTAGTAAAAGAACATTTTTGAAGAGAATTGAAAATTCCTAAGTTGATGAAATTTGAGACTATGATTTTTCATTTTTTGGATAAGGGTTTTATTTCAGAGATGTATGCCTTGATACAAGACACTATGGAAAAAATAAACTTAGATAAATCTAGGATTAAATGGGAAAGTGATTTAATTTGTGATATTGACCAGACTCACTGGGAGAAGATGTGTTTGGAAGGTGTGAATCAATTGCTTAATGTAAGATACAATATGATTAATGATAATTTTTTGAATCAATTATATCTAACTCCTGAAAAATTGAGGAAATATGGATTGAGTAATTCAGAGTTATGTTTTAGATGTGGATTATGTGTTGGAACTTTTTTACACTCGGTCTGGCTTTGTGATAAAGTTCAATCATTCTGGGATAAAATTAGGGATTTTCTTCAATATTTGTTTAAAATTCCATTTTTATTTAGATCCCAAAATTTTCTTGCTGTGTGGAATTGTTCCGTTTTTGGACTTGGGGTGACATAAGTTTCAGATAGCCATTTTGCATTTAGCATTGACAGTGGCACGTAAATGTATTGCAATTTCTTGGAAAGATGTAGTTGAGATAAATGTAAATCGTTGGCATAATGAGTTGAAGTCTTGTATTTATATGGAAAAAATAACTTATAATTTACATGATAATTTTGATTTTTTTTTTAATGAAGATGTGGTCACCTTATTTGAGATGTATGAACTTAGTAATATCTTAAAGGAAGACCTCTAAGCTTCACTTGTGGAACATGTGTACGGCACACTGCTGGTGGTTCCAGGGAAGTTCATCGCCTACCACCATCGTCACATGGAGAACACTCTTCTTTTTTGTCCGAAGACCTCAAAAACTGCAAATATGTCTTCATCTGAAGGGCGACATGTATTGGAGGATTTAAACCATGGTTTTTGCTTCAGCTTTAAACCATGTTTTTTGCTTCTGCAAGGCTGAGAACCTGCTTGTTTTTAGAATCAGCTAAGTTCCACCGAGGGGCCAGAGATGCAGTTATCTGACAAAAGGACATCTGTGTACCAAGAACATTTAATCTTCCTGCTTGTTTTGGTCACAGACTGTCAGAGGCCTAGCCTTGACACAAAATAAACCATTGTATTCAAAGTGATAAGCTTAAAATTACGTTATTCAATAGAAGCCTAGGCATGCTAGCTTGCTCGCTTATCTTTCTCACTGTGCTGGGAACAGGTGCTTGCGTAAGCAGTATTTGGGTAATATAAGCCATGGTCCCGCTGCTGAAGTTTGACTCTCCGAGAGGTGGCAACATCTCTCAGCAAGAAGAACTTCTAGAGTCGAGCCAATGTCCCGGTTGGGGGAGGTGGGGAAGCTGCTACCGGCGCCCCGACAACCTACTACAAGTATCCAGTCGTTGCCTCGCCTCAGCAGTTGGGACCAATCCAGGCGTTGATAAGTATAATTGGGAAGGGCTTGCATATTGTAGTTTGATATTAGCTTTTGAAATTGTAATAAACATTTGTATAAACTGAAGTGCTCTCGGCGTGTGTGTCTATTTTCTTTCGGTAGCTCAAACACTGTGACCAATCTAAAATGAACAAAGTGAGAAGTACAAGTTTACCCAGGACAGGACACTTGGTCAGCCTTTGCAGACGCCCTATGAAAGACTTTATAGGATACTCAGACGAACTAGGTCGACCTGTATTTTGGACATTGGTGGGAAGCCAGTCTTTCACGATTGACAGGCTTAAAACATCTCATGTGGACAAGTCTTCCCCACTGCAGCAGCCAACAGTCCGTCACAGAGGTCAACAACCTAAAAGACAGACAAATCATTCAGCAGGTTCTTGGGGTGGGGGGGGAAGGGGTATGGTGGCACTACAATTTCCAGGAGGCATCAAACTAACCATGTGACATTGGTGCATCATGACATCAGCACGTGATTCTGGCTTTTAAAAGGTTGCACGGATGATGACGAGTAAATCTGTTTGATTCATTCTAGAAATGCTTTATGTGGTTATTTTATTGTGTCCACTGTGATTCCAGTGGCCACATCATTATGTGAAATCAGGGAAGCTAATTTGTTTAAGATGACTGGAAAAGAGTGCACAGGATTGGACTTCTTAAATAAGGGCATAAATGTCTTGGAAGCAGTTCAACAAAGGTTTACTAGACTGATATCTGGAATATGCAACTTGTTTCAGGAGGAAAACTTAGACATGCTATATATAACTGAAATAATATTATTTGTTGTAGAGCGCGTCAAAAGAACTAAAGACTTGTTGATCTGAACCAAGGCTTTTATTAACTAAAAGACTGGAGCATATCACAAGTAGGTCGAGCAGTCCAGAATGACCTGGTCTGGCTAGGAGCAATCCTTTAAGACCTGCCAGTAGGTGAGGCTACACTCTCAGCCAATCACAGTCATCCTACACTACCATCTGTACATATGTACATATACACATTGGTGATAGAATCTGGGTACTATCACATTCACCCCTTCTTTGAGAACTGACCCCGGGGTGCATGGAGGTTAGGGGCTGTACCGCTGAGGGGGCCTGACCATCCAGCGTGACCGCCATGGTGCCGGGATTGGGGTCACCGGAGTCGTGTACCCAGCAGTCTTGTAGGGTGTAGCCACTGCTTCGCTCAATTCCCCAACGGCGTTGTCAACAGTCTGGCCTGAGCTGGTGGGATGGTGCTGGTCCCTCTGTTCAAGCACATGATCTGGGGGAGAAGGAATAGGGGGAGGTTAGGTTAAAGGTACTGCTGCGTCTGATCCGGCTTGGTCTAGGTCCCTTAACGAGACTGTGTCCTCCCGCCTGTCCGGGTACTAAACGTAGGCATAATGCGGGCTCGCATGGAGCAGAGTTACTTGGTCAACCAAGGGGTCATTCTTTGTGTACTGGACATGGCGTGGCAGGAGCACCGGCCCAGGAACCGTGAGCCACACCGGTATGGTCGTTCCCGATTCAGATTTCCTCGGGAAAGAGAACATCCTTTCATAGGGGGTGGCATTAGTCGCGGTGCATAGGAGGGAGCAAATGGAGTGTAGGGCACTAGTGAGCACGTCCTGCCAGCTAGAGGTGGGGAGACCTTTGGACCAGAGGGCAAGCATAACCGTTTTCCAGATGGTGGCATTCTCTCTTTCGACTTGCCCATTACCGTGTGGCTTATAGCTGGTGGTCCTGTTTGAAGCAATACCACGCTCCAGAAGGTACTGCCACAGCTCTGCACTCATAAACGAGGACCCCCTGTCACTGTGGATGTAACTGGGGTACCCGAAGATGGCGAAGATGCTGTGCAGGGCCTCTATGACTGACGAGGCAGTCATATCCGAGCAGAGCACAGTGAACAGGAAGCGGGAGTACTCGTCGATGGCCGTAAGGATGTAGGTGTTATGGTTGGTCAACGGTAGGGGCCCCTTGAAGTCTACGCTGAGACGTTCAAAGGGGCGGGTGGCTTTGATGATGTTGGTGTTCTCCAAGCCGAAGAAGTGGGGCTTGCACTCAGTGCATACCAGGCAGGCTCGGGTCATGGAGCGAATATCCTCGACCGTGTAGGGCAGGTTGCGAGCTTTGACCAAGTGTGCGAACCTAGTGACCCCTGGATAATAGAGCTCCTCGTGGAGTCTCTGCAGCCTGTCCAGTTGTATATTGGTGCAAGTCCCCCTGAAGAGTGCATCTGGCGGGTCGTTGAGTTTACCAGGCCGATACAGTATGTCATAATTAAAGGTGGAGAGCTTGATTCTCTACCTGGTGATTTTATCATTCTTGATCTTACCTCGCTGGGTATTCCTAAACATGAAGGAGACCGCCTGTTGGTCGGTCAGCAGTGGAAAGGGCCAGCCAGTGAGGTAGTGCCTCCAACGACGTACTGCTTTGACTATGGCCTGGGCCTCCTTCTCGACAGAGGAGTGTCGGCTCTCAGGACCCTGGAGGATTCTGGAGAAGAAGGCTGCCGGCCGGCCTTGTTCAAAGTGGCTGCCAGTGCAAAGTCGGACGCATCGCTTTCGACTTGGAATGGAATGGACTTGTCGATGGCGTGCAGCGTTGCAGCAGCAATAAACGATTTGATGCAGTTAAAGGCCGCTCTGGCATTGGCTGACAGGGGAAAGGATGTGGTCTTGATGAGTGGCTGTGCCTTGTCTGTATAGTGTGGAACCCATTAGGCATAGTAAGAGAGAAAGCCCAGGCAGCGTCTGAGCGTCTTCTGTGTGTGTGGAGGGGGGGGGGGGGGGGGTGGCAAGTCCATGAGGGGATGCATGCAGTCAGGGTCCGGCATGACCACTCCGTTCTCCACCACACAACCTAGAATTGCGAGCCGAGTGGTCCGAAAGACACACTTGTCAAAATTGTAGGTCAAGTTCAGCCAAATTGCAGTCTGAAAAAATTTCTCAAGGTTGGCATCATGATCCTCCGTGTCATGGCCGCAGATGGAGACATTGTCCAGATACAGGAAAGTGGCAGTCAGCCTGTTCTGGTCCATCATCTGGTCCATTTCCCGCTGGAAGACCGTGACGCCATTTGTGACCCCAAAGGGTACCCTAAGGAATTGATACAGCCGCCCATTCGCTTCAAAGGCCGTGAAAGGTCGGTCTTCTCAGCGGATCGTGAGCTGATGATAGGCCAAACGTAAGCCAATGGTGGAAAATACACGGTATTGGGCGATCTGATTCACCACATCCGTGATCCGTGGAAGGGGGTACGCATCCAGAAGCGTGAACAGTTGATTGTCTGGCTGTACTCAACCACCATCCACGGCTTCTCCCCGTTTTTAACAACTACCACCTGGGCCCTCCAGGGACTCGAGCTAGGTTCGATAATGCCCTTGTCCAGCTGTCTGTGCACCTCACTTGTGATAAATTTCCTGTGTTCATAATATATTGTTGGCTTTTGGTGGCCACAGGCTTCCAGCCAAGGGTGATATTTGTGAAAAGTGCTGGCGGAGCAACTCGGAGGGTGGAGAGACTACAGTTGATGCCTCTGGGTATGGGGGCAGGTGGCTCAGGCTACCACTGGCAGGAGGGTTCCGGGGTGGAGTGGTTACAGACAGAGAATAGAGCGTGAGGCTCCCTAAAGTGCATGGAAACGATTTGAAACTGACACTGAAAATCCAGTCCCCGCAGTGCAGGAGCGTACAATTGGGGAAGGACTAGTAGTTTGAAGTCTGTGAACTTGATGCCCTGGACTTTCAGGGTCACCACGCAATACCCCTTTACCCCAGTCGACTGGAGCATATCACAAGTAGGTCGACCAGTCCAGAATGACCTGGTCTGGCGAGGAGCAATCCTTTAAGATCTGCCAGTAGGTGTGGCTACGCTCTCAGCCAATCACAGTCATCCTACACTACAATCTGTACATATACACATTGGTGATAGAATCTGGACTATCACATTTGTTTTCCTAATTATTTGCTTCTCCTGCATATTAGTCTCTTATGGACTATACTCTAGCACACTTAAATCGCTATGTATCTTTGAGATTTAAAATCTTTAACCATTTAGATATTTTTCTTGCTAAATTTGATGATTTCACATTTCCTCATATCATACTGCATTTTCCAAATCTTGCCCATACACCTATCTATGTTCCCTTATTGTATGCTCTGAGAGAATTATCTACTCTACATAGGAATAACAAGTGTAGGGCACCCTGGATGTCAGGGGATATTGAGAGTTGGATAAAGAGAAAAGAGGATGGATATGTTGAGTATAGGGAACTAATGGTGGGGAGCAACCAAGTATTAAAAGTATGGAGAGGCACTAAAAAAAGACAGATTGAAGTTACCATAGGGCAACACCTCACGATGATTCCATCACTTGTCCCATTTTCACAGTTCATCTAGATCCTATTGTAATCTCAGAAATCCTTCTTCACTGTCCACTCGACCACCAATTTTAGTGTCATCCAAAAGTTACTCATCACGCTATCCATATTGTCGTTGAAGTCATTTATGTAGATGACAAAAAAAAAACAGAGGGCCCAGCATCAATCTCATTGGACACAATTGGTTGCAGGTCTCCAATCTGAATAACAACCCTCCACTTCTACTCTCTCACTCCTATCATCAAGCCAACTTGGTATCGAATAAACCAGCTCATCTTGGATCTCATGCAATCTGACCTTACGGACAAGTCTACTATGTGGGACCTTGTCGAAAGCATCATTAGGGTTCATTAGACATCGTCTACTGCCCTTCCCTGACTAATGTTCGTGGCCACTTTCTAATTCATGAGACATAATTTCCCACACATAAAGTTATCCCTTCTATCCATAATCAGACCTTACCTTTACAAAATGCTTTAGATTGTCTCCCAAAATCCCTGGGATTCTTAAATAAAGTTCTTAAATAAAGGCACAACATTAGTCATCCTCCAGTTTTCTGTCATCTCATTGAAGCCCATATGAGGATTCAAAAATCTTTTCCAGTGCTCCTGCAATTTCTTCCTTTGCTTTCCACAATATGTAGGATACACTTGAAAAAGGCCATGGAGATTTGTCTACCTTTATGCATTTTAAGATCTCCAGCATCTCTTGTGTAACATGAACTTTCTTCAAGACATTGCTATGTACTTTCCAAAGTTCCCTGCTTCCATTGTTTACTTTGTGGCAAATGAGAAATACTCATTTTGAACCTCTCCATATCCTGTGGCTTCACTCTTTCATCTTTAACGGGTCCTACTCTCTCCCCAGTTACTCATTTGACCTTAATATTCTTGCAGTATCTCTTAAGATTCTCTTTCATCTCATCTTCTGTAACTCCTGTAACATTGGCAAGGTCAGAAAAGTAGAGCAGCAATAGGTAGCAGAGTAATTCTGGGACTTCAACAAATCCAGATAGTGGCAATAACTCACACTCACAAATTGTGCCTCTCAGATCATCTCTAAAGTTTATTGTTACACAAAAAATATCAAGTACAGATTATCAACACAATTAAAGGTCCTATGGGGTGGATGTGGAAAGAGTATTCCTCTTGTGAATGTATTGAGAACAAGAGTTACTGTTTATTGGGATTGCTGGATTGCCCTCTCCCCCCCCCCACCCCTAATCGATGGGATTTACCAGGATCTTTGTTTAAAGAGGGGGGGTCGCAAAATCAGGGAGGACCCATACTACCCCTCAAACAGCATCCTCCAGCTAGTCCTGATGAGAAAAAGTTACAAAAGTATCAGAGCCAGAACCACCAGGCTGAGGAGCAGCTTCTTCCCAAGGATGACTGCCAAACAACTTTACGTGGCTCTACTATTTATTAAGAATATTTATTTTATTATATGTACATGGGTACTGTGCAAAGGTATAGTTTGTCTGTATGTGCTTTATGTCTGTATGCGTATTTGGTATTGTTCTGCACCGTGGGTAGGAGAACACTGCTTCATCAGGTTCTACTATTACAATTAGATGACAAATAAACTTGAACCTAAAACTAAAGAGTTGCCCACATAAGAATGAAATTAAATATTTATTTTGCTATCATTGCATCATGTCTTTGAAACTTTCTTCCTCAAGGAACGTTTTTTAAACGCAGATGTGGATAGATTTTGATAATCAAGAGAATGACAGGTGGACTACAGAAATGGGGTGACAGTCTATCACAATCTTATTGAATGGCAGAGTAGTGTCCAAGTACTTCTCTTGGTTCATTCATATGAGATTAGTGGCAAATTCACTGAATGACCATGGAATTTGAAACAGGGATGAAGTGATCCTATCGCCCACAGCCATTGAGGTTGGTCAAATGGATATCTCTTTGAAAAAAAAATGTTAATGAACCATTAAACTGTCAATCATGCTACCTAATAGTTCTGATGCTACCCCAAATTTTAATATTAGTGTCACTCTACCAATTAATAACCTTATTAACAATGGTATACCCACGATACCTTTTGTTATCAATGGAAGCATCATTGTTGCAGGGTGAAATCGGGGATATTGGTTACTTTGCATGATTGACATTTAGTTATCTAGTATGATTGACATTTGGTTACCTCAAATGATTGATCAATATATAGCCCAGAAGTACTGGAGATCAAAAGATCAGATTTAATTCTAACATTCAAATAGAAGAATTAAAAAGTAGATATATTAGCTGATAATTGCACAATACTCAATTCTATTCATGACTGATCATCTTGCATGCAGCAAAACATTTAAGAATGAACTGCAGGCCCAAAGGTGTTAAATAACATTTATGCCACACAAATGCAATGCAATAATCACATCAAGAGTGAATTTATATATCAACATTGACATTCAATACCATTACAATTACCTGGATCCCCAACATCAATCTTCTGGAATCACCATCATCTTGTATATCATGGCTACAAGAGTGGTCAGAAGCTGGGTGAGAGATTATCCTCTTGATTCAAGAAGTTTGCCATCAACAATGCACAAGTCAAGAGCATGATGAGTACTCTCCAGTTGCCTGAATGAAAGCAGTTCCCAGGACATTCAAGAAGCTTGACATTATTCAGGACAAAGCTACTCCATCAAATGGCATCCATCACTACCCTAAATCTCCATTCCGTCCATTACCAGCACACTAAATGGACAGTGCACCATCTACAAAATGCATTGTAGCTTCTTGTTCAGGTTCTTCTGTCAGTGCTTTACCAAGCCTATTGTCTTTACCACCAAGAAGAGTAAAATGAGCAAATGGTTGGAAATACCACTAGTGCAGATTTCTCTTCAAGCCACACACCATTCTCAATTGGAAATATATTACTGATCCTAACTCCTGGAATTTTCTATCTAAAACCACTGTGAGAGTACCTTCTTCATATTGGGTGTAGTGGTTGAAAAAGGGGGCTCACCACCACATCTCAAAGCCATTTAGGGATAGGAATTTTTCTTTTTAAATTAAGTTTTCGGAATCTTTTTCTTTGGCTTGGCTTCGCGAACGAAGATTAATGGAGGGGTAATGTCCACGTCAGCTGCAGGCTCATTTGTGGCTGACAAGTCCGATGCGGGACAGGCAGACACGGTTGCAGCGGTTGCAAGGGAAAATTGGTTGGTTGGGGTTGGGTGTTGGGTTTTTCCTCCTTTGCCTTTTGTCAGTGAGGTGGGCTCTGCGGTCTTCTTCAAAGGAGGTTGCTGCCTGCCGAACTGTGAGGCGCCAAGATGCACGGTTTGAGGTGATATCAGCCCACTGGCAGTGGTCAATGTGGCAGGCACCAAGAGATTTCTTTAGGGAGTCCTTGTACCTCTTCTTTGGTGCACCTCTGTCTCGGTGGCCAGTGGAGAGCTCGCCATAGAACACGATCTTGGGAAGGCGATGGTCCTCCATTCTGGAGACATGACCTACCCAGCGCAGTTGGATCTTCAGCAGCGTGGATTCGATGCTGTCGGCCTCTGCCATCTCGAGTACTTCGATGTTGGTGATGAAGTCGCTCCAATGAATGTTGAGGATGGAGCGGAGACAATGCTGGTGGAAGCGTTCTAGGAGCCGTAGGTGATGCCGGTAGAGGACCCATGATTCAGAGCCGAACAGGAGTGTGGGTATGACAACGGCTCTGTATACACTAATCTTCATGAGGTTTTTCAGTTGGTTGTTTTTCCAGACTCTTTTGTGTAGTCTTCCAAAGGCGCTATTTGCCTTGGCGAGTCTGTTGTCTATCTCATTGTCGATCCTTGCATCCGATGAAATGGTGCAGCCGAGATAGGTAAACTGGTTAACCGTTTTGAGTTTTGTGTGCCCGATGGAGATGTGGGGGAGCTGGCTGATGGAGGACCTCAGTTTTCTTCAGGCTGACTTCCATGCCAAACATTTTGGCTACAGCACGGTAAAAGGCCCTTCTGTCCAATTACACTCAATTAACCTAGATTGTGTGTAGCAAATAAATGGCAAAAGACCTGTTTTTAATTGGACTGGATTCTGTGTGGCTGAGGAGGCTACAGGAATGCTGGAGGAAAATCCATGGACATTCTGTGACTTGCGGGGGTGGGGGGGGGGACTTTCTTTTGCTTCTCTTTCTCTGACTGTAAGAAGTGCTTCATGCGAATCTATCTGCCTTATAGCAGACAAAAGCAATTTCATGAAGTATGACATTGTTTTTATTACATGACAATAAATTGAATCTTGTAATTGTAGGCAAGGCAAGTTCTTTCGTGTACTTACTGCAATACACAGGGAAAATGTAATAGGATGATCACATTAATCAGATCCATTGATTAAAAGTTGCCTAATTCATAATCTAGAACAAATATCTGGTTTACAGGCATAAAGGTAAGCCAATAAACACCATAAATCCTGATTGTAAAAGACTGTCCTGAAGACAAAATTGTAATCAAGCCCAATGGATTCATACTTAAACACTGATGTAAGAGTAAACTTTTTTTTAAAAAAATGTATAAATTACTTCAGGAGTTAAACTATTCCCAGAATCCTCTGATTAGGCAGAGGATAATTTTGCTAAGGTTGTATTTAGTTTGTTGAAGCAGTAAAACATGCAAGATCCACATTCTTAAAAAGTTTTCAGAGCTACAATGGGAAATTATTAGCTTGGCAGTTTCAAGACCATTTGATCAAACAATGGAAGACAGGAAGAAATACTTGTTTTTGAAAACTTTGGAAGGCTTTCCTTTGCAAATTTACATCAAATCATAATTATTAGCTGTAGACCACGTCAAAAGAATCAAAGGCTTGTTGATCTAAACCAAGGCTTTTATTAACTAGAAGACTGGAGCGTATCACATGTAGGTCGACCAGTCCAAAATGAACTGGTCTGGCAAGGAGCAACCCTTTAAGACCTGCCAGCAGGCGTGGCTACCCAATCACAGTCATCCTGTACATCCTGTACAATCTGTACATGTACACAATGGTGATAGAATCTGTACTATCACATTAGCCTCGCTTCATAATCTTTTAAAATCTCAGGCTTTTCTTACAAATTCTGGAGAGAGACAAGTTTGGAAACCAACAAGAGCAACGTTACACCTCTCTCTGGTTTATTCTATTTCCAGCAGCAATTGGTCTGACTGGCCCTGTTACCATGCTGTATCTCTAAGTTAAAGAAATTAAAATAAAAAAAATATTGTGGCAAAAAATCCTGCTCAGTTGCTCATCTAAAAGTATAGGTAATCCCCAACTTGCGACCTGTGTGACTTACATCTATCTGGATATACGACCAAATTTTTTTTAAATATAAGAAAAAATGTAAAATTTACGTGGTTCATGTTGCATTTAACAAACTAACAGGGATAAAGGGTACGTAAGAGCCAAAGTGTGTGTACTGTAGCAGGCCGCTGAACACACCATGCCCAAAGCAGCAACCCGACACTGGGAGCCCCCAGCCGACACAGCCAGCCGAGATGGGCTACGCGGTTCGAAGTCACCGTTCAATTCAGCAGCACGCTGCTGCAGCGCCCCACTCCGATGGGTTGGCCAATCAGGTGGAGCTAGGGAAAACATCGACACCCAGGGATGAGAGGGGCTCACTGATTGGCCGCTTCCCGGGTAGAACTAAACACCCAATCCCAGGAAGTGGATCGTAATGCCACCAGTCAGGTAGCATCCGTGTTGAATTCACTCCCGTAGTGTATGTCTCTTTGAGTTTAACCTCTCCAGCAATAGCAGCCGCTACAGTGACTGACTGGTCCAACTAGCATTGTAGACCTGAAGAATGAGTGACCAGCCTGCGATCAACGCGGTCTCATTGAAGCTGCCCATCTTCTGAACATCATACCCATGGATGTGGGTCCAGCAAGCTGAGGCACAATTCACCGTACGGAATATTACGGCCGTCGACACCCGCTTCTACTATGTGGTCGGCGCTCTCAAGTAGGACATGACAGCTCACATTTACTGACTTCCTCCAGAAATCTCTGGAACAAGGGAAGTATCAGGTCATCAAGGAGTTACTAACCCAAACTTTCAGGCTTTCACAGCGTGAGTACAGCCCGTCTGCTACACATGGACGGTTCGGAGGACAGGACCTCAACCACTTTCATAAGTGACATGCTCGCCTTGAATGATGGCCATACCCCTTGTGCTCTATTTGAGCAAGTTTTTTTGGAGATGTTACCCAAGGACATGAGACTACTCATAGCTGAAGAGGACTTTGCGGACCCCAGAAGGGTAGCAGCCAGAGCTGACCTGCACCAGCAGCAAAAAGAGATACCTGCATTTCATTAGACCACGTGGCCTCTTCTCGTCAACATCGGCCTACCTGGAGGCTGCTTGACAGACCACCCAGCAAGTCTTCCTCCAAGCCTGAAAACCCCGGTGAGCCGTATTGCTTCTACCATCAGGGACGGTGTTTTGAGGCCCGCCAATGCAAATCACTCTGTGGGTTCCCCTGGAAATACCAACGCCAGCTGTTGTTAGTGCCTGTGGCAGCTGGCCTACATGACATCCTTCTCCATGTCCGGGATACAGTGTCAGGCCAACACTTCCTGGTCGACACTGAGGCCAAAGTCAGTGTCCTCCACCCCCCACCTCTGATGTACGGCACCACGCAGGTTGGGCGTGGGTTACGCACAGCCAATAACTCTCCAATACAGACTTATGGCACCTGTACTATTCCCCTCTATTTCAGCAACCACCGCTTCACTTAGTGATTTGCCTTAGCAGACATCCACCAGCCTCTCCTTGGGGTGGACTTCCTGAGGCCAACTCCTTCCTAGTCAATGTCAAGGGCCACTGGCTAGTACATGCAAAGACCTTTCAGACCCTTGCACTGGAAGGCACCAAACTGACCGCTCTCCACCTACACTCGGTGACGTCCAAGAAATTAGTTCACCAAGATTCTAGCCGAGTTCCCCTCCATTAAAAAGTCACACTTTAACTCTACTGAGCCTGAACATGGAGTAAGGCATCAAATCTTCACTAAAGGCCTCCCAATTCACGCTAGAGCATGCCGCCTCCCACCAGATACCTGATAAACTCAACCTTGCCAAGGAGGAGGTTTTTTTTAAAAATGGAGGAACTCGACATCGTCCATCGCTCCAACAATCCCTGGGTCTCCCCCTTCCATATAGTCCCTAAGGCATCAGGGGTTGGAGACCATGCAGGGACTACCGCCAGCTAAATGAAACCACCACGTCATATAGATACCCCATCCCCCATATTCAGGACTTTTCCGCAAACCTGCAGGGGGCACGGATATTTTCCAAAATCGACTTAATCCATGGCTATCATCAGATCCCTGTCCACCCTGGGGATATCTCAAAGACTGCCATTATTACACCATTTGGGCTGTTTGAATTCCTTAGGATGCCCTTCGGCCTAAAAAATAGCACAGACCTTTCTGATTGCAAGCCGTGACTGTGCTGAACACGCTGCTCACATCAGACATTTGTGCCACAGGTTGAGTTTGGCCTGACAATTAATCCAGTAAAATGCCAGTTAGGCAAGGACTCACTTGACTTTTTAGGTCACAGGATCGACTGCCACAGGGTTAAACCATTACCCGACAAGGTAGAGGCCATTCGGGCATTCCTACAACAGTAAGAGTATTACAAGAGTTCACCGGCATGGTGAATTTATTCCTGCCAGAGGTGTCTCGTACCATGAAACCTTGGTTCTCCCTGATGACCAGTACGAAAAAGATGATTTAGTGGAACCAAAAGGCATCCAATGCTTTCCTGGCACCAAAGACGCCTGGCTAAAGCTGCCCTCCTGATACACCCTAAAGCTGATGCCCCCACCACTCTCACAATGGATGCTTCTGACACAGCAGTAGGGGGAGTCTTAGAACAGTGGGTTAATGGACTCTGGCAACCCCTTGCATTTTTCAGTAAACATTTGCAGGTGCCTGAACTGAAATATAGTGCTTTTGATAGAGAACTTCTGGCATTATGCCTGGCAATCAAACATTTTAGATACTTCCTTGAGGGCAGGAAGTTCCAAATTTTTTTACAGACCACAAACCCCTCACCTTTGCCTTCACTAAGGCTTCCGACCTGTGGTCAGCCAGGTAATAGAGGCACATTTCATATCTTTCAGAATTTTCTACTGACATTCAGCATATTGCTGGAAAATCCAATGTGGTGGCCGATGCCCACATTACAGGCAGTAAACACCTCCAGTTGGAGGACATACGGCTTGGCACTGGGGAGCAGACCGTCCTGTGCGACACACCTACAGGTAAGCCTTGTTCCATCATTCCCACTACCTGGAGGAGGTGAAATTTTCAAGGCCATACACAACCTGGCACACCCGCCATTAAAATGACCATCAAATTGGTTGCTAGTTGATTCATCTAGCATGGCCTCTGCAAAGAGGTCAGCCAATGGACCAGGAATTGTACATGGTGCGAGACCTCAAAAATCTATACCCACATTAAAGCCACCCCCCACACAGACATTTGAACCACTACAATGCCGTTTCAGCAATGTCCACGTGGATCTGGTGGTTCCCCTACCAATATCCAGAGGTGCACGCCACTTACTGACCCTAGAAGACAGGTTGACCAGATGGCCGGAAGCCATCCCTTTGCTAGAGACCTCTATGGAAATGTAGGCCAGGGCCCTCTGGCACAACTGGGTGGCTAGGTTCAGGGTTCCAGAGCATATAACCTCGGACAGGAGCTCCCAATTTACCTCCAGCCTCTGGTCTAATTTTGTTAATGCACTGGGTACTCAGCTCCAACATACCACGGCTTACCATCTTCAGGCCAATGGTTTGGTTGAGCGATTTCATCGACACCTTAAAGTAGCTCTCATGGCCAGAGTCAATGGCCCTAACTGGGTGGATGAGCTCCCATGGGTATTTCTGGTGATCCAGGCCGCTCCTAAAGAGGGCCTAGATGTTTCTGCAGCTAAAAAGGTGTACGATGCATCCAGGGGAATTCCTAGCCACCAACGACACTGGGGATGATTTTCCTGAGCACGCCTTGGCACACTCGCCCAGACACAGCCAAAGCAGCACAACTTACGGACGACATTTGTACCAAAAGAACTTGTGATTTGTAAATATGTATTTGTCAGATGTGGGGCACACAGACCCCACTACAGAGTCCTTACAAAGGCCCAAACAAAGTTATCTGACACAACGGGTCAAACATACCTTTTGGATATTGGGGGGATAAACAAGACTTTCACCCTGGACTGGCTCAAGCCGGCATTCCTGGACTCTGACCACCCGATCCATGACCCATCTCCACTCCGAAGGGGCAGGCCTCCTAAGCACAAGCCCTCACTGAGAGCCGATTCTTGTGGGGGGGGGGGGGGGGGGACATGTAGCAGGCCACCAAATGCACCAGGCCTGAAGTGGTGACCTGACACCGGGAGCCCGCGGCCTACATAGCTGGTTGAAGTCGGCGCTCGACTCAGCAGCACGTGGCTGCAGTGCCCCACTCCAATGGGCTGGACAGCAGCAGCCAATCAGGTGGAGCTAGGGACACAGCCACACCCTGGGATGCGAGAGGCTCACTGATTTGCCGCTCCCTGGGTAACACTAAACGCCCAATCCCAGGAAGCGGATTGTAATGCCACCAGTCTGGTGGCAGGATGACATCAGAGATGGGCTTCTGAGCCATTTATAAGCAGAGCTGCCAGCACAATAAATCAGTGTTGAATTCACTCCCTTAGTGTGTGTCTCTTCTTTGAGCGTAACCTCTCCAGCAGCGGCAGCTGCTGCAGTACTTGCTTTGCTAGTCGGCATCCCGGTCCTTAGGCTGGGCGCAGCCTTCTTGATTCCTGCATGCATGCATGAGTCTTCAGTTGGCACATGAATGGTGTGTTCGTGCATTGGAGTTCAGTTGGCACATGCATGGTGCATTCACATATTGGGCTTCAATTGGTGCATGCGCGAGAGTTAAGGGTGCAAATTCAATATCGTCAAGGAGCTTAACTCTCGTGCATGCGCCAACCGAATTCCATTACGTAAACCCACCATTCATGCTCCAACTGAAGACTTGTGCATGCAGCAACCGAAGATTTGCGCATGCGCACAGGAATCAAGATGGTCACACCCAGCCTATGGACCCCGGGGCGCTGATTAACAATACAAGTTTGGACCAGAATGTGGAAAGATTTGCCAAGGTTGATCAACAAATTCAGGAAGCTTTAAGTTGTTATTGTCAAATCTACAATGAAAAAAATTTTGATCAAAAAGTTTGCTTTAAGATTTCAGTACTCCATGCACGCGGGGAAAATTCAGACTTGCATCCATTTCAAGATACGACCAATCCTTAGGTCCCAATTATAGTTGTAAGTGGGGGAGTACCTGTAATATGATAGCACATGATTTCTAAATAAAATCAAATTTTACAAGCTGTGTCTTATGTAGAGCTGTCTGTAAACAATAGAGTTTGTAGTACGTGATTAATGACATTATGGGCTATATTTTGAATGCATGATCCTGCTCTCTCATCCAAGTCAGCATTGTTTTGTAATCTTCATTCTGTCATCAAAATACCTGCAAAAAATTCATGGCATGGAGTGGATATTTGCTCATTATAGCAGAAGATTTTAGTACTTGGAAATCTTGAAGAGAAGCTGCATGGATTTGAAGTAAAGATTTTAAATAGTTTGTTAATCCAGAGTACTTTAAAAAAAAATTCCAATGGGTTGTTCATTTAGAAATATTGTTTAAAAAATTTCTAAGGGTTTTTTTTTAATTTAAACATGCTCCCAAGACTCCTTTCAAAATCTTTCAATGGTTTCCAAATTTGGATTTGTTTAAATTAAGGTTTTGTAAATCCAGAATCTGCGCCAGAACAAGTGTTAGAGGAGGGCATTAGGGTAACTGGGTGGGGCACAGTCCGAAAGTCATAAACTCGCTTGGGCGGGGGGGGAAGGGTGGTTTGCTGGGTAGTGGTATACCTGCCCGGTCGGGACACAATCGGTCAGCTGGGTTGGTGGTGCCAGCCTACCTGCCGAACTGACGTACACCTCCTACATCCCTCTGACGTAGCAATTGAAACCCCTGGTTTTATTATGTGGAGAGTCACTAGCATGTGTCAAGCTGGGCACTGGTGGCGCTTGATGCACGCTAGTGACACGGGCAGGGGTGTGTCTGACGGTGAGCTATGGCCTCAAGCATATGGAGGCACAACACCTCACAAGGAGGGAACCATGTCTGTGAATTCCTCTCCCTCCCCCCTTGGCACTGACCACATGTAAATCATCGATGGAACAGCAGTGGATGGGGTCAGTAGCTTAAGTTTCTGGAGAACCAAATATCTGAGGACTTCTCCTAGGATTGGCACATCAAGGCAACCATGAAGAAGGTTCACTGATGCCTTTATTATCTGAGTTGTTTGAGGAGATTCGGTGTGTTGTAGAACATACTATCTAACTTTTACAGATGTACTGTGGAAAGTATACTGACATTGGCAACTTGGCTTGGTGAGAAAACTTGAATGAGCAGGAATTCAGAAAGTTGCAGAAGGAAGCAGACATAGTCATATCCATAATCAGTACTGATCTGTCATCCCTAGAATACATCTAAATGTGGCACTTGAAAAGGCAGCCAACCTTATAAAAGATCCCATCACCCTAGCACTCCCTGCCCTTTTCTTCTCTGTTATCTTTGGGTAACCTACGACACCCTTCTATACTATCCACAATACCTCGGTGTCGTCATAGCACTGTTTTCAGACCTCTTTCTGCACAATGATTTATTTTCATCTGTGACTGTTTAATAGTATATATTTTTCTTCTTTGTACAATATTATTATATATTTTTTTAATCTTGTGTTATTATGTGTTGTATGTTTTAGGTACCTGGGAAGCTGCAGCAAGTAAGACTTTCATTGCATCTGTACATTTTACTTGTATGTGTAAAACAATAAACTTCACTCATTCATTTAAATCCTTAAAAGATATTCAAAGGTTTTCAAATGTTCTCATTCATTTGAAGTTGCCTCTTTTGGCAGTACAGGCTTCCATATAGGTTTTCCTGATATTATGGATGATTTTGGTTTTGATTGTCCAGTATAATTTGAATGTCATCATCTCACAAACCAATGTGGTAAACACACCCCAGAAAATTCTGAGAACTCTATGCTAATTACTGCTGAGCAGATTATGGAAGTTAAACGGCCATTTTGGTTTTAACAGTATTATAGTTGGCTTGTTTGTGATCATAAAATCCAGACCAATGCTTTTGCTCCTGCAATATATGGTGATGGAAAGCAAATAATGTTCTGAAACGAAGGCAGCTCCAGATTCAAAAAGAGCATCAGTTGAGCAATATCAGAAGTGTACCATACTCAAGTGGAGCACTCTTGTTTTTCTTGCGTCCTACAATCACCCTACTATTTATTTTTGGAATTCCCTTGACCATGAGCAACAATTACTTAACTTGACTTTTTGCATTCTGTATTGGCTAAAGTAAAGAGCAGGGAAATGTTTTTTATATATACAAGCCAAAGTTCCAAAATTAGCTGGAGCAACAAATATCCATTGTATTCAAGTTTGGCCAGAATTGTGCCTGCGAGAGAGAAAAAAAATAATCACTTGATAACCTCAAGTGAAGTGACATAATTTGGTTATTTAATACCACCTTTTCAATTTAAATTATTTGTTCTCAGTTCCCTTATTCATACACTAGGAAATCATCTGAATATGATAATATACCAAATGAAAATTAGTAAAAGCTTTCAGAGAATATTTCTGGCTCTTCATAATACTTATTGTTTTTTTTTCTTTACACTGATGGTAACTGATCTGCTTAGTGGTTTCAGTATTTTCTATTTTTAGTTAATGTTCCACTCTGACATTTCCTCCAATCATGACTTGAATAAAAGAAAAATGACTGAAATGAAGAAAAATATATTTCTCTAAAATTATTCATACTGTAAAATGACTGCAAACATATACAGTAAATAATGGCAGGTAACTTTCAGTGGTAGCACTCTTACTTCTGCGTCAGCTCATGTGGATTGAAGACCCACTCTGGAGGCCATTCTACAATTTAATATGACTTTTCAGAACAATACTGAAGGTGCTGCACCCTTGCTTCAATATTGCTATCTTTTCCCATATAATATTCTTTAACAAATACTTAAAAACAGACATTGCATCTAAAATTATATCATTGGTTGTAAAGCGTTTTGGAATGAGAATGGTGCTGTATAGTTTGATAGCTCAGAGGTTAGAGCACTGGTCTCATAAACCAGAGGTTGTGACTTTATTCCTCATTGGGGCCTCATTTCTGTGAGGGCACTGGACAAAGTGGCAACTCTCTGTCTTCCTTAGGGTGGAAAAAAGTTAAAGAATTTCATGTATGCTACATTCTAAATGTAGTGTTACGTGACAATAATGGAACCAACCTAGCCATTTTTTGTAAAAATACTCATATGATATCCTATATTGTTCACTGATGCAATTTAATAGTTGTCTTGTTTTATACATTACCAAGTCAACTTGTTTTGAAAGACTCCATATTTGAAAATAACATCATTTATCATAAATGTTATGAGCCCAGAGGTCCCCAAAACCCAGCAACAATAGATATTTTCCAAGGCAAATGGTGACTTAGACAAAAGTTGCTTTCAATTATCTTTAAACCCTTCAGGGTTCTCCCGGTGATAACCTCTTTCTTTCAAGTCACCACAGAGTTCCTTGTTGTTTCTCTTATTTCAAGTGAAACATTATACAGCCAGTCCTCTCCTCTTGCATGAACAACAAGAGCTTTGACTAGGTCATCTACCAAATGGGACTTTCCACAAGCTTGCCAGCTTGTTCTGTTCCAGTTCCAGCTGCTGTTTTTGTTGTAACACTGTAGAATTGATCTATGTGTGTGTGTGTGTGTGTGTGTGTGTGTGTGTCCCTCCCTCTCTCTCTCACTGAGAGAAAGCTTGTTTGACTCTCTCCACTTGCAAAACCCTCTTAGAACAACAAGTTCTCTTCCAGACAATCTGCGGCTCCAACAAGATCTTTTATCTGTTGCCTTGTGTAAACACAATCTAATAGTGAAGTCTCTTGAGCACTCTCCAAAGCTCTTGCAAATGCTCTGCCCCAATATGTCTAGCATTAGCAGAGTTCCAGTATTTCAAATAAGATCTGTTTTAAAGTGTTTGTATGTAATCTACTCTAACAAACCATTCCCAATTTATCTCCCAAAAACATATTTATATACTCTGTCACATGACCATTTTAGTTTAGTTGACATCTGCTAAAGAATTATTTTGAACTGATTGAGATCAATATGTATCAATGATTAAAATTTATGTTACCAATTACCCATTAAGATTCCTTCCGTTTAAAACTTAATACTTATCTGACAGGTAAAAAGCTGATGTCTGTTTGCACTAAATTAGAATATCTCAGCAAGAATAAGATTTGGGATTTTAAATTGCCTCAGTGCCTGTCAGTAAAAAAAAGATGTGCCGTACCACTACCTTATAATGGTTTCCTGGAAAAATGTGTTTAGTTTATTGCATGAGGACACATTTCAATGTTGTTTAATTTAAAGGTGAATTTCAATTAGCATTGCACAAAGATGATGAAATTGCAAATAATATGCTAGATATATGAATGGGCTAGGCAACTTCTGTATTATATTGTATCAACCTTTCAATTTTCTATGTTTATTTGACCAAACAATTTTCAATATTGATTTATTACCAGCATTACAATCACAGTGTTTTCAAAAACGGGCAATGTCCAAAGGACACAATGGCACCAGACAGATTACTATTTATTATATAAATTATAGTTATGTGTTGCTGTTATTAATTCATCACAAATTGTTGGATAATGAGACATTATAATACTGAACAAAAAATTACATTTAAAGAAACCATGGTCTCTGTCAAATCATTTTTAATTTGAAAGTTTGCTTTCCAAAATGATGTTTTTCTTGAAAGTTTTTTGTTTGATAGTTAATTGTTGTTTCTATTTTTGAAATACTGTTATAAATATATTTAATTTATAATTTACTATGTCATAATGTGGTTTTCTTTTTCAATCTGTTTATTGAGTTATATTGAACATTTATACAAGAGTTACATTATATTCCTGTATTTACAAGTGTTTAAGAAAAATAACATATTAGTATTTAACAAATATTTATTAACCATAAATTTATTTTCCTCTTGTAAAACCATAAGAAAAAAAGAGAGAGAAAAAAATAATTTTTATTACCAAATCTCCTCTAACTAATCTAAATAAAAGAGGGACTGGGCAGTCCATTCTGAGAGTAAAGTAGGAAAACAAAGGGTTTCCTGGTTAAAACCAAATTTACCATAAGGAACTAGGAGAGAATCCAGTCCAAGATTATGATTCTTAAACTATATGGAAATATTGAATAAACAGTTGCCAAACGTCTTCAAATTTAAAAGATGTATCAAATGACCGACTCCTAATTTTCTCCAAACTTAAACATGACATGATAGCAGAGAGCCATCGAGGTAGAGTAGGTGGGGGTTAGGTCCTTCTGTTTAAGTAATATGGCTTTTCCAGCCAATAATGATGAAAAGGCAATTATACACTCTGTGGAGATTCCACTGTGATAGGATTCCAAAAAATAGCTGTTAATAGATTTGGTTGTAATTTTAATCCTAGATTTTTGTTAGGGTCTCAAAGACACCTTTCCAGAAATTATCTGTTTTGAACATGACCAGAACCTATGAGTCAAAGTGGCTCCCTCAACTTTGCACCAATCACAAGCAGAGATTACATTGGTCAACTTATCTTTAGACATATGTGAACTGAATCAAGGAATGACAGGCACAAATTGATGAAGTATTTACTAGTCATAAAATATAATCCCATAATAAGGCTAACTCTGTAGTGTGGTGTGCTTATTTTTCACAAGATTATGTCATCCTGGGGGGCATGTTTGGCATAGTGGTTAGCATAAGGCTTAGTTCAAACTTCTTGCTCTGATATTAATAAAGGTAGGTTTTGGCTCAAGATCATGGAAACGGTCTGAATCCTTAATTGAGAGCAAGTTCTCCATTCTTAAAAGCTTCAGAATGTTATTTTTCATATATAGTATTAACATTTTATATTTATGATTGAATTGAGAAGCATTTGGAAATTTCTGCTGCTCATTTTTAAAAAATGGTATTAATCGAAATCTAGATTAGTGCTAATATCAGAAATGTGCTAATTTTGGAAATGAGATAAAATTGAAAATTCTGCTTCTTTTCAGTTGGCTCACTTTATGTGTGTTGAAGACGTTGTTGATAAGGCTGCTCATGGGGTAACAGCAGCAATCTAACGCTCTTACTTACTTTACCACATAGTTCTTTATTCTATAACTAAAATGCTCCATATTATTTGCCTTTCTTTCTTCTACATTTACTCACACTGAAATGGCTACAAGAAGCAAATTTGTGAAGAAAGAAGAAGTGCCAACAAATCTGACTATGGAGACCATCACTGAGGTACTGAATCAGCACGGACAGATGATAACCAACTATCTTAAAAAAGTCTTGGGTCAGATTAACACTACATTTGACCAAGTCCAAAAACTAACTAACAAAGATGGTGGACATTTGACAACTGTTGAACAGGAATTGAGCGATTTAACTTAGTGTGTCGATGATATGGAAAATACCTCAGGATTAAGTGACTGTAATGTGAAACCTGCAGTGAAAGTCATTGATCTGGAAGGTAGAGCAATTTACAAAAAAATTTTCAGAGTTGCTTTATGAGTTCTTTGAGAAAGAGTTTATTTGCATTTAGTCATTCTTCGACTACATAATTATCAACTAAAGGAGTCTTTGATTCATGAAGCCCATCAAAGAGGGACAACGGAATATCACAATCAGCACATCAGAATTGTAGAAGATTACTGTCCCAAAGCCATGAAGCGCACGGCAAATACTGAGAAGTAATGTCAGAGCTGTGTAAACATGGTTTAAAACCTTCTCCGTTATATCCTGCACGTCTTCGTATTACACTCTCTAATGGTCAGATTAGTTTGTTCGTTCTGCTAAAGAGCTACCTAGAAAATCTTACTACTACATCATGCCCAGCGGAAACCTCTACTCAAGGATTGATGATTGACTATTATTAATTTTAAGGTTTTCCAACGTGTTACATAACATTTGTTGGTCAAGTTTTTTTTTGCCTGGGCAATTTTTCTCTTATTTTCTCTGGGATATTAAATTTAGTCAGGTTGTATTTATGCAAATATTTTTCTTTCCATCTCCTTTTATTAAAGTCATTGAATTTATGAGAAGAATACTAAGAAATACATATTAATTTCTTTTTCAGTATTATTGGATCAGTTTTATTTTAGTATTTCTATTAAATTTCTTGAACTATTTAATTTTCATGGGAAAAAATATGAGAATTTTAAAGAAATCATTGTTTTGATGGTAGTCATAATAGAACTAATCATTGTTTTGAAGAGCTGCTTATATTTATATTTGCAGCAATGAAGCTTAATGTCAACAGACCCAGTAGTGAGAATTATTTGGGTATGAATTGGTTTGCTTTAGAAAGCTTGTTGCTGAAATTTTAGCAGCTATCTAGTTCAGGAAGGGAGGAGTGCTGGGGGGAGGTTGTGGGATTTTATTTTCTTCAAGGATATTATGACTTTAGGAATATGGTTAAACTTTGACTGTATAATGAATTTTTACAACAGATCACCAGTTTCATAATTTTACTTCAAGACTGCCACCTGGTGGCTAGGTATTAGTTGTACTAATCAATCTACATTAATTAAGGAAAATTATGGGGTAATTCTATTAACTTTCTTATTTGAAACATAAAAAGTACGAATCATCCGGTTAAGAGGAATGAAGTATTTTCACATATTAATTAGCTTAAAGCTACTATTGTATTTTTACAAGAAATGCATATTTGTAGTTATGATAATTCCCACCTTATGACAAAGTGGAGGAAGCAACAATTTTTTACTCCTTCCAGGCTAAAGCCGGGGGGGGGGGGGGGGGGGGGGAATTTTGATTCTTAGTAATCAAAATATTCCTTTTGTCCATCACAAAGACATATCAGATACAAATGGTTGATATATCATTGTTTCAGGGAAACTGAATAATAAAATGATAGTTTATGCTAATATTTATGCCCCTAAGCAGATGATGTAGGGTTTTTTGAATGTTTTTTTCTTCTTCCTTACCAGATTTGAATTTATACTCTCTAGTACTTGGTGAGGATTTTAATAATTGGTTAGACCCTGATTTGGATCGTTCTTCTCTTAAACTCACCATAATGAGTAAATTTGGCTCATTAATTCATTGTTTATTAGATTATGGCATTTTTGATGTTTGGTGTTTGTTTTATCCAAATAGTAGAAAGTATTCTTTATTTTCACATTTTCATCAAACTGATTTTTTTTTACTGATCCCACTGACTTGTTCCTGTAACTATCAGACAAGAGTAATATCAGGTCATGCCCCTGTTGTGTTATCTACAACTTTTCCTCGCTTTCCTCAAATAAAAAGAAAATGGCATTGCTCTTTGTGTTTAGTATCAGATAGTGATTTTGTGAAATTTGTGGAGAGGCAGATAACCTTTTTGTTTGAATCAAACAATTCATCAGAAATATCTAGTCTGATTGTTTGGGATGCTATGAAAGCTTATTTGAGGTGGCAAATTATTTCTTACACTGTGAATCTAAAAAAAGAAGACAAATTTAAAAAAAAATTGGAATTAGTTCATCAACAATGTGCTCAAACTAAAAATCCTGAGTTATATAAAAGTGAGTTCAACTTCAAACTAAATCTGTTCTTCTTTTAACATATCTGATTGAAAACCAATTGTTAAAAAGTAGGAATCAGTGGAGATAAATCAGGCAAGCTTTTAGCTAACCAGCTGAGTGGTTTTGCAGCCAAGTGGCACATCACAAAGATCCCAAAGGATGATGATAATATTACTACCGACCATTCTGAGATAAATGACACATTCAGGGATTTTTTTCCCCTCAATTTTACCCCTCTGAACTCACAAATGATAGTAATTGGATGGAAAATTTCCTGATTGTTTAAATATTCCCACCCTTTTGCTGGTTGAACAAAAGAAACTAAATGAGCCTATATCATATGAGGCTCTATTTAAAGAAAATGTTCTGACATTATTAAAGCATGTGAAACAGTCTTTAATACAATGGTCACCCCTCTTAATGCCTGGTCAGTTGTATTAATTCTATTAAAAGGAATACCTAATTTATTTAATACCTTTTTTTAGTCTATACCAATTTTCATTCCCAAATCGTTTTTTGATTTTCTTTGATTTGATTACATCGTTTTATATATGAATGGGTGAGCACCCTCTTCTATACAAAGTTCATCTTCAAAAATCTAAAAGGTTTCATTACTGGCAGTCAATATATGTAACCTTATGTTTTGGTTACATTTTCATAATTGAGTCAGTCCAGCATGGGTAGCAATGGACTTGAATTCTGCTAAAAAACCTTTCCATTTCAGCACTTCTTGGATCCTTACTTTCCTTCTCTTTAAATAAATCAATTGATAATCCTATTGTTAGAGTTTGGGTGCAGTTTAGAAAGCACTTTGAACTTGATGGTTTTTCCCTAATTTATCCAATCATCTTTTTCAACCTTCCTTACACAATCCTGCTTTTTTAATGAATGGTTTAATTAGATATTAAATGTTTCAAATGTATTTTTATTGATAATAGTTTTGCATCATTTGAACAGCTTTCTGGAAAGTTCAATTTACCAAATACTCATTTTTACAGATATATGCAAATTAGACATTTTCTTAAATCTCAATTCCTCATTTTCCTCAGGCACCTGATGTGAACATTTTGATGTGATATTTACGCTAAAAAACATTTCAACAGGTTTATTAACTTATTTATGCTACGCTGGTAGGTTTGAAATATGCCCCTCAAGTTAAAATTAAAAATGCCTGGGAACAGGATTTAAATCTTACACTAACAAAGTCTGGGATCTAATTCTTAAGATGGTTAATACTACATCCCTTTGGGTCCGTCATTGTTTGTTACAATTTAAAGTTGTACATAAGACTCATACGTCTAAAGCTAAATGATCTCATATTTATTCAGATGTACACTCTTGTTGTGAGAAGAGGCTTCTTTAATTCATATATTTTGGACGTGTCCTAGCCTTGAAAAATACAGTAGAGAAGTTTTTCAAACTCTCTTTAATTCTTAACACAAATATAGAGCATAATCCTTTGGAATCTCTTTTTTGGTACAAATGGAGAGGGTGATATTTTTTCATCTCCAATTAAATATTGTACTCTATCTTTTCCATCTCTCTTGACTAGACTTGCGATATTGTTTAGATGGAAGGATGCTACCCCAACCACTCATGCTCTGTGGCTCAGGAACATTATGTCCTGTTGAAATTTAGAAAAGATCCAATCAATAATTCAAATACAAGGTTTCAAATGTGGTGGGGCCATTCCTAAATTACTTTCATAACCTTGAGGCATAATATTATTTTTGAATTTTAATATTTGCCATTTTATTTCATGAATGAAGTACATATTTTCTTTAGTCATACAACTTAGGTTGGGGGGATAGGGTTTAGAATCACACTGTATGTGGATTTTTTTTAAATTTTTTAAATGTAATTTTGAATGATGGTCACACTCTACATGTTGTATAATTTGGTGAGTTATCCAATTTGTCATTAATATTATGCATTCTATAAATGTTTTGTATAAACATGCTTATTTGTGAAAATCAATTAAAATATTTTAAAAATAAAGATATGGTTATAAAGCGACTGTTTATTTCTATTTTGATTGTTTAACTCAACTTAATTTTCTTTCTATTTTCAAGGCTGCATGCAAGTGCAGGATTCCCCCAGCCCCAGGAGTGGATTCCCCCAGCCCCAGGAGTGGATTCCCCCAGCCCCAGGAGTGGATTCCCCCAGCCCCAGGAGTAGATTCCCCCAGCCCCAGGAGTGGATTCCCCCAGCCCCAGGAGTGGATTCCCCCAGCCCCAGGAGTGGATTCCCCCAGCCCCAGGAGTGGATTCCCCCAGCCCCAGGAGTGGATTCCCCCAGCCCCAGGAGTGGATTCCCCCAGCCCCAGGAGTGGATTCCCCCAGCCCCAGGAGTGGATTCCCCCAGCCCCAGGAGTGGATTCCCCCAGCCCCAGGAGTGGATTCCCCCAGCCCCAGGAGTGGATTCCCCCAGCCCCAGGAGTGGATTCCCCCAGCCCCAGGAGTGGATTCCCCCAGCCCCAGGAGTGGATTCCCCCAGCCCCAGGAGTGGATTCCCCCAGCCCCAGGAGTGGATTCCCCCAGCCCCAGGAGTGGATTCCCCCAGCCCCAGGAGTGGATTCCCCCAGCCCCAGGAGTGGATTCCCCCAGCCCCAGGAGTGGATTCCCCCAGCCCCAGGAGTGGATTCCCCCAGCCCCAGGAGTGGATTCCCCCAGCCCCAGGAGTGGATTCCCCCAGCCCCAGGAGTGGATTCCCCCAGCCCCAGGAGTGGATTCCCCCAGCCCCAGGAGTGGATTCCCCCAGCCCCAGGAGTGGATTCCCCCAGCCCCAGGAGTGGATTCCCCCAGCCCCAGGAGTGGATTCCCCCAGCCCCAGGAGTGGATTATGAATATCCTAGCTTTGCCACCGGACTGACGCTGCAAGCGTCTAAAATCTTTATTTTTTAAATCAGTAATGTATATTGACTGAACAAGCGAACAATGAGAAGCTGGACGGCTCATCAGGTCAGGTAGCATTCACTGGAGAGAAATGAGCAGTCGGAACCCTTGTTGAGGTTGAACAGTGTGTGAAGATTCTGCAAGCTCCCCCACCCCACCCCCCAGCCTTTAAAATCTCTTGCTTTTGTTTCAGGTGAAAGCACATCAGCGTGGCCAGTGGAGACCAAAGGCATTTACTTACTAGTTCGAGGATGCTGCTCGGCGTCAAATTCAGTGCACGACCTGGCAAGGCAAAGGAGCTGATTGGATTGATTCCACGGATCCAGAGGGAGAGAAAAGTTTTCGCCACCAGACACTAAATGCTGAAAAGATTTTTATTCACAAACCTGCGGGCGGGGAGCTGGAGCTGAGCGTGCGAAGAGGACCTCCCCATCAGCGTGCCGCACGGTGGGTCCCTTTATAAAGCGGGCACGGAGTCCTGCTCCGCGGCAATTGGCGCACTCGGGGCGAACAGCGGGGAGCGAAGGCAGCCCTTCACCGTGCGGCAGATCGAAGGGAGCCGGCAGCTGGTGCCACGCTCATTCCAAACGGACGAGCTGCTCTTCTGTCTCTCGACCAAGCCCGATATTAGTAAAATGGACACAATTAAAACGTCGTTTATCTCAGTGAAACAAAAATCGCGTGTCAAACTCCGGCGCTTCTGCTTGAATGACTGGAGTTTCCTGATCATCCTCTATCTAGAACATTATCTCCATATGCACAATACAGTAATTTTATTGACTTAATACAAGTCTTAAATGATTTAAAAAAAAACATCACAAATGTCTTTCAAACTGCAGTCGCACAAACTCGCAAAAGAAATGTTTGATCAGAATTCCATGCTGTCTTCTGTCACATTAGCAGCAGGTTGCAATCATATCTGTATCAAACAGTGGCTTGTTTATTAAGCACACAGGTGCTCCAGTGAAATAACCTGGCGTTTCACTTTGAAACTCAGACCAAGGTTCCCAGATTTCCCTTGATCGTCTCGCAGTAACATATTAAAACATGCAACATACATGATACACTTGAGCACTTCTAAGTCACTATTTGTATTGCCAATTCGCGCAATGTGAAACCCTAACATATTCAACGGGCAAATTCGTTGACGAATCCTCCTTGTGCAATTTTCTTTTTTTTAAAAAAAACTTTATTTTAAAGATTTTTGAACAGCATACAATCAAATTTTAAAAAATCAATTTTTATATGTATTTAAAAATGCAAAAAAACCCTCCCATCTCTTCAGCCAGCATCCTTAAGGGGAGCCAAATATAAAAACAGAACAAAATATATACAAAAATATTTCAAAGTATTTCCAGATTCATATATTCCAAATAAGAAGACCACATTTTAATAAAAAAAGTTACATGTAATTTTTTGCATAATAATTCATTATGCCAACGTGCTATGTTAATCTCCACATTATCTTTCCAAGTACTAGCTACACATTCTCGTGCTACAGACAACACTAAACGTACAAATGCAATCTGAAATTTATCCAATCCCAATCCCTTCAAGGAGACTGTATAGCTCAACAAAAAAAATCGATGGGTCTAAGGGTAATTTAATTTTGAACAATTTTTTCCAGAACCAACCTAATTCCTTCCCAAAATGGTTGTGCTTTAACACAAGACCAAACGGCATGTAAAAAAGTTCCAATACATGATCCACATCTAAAACAAGAGTCCGAATTACTAAACCCATCTTTTTTTTCAGTTTTTCTGGAGTCAAATATAACTGATGTAAAAAATTATAATTATCCATTCCATATCTTACATTCGTCAGTTTAGTAACACCTTCATGACACATAACTTCCCAATTCTCTTGAGGGATAATATGTTAAATCACTTTCCCATTTAGACCTAGATTTCTCCCATTCCGGTTTATCCATACTTTCTTGTAACAATTGATACATGTCCGAAATATAACCTTTTTGGTATAGAGGAAGTCAAAGATTCAAATTTTGTCAACATAGGTAAATTCATCTCTTTTCCATAATTATCTTTTATCAAAGCTCTGAGTTGATAATACACAAATTAAGAATTTACAGAAAAATCAAATTTCTCCCTCAATTGATTAAAAGAAAGAAACTGATCTTCTTCAAAGCAGTCCGGAACTATCTTTATGCCCTGAAAATTCCATCTCTTTAAATGCTTATTGAACATTAAAAAAGAAATAAGCTGATTATAATATTACAGGTTTTGAATTGATAATTTACCCTTCGATCCTAAAACCATATTTCTTTTAACCCATATCTTTAACAAATGTTTTAATACCGGCATATTACATTCCTGCAATAAATTCATATTCCACTTAAATGTAAACTGGTGTACCTCAACTTCAGAAATACAAGCCATTTCCACCTTCACTCAACTTGGGGGTTGGTCCACATCCATCAATCTACTAACAAATTTCAACTGAGCTGCTTCATAATAATTTTGAAAATGAGATATATGAAGTCCACCTAATGCATATTTCCATGTAAGTTTGAGCAAGGCTACTCGTGCTAATTTTCCCTTCCATAAAATTCCCACACTGCTTTATTCAAATCCTGAAAAAAAAACCCTTTGAAAGTAAAGATGGCATTGACTGATACAGATATTGGATTCGAGGAAAAATATTCATTTTAATACAATTTGCTCGGCTAATTAATGTTAACAGAAGATCTTTCCATTTAATCAAATCCATTTTAATCCTTTTTAATAAAGGAACATAATTTAATTTATATAAAGATTGATAATCAGCATTTACTATTACTCCTAGATATATAATTCTATCTGACCATTTTAATTTTATAATTTTTTTATATTCTAAATAATCTCCTTCCCCGACTGGCAATATTTCACTCTTATCCCAGTTTACCTTATATCCAGATAACTCTCCAAATTTCAACAAACGATCTTGCAAATATTTCAAAGACTACTCCGGTTCCGTCAACTACACCAACACATAGTCTGCAAATAAATTAATCTTATATTCATCATCCGCAATTCTCATCCCTTTAATCTTATCATTCTGTCATATTGTCTGAGCTAACGGTTCAATAGCCAATACAAACAAGGCTGGTGATAATGGACAACCTTGCCGGGTCGATCGCGTTAATTTAAATGGTAAAGAAATTTGACCATTTGTCACCTCCCTAGCAATTGGATTTGTATATAGGGCCTTAACCCAACCAATAAAATAAGGGCCAAAATTAAACTTCTCTAACACCTTAAATAAAAAATTCCATTCAACCCTATCAAAAGCTTTTTTCCGCATCCAGTGCAACCACCATTGGGTGGTAGGGTTGCTATCTAGATGCATTGACCAATGTTATCAATCTAAGGATATTATCAGACGTGTTTCTATTCTTAATAAAACCTGTTTGATCTATATGTATCAACTGAGGTAAATATTTAGCAAGTCTATTCGCTAACACTTTCGCTATAATTTTATAAACTACATTTAATAAAGAAATAGGCCTATATGAAGATACTTTCAGCGGATCCCTATCTTTCTTTGAAATCACAGTAATTATAGCACTCAAACAAGATTCCAGTAACAATTGATCCTCAGTTATTTGCTGCAATACATCTCCAAATACAGAGGATAAATATTCATAAAATACTTTATAAAATTCAGCTGAAAATCCATCATCCCCTGGCAACTCTCCATTCGGCATCTCCTGTATAGCTTCTTTAATCTCAAAATCTGTAAATGGAATTTCCAATTCCTTAACCTTCTCCTCCCCAAAACAGGTAATTTTAATTTAGATAAATAAGATTCAATAGAACCAACATCCTGCTTTCCCTCAGAAGTATATAATTTTTGATAAAATGAATAAAACTGATCATTAATTTCCTGAGGTTTATGAGTAACTATTGAATTCTTTTTAACAGCATTAATAATTTGCGATGTCTGTTCTGTTTTTAATTGCCATGCTAATACCTTATGAGCTCTCTCACCTAGTTCATCATAACGTTGCTTAGATCAGTAAATTAAATGCTCATATTGGTAAGTTTGTAATGATTCATAATGTAGTTTCAACTTCATTAAAGCAGCTTTTTTTAAATCTTCTGTAACATCTTTCTGAAATTCCTTTTACAACTCAGTAATTTGTTTCTCCAATGTTAAACTTTCTGCCACGTATTGTTTTTTTTTAACTTTCATAGTGTAACTAATAATTTGCCCACACAAATATGCTTTCAAAGCATCCCACAGTACAAAATTACTATGTACTGAATTGACGTTCTCAGCCAAAAACAAAGTAATCCGCTCTTTAACATAAGTAATAAACTCTGGTTTCTTCAGTAGCATTTGTATTAAACCTCCATCTATAAGACAATTGTACCACCTCTGGACTTACACAGGAGAAAAATAACATGGAATGGTCTGATATAACCCAACTTTTATATTCAGCTTGTAGTATTCTACCTTGCAAATGTGCCGATACCAAAAAAATCTGTTCTAGGAAATGAATCATGTCCAGATGAATGAAAAGAACATCAACTAAATTCAAATCTTTCATCAGAGCTCCTATTTGTATCGCCGTCTTTGATTTCCTTATACTCTTTGGAGATCTATCCAATAAAGGATCTAAAACACAATTAAAATCTCCCCCAATCAAAATATTTTCATTGGCCTGATTTAACAGTAAAAAAGCCTCTGACATGAACCATTCATCATCTACATTAGGTGCATAAATATTTAACAAGATCCATGGTTCAGCAAAAATTTTACAGTTCACCATCAAAACCCTCCCTGCATTTCCTTCAAATGATTCCAATTCAAATGGTAATTTCGTATGAATTAAAATCGCTGTACCTCTTGCCTTAGAGTTAAAGGAAGAAGAAAACACATGACCACTGACTCTCTCTTCAATTTTAAATTTCTTTTTCAGTCAAATGTGTCTCTTGCAAAAAAGTAATATCAATTTTCATTTTCTTTATGTAAGCCAATACTTGTTTACACTTAATGGGATTATTCAATCCCTGAACATTAAAAGTTGCAAAGTTCAAATTAGACATTTTGTTAATAATAAACATCACACTACTATAAAATTGCTCCCCTTTCTAATTCCCTTAATATTCTAAACCCTCCCCTATATAAAAATTCCACAAAGTAAAAAAAAAGGTAAAAATATACTACCCCAAATAAACTACTAGAAAGAAGTAACTCCCTAAAAATCTGGGTGTGGTAAAACCCACTAGTGGCAGATGAGTATAAGGTCTCAGTGTCATCAACCCCCCCCCCCGCCCCCCCTAGTCAGACTTGCACAAAGTACTTAATCAAATATATTCAACCCAATGATTCCAGTCCCAATGATTGTTCTGGGTCTTCAATATCAAGAAGACTTTGCGTCAATTCAATTTTCTTTCCATGTTTCCCATTTCTATTTACTCTCCTTTTAGGCAACGATAATGGTGACAGTCCACTTCCTCGCAAATCTGGCAACGAATTAGCAAAAATTAATGCTTCATGGTCATTTTCTAAAAAGTGGTTAAAAATAGTTTTTACAGACTTTGGAATAGTGGAGGATTGAAATGGCTACAAACGTGAAGAAATCAAAAACTCAGTTGCAAAAGAAATGATCTTATAAAAGTGTTGAAGAATTGAGGCCTACCTACCAAGTTGAAGCCACGGAGTCGTCGACTGGAGTTCCCAAGCCTCAAAGGACCCCTGCTCAGCTGAGTATTACACCGGTGCCAATCGCGCGTCCACAAGATGGCACTGCTTCTGTGATGAGCTCAGCCAACCCTGACTCGCGCCCATGAGCCCGGGCGCGCGGGTGGATCGGCCGAGCAGGGACAGACTCGTGAACCCGCAGTAATGCCTGGTGGTCTAGGGACGCGCAGTGTAGCGTCGGAAGACGTACCTGCGCAGTCGGTGTCTCTTCCAGGCATGCGCATTGCGTCGCGAGTTCGAGCATTACTAGAGAAGGTGTGGGCTGTGGGGGAGCCCGAAAGATGGCGGGCTGACGAGGTCAGCACACTGTTGACGGATATCCAGACCCGCAGTCGCACTGGAAGAGGAACCATTGTGCCAGAAGAGGAAGAGAGCTCAGCGCTGTTGGAATCAACACAGGAAGAATATATGAGGACTGGGACCAGATAAGATAGGCCTCAAGGGGAAGTGACTGGATTCTGTGTTTACAATATTGGAAGGGATTGCTTATCAAATGGAAAACATGTCATTGCAGATGTCTACTCAGATAAATCAAGGGTTTATGGAAGTGAAAACTAAAATGAATAATATGTGTGAAGAGATTACTTCTATGAAGAAAGATATGACTGTAGTTATAAGTGATGTTAGTAGATGTATAAAAATAATGGACACTGTACAGGATAAAAGAAGCTTTTTTGAATATAAGAATCAAGTGGATCGTAATAGAGAAAAAATGGAAAAACTGGAGGATTCTTTTGTGGATTGGAGGATTCAGAAGAAGGAATTACTGAAAAAGATTGATTCATTAGAGAATCAAGGTTGAAGAAATAATGTAAAAATAGTAGGTCTTCCACAAGATATGGGAGGTTCAGATCCGGTAAAGTTTTTAAGAAATGGATTCCTGAGGTACTGAGCAATGAATTTTTTCCAGATGGTCTGGAGCTAGATCAAGCACATAGAGCATGAGGATAAAACTGTTTTCGGGTCAATAACCGCAAGCAGTTTTGATTCGTTGTTTGAAATATCAGGATCGAGAAATGATATTACGAGTTGCGGTGCAGAAGGTGCGGCAAAATCAGACTCCAATGATGGTCAAAATAACAGAGTGTTTTTTATGCTGATCTGAGTCAATAAATAATAAGAAGGCACCAAGAATTTAATTCAGCTAAAGAAGTATTATGGCGAAAGGGTTATAGATTTGCTTTTCGCTACCCGGCTGTATTGGAAGTTTTTTATGGGAATTTTCAATCTCAATTTTTTGAAAATGACCCCGATGCATTAATTTTTCCTCCTTGCATTTTTCGATGCAACTTCAAAACACTCTGCTAATTTGATAATGAATGAAACAAAACTCCATTATGTCACAATGAATGTCACAGCCCTAAATAGTGGAGTCTTAACTAGCATAGATCAGAAATGCAATCCGTCTTGATCATCTACTGAATATGCAATATTTTCATATCCCATTCAATATTATAATACTATTGGTATTATTAATAAGTGCTGTTGAAATCCATCTATCTTTTCAATGCATTGAAATAAATAAAAGGCCATACAAATCTCAAGATAGTTACTTTAATTGTCTTTGGTTAAATCCTATGTTCCTCGACCAATTTCAAACAATTCAATCCACAAAAGGATTCTTAATAAACAACCTATCAGAATGTGCATTTAAAGAGTTGGTGGTTGAATGCTGTAAAACCCCACAGGCAGCTCTCTTGGACACGTTTTGATGGTGGTGTTTGAAGAATAAATATCCAAGCCAATTAATTGCCCCAATTTATTATATGGTGCCATAATTTTTTTTAATGCCAGCTGAATAAAGTTACAATCATAACACAACCCTCTGACAATATCCTCACAGAATCTTCTAAATCATGTATTCAATATTGGAAAGAATACAATTGCCCTTTAATTCTCTCTGAACTGAGGTACATCTGAAGCTCTTCTACCATTGAAGGGTTTTTCCAGCCATTCACTTTACTGAGCTGATTTTTTCCCCCTCTCAGTTGCTGGGACACCTCCCAAAGGTACTTTACCAATGTTCCGCAATGAAGTCATTTTTCCAGTGGCCACCACTTCAGCCCTTCCCATACATCCCTATATTGTGAGCATTTTTTCCTTACTTGTAAACCCTTCCATCGTTTGCGTCAGTTTAATGGCAATTTTCTCACATTGACCCTTTATCAATTCAGTAATTCATCCCTAACATCGAAGTACTCGAGATGGCAGAGGCCAACAGCATCCAATCCACGCTGCTGAAGATCCAACTGCGCTGGGTAGGTCACGTCTCCAGAATGGAGGACCATCACCTTCCCAAGATTGTATTATATGGCGAGCTCTCCACTGGCCACCGAGACAGAGGTGCACCAAAGAAGAGGTACAAGGATTGCCTAAAGAAATCTTTTGGTGTCTGCCACATTGACCACTGCCAGTGGGCTGATATCGCCTCAAACCGTGCATCTTGGCGCCTCACAGTTCGGCGGGCAGCAACCTCCTTTGAAGAAGACCGCAGAGCCCACCTCACTGACAAAAGACAAAGGAGGAAAAACCCAACACCCAACCCCAACCAACCAATTTTCCCCTGCAACCGCTGCAACCGTGTCTGCCTGTCCCGCATCGGACTTGTCAGCCACAAACGAGCCTGCAGCTGATGTGGACATTTACCCCTCCATAAATCTTCGCCTGCGAAGCCAAGCCAAAGAAGAAATTCTTGTAGTCAAAAATAGTTGATATTATGAACTTCTGGCACATACTAGGATTCAAACCAGCTCTCTTCCTTCTCCAATAATCCATGTTTTGGCAATGATAGGTGCCAGAAAATGCTACATTCTCAATAAAAAGATAACTTTTAAACTTTACATTTTGATACCACTTCGCTAACTATTGGAAGCAACATACAATATAATGATTTCTACTTCATAGTAAAGCATGCCCTGTACAAAAAAAAAACAAAAATGTGAAACTTTAAGTGAAAGAAGTCTTAACATTTATACTTAGTCAAAGACTTATCTGGGGAAAAAAACTGTCCATCAAGAATTTATCTGGTGTGCTCGCTTCGGCAGCACATATACTAAAATTGGAACGTTACAGAGAAAATTAGCATGGCCCCTGCACAAGGATGACACGCAAATTCGTGAAGCGTTCCATATTTTTAAAAAAATGTATCTGGTAAGTCACCTCATGAGTTAGACTCAGTCATTCTACCATTTAATTAAATGTTATATCAAGACATTTAAAATTACATTGAACAAATTATTTTCAGATGTTTTTAATGGTTAGATCTCTTTTGCTTACTAACCTCAGCTGCTAATCTGTCCACTAGGCATTGGAAGTATGTGATGGAGTCATAATGTCAATAAGAGTCTATGCTGCCCAAGTTGTCTACCCAAGCTGGTTCCATCTGCCTGTGCTTGGCCCCCATATCTTGCTAAACATTTTTAGCATGTACCTGAGAAAATGTCTTGTGAACATTGCACCCCATGTCTATCACTTCCTCTGACAGCTCATTCACATCCTACTCCCTTGCAAATCCAGTTATAATTTAATAATCAGATATTCTTGAAAGACTAAGGTAACTTGATTTCTCGGTCTGTGACATCATCCATCATTATCATTAGCCTTGCTTGTTTTTTTTTCTTTCTCTTTCTGAGTGTGGAGGATGTGCTCAACCTGACCTGCTGCTCTGCATTTGCATCTCTCACATTCTGTTCTCATCCTCTAACTAATCCCATTCAATCATTGACTAAATAATCTTGTTTACAGTGCAACCCCACTGCCATCACAATTGACCCTCACGGAGCCTCCTGCAGCTTTACAGGGTTAGGTTCTTTTGTACTTCCCAGTTTTGACAAAGGATCTTTCCAACAGCTATCAGACTCTTGAACCTCCCCTTGTTACATTAATCATTGAATGGTCCGACAGCACAGAAGGACTGTCAAGTCAATATTTTGCATGAGGATTATTGTGAATATTTATTAACTATCTCATGTATTTATTCACTTTTTAAATTTAATTCAATTAATTTACTATTATAGTTTCTCTTTACAAGTACTTGTTCGGCTGCAGCGTGGTAGAATCTTGGTGCATATGTACATTGTACAATGTGTATGAAAATAACTTATTATCATTTTTTTTTGCTTATATCCCCAAAAATGCAATCTGACCTGCTGACTATTTTAGCAGTTTTTATGCCTGTCTCAAAAAACTGCTGAACTCTATGCCCAATATATTTTCCCAGAGGAGAATCAGAGTGTAAAATCCGTCAGATCGTATATTACAACAATTAATGTCTTCCAGTTGCCAGCTTGCCAGTGCATTAGTTGTTATTATTGAAGTAATTGACCTACATAAATGCTGTTAATTGTGTGGTTTATTCTTATGAGGTGTACCTCCTCACCATGTTCTTAGTAGAATATGCACTATATCTTTTTTTGAAAATTTTATTTATTAGTATCTTTCATACATTTCAAATTAACTTGCTATAACATGACATCATACATACTAAATTATTTTCAATTTTCATCCCCCCCCCCCCCCCCCCCTGAACAAGTGGCATGGATTGCACCTGAACTTGGAAGGGAACCAATATCCTGGCAAGGAGGTTTACGATGCTTTGGGGGAGGGGGCTTTAAAGTAGATTTGCAGGGAGTTTGCAACTAAAGTGAAGAGACAGAGGAAGAGGTGGTTGGTGCACAAGTTGGGACAGCTGGTAGGGAGTTTGTGTGGAAGGACAGGCAGGCAAGTCAAAATGGCAGCCATAGGGATGAGTTGCAATGCCACAGGGACACAGTCAAAAAATTAACAAAAACAGGGCTTAAGAGTTGGTATTTAAATGCACTCAGCATAACAAATAAAGTGGATGATCTTGTAGTATGACTACCAATTGGCAGGATATGATGTGGTGTCCATCATGGAATTGTGGAGAAAAGATGGATGTCATTGGGAGCTGGATGTCCAAGGAGACATAGTGTATCGAAAGGATAGACAGACAAACAGACGTGGTGTGGCTCCGTTGGTAAGGAATACATTGAATCGTTAGAAAGAGGTGACATAGGATCAGAAGATATTAAATCATTGTGGGATGTTAAAAAATAGCAAGAGTAAAATGACACTGTTGGCAGTTATATACAGTACATACTTCCAAACAGTAGCCCAAATGTAGACAACAAATTACAAAGGCAAATAGAAAAGACATGTCAGAATGGTAATTTATTCTCGTCATTTCGGATTTTAACATGAAAGTTGATTGGGTAAACCATCTTAAGACTGGATCTCAAGAGGGAGATTTTGTAGAATGCCTAGAAGATGGCTTATTGATGACCCTATGAGGGGATCAGCTGTATTGGATTGGATGTTGTGTAATACACCAGAGGTGATTAGTGAACATAGGGTAAAGGAACCATTAGGTGGCAGTGATCACAATATGACTGAGTTCAATTTGAGAATTTAATAAAGAGAAGCTAAAGTCTGATGTTTCAGTGGTGTAAAGGGAATTACAGTAGCATGAGAGAGGAACTAGCCAAAGTAGATTGCTAGGGTGTACTAGTAGGGAGGACAGCAGAGCAGAAATGGATGGAGTTACCATGAGAAAAGTGCAGGATAAATACATTCCAAGAAGTGGATATATTCAAATAGAAAAATGTCACAACTGTGGCTGATAAGGGAAGTCAAAGCAAATGTAAAAGCAAAAGTGAGGCCACACAAGGAAGACAGAGGATTGGGAAGTTTTTTTAAAAAAACTTGCAGAAGGCAACCAAAAAAATCATAAGAAGGAAAAGTTGAAGAATGAAAGTAGGCTATGAAATAATATCAAAGAAGATACCAAAAGCTTCTTCAAGTATATTAAGAGTAAAGAAGAGGAGAAAGTGGAGTAGTCCACTAGAAAATGACAATGGAGAAACAATAATGGGAGGCAAGTAGCTGAATGAGTATTTTGCATCAGTCTTCATTGTGGAAGACATCAACAAGGTGTTGGATGTCTAAGGGTATCATGGAAGGGAAGTGAGGGCAGTTACTATTTCAAGCGAGAAAGTACTCAGAAAGCTGAATGGTCTAAGGGTAGATAAAACTTCTGGAACAGAGGGAATGCACCCTCAGGTTCTGAAATAAGTAGCTGTAGGGATCATGGATGCATGGGAAATGATCTTTCAGGAATCAATTGATTTTGCTTTGGTCACAGAGGACTGGAAAATCACAAATACCAACCCCACTATTTAAGGAAGGAGGGAGCCAGTAAAAAGACTGGTTAGCCTGACGTCAGCGGTTGGGAAAATTTTGGGAGTCGAGTGTTAAGGATGAGGTTATGGAGTATCAGTAGGCAGATGACAAGATCAGCCAAAGCTAGCACCGTTTCCTTAAGGGAAAACTTTGCTTGACAAACCTACTGGAATTCTTTGATGAAGTGACAAGCAGGTTAGATAAAGGAGATGCAGTAGATGTTGTGTAATTGGATTTTCAGCAGGCATTTGACAATGTGCTGCACATGAATCTACTTATAAGAGCTCATAGTATATCAGTAAGCATACTAGTGTGGGTAGAGCATTGGCTGATTGGCAGCAATCAGAGAGTCAGAACACAGGGATCATATTTTGGTTGGCTGTCAGTTGCTACTTGTTTTCCACAGGGGTCAGTGTTGGGCTGCTTTTTATGTTGTATATCATTGGTTGAGAGATTACGGAATGAATGGCTTTGTGACCATATTTGCCAAGTTTACCAATGATTTAAATCATCTTAAAAAGCAGAAGGACATTTACTGTGGTTTTTAAGAAAGATATGTCAATGAATCTACCTTTTATTTCAAGCTGAAAGAAATGGAGATGATACAAAGGTAGGCAGAGGAGGAGGTAGGGTTGAGGAAACAAGATTACAGAAGGACATAGACAGATGAGGAGAATGGACAGAGAAGAGGCAAATGAAATACAATGTCAGAAAATGTATGGTCATACACTTTGGCAGACTATGTTCTAAACAAGGAGAAAATTGAAAATTCCCTAATGCAAAGTGAGCTGGGTGCAAAGAGTTCTGGTGCAAGGTACCCTGAAGGTAAACTTGCAGGTTAAGTTGACATTGAAGGTGGCAAATAAAATGCTGACATTCATTTCAAGAGGAATAGAATATAAAAACAAGACTGTGATGTTGAAGCTTTATGGCACACTGCTGAGACTGTCAGCAGTTTTGGGCTCCTCGTTTAAGAAAGGATCTGCTGATGTTAGAATGGGTTCAGAGGAGGTTCACAAGGTTTATTCCAGGAATGAAAGGATTATCATATGAGGAACATTTGATGGCTCTTGGCCTGTAATCTTTGGTATTATGGGAATGAGAGGGAAATCTCAATGAAATGTTTCAAATATTGAAAGGCGTGGACAGAATAGATATAGGAAGGTTGTTTCCCAGGATGGGAGAATCTAGGGCAACTTCATGATTGAAGGGCGACCACTTAGAACAGAGATGTAGAGTAATTTCTTTAGCCAGAAAGTGATGTATCTATGGAATTTGTTACCACAGATTGTCGTGGAGTCCGCTATTGGGTGTATTCAAGGTAGAGGTTGATAGGTTCTTGATTAGCCAGTGTATCAAAGGATATGGCTTGACTCTTAACTGCCACCTCAACTTGAGATAATAAGGAATGAAAAATGAATACCATTTTGCTAGTCTCTTACGCAAAGAAACAACTGGGAGAAAAATATTTAAAAAAAAATACATTTACATAGATTTTTGGGCACAGCATAGTTAGCACAGTGGTTAACGCAATGTCATTACAACACCAGTGACATGTGCTCGGATCCCACTCTGTCTGTAATGAGTTTGTACATTCTTCCTGTGCCTGCATGGGTTTCCTTCAGGTGCTCCAATTTCCTCCCACCCTTTCAAAACGTATGAGGAGTATATAGGTTAATTGGGTGTATTTGGGCAGTACGGGCTCATGGGCCAGAAGGGCCTGTTACTGGGCTGTATGTGTAAATTTAAATTTAAACTTCTGCATATAATGAGTAAAGCATGGAGTGTGAAATGAGGTGATGGAAATTCCTGGCATTTGAGTGATCAAATAAATTTGATCAAAGGATGTGATTATTGCAGACAAGGCCAACATTTATTCCCCATCTGGAAAGTCTGGGAAAAGTAGTGGTGAGCAATCTTATTGAATCATTAAATTTGGGAAGGGACTTTAGACAGATGATTTCATAATTTTGACCTGAAGACAAGGTTTGTTCAGAATGCACATTTAAATTTATTGGTCTATCATTAAAATCAATAAAACTTTTTGAAGTTTTTATTTTGGAATTATCTGTACAAATTATTGCATTGATTTGGCCTTTAAAGATTAGGAACTGCAATTTATTTATCACAGTTGATGAGCCCCATAAAGAGAAACTAATATATAGAAAAGTGTGGTTAACTTAAAATAGTTTAGGATGGAGAATTCAAAAAAATCTTTTGTAATTATAGTTATCACTATTGTATCACAAGTTCTTAGTTATTTAATTGCTCCTTCAATTTTAATTCAGTGGTCAAAATTGAGAAAGATTTAGGCCAGTCACAGAATAAATTTAAAAAAAAATTAAAAATTGAAAGAAAAGGATTGGTTCATTTTCTTGTCTATAGAGCCAAAATAATCCTAAATATTAGGGCTAGTAAAGCTTTGTATAAAATGATCCACTATCCACCGGGACACCAAATTTATTATGGATGTTTAACTATAAGGGTACACATGATGAAATTCAGGTGCAGACAGCATTCATTCAGTCTGCTAAATAAGTACTCTCAATTTCTCTCAGAGTTCCTAAAGCATATCAGCATCAAGAAGTTGGACAACTCCATTATTCTTCTCTTTCATGTGCTTGTCATATTCCTGAAGGATTCTTTTTGGCATTGTTTAATGGTTGGACGACATCACATACGTAGGGTGTTTATTCTTTGCTCATGAGCCATTAGACGAATGGACTCTGCTTATGGGATAGCTGAATCTGAGGGAAAACCTCACACATCCTGATTCTGGGAAGAGTTGCTGGACGGTGTAGAGCAATGCAAACATTTTGATTTCATGTAATTTAGTTGCGTGTAGTGTGTATTATTTGACATGGTTTCAAATTAAATGGGATATATCTTTCGATTTGAAATGTAGAATTGCAAATACCAGATGGATATAAAACATAGAACGCAGACCATTACAGCACAATCAGGCCCTTTGGCCCTCGATGTATACCACATTTTACATTTTAGAAAAATTCATGTCATCAGCTGGCATGAATATATTTTATTAAGCTATCAGAAACCCAATTCCAAAATATTTATCTATTTTGAGAAGATTTATATAATTTAAGGCAGGAACTTGCTAAAGTACCTCTTAAATATAATCAAAAATGACAATATGCATCTATTCTTTTCAGATTGGCTTAGCAAAGGCGCTAATTAATTTGCAAAGTAGATAACCAAGTCGACTTTCTGTATTGCATTTTAGATACTAATCATCTGCTTAATTGCAACCGTTGGCATTCACTGCACCTTGCATACATTAGAAACAAATGTATAATAGAGCTTTGTACAGAATTCATCAAAAGTGGGTTCACGATTACCAGATGACGATGGCTTTAACTAAATCCATATAGTAATTGTCATAAGACCTTCACAACTACTTTCTGAGTCTCTGACCTTCTTTCCCCCGCTGTGGTGATCGCTATTGGCCTGCTGTACAACCATGTCACATCTGTCCACCTACATGCATTGTTGCCACCTCCGGGCTGCCAATCTGTCTCATGTACACCCAAAGCTTTCTACCTTTTACTCTCTGTGAGGCTTTTAATTTTTATTTTTAAAGAAAACAGCTTGTTGGTGGGCATGAAGCTACTACCATTGTTGCTTTAAAATGGCTTGCACTTTAATCTCAACAAAGGAATTGGCAGTAAGATTTTTTTGTGTGTGTATTTAACTTAGACAAACCTTTGAAATACTTCTTGATAAAATTACAAAGGAGAAAAATTAGAATATTAAACCTTTGAAAGATCAAATGAATACACTCCAAAATCTTACTTCTTTGGAACAGAACAAAACATAATTTACAATCTTCAGAAGCAAAAACACAGGAAAATAAAACTAAAGAATTATTAAAATCCATCATTATCAAAAAGGAGCCGGACAAGGGAGACCAGTTGTCAAATTATTGTTGGTGGGTGATCTCACAATCTCAACCTAACATGGTCATAATTTCAGACTGGAATTAGGAGACGATTCAGCACATCTAAAACACAGAAGCAAATAATCCAACATCCATTCATTCACCTTGTACCAATCTATTGAAACCAGATCTATTGAATGAACTGGCCAAGGCCTTTGAAAACTACTGAGCTGCTCATAAGGTGAAGCTTTGGGAACTGCAGACTTTCCCTCAGCCCACTTCTGCATCCACTCTCCTATTGTATTTTCACTGAAATTATTTTATGATTTTTGAAGCACCCTCAATTACTGAAACTTGTGTGTGTGTGTGTGTCTGTGTGTGTGTGTGTGTGTGTGTGTGTGTGTGTGTGTGTGTGTGTGTGTGTGTGTGTGTGTGTGTGTGTGTGTGTGTGCGCGCGCGCATAGGAATGGGGTGTTGCTAAAAATATGTCAACATTTATTTATTTAAACACATTTATTTCTATTGGGAGACATGGAAGAATCAAGATCCAAATTTAAATTGTCAATGTATCAAATTAAATTTATTAAAATATCATTGTTAGTAGTATTGCAGTGACTTGGAAATGGGATTTATACATAGATATGGGAAGATGGAATGCAGAAATTCAGAGCTGTATTCCTTATGAGAAATTGTCAATAATTTATAGAGAAGTAAATATTCAATATTTTTGCAAATTTGGAGCCCGTATACACAAATTTTGGGTATGAAGTCCTATCTTAAGTCCTATATTAACCTTCTTCCTAAAAATTAAAAAAAGATCTGTTGAATTCCAGTCTGTTGGGGGGGGGGGGGCATACTCTGCGTAATCCAAGATACTATATTATTTCTTCTATCTTTTTCTTTTTTCTTTATACTATATATAATTCTTTATATGCATATTTTATTCTTTAAGAGGGGGAGGGGTTTGAGGGGTTGGGAGAGGGAGGGAGGGAGGGGGGATTATAACCATCATTCATGAATGGAATTTTCATCTTGAAATCTTATTTTAATCACATAATGATTACTAATTACATGTATGGAAAAACAATTTAAATAAAATATTTTTAAAAGTCAAAATGAAGGGGCATGAAAATGGTACAGTTTGGTTTGGTTTGGAATTGCAGGGTGGGGAAATATTAGGATGAAACAGTAGCATAGAACTGTTCCCACAATCCAGGTTGATGATGCCTGTGTTTGTGATACAAAGGGGAGAATATGGAGAATATTCATGCATTGCTGAATAAATAATTGAAAGTACATTATGTTTCCTTCAAATGTTTTTCATCCATGATCATACATCTTTGGCACACTTTCATCATAAACAATTCAATCCAAAAACGAAATGCTAATGGTATGGACACTACGGCACTTCCGCACTGTTTACTCGCTGATAGAGAATTGTGAGGTTGAATGCAACAGATGCACCATAGAAAGTATCTGGTCTGGATGCATCAGAGTTGGTATGGCAACTTGATCTTCTCAAGTCCGTAAGTAACTGCAGAGAACTGTGAACACAGCTCTAGCCCTCATGCAAACAAGGTTCTCCTTTATTGACTCTGTCTCGGGAAGCTGCCAATAATATTAAAGGATCCAGTCCTCCCTTGTCCCTTCCGTCAGGCAGAAAATACATGTGCTTGGAAACATACATTTCCAGATTCAAGGACGGTTTCCCTCCTGCTGTTATTGGGTATTGAAATGGACCTCTCTCTGTAAAAGACAAGGCCCTTTCGCTGTTTTAATTATACTTTTCTCTATATCCTACATTTTGTACTTTTTAAATCACTGTAACACTGCTCTTTGTTTTATTATTGCTGCTGGATTTAAGTAGGGGTTAACTTGCCCGGATAACATGAAAAACAAAACTTTTCACAGTATCTCGGTGTAAGTGACAGCAATTTATTTCAATTCGGTTCAAGATTGTGTATTTATTAGTTGAAATTGGAACTTTGTCCTATATCCATGTGTTGAGGAGGAAGAATACTTATCTCTGGCACCCCTCTCCTGACTGCATTTTAAAATGGGTCCATGTCTTGATGGAGCCCTACATATTCCTAGTTTTTTTATGGTTGGAATTTACCTTCATTGACTTTATTAGCACTATCCACCGGGACAATTTTATACCCCTATGCTTTTACACCCTGTCACCTTTACCTTCCCTCACTTGGTTAACATTCTTACCTTTGGTGCATACTTCCTTTCAGTTACACTTGCTATTTCTCTTTTTTCAACAGTATCTTCTGCCTCTCTTGCTAACCCATAACAGTCTTTTTGCAGTCTCTTTTTTTAATCATTCATTGTGGGAACCTTGATGCCAGGAACTTAGTATAAGCTCTTGCCCTCCCTGTTGCTGCGGGCTGGTGTGTTAGAATCCCACTCTGAATCCCTCCCCACCACTGGTGACTCTGTAACATTAGATCACCCAAAACTTATTGGGAATGGCTGTTTATGAAAGCTGGAGTGGTGCAATGTAGGGTGATTGATGGAGGCAACATGGCTATTGGGGCCATACCTTAGCTGGCATGGTGTGTGCAACCACTTCTTAGGTCGTAAGCTAACACTATGAACAAAGCATTTGGTAAGATTTCAGAGCAGGTACAGCAGGTGAAGTTGGAAAGATATAACCTTCAAGTTATGATAATGGTTAGTAATGTTGGGTAATGACTTTTCTGCCAATATCAGTTTATTGTGAGGCATCTCCAAAATCCCCATCCTTTCTGTGTATTGCAAATATCATAACTTGTATTAAACATTTACCGTATAATTAAAAAGTAATTCATGGTGATGAATTCTATTTCAATTATGGAATTCCATCTCTATTTGTCAACTAAATGATTAAATAAATCTCTCTTTAGAATATAGTTCAAGCCATGTTTTCTTTCTATAACTAATGATCAATTAGCTGCCAGGAAGATAACATACAGCAGCAGCTTCTTCTGTTGTGGTTTGATGTGCCAAAAGTACCCTGAGCATGTTACCTGTAACATAATCTTAACACATAGAAGTAGAATAATACCTGGACATCTACTTACCTTAATTTGCAGGTGGTTGTTTTATTTTCTTAACCAGTTTTATTAAAATTTAAGTCGATTCATAAATATCTTCCGTTTATTTCCTGAATTGGTAAAACTTTTGATAAATAATTGTAATTTCTTCACTCCACTCACATGATCACTTTAAAGTTTTGAAGGATGTTAAGGACTAGCATAGGGAGGCACAGTTAGCGTAGCGGTTAGAGGAATGCTGTTATAGCACCAGTGATCGGAACTGGGGTCCGAAACCCTGCACTCTCTATTCTCCCCGTGTCTGCGTGGGTTTTCCCTGGGGGCTCCTGTTTCCTGTTTCCTCCTGGTATTTGTAGGCCATTTGGGTTTAATTAGGCAGCATTGACTCATGAGCTGAAATGGCCTGTTGCTGTGTGGTATGGCTAAATTTAATAAATTAATAGTTATCTTAATCGTTCTGGGAAGTTTATATATAGCATTTGTATAGTGTGTACTATATGTCTGATCTAACCTAGGAGAACAGTGCGGGCATTTTTTAAAAATTATATCTCAGCCTGTTTTTCAAAAGAGCTGTCCCATTTACTCTCTGTCCTGGGTAAACTTGTACCTCTCACTTTGTTCGTTTTAGATTGGTCACAGTGTTCGAGGTACCGAAAGAAAAAAGACACCCACACCGAGAGCAGTTCAGTTTATACAAACGTTTATTACAAATTCAAAAGCTGATTTCAAACTACAATATGCAGGGCCTTCCCAATTATACTTATCAACGCCTGGACTGGTCCCAACTGCCGAAGCGAGGCAACGACCGCATACTTCTAGTAGGTTGTCAGGGCGCCGGTAGCAGCTTCTCCACCTCCCCCGACCGGGACGTTAGCTGGACTCTAGAAGTTCTTCTTCTTGCTGAGAGACGTTTCCACCCCTCAGAGAGTCTCCACTTCAGCAGTGAGACCATGGTTTATATTACCCAAACAATTGTTTACGCATAGCTTATCTCTTTGAATACATGATTTAATTATCTTCAAGGTCTCCTCACAGTCTGCGACCAACAAAGGACAACTGCATCTCTGGGCCTCATGGTGGAATTTAGATGTGTCTACTAATTCATATGCATCCCTGGGCCTCATGGTGTAAATTAGATTATGTCTTCCTATTCAACTGCATCTCTGGGCCCATGGTGGAATTTAGATTATGTCTTCTGATGCAACTCCATCCCTTCTTGCATAAGCTGGTCTAAATCCTCCATTACATTCCACCCCTTGGTCGCAGCCTGTCACTTATGAGACCTTACAAGCACTTGAGTACAGAAGAAGTGAAAAAGAGAAACTAAAACTATAATAAACACAAAAATAAGCAATAATGCGAGCAAACAATGGAGAATAGTGTGGCCCAATCCCCCAAATGTACCATTTAACCATGAAAAAGGATTCCAACCAAGGCTCAAACTATCCTTGTGGGCCACAATACCCAGACACTGAAGCTCATGAACAGATTTTGAAACATGCTGAACAATATCAGATATATTAGTGGATACATCGGGCCGTGTCCCCCACGGGCAACTCCCTCGGAACATCCTCGACATTACAATTGCTGGCATCAAAGCAGCAGTTAAGCCAGATCAGCAGGAGCACAAGATGGAGGTCCTGGAAAAAAGAAGCCTGACATATGTCACTCACGATGCCGTAAGCGTTCAGTATTTAAACAAACTAAATCATCCTGTCCCTCAATAGCTACCCACCGATTGTTACCCTGAGCAGGTGTTACTATTTCCCCTTTTACAGAAGGGCCACTACCTGATGGTGCCACCCACACCTTTTGTCCGGCATTCTCTAGCTCAGGAATGGGGAGTGTTAGAAACAGACAAAAATTGAGAACAAGGAACATTTATTATACAACAATGCAAAGTTGGGTGCTTCCCCTTACCCTGGGAATACACACACATACTGGGGCTCACCCAACTTTTATACAGTTCATTTCAGTGTAGAGGTACCCTCCCCCTTACATTCTTCTGCCTCCTGGATGAGTTTGGCATTAGGCAATCCTGTCTGCCTACGTGCTGTTTCTGTGAACTTGGAGGACCAGGGGGTATCCTGTTGGTGTCCCATCATGTCATTGTCCTATCATGTCATTGTCCTTATTCACACCTTCCTGACTCTCAGGGCTGACTAACTTCTTACATGCAGAACTTGCTAATTCTGTCTAAGGCTAGAAGACCCTTATCTTATTCAGACTAACTTTACTTCCTACATTCTATTATCTAATATCTATCCTTATCTTATTCATACTGGTGAACTTGCTGATTCTGTCCAAAAGGCTAGAAGACCCTTATCTTATTCAGACTAACTTTACTTCCTACATTCTAATATCTATTCTTATCCTATTCATACTGGCTTTATTCATTACCCATATATCTATACTAGTTTCCTCATCTTCATATTTTTATATCAGTTTTACTCATCTCTCACAATCCTCACTTTTCTTTTAGATCAGTGTTACTCATCTCTCACAATCCTCACTTTTCTTTTAGCTACGCTTCGTGACTTCTCAACTGGAATGTATTACTTGCAAACTTGATCTTTTTCCCAGCTGGTCAGTAAACAAACTGCAGTCTCAGCATCATTAGACAGAATTAGGGAAACATACATCATTTGGGTTATAGTGTTCTGACGAGGGGTTCGATGAATTAAATACAGCCCACAAGCCTTTAGGCAGGGGAGCACCACAATGGCCAGCTGCTATAAGGGCTGTGGGTATCAGACTCCAGTTATCAATAAAAAGTCTAGTCCATCCCACACCGGACCAAGGTTGCCAAGTCTGAACCTGGGTATGGGAAGATTTTCGAACTCCTGAAGAAGTGTCTTTAACCGCCTGACCGTTGTGAGCATTGTCATTAACCAGTCTTTCATAAACGCTGCCTTCAGCAGCCAACGAGTAATCGGGAGCCAGGCGGTTTTGTTGAACTGTGGCTTGTATCTGTCGTTTTTCTTCAGCCCATAAATTCAGGGTCATTGCTGTCTGTTCGGTGATGATCTCCAAGGCTGCCTGGAGTCTGATTAAACGATTTGAATGGCAAGCAGCTTTAGTGTTCTGTAGCAGCTTACGTCATTTACAACTGGAACTCCCCTTAACGAGGTGGTGCTTAAGATTCCAAATGTCTGTGTGACCCAAAGGATGCTTTACAGGAGACCAAGTTGGGGAGGGTTGTTTCTTATCACTTAAGCTGTGAGTTGCAGCTTGTCTGCAAACATTAGCATAAGTATCACTGAACCTGTGAGTTGCAGCCTGTCTGTGTACATTAGCATATGTATTCATTCTATCTCTGCTACATATACAATCCTGACTAACATTCTGTCTGTCTTTGTCCCACCATCTTCTTTGTGCTATCCCTTTAAAACTCCTCTTTTTAATACCTGTAGAGGCCAAAATACAAATCAAATCTACTCCTCTAGAGCCATTCTGTTCCCCTGGTCCATGTTGGGACCCTAACCCATACCTCACTGTGATTATACTCTATATCTATGCCCTGTCTACATTCTAAAGGTAAATAATTGTCACCTCTGCTGCCCCTATTCCAGGAGGACTTAATACATTGTGAGTAATTTAGTGATGTCCCAAAAATTGGGAACCAACAAGTAAACAATACAGTAAATGGTAAAAACAACATTACAGCACTTTTTCCCGGCGTAGTGTAACTTTCAGATCAGAAGGATGAAGGACTGCACGCCAGGTGGAGGGTAGATTATCAATGTCATTAGTCTGTGGTTCAGTAGCTCGTTTAATTCATTGGATGTGACTCCATCCTTTTTCTTTTGTTCGCACGGCAGTGTCTGTAATCAAAAGTACACAATGGGGCCATCCCAGAGAGGTTTTAGTTGGTGATCTTGCCATGCTTTTACATATACCCAATCACCAGGTTTAATAGAATGAATAGGATACTCCAGGGGTGGAGTTTGAGCTAATAAACCCTTCTGTCGTAAGCCATGGAGAGAAGTAGAAAGTCCCTGTAAATATTTAGATATATATTGGTCATTAGCTTCAGGGATAGGGGTATCAGTGGGGTATCAGTGTGGAATCCCATGTAAGGAAGACCAAACATCATTTCATATGGTGAGACAGCAAGGTCCTTACGAGGGGCTGTGCAAGTCCTAATTAAAGCTAAGGGTAAGCATTTAATCCAGGAGAGGTCAGTTTCCTCATGAAGTCGAGTGAGCTGATTTTTCAAGGTCTGATTCATTCGTTCAACACAGCCTGAGCTCTGGGGGTGCCATGGGGTATGTAGCTGCCAGTCTATTCCCAGTCTTTTGCTCACAACCTGGAGTACCTGAGAGGTAAAATGTGTACCTCGATCTGAGTCAATGGTTTGAATCATACCATATCGTGGAATCACAGACTCCAGTAGTATCCTGATAACGGTGCTGGCACGATCATTAGGTGTCGGAAAAGCCTCAACCCATCGTGCGAAATTATCTACCATCACCAGGAGGTATTTGTAAATCCCTATCTTAGGTAATTCTGTAAAGTCAATTTGTATCCGTTGAAATGGGCGTACAGCTATATCGCGACTGCCAGGCATTACCTGGCGCATAACTTTCTTATTTACTCTCTGACAGATTGGACAACCCCGAGTACTTTGTTTGGCTATTGTATATATGCCTGAGCAATGAAAAGACCGTACAAACGTATCCACAAGTGCCTGTGTTCCCCAGTGTGTCTGCTGGTGTATCTGATCAAAAATTTGCCGAGCCAAGGATTTGTTCAGCACTTGATGTCCTTCTGCCGTCCACCATAACCCATCAATGGTTTGATGCATTCCCTGGTCTTTCATGTAAACCTCCTCTTCCCGTGAAAAGATGGGAGTCTTTTTAACCTCAAGTGGGGTGGGCAGTAACAGCTGCATGTCTATTTTCTCCGTGAGTGCAGTCTGTTTGGCAGCTGCATCTGCCTGTCTGTTCCCCTGGGCTTCAGGACTGTCACCACTTTGATGGCTTCGTACATGAACTACAGCTATTTCCTCAGGTAATGTAAGAGCATCTAGGGATTGGACAATTAAGTTTTCATGGATCAACTTTTGTCCTTTTCCAGTTATCATTCCCCGCTCTTTCCAGATCTTCCCAAAGGTGTGCACTACACCAAAAGCGTATTTTGAGTCCGTGTAGATAGTGCCCACCTTGTTCTCTAGACCCTGGAGAGCTCTACAGAGGGCATACAATTCACAAGATTGTGCTGACCAATGACCGGGAAGGCGACCGGCTTCAATCACCACTCCTTCTTTCCCATCCACTACACTATATCCGCTATAGTGAGTGCCATCAATGCAACGAGAAGATCCATCAATAAACCACCTTTCACCCTCCTGTAAAGGCTCATCACTTAAATCCTCTCTAATTTTGGTCTGTAAATCTATTACCTCTAAACATACATGCTCTAACTCATTTATGGTATTGTCAGAATTTGGAGAAACCAAGAAAGCTGCTGAATTGTGTTCTTTATTCGTAATCAGGGTCAAATCATCCCTATCCATTAGGATCGCTTCATATTTTAAAATTCTAGAGTCTGTGAGCCACCTTCCAGCATGTTGTAAGAGAATATTGCAGACTGTGTGAGGGGTGTGAACTTTCATCGGGGCACCAAACGTAATCTTTCGTCCTTCCTCAACTAAAATAGCAGTGGCTGTGATGGCTTGCACACATTCTGGCCAACCATGACAAACAGGGTCAAAAACTTTTGACAGAAAAGCAACTGGCTGTCTACAGCCTGCCCTCTCTTGTGTTAGTACTCTGGTGGCTTCACCTCCTTTCGCATTGGTATATAGGTCAAATGGCTTATTTAGGTCGGGTAAAGCCAACACTGGGGCATTAATAAAGCGCTATTTCACCAAGTTAAAATCTTTAATCTCTTCCTCTGTCCAGACAATAGCTTCGCCCCCTAGAATCGTGAGTTTATCATAGAGAAATCTGACCAGGCTAGAATAATTTTCAATCCAGATTCTACAGTATCCCAATAAACCAAGGAATTTCCTAAGTTCTTGGGCATTCTTGGGAGGGGGGATCTGTAGAATACCACGTATCCTCTCTGGACTTATTTTCCTAGTTCCCTGACTTACCAGATGACCTAAGTATTTAACTTCTGATTGAACAAATTGTAATTTGGATTCGCTCACCCTGAGACCCTTATTTTCCAGAAAATTCAAAAGTTCAACAGTATACTGTTTAACTAATTCGTATGTTTTTCCCGTAACTAACAAATCATCAACATATTGTATCAACTGGCAATTTTCTCTCCGAGGAGCCTCATCTAGTATTTGTTCTAAGACCTGGCCCGAATAAATTTGGTGATTCTGTAAAGCCCTGGGGAAGGACAGTCCACCGGTATTGATTCTTGTGTCCAGTAAAAGGATTTTCCCATTCAAAGGCAAACATGTCTCTGCTCTCTCTTGCTAACGGACAGGTCCAAAAAGCATCTTTGAGGTCAATCACACTAAACCATTTACTATGGGGATTGATTTTACCCATTATTGTATAGGGATTAGGTACAACAGGGTGACGGGTGAGAATAATTTTGTTCAGCTCCCTCAAGTCCTGCACTAATCGATAGGTACCGTCTGGTTTTTGGACAGGTAAAATTGGGGTATTAAAAGGTGACATACAAGGTTCGAGTATACCATCTTTCACCAACTGGTCAATTACTGGCTGCAGCCCCTTTCGGCCAGCCATAGGAATTGGATACAGTTTTCGTCTAATTACTTGTTTAGGATCTTTTAAGTAACTTGCAGGGGAGAAATATCTAACGCTCCTCTATTGCCTCTTTCTGCCCATACTCCAGGATTTATTAGTTCTTGATCTTCCTCGCATAATACATACAATTGAACCCCGATACCTGATTCCTGTGGTCTGGTACCGATAGCCAATTGGTCCTGTAAATCTCGTCCTAACAAACAAACTCCAGCTTGGGGAACTAGTAAAATATCCTCTGTTATTACCTTTTCTCCCATTGGTATTCTTACATCTCTTAATACAGGGACCGTAAAATCTCTTCCTCCTACTCCCGAAAACATCACTGTCCCCTCTATCTTAACACCCTCGGGTAGTTGTAAAATACTAGACCGGGCTGCCCCAGAATCTACTAAAAAGGTCATCTTGTCACTGTGGGGTCCTATGCTTAAATTTACCAATGGTTCTCCGTGCAGCCCCACGGTGTGTATTGACTGAGAACTGTGACTCCCCTATTCATAATCTGCTTGATTGCCAGTTGATGTAAGATTGCGTCTCCCTGGCTCGCATTGGGCATTGTCTCTTAAAGTGTCCCTTCTTTTTACAATGGTAGCAGACTACTGCTCCTGTTTCCCAATTTCTACCTGGGTCTCCACGGGGTCCCGGGAATGGTCATCGTCCCCGGAATCCTCCTCTACTCCTGCCTCTACTCTGGTCTCTACTTCCCCAACCCTGGCTCTCCTCCCAACGTCCAGGAGCTGGCACACAGTCCCTACCCTTTCCTTGCTGTTCCTCCACGACTCCCTTGACTGCCTGCATCAAAATCTTAGCCTTTCCTTTCTGCTTATCCTCAGACCTCTGGACAAATGCTCTTTGTGCGATCTGTAGAAGCTGGGTTATTCCCTGCTCATGCCAATTCTCAGTCTTCTGCAATTTCCTTCTAATGTCTGGGGCTGAGTTCGTAACGAAACCCGTTAATACTAATTGTTCACCTGCTGGGGATTCTATATCCAGACTCCCATATTGCTGTATGGCTGTGCGCAATCTATTCAGAAATGCAGAGGGGGTCTCCTCGGGACCTTGGGGAACCTCAAATGCTTTCTTAAAATTCTGTCCTTTTGGAACAGATTCCCTGATTCCTTTTATCAGATTAACCTTATATTCTTCCATTAATGTGCGACCATCATTAGTATTCTTATCCCAATTTGGTTTCGCCAGGGGAAATTTAGCTTCTCCAGGTATCGTCTCTGGTCCCCCTTCGTGTTCCCTATCCCAGACTCTAATTCCTGCCTGGCGAATCATTCCACGGTCATCCAAAGTAAACAACGTCTTAAAGATAGATGTTAACTCATCCCATGTATATATATTTGGTCCCAAAAATTGATCTAATTGTTCGGCACATCCTTGAGGATCCTCTATCAGGGAGGTCATTTCCCTCTTAAAGTTACGCACCTCTGTGCTGGTCAGGGGCACATTTACAAAACCGAGACCCCCTCCCACGGGAACTTCCCGCAGAGGTCTTATCCAGTTAATTTCTGGCTTATTATGTCTAGGTTCCTGCTCTCCGGGAAATGAATCAAAGGGTTCTGCCCTTTCTTCTCGGAGGGTCTCACACTGTTCTCTGTTAAAGTCGCCTCCCTCTCTTGTCAATAGAGGTGGTAATCTAGTACTTTGTGAATGGGTCATCATACCACCCCTACTTTCTTCTCCTTTCTTTAGCTGTGGGGGAGGAGGGGAAGGTGCAGAAGGGTAGAGCATAGGAGGGGGGGGGAAGATAGGAGCCAGCATAGGAGAAGCATAAGGTGGAGGAAGGGACTGTAACACATCCCATCCTTGTGTTTCATGGACAAAAGGTTCCTCATCTTTCTTGACCTTACATTCCTTTTCATTCAAAATCAGTTGATCAACCGATCCCCTGAGCCAGCAGGCTGCATATTCCCTGCTCTCAAGATTATCTCTTTGGTTTTGATAGAGCCAGATGTTCAATGCCTGACACATCCAGTCATCTTCGGATCTGAGCTTTGGCCAATATACCGAACTCCCTTTTATCGGACTTTTAACCCATTCCAGACAGTAATACCTGACCATGGTCAGTTTGTCTTTCCCACGGGTTCTCCCCGCACCCCAATCAGATAGCATTAATCCTAACGGACTTTGCTTGGTTATCTGATCTTCCCATCCTTCCTTAGGACTCTCTTCCTTACTACTCACACCTCCCATAATAACAGGTAAGTAAAATTTCTCTTACCGGGATCCAGTAGCTATTTCTAGCGCGCTTCCTTAATGTCCTCTCTTTGTTTGTTCTCAATGCATCTTCTTGAATATCACTCACTTCATCCACTGACCAGTCACCTGCCGCCCGTGAGTCCAGCTGAATCAGCTGGGGTGCACTTACCCTCGTCATCAGGCACTCTGTCAGTGGAGGGAGTGGGATCCCGGACGAACCCCCATTTGTTAGAAACAGAAGTACCTTCGCAGAAATTGCTCGAGACAAAAATTGAGAACAAAGAACAATTTATTATACAACAATGCAAAGTTGGGTGCTTCCCCTTACCCTGGGAATACACACACATACTGGGGCTCACCCAACTTTTATACAGTTCATTTCAGTGTAGAGGTGCCCTCCCCCTTACATTCTTCTGCCTCCTGGATGAGTTTGGCATTAGGCAATCCTGTCTGCCTACGTGCTGTTTCTGTGAACTTGGAGGACCAGGGGGTATCCTGTTGGTGTCCCATCATGTCATTATCCTTATTGTCCTTATTCACAAACCTGCCTTTGTTCTAATTCACACCTTCTCGACTCTCAGGTCTACAACCTCTTCATATGCAGAACTTGCTAATACTGTCTAGGCTTACTAATTACATATGCAGAACTTGCTAATTCTGTCTAGGGCCAGAAGACCCTTATCTTATTCAGACTAACTTTACTTCCTACATTCTATTATCTATTCTTATCATATTCATACTGGCTTTATTCATTACACATATATCTATACTAGTTTCCTCATCTTCATATTTTTATATTAGTTTTACTCATCTCTCACAGGGGCAATCACTGTTTTTCCTCTGGAATAGGCTGTAGTTCAGAAGTATGAAGAAGTCGGTGGAAAGGTGTGCCTCCCTTCAAAGGGCGATGATTCAAATTGTTGACTGCCTGCTGCAGCACATGGCACCACCCCTTCAGGGTCCCCAGTGGTGTTAACAAACGAATTTGTTCCTTCAGTAAGCCATTCATTCGTTCAACTAACCCGGCAGCCTGTGGGTAATAAGGAATATGGTGGACCCATAAAATACTGTTGTCAGCTGCCCAATCACAGATTGCCTTCCCAGAGACGTGTGAGCCATTATCAGACTGAATATCCTCTGTTACATCATAACGAGAAATTAAATGGTTTAGTCCTTGGATAGTGCTATCTTGGTCAGCTGTCTTGGTGGGAAAAGCAAAAACCAGGCCTGAAAAGGTGTCAACCATTTCTAGGATGTAACGTTTACCCATACAGTCTGGCTTAGGGCCCATATAATCAATTTGCCAGACCGCAGCTGAGCGACCACCCCGTCTTATTCGGCCATGCGGACCAGGAGGAACGGTGCAGGACTTCACAAGCTGGCATGCTGTGCGTGTACGCACAACCATGCGGACATCGTCCTGATGGACGGGTAAGGCATGTGTACAGGCCCACATAGCTGATCCCTTCTCCCCAAATGGCCACTCTGTTTGTGTGCCCATCGAGCCACTATCGGCGCAGCTGATAGTGACAAGCTGATCTGCTACTGCATTATGTTGTGCCATGTTCATCGTCGCATTGGTATGGGTGTCAACGTGATATATGGTTATCACACGATGATGGGAAGCATCCCACAACAGCTGCCACAACTGTTTGCCCTGTACTGGGCAGTCATGTACCAGCCAGTCATTCTTTTGCCAATCAGGCATCCATACCACTAGTCCATTAGCCACAGCCCAGGAATCAGTAAACAAGCGAAGAGGGTGATCATGGGAGTCTAGTGGTAAAGTGACCGCCTTCAACTCAGCATACTGACTTGAGCCACCATACCCCTCCTCTAATAAGTGAGTTCCTGACCTGGGATGGTAAGCCACTGCCTTCCACTTCTGCTTTCCTTGCTCCCACCGGCTGCTACCATCAGTAAACCAGGCGTCCTCTTGTTCTGCTTCCTGTACCATCTCTTTCGTGGCCCCTTGGATCATCACATCATCAATATAATGGTGAATCGAGAGAAAAGGCGATACTGGTACCGCCTCCAAATCACGGGCAATTAGGCTGTGGCAAATAGTGGGAGTGTGCACATAGCCCTGAGGGAGGCGGGTGAAGGTATACTGGTGCCCCTTCCAGGTAAAGGCGGACTGATCCTGTGAGATCTCAGCTAAAAGAATACTGAAGAAGACATTAGCGAGATCAATGACAGCATACGATGTTCCCGAGTTCCCAGTAGCAATGTTTTCAATAAGGGTGACAATGTCTGGAACTGCCAAAGCCAGTGGTGGGGCATGTTTGTTCAAGAAACGATAACCAACTGTCATTCTCCAGGAGCCATCCGGCTTCTGGACCGGCCAAACAGGGCTATTAAAGAGTGACGCTCTGGGCCTCACTACCCCTTCCTCTTGTAAAGCATCGATGGTGGCAGTAATCTCTTCCTGCCCCCCAGGGAGGTGATATTGTGGAATACATACTGGTTTCATGGGGGGAGACACCATCACAGGATCCCACTTAGCCCGACCCACCACTAGTCTTTTTGTAATAGTCTGAATTCATTTTGTAATAGTCTGAATTCCAAATGCAAATCCCCCTTGACTAGTATTAAGGGCCGTACCGGCCAACATATTAATACCCAGGATACACTCGTCAGTAGCAGCCACCAGGGCATGTAACCATATAGGGGAAGGGCCATCACCCACCGTGGTGCGGACTTTTATTTCCTTTGCCAGGGTGATCGCTCCTCCCATCCCCTCTATTCGAAATTTCGATCCAGTCCTGAGGTCGGGGTTACCCGGAATCACCGAGTGCTCCGCACTGGTATCGACCAAGGCCAAATATTGGTGGTCATCACCCCCACCCCAATGGACTGTTAACGGTATGTAGGGCCGTGGGTCCCCGTGTATCCACCGTATCTCAATGGAGTAGACATGGGGACCCTGCCCACACCCTCATGCTTTAGTAGGGTTCGGGGGCTTCCAGGCCCACATGCCACTATTATCCATAAGAGCCTTTTTAACCATTTGTTGTATCTCATCACGGATAACTGGAGCAAGAGAAGCTGGCTCGATAGGAGCAGCAGTGGGAGCAGAAGGCACAGTTGGGCCAGGAGGACTCAACAGCTGGGGATGATGTTCCCCTGCCTTCCTCTTAAAAAGGGCATAAAGGACCGCAGTAGGTTTCCCATCAATATCACTTTTAGGTAGGCCGAACTTTAACAAGGTTAGAAAAAGGTCCTTCCTTGTCGGTCCGTTATTAGCAGCAGCCCCTCTCTTTTCATCCTGCTTGTCTGATTTAACCTGGGTTGTACGTGAGTGGATTTTACCTCCCAACTCTAATTCTCGAAGCCCAGATAAGACGTGCACCGCCTCAGACACAGGGTACCGAATTAGCGGACTAGTTAAGGACAGAACCAGTCCCCATACAGTGGGTTGGGTGGAACGAACCAATCGGGTATGCATTCCGGCGGTGAATATCTCTTCATCCCCCCATGTACCCACAGCCTCAAACACCCTGCATACAAGGCAGAGGCCAGGGCCTGCTGACGAATTACTGCTATACCCTCCTCTGTGGTGCCCCAATTGTTCTCCAAATGTAAATCCCAATCTACTGGTGATGTGTACACTCGTAGCAGGGCGTTCCCCTAGAGTGGCAAGAGAGTAATCCACCTCTCTTCCTCTACCCCGCAGCTCAGCAGTGACCCGGATATCAGTAGTCAATGTTCCTAATCCCAACGATTCCTTAGGGGTTAAATATACATTAACCCCTCCTTGTTCCCAGACACACAGGAGCCAGGCCGCCAGAGTTTCTCCCGCCTTTTGCCTAAATCGATCTCCAATGGTAGCCAGCTCTTTTATAGAGAAGTCACGTATCATTGACTCCTCTTGACCCCTGCTCCCACTTTGCCCCACAGGTTCCTTTGCCCAGTGGATGGGACAAGGCCTAGGCCATCCCGTAGAGGGGGTGGGCCATAGAGCATAAGCAGGGGTTCGGGTACCTTCCCCTGGGACCTCTAGTGAGATCAGGGGATCATCTTCCTCTTCAATCTCATCAGGCTTATATTACCAGACCATGGCTTATATTTCCAAAACATTGTTTACTCATAGCTTATCTCATTGAATAAATGATTTAATTAGCTTCAAGGTCTCCTCACAGTCTGTGACCAATGAAAGACAACTGCATCTCTGGGCCTCATGGTGGAATTTAGATGTGTCTACTAATTCATATGCATCCTGGGCCTCATGGTGTAAATTAGATTATGTCTTCCTATTCAACTGCATCCTGGGCCCCATGGTGGAATTTAGATTATGTCTTCTGATGCAACTCCATCCCTTCTTGCATAAGCTGGTCTAAATCCTCTATTACACTCTCAGAAACCAACCATTTTCCTCATAAGCAAGGTCAATGGGGCATCTGATGCCAACAATAACTCCTTAACCAATGGGAATGAAGGACACAGAATGAAATAAATGAATAATGGAAAAGGGGTGAATTATTGCAAGCAACAGAAATGAAACAAAAAAAAGGTAGCAAAAAAGAATAGAGAAATATTTCTAAATATAGATTCATTGTTTATTAGAAACTCCAGGAATTTCCGATCAACGGAAATTAGCCCAATATTTTTTTAACTTCACAGTTTCCTCTCTTGCCTCTTCCCTTCATTAAATTGCTGAGGCACATCTGTAGTTTTCTAATTTAAAGGGAATGATCCTGAATCAAGAAAACATTGTAAAACTAGGGCCAACTTCCTTCAATGCCTAGGGATGGAAACCACCCAAACCTGTGAAGTTGTCAATTAAGTGAAATGATCTCCCCCTCCCCCCATCATTAATTAATAAATTATTCATTCATTAATAAATTCATAGGTTTGTCCTCCAGTTTCAGTATTAGTTTTGTTACAATGTTTCACATTCTTACTGCTTGCTCTATAAACCATATATAACCATATAACCATTTACGGAGCGGAAACAGGCCACGTTGGCTTTTCGAGTCCGCACCGGTTCACTGATTTTGTGCACCCTCTTCAGGCACTGGCCCTGGTAGATCTTCATTCAATAACGATGGGCGAATTCAATGCAGGTGGAATCAGAAAATAGCAAAACTATGAGCAAACAGATTGATACAGATACAAGTTAAGCTAGTGTGCTAGTTCCCTATTTTTATGTACTATTTCACAATTTTCAACTGTCACATTGCCCAAAAGAAAATCAAAAGAAAAAAAATACTGTAAATATATTAAAAAATGTAATGCATCCAAAGCCCAATTGATATTGAGTTATATATTAGGGGCATAATGCCTGTTGAGACCTTTTTTTTTCCTTAAAACTTGCCAATTCAGATACAAAATATCATTGTCACTAGTGAGGAAATGTATTGCAGTAACTTGGAAACGGGATTTATACATAGATATGGGAAGATGGAATGCAGGAATTCAAAGCTGTATTCCTTATGAGAAAATTACATACAATTTGAGAAGTAAATATCCTATATTTTTGCAAATTTGGAGCCCGTAAACAAATGTTGGATATGAACATAGAAGGGGGTGACGGCGCTGGTGGGGGGTTCCCCCTCGACAACATACAAAGAACACACTCCTCTTTCTTCTCTGCTCTATCCACCCTACCTCGTTCTCCCTTTTGCTCTCAACTTATTAAAAGGCAAATACAACATGGTGGCCAAATACAACATGGTGGCCACCAAGGCCAGCTCTCATGAGAGGTTGGCCACCCCTGCCTTAGGTGCTATTTTCCATAGATTCGCCCCTTCTTTTCATGCAAAAGTTCAATCGGTCCCCTTTCAAACTCGGGCATTTATCGACCCCAACCCCCCTCCCCCCAGGGGTTGATATTGAGCACTTTGGAGACCCCTGATCTAAATGATTATGGCATACTTCTCACAGATTCTTATTTATTAAGGTATTCCCAGATTTGCGCAGTTGAAGTTAATTCATATTAATTTAGTATATCAGTAGTTACTCATGTTTAGATATAATACCATAGAACAGAAACTAGCTCTTTGGCCCACTCTGTCTACACCAACTATTAGGTCAACAACGATACATCCATTTACCAGCACTTGGGCCAGAGCCCTTTATGTCTTGTTGAATCAAATGCTTGTCTTGATTTTTCTTAAATGTTATGAGAGCCTCTTTCTCCACAACTTCCTCAAGCATTAATTTCAAGATTCCAACCACCCTGATCAGATCTCCACCAAATCTTTCTTCGTTCAGGAATATCTTCTTTCTATTAACGCTGTCTATTCCCCTCATCATTTTGTACCCCCAAAATCAGGTCATTTCTTGGTGTCCTTCACTCCAAGAGAAACCATCCCAGCTAATATGGACTCCCCCTATAATTGAAGTGCTAAATTTCAGGAAATATTGTGGTGCATTTTCTCTGCACTCTTTGGACTGTCCCTTCAGTGATTCTTGGACATGTGCACCAAAGTCATTCTATTTCTCACTACTCCCTAGGGGCCATTGTTCATGTCCTCATCTTAGAAGTCCTCCCAAATGCTTCACACATACCAAGAAAAGGTTCTACCTTCTACCCAAGATACATAGGCCCAATCATCCAGACAGACCAATTGTTTCTGCTTGTTCTTTCCCCACCAAACTAGTATTGTCTTACCTCAACTCTATTTTTTCTCCCCTGGTCCAATCCCTCCCTACCTACATCCACAATACTTCACATGCCCTCCATCTCTTCAATGATTTCAAATACCCTGAACTGGACCACCTCATTTTTACTATGGATGTCCAATCCCTTTACACCTCCATCCCCTGTACAGAAGGACTTCATTTCTTCCTTGACAAGAGGTCCAACCAGTCATCCTTCACCACCACCCTCCTCTGCCTGGCAGAACTTGTTCTCACTCTCAATATCTTCTCCTTTGACTCATCTCACTTCCTTCAAATCAAAGGAGTAGCCATGGTACCCACATGGGTCCCAGCTATGCCTGTCTGTTTGTGGGCTTGATGACGGGTTCAAGTCTGAAAGCTTATGGTTATGTATCCTTATCTTGGCTTAAATAAAATACACTGTTTTACTTGGTGAGTTTCTCCAGTATTGTGTTTTAACTTCAACCGCAGTGTTGACTTTTGTGTTCGACTTCCAGGATTACATTCCATCAGTTATTTCTCTGGAGTTTTACAGCTGGTCATTATCATCCTGCAGCCTAAGACGACTGTTCACTATCAACACCTTTTATTGTGTCATCTCTTAACGTGCTAATCATAACCTCCAACCTCCACGTCCAAGTTGTTAATGTTAAAAAAAAGAAACGTTTGCTCTTTTTATCGTAATGATAACAATTTGTTGGTTCTCTAACATACTTTTGAAGAACAGCACTGACCACGTCCAGGAAAAATATTGCATTTCAGTGACAAATGCTCTGCTTATTACAATTTGTAGAAAATTTGAATCCATTACTAAAATATTCGGGCTTTGCTTTGAGCTTTTCAATTTATACTATCTGTCTCACTGCAGATGCTACCACAGAGTCTAAAGAAATCCAACTTTTCTCTTTTTAAGTTTACTTGTTAAATCTCAAGTTACCTTATTTTGATCAAATCCTTGCTTATTATTTTTTTTGTTAATCACCAAAGTGGAGAGACCTATTGACTGCATCCGTGCTCCCATTGTGGTCTCTTCTACATCTGAGAGACTGGACACAGACTGGGAGATTTCTTTGTTGAGTAGCTTGTCTTTCTCCACTGCAATAGCATGGATCTCCTAGTGATCACCCATTTCATTCGCCATCCCATTCCCTTTCTGACATGTCTGTGCATGGTCTCATGCACTGCCAGACTGAGACCAACCACAAATTGGAGGAAAAACACCTAATTCTCCAACTGGGCATCCTCCAATCGGATGAAATAAATATCGTCTTCTCTGGCTTTCATTAAAGCCCACCCCCTATTTCTTCCCCTGTCACCTTTCCCTATTTTTATGCTTTTTTCACAGCCTCTGCATTCCAGAAAATTGTTCCCAAAATTCCAGAATTCAGTCTGTGTAAAAGTTCCTTTATCATTACGATATTTTACCTCCTGGACCCCTAGAGAATTTAACAGAATGCCTGCAGTCTAAGCACAATTGCAGGTGTTTGATAGTAACAGGCTAATGAATGGAATGTTCTTGATGATATATGATCCTGTACGTCAAATGTAGGTATATGTCACGGTTGACATCGACACAGTGGCATCCCACGTCCAGCCTCCGAAAATACCGCACCTCAGATATTTAGTGTATTTAGTGTTGTGACAGATTATGTTATATTTCATATTGTATATAGATATGTTTTAAAAGGAGATAAATTGTGGCAAGTTTTTTTAGTGTAGGTTACAAAAAGATACAAACACTTCAACACAGATCTCATTTAAAATGCTGGAACTCTGTTCAAGCCAGACAGTTCAGTCTCTGAGTGCCTTTGCAGAATATTTGACAAATGTCTATAAGGACTTCACAAGTTGGTGTTGGACATGCTGTGGAGTAATAGATTATTGATTTAGAAAGCAACAGATGAATGAACTCAGAAGATTGGGTCTGGTGCTGCAGTCTCTCTGAGTGCAGTTGGCTGTTCTAAGAGGGTCATGTGTTTTTCTCAGAGAGGGAGAGAGAGAGAGAGAAAGAGAGAGAGAGAGAGAGAGAGAGAGAGAGAGAGAGAGAGAATTCAGTTCTACAGTTCAGCAGCAGCAGTTGGGACTGGAACAGGACAAGCTGGCAAACTTGACGAAAAACCCCATTTTGAAGACAGGTTGTGTATTCTTAGTTCAGCCTGTTCAAAGGCCTTGTAGTCCATACAAGAGGAGATGGCTGGCTGTATAATGTTTCACTTGAAAAAAGGGAAATAAAAATGAACTCTGTAATGACCTGAAAGAAAGAGGTTATCATTTGGAAAATCCTGATGGGGCAAGGTTCTTTGACAAGACACTGAAGTAGCTGATCTGAAGGAATCAGTTTGTGTCCAACGAGCAACAAATCTCACTTTGAAAACTGATAAGAACCTTCCTGAACAGTAACCAATCACCATCCAAGCACCAAAGTCTGATGAAATTCATAAATGTAAAATTCTGTGCATGGTATAAGAATTGCTTGATACCAGGCTTTGGAGGAATGAGAAGTGAGATTGGACTGTGAATCAAAGAACTTACACACATATTACATAAACGTGCACTTAGAATTAGAAGGGGGTTAAGTTAGGTTAAGTTAAGTTAATAGTAATAAGTTAAAGTTTGATGCTGCTGGGGTTTGGGGTCTTCTGGGCTCATAACATTGAAAATGTGCCGTGAGATCCAAATTTTTGGCGTTCTGGGTCATTCCAGTGTGAACAGCCACTCTGGAAGGTAGGGTGATAATTGCCGACGGGAAAAAAACCTTCAGTTATATGCAAAAAAAAATTGGTCTCTCCATTCCATCTCCTTTCACACAAACATGATCAATTCTTACCTCATCCCTTATCAATAAACACCTTTAGTTAGTCTGGATTCCTCCCCCAGCCAGCATTGTCTGAATTCTGAGACTTTCTGAGATTTCCTGCCTCTGGCTTATTCCTTGAAGGGCTCAGTCAGGCCTGAAACATCAACAATACATTGTTTGTCTCCTGTAGACACTGAAAAGGCTGGCTGAGTTCCTGGAACATTTCTGTGCATTTTTACACAAAACATTTGACCATCTGCTCAGCCATGTCCTTGAAATTACCTGGTTAAAATGAAATTGAGTTAAGTATACAGTGATGGCATGCTGAGTTGTGATCATGTACTCCATTTGAAAATATAACTTAAAATTTGCATGATAATTCTTTTTTTATTAAAGTATGGGATCCATATATGAAATCTATGTGTTTAGTAGTGTAATTAAAAAAAATATATAAGAAAGGGCACCCACCACAGCAGTAAATAAATAACCAGCCATATATATGTTAACTCCATTATACTTTATTTGGGGGGGGGGGAGGGAGGGAATGAGGCAGAGGGGATAAAAGGGGGAAAAAGTTTTGTATATTTGTATTTTTTAACATGTCTGTAAATTTTATTACAAAAAGAAAAGAAAATTGTCAAAGCTGGAGACTACTACTTCTTCTTTGGCTTGGCTTCGCGGACTAAGATTTATGGAGGGGTAATGTCCACGTCAGCTGCAGGCTCGTTTGTGGCTGACAAGTCCGATGCGGGACAGGCAGGCACGGTTGCAGCGGATGCAAGGGAAAATTGGTTGGTTGGGGTTGGGTGTTGGGTTTTTCCTCCTTTGTCTTTTGTCAGTGAGGTGGGCTCTGCAGTCTTCTTCAAAGGAGGTTGCTGCCCGTCGAACTGTGAGGCGCCAAGATGCATGGTTTGAGGCGAGATCAGCCCACTGGCGGTGGTCAATGTGGCCGACACCAAGAGCTTTCTTTAGGCAGTCCTTGTACCTCTTCTTTGGTGCACATCTGTCTCGGTGGCCAGTGGAGAGCTCGCCATAGAACACGATCTTGGGAAGGCGATGGTCCTCCATTCTGGAGACATGACATACCCAGCGCAGTTTGATCTTCTAACACTACAGTAAAAGGAGAAGGGATAGAACATGACAGCAGAGTACAGGAGTTGTGAAATGAAGAGCAGGAAGATATGCCCACAGGTCAGACTATGCAAATGCTGCAATCCCAGAGAGAAAAAGAGTTAAATAAAACCATACAAGCTAAGTCAATGTCACAGCTGGATGACTAATATCCCAGAAGATTACCATAGGCTATTAAATTCTGGAAGACCTGCAGTCTCACTTGTTATCTGTGGTCTTCTGCACCATTATAACAAGGTCCAGAACTAGTGGTTGCTCCTCAACATCTTTCTTAGCAGCTTGCAGCCTTCTGGATTCAATAGTGAATTGTACAACTAAAAGTAACAAATTCTCTGCATCAGTTGTTCATCTGTGATATTAGCTCAGCTTGTTCTCTTTTTCCTGTTTTTCTCTTTCAAAATGAACACACCCAGTGTGATTTGCTAGGCTTGATTTCCTATTCTGCATCTCACAACTTCTACCTTCTTTGTCCACGTTCTCACTACCAGCTTGACACCGCCCCCCCCCCCCCTCACTCACCAATGACCTCGCTTTCAGCATTTTCCCACAGACACCTTGGATTCACTCCATTAGGCCCATTCTCTTCTTCTACCTCCCAAAGGTTATGAGCTTCTTTTGTCTCCCTCCCAGTTCTGATGAAGGGTCTTTGGCAAGGAATAATGCCATGCCTCGACTTAACATCAAATAACATCTAATTGCAGGTACGTCTGAGGTCACCATAAGGGCTTAATAAAAATTTTAAAATTTACTCTAGGACTGACGTTAGCAAAAAAAAGAGGCAAGCCAAGCAAACCACACTAGATATCTTCCTGCAAAACCATCTCCTCCACAGAAGAGCCTCAACCAGGTCCTTCAGGTTATGTGGCACTGGTATTTTATGATGCCAATGAGGGTACATTTGAAAAGTAAACAATCTAACTGGAAAAAGCCGACTCGCATTCATTCTAACTACACCTCTCATAATCTTATAAACCTCTATCAAAGCTCCCCTCATTCTTCTTCGGTCCAAGGAATAAAGTCCTAACCTGTTTAGTGTTTTGCTGTAACTCAACACCTGGAGACCTGGCAACATCCTAGTAAATCTTCTCTGCACTCAGGTGACCGGAACTGCATGCAATATTCCAAATTTGGCCTCACCAATGTCTTAAATAACTTCAACATAACATCCCGACTTCTATACTCAATATGTTGATTTATAAAGGCTAAGACGCTGAAAGCTTTCTTCACAACCCTGTCCACCTGTGACCCCACCTTCAGGGAACAGTGTATCTGTATTCCCAGATCTCTTTTCTCCTCCACACTCCTCAGTGCCCTAACATTCACTCTATATGTCCTACCTTAGTTTGTCTTTCCAAAATGCATCACCTCACACTTGTCTCCATTAAATTCCATCTGTCATTTTTTGACCCATTCTCCCAGTTGGTCCAGATCCCTCAGCAAGCTTTGAAAATTTTCCTCACTGTCCACAACACCTCCAATCTTTGTGTCATCAGCAAATTTGCTGATCCAATTGATCATATTATCATCCAGATCATTGATATAGACAACAAACAACAGTGGTCTTAACACCACTAGTCACAGGCCTCCAGTCTGAGAAGCATCCATCCACAACCACTCTGTTTTCTCCCACACAGCCAATTTCAAATCCAGTTTCCAGCCTCTCCATGAATCCCTAGTGTCTTAACCTTTTGAACTAACCTTGCATGTGAGACCTTGTCAAAAGCTCTACAATATTCGTTAAATACACAAAGTCATGCTGACTGTTCTTCATCAGTCCGTGGTAGTCCAAATACCTATATATCCCATCTCTCAGAACTTCTTCCAATAATTTACCTACTACTGATGTCAGGCTCACTTGGTTTATATTTGGATCCTTTTTTAAAGGATGAACTACCCTCCAATCCTCTGACATATCACCTGTGGCTAAGGACATTTTGAATATATCTGCCAGGGCTGCTGCAATTTCTACACTAGTCTCCTTCAAGGTCAGAAGGAAGATCATATCCTTTATATGCTGTAAGGCAGCAAGCATCTCCAGAATGGAAGACCATCGCCTTCCCAAGATCGTGTTCTATGGCAAACTCTCCACTGGCCACCGAGACAGAGATGCACCAAAGTAGAGATACAAGGACTGCTTAAAGAAATTTCTTGGTGCCTGCCACATTGACCACCACCAGTGGGCTGATATCGCCTCCAACCATGCATCTTGGCACCTCACAGTTCGGCGGGCAGCAACCTCCTTTGAAGAAGACCACAGAGCCCACCTCACTGTCAAAAGACAAAGGAGGAAAAACCCAACACCCAACCCCAACCAACCGATTTTCCCTTGCAACCGCTGCAACCATGCCTGCCTGTCCCGCATGGGACTTGTCAGTCACCAACGAGCCTGCAGCAGATGTGGACATTTACCCCCTCCATAAATCTTCATCCGCGAAGCCAAGCCAAAGAAATAAAAAAAGAGCGGCAGCTACCCTGCTCCTGAAAGAACACACACAACTAGACGGGTTGAGCTCAGAGAGCAGACTATTTTATTGCAGGCTGCTGGGCTGCACTTATACTCGCAGCCTGGACCTGGTTGAGAACTGCGTTGGAGGGCACTGATGTCACCCGGGTGTCACGTGGTCCCCCAGCGCAGGTTTCTGAGCCCCGTGCTGGGAGGAAGGGGAAAACCCCCAACGGCTCCATTTTGGCCGGCTGCCCCACTGCGTGGCTTACAAGCGGGGCCGATTCGCTTGCCTAGTGGTGAGCCACCACAGGTGCACCGAAATTAAATAAGATCAATAAGCAGGAAGGATGTGCAAAAAACATCTCTCCTGGAATTACCCAGGAAATAACTGAATTCTTAGAATGGGTTGAATGACCTCCCTTACCTATTTGACTTGTACTCTTCATTATGCTCAAATAATTGTCCGGTGAACTTCATACTGAAGTGTTGAATGTATTCTCTTGTGCATATTATGAAGGAACACAATGCAGTGCTTCAGTTAGCCAATAACCTCACATATTAGACAATGGCGCCCTCCCGTGGATATGTATACATTGACTTTTTCTAACAGGAATAACCTAGATTTTACAATTCCAATGGTGACAAACACCCTGCATTTACTGTCATTAGACCATGAAACTGACAACAAAACCTGTGATTTCCACGTGTGTGATTTCACATGGATCTTTGCAGTGATTTAGCCATCCTCTGTTCACTTATGTGAGTGTTAATGTCAAGGCAGCAGAGCCTAGTCACCCATATTTTAGGTTCTGTCTTGCCACTGGATCAAGATCTTGCATTGTGAAAACCACAGCAGCTGCTGTACAACATCTTAAAAAAAAACCACACTCACACAGGCAATTTTCACTCCATTACACGGAGGTGAATACCTGGAATGTCAGGTTCATTTGGATCGTTCCAGCAGTGACAGACGTGAACACTGATTCCCCTGTCAGGTTGGGAATTCTGTGATTGACCCTGCTGTCCAGCGTGATGCAGGATGACTAGAAAATGATCAACTCAAAGAACAAACCAGTGGGTCTACCTTCTTCAGAAGGTACAGACTGGAGGAGGATGCTATTATGTGGAGGGAGCTTGGTCATCAAGGCAGAGCTAGTCTATTTTCCCTATAGAGGTAAATAATTCTCTAATTGAATCACTCTAACACCCAAACCATACTACCATAATTAGCATGCACATGTCCAACCCTGAAAGTGACAGATTCGACCAAGGAGGACTTCAACCTTAAGAAAACCCCAACTCGCAATCTTTGAGGGAGATCCTCCTGGGATCACAAAGTCTTGATCTTCTGTGATTAGTAAGCAGGGAGTAGAGGAGAACTAACTCAGCCATGTCCTCTAGGCAGAATTCTTGGAAAAGTCTCTCTTTATAACCAACCACCTAACCCTGCTAGGAAGATGAACACAAGACCTTATGGAAACAACTATGATCAAAGTTTAGATTGCGTAATCATTAAGTGCAAGACCAAAAGGATGCCCCCATCATCAGTGCCATGGTGATAGGACAGACCAAATCGTTTCTGTTATCTCCATCAAACTGTCCACAAATAATGACAGCAAGAAAATGAACATAGCCTCAAAAACCAGCAGAGTCAGTCTCAAGTCATCACATGCAATCACGGATGTTGTGCATCCACTCCATTTCTATGTGATCTGAGGTGACTGTTGGAACCCATGCTGGTCTCTGCTATAGGTGGCTGGGTACTTTGAAATATTTCTGTTAGTTTAAAAGTGGTTCCACTAAGAGGGTTGTGAGCACAGGAAGGAGACAATCTAGGGCAGGAGGAGGAGATGGTGTGGCAGGGATTAGTATATGAGGGAACACTAAAGGAAGGAAGATTCAGGGATAGAAAGGACCAAGAGTGAGAAGGATCAAAGAGATTGTATATTGTAGAATATCTTTCCCAATAGGGTGGCATGGTTGGCGTAGCATTTAGCATAATGCTGTTACAGCACCAGCAATTGGGACTGGGGTTCGAATCCGGCCTGTCTATAAGGAGTTTGTATGTTCTCCCTGTATCTACATGGGTTTCCTCTGGGGCTCTGGTTTCCTCCCACCATTTGAAATGTACCAGGGGTGTAGGTTAATTGGCGGCTTGGACTCATGGGGTGAAATGGCCTGTTACTGTGCTGTACATCTAAATTTAAAATTTAAGTTAAAAAATATTTAATTTTTAAAATGTTGCCAGCATGAAACAATTCACTTCCCTACACGTCTGTACTTGTTGGCATGCAATCTGCAATCCCAACCAATTTCTCAGTTGGTCTCTCCACAATGCTACTCCTCACTTCCCACCAGCTTCTAGCTGGAGTGGTGCTGATGTATAAGATGAATGGGAAACAGATCAATCTGTGTTGTTTGCTCTCAAAGGCACTCTAATTTTAGTCATTAGTCTACAGTAGGCAGACTCTGCATCTATACGCACATGCTCAGAGGTCAAACATTCATCTTCACTTTCCATGTACCAGGGCAGTCTTTGGCCATCTAAGGAAATAACATTCAAAGATGAAGACTTCAAACCCAGCACAAAATTCATTGTTTACCAAGCATCAGGGGTTCACTGGCCTCTTGTGTGCTACTGAGTCTGGAACTAGCTGCAGCTGGCCCCTTAAAGTACTATCGAGATGCTACCTATGTCTACAAAATCCTCCAAATCAGCTGGCAGGATAAGCAGACCAATGTCTTCACCCAACTAATTATCCCAGCAGGAAGGGCCTAAACCTGGTGCTGATTGTCAGAATATGTCATTGTGTACCTAACACCAGACTTTTGAAACTGGCATTCTATTCTTAGGTCCATCATGAGAAAAGTTACCAGGCAGGGAAAAAGATTAGAGGATATTCTCAAATGTACAGCCATGGCTGAGGTGAGGAGAACCCTACCAAGGTGACCCCACACAAGGCAGCAGGACCAGACAACATACCTGGTCATATTCTCAAATGTACAGCCATGGCTGAGGTGAGGAGAACCCTACCAAGGTGACCCCACACAAGGCAGCAGGACCAGACAACATACCTGGTCAGGTACTGAAAGAACAAAGCACAGACCAATTGATGGAGGTTTTCACGGATATCTTCAACACCTCACTGCAGCAGTCCATCCTTCCCACAGGATGAAAGACAGCCACCATCAACCCAGTACTCAAGAGAGCACCAATAACAGGCCACAATGACTACCACTCTGTCGCACCGACTTCCACCCTTATGAAATTCTTACAGCGTGTGGTGATGGAATACATCAAAGCACACCTCCCAGAGATACTGAAACCATTTCAATTCACCTAAAGAAAAAAAAATGTTCCACAGACGAGGCTATAGCCTTGTTGCTTCACTCCGTCCTGGCCCACCTAGAGAATGATGCCTCATTCACCAGGCTGCTGTTCAGCTTGGCGTTTAATACAATAATTCCCTAGAGGCTGGTAGAGAAGCTGTCCTCGCTGGGACTCAACACCCCTCTCTGTAATTGGATCCTGGACTTCATAATGGAAAGACCACAGTCTGGTAGCAGAATATCAAGCACCGTCCCAGTGAGCACTGGTAAACCTCAGGGATATGTAGTCAGCCCGCTCCTGTTCATGCTACTGACCCATGACTGCATTGCCAGATCCAGCTCTAACAGTGTTTTAAACAGATGACAACAGTAGATGACCTCATCGCACTACAGAGAAGAAATGGAAAATCTCATGAAAAAGGATGCGAGTAACTACCGGAGTCTCAATGTGGGCAAGAAGAAGGAGATGATCGTGGATTTCAGGAGGACCAGGAATGACAACCCTCCATTACACATCAACAACCCTGAAGTGGAGAGAATGGAGAGCACCAAGTTTATTGGAGTTCACTTAACTATCGTGGACAGTCAACATCTCCTTACTTGTCAAGAAGGTGCAAAAGCCACTGTACTTCCTGAGAAGACTGAAGCAGGCAAGGCTACTGGCCACCATTAGGAGAACCTTCTATAGGAGTTCTATCAAGAACATTCTGGCCGGCTGCATTACAGTGTGGCACGGTTGCTGCAGAGAAATGAATCGGAGGTCAATTCACAGAACCATAATAGTGGCAGAGAGAATCACAAGAGTTTCCCTTCCCCCCATCAATGTGATCTACTTGAGAGGAAGGTGGTGTATAAATTATCGAGGACCCCTTCCACCCAGCATTTTTTAGCTGCTTCCATCAGGGAAGAGATACCGGAGCATCAGACAGAGGAACAGCTTCTTCCCATGGGCAGTGAGAATGTTGAACTACTCACATTAAACAACCCAGACTCTTGTTTATACAAAACAATATTTATTTATTTTTATAGATATACTTATCATGCTTATGTATTATTTGTCTGTATGTGTGTATCTGCATGTTTTATACTGAGGACTAGAGAAACATAAACTTGACTTGGACTCGAAATGTTTCCCTGGAATAGTTATAAAATCCCCCCTATTTTAAATTGTTTAAACTGGAGAAACATAATTCAGGATGATATTGAGGACATTACATACAGAAACCTTGCTGGAGTGGTAGAATTTTAGTTTAAATGCTGTTGAACTCTCTCAACAGTTCAGTTCAGTCTAATGAACTGGATTTCATCCTTATCCTGGATGCTTTCCATGTGGAGTTTGTATATTCTGTATGTGACCATTTTGTTCATTGCCAGTTCTTCTAGCTTCCTCCCACATACATAAGATGCACCTCCAGATTAATTGTTTGCTGTAAATTCCCCTTTATGTAGGTAACTAGTAAAAGAACCAAAGGCGAGTGGATATGAGAGAGAAAAGGTTGAATGAGAATAGGACAGATGGGATTGTTCTGCTGGGAGCTGTATGCCACCAATGGATGGAATTACTACCATTTTTCCCCTCAGTCAGGAATAGTTACCACCCAGATGCAGTGCTCAAATGCTGTTCTTCAGATCTAGCTAAGCTGTACAATCACAACATTGTCATCTACTAGACAATGTGTAAGGTGCTGAGGTTTCCCTTGTTCATAAGAACAGCACTAATGTAACCACCAGCTTAAATCATTCAACAATCATGTGATGGAATGTCTGACTGCTAATGTGATCAGCCCTCCCTCCCTTATCCACCTATTACCTCCTATCTGTATCGAGCTTCGCCCCCAGGCTCTCCCCCCCTACCATTTTGTTCAGGCACCTGCTGACACCTTTTCATACTTTGATGAAGGGCTCAAGCCTGAAACGTTGGTTATGTACTTTTATTTTTACTATATAAAGGACACTTTACAAGGGTGGATGAGATCTGGGCCTAATGTCCCGCTCACCCAGGGAAAGTGAATGTGTAATACATCACCTCTCCTTTCTCGATGTAGTGATTGCCAAGTGGCCACTGTCTGGCTTGCCAAGCAGGAGGTCACTGCTAATGGCCTCTCCTACATTACTGCTTCCATAGCAACACCTTCTTGACGGTGTCCTCTGTGTTCACTGAGCTTGCTATGAACAATAAATAGCAAAATCGTGTACAATTTTTAAACAGAGTGGGAAAGTTGGTAGTGCTATCATTTACAATTTAAACAGCATGGGAAAGTTGGTAGTGCTTTCGCGTACAATTTATAAATACAGTGGGAAAAAGCAATAGTGGACCTACCCTCCCAGAATTCCATGTGCCCGGCTGCATACATGGAGCATTCATGGAGGGGGGGGGGGGGTTTCTCTGCCACATGGCATTCTGGGAAGTTAGGTCCACCATCACTTCCCCCCCACCACAGTCTTTATAAATTGTGTGCTATAGCACTACCAATTTTCCCACATTGTTTAAAAATTATCCGCAATTGCTATTTAATGCTGTTTCCTTCCTTCCCCCCTCTCTCTCTCTCTCTCTCTCTCTCTCTCTCTCTCTCTCTCTCTCTCCCCAACTGCAATTTTCTCATGACAAAGTTTATACCTTCATTTTAATCTTTTCTTCCTTCACTCACACAAAAACTTGGGTAATTTCAATCCCACAATCCAATTACCCCTTTCACACTTGTCTGATTGCAACACCAGCATCTGTAGATACCGGGGATTGTATTAGGGGTCGAGGCCAGCCATCCCCAGCATGAGAAGGCATCATCTGATGCTGACATTGAGTTGATTTTGCTTTTATCCTTGTCACTTTAAAGGCCAATTGGTGTTTGATTCCTGGGATTACTTGCAAGTGTGAAAGGGGCTTTAGTTTCAATATGCTTCTATCATCGATAAGGCACAAGTCAGAAATTTAAATTTAAATGTGGACATATGGCACAGTAACAGGCCATTTCAGCCCACAGGCTCATGCACCCCCGATATATTTCAAATGGTGGAAGAAAACTGGAGGCCCACACAGACACTGGGAGAATGTACAAACTCCTTACAGACAGCGCGGGATTCGAACCCCGGTCCTGACCACTGGTACTGTAACAGTATTGCGATAACCATTATATCAACAATGCTGCCCAGAAAAATGTGATGAAATATATCCCTTTGCCTGGCATAAGCAGCCCCAATTATGCACAATTAAGTGAGACACCATCCAGGATAAAGCAACCGTTTGTATGGCACACCTTAAACATTCATCCCACCATCAATGTTACATGATGGCTGCAGTTGTGTGCACTGTTCAAAACATGTATCACATTCATTTATCCAGGCAACTCTGAATACACCTTCCAAACTTGTAAGCTCTACCAAAAAAGAACTCAAGACCTGCAGGTGGCATACAGGTTCCCCTCCAAATCACATGCGATTCTGATTGGACGTATAACCTCATTATCATTGGATCTACATTCTGGCGCTCCTGACTCAACAGCATTGCAAGTGTGACTGCTAGTCCATGCCAGAAAACTACTTAAAGCAGTTAGAGTTGGGTAATAAATGTTGATCTTGCTGCCATACCAAATCCTGAGAAATGAATATAACTTACCTTGATAATCTGGCACCAGAGTCCCCACGTTCAACATCTTGGGAGACAATTTTGGTAAGAAATCTGATTGGATCGTTCACATGAATGCAATGACTGTATGAGCAGATTAGTGGGTGCGTATTTTGTGGTGAATGACTTGTTTCCCCAAAACAACCCTAGGGTACAGGTTAGAGAAGTGTGGAACCCTGCCCACTCGAATGGATGAGTTCAGCTCCTACAGTGATGTGTCCCAAATAATCTGACTGGCTGGCTTGGCTTTAACTCATCCACCAGTCCAGGCATTCATTCCCTCCACTGCTGGTGCACAGTCATAGAGTCGTACAACATGGATCAGGCCATTCAGCCCATCTAATCCACACCGGCCAGGGCTCATTTGCCTGCATTTGGTCCATATTCTCAAAGCCCTTCTGATCCATACACCGGTCCAAATGTTTTTTGCCCACTTCTACAATTTCCTCTGGCAGGTTGTTCCAGATACAGTTGTCCAAGAGCAAGATGCAAGCTTCTGTATCTAGATACTCTCTGAATTAACATTTTTGCTCCCAGGTCCCTCTTAAATCTCTCCTCTCTCACATTAAACTTATGCCCTCTAGCTATAGAACTATCTACCCTGCAAAAGTGATTATGAACATTCACTTTATTCATCATAATTTTATAAAACTGCAAAGTCAGATATTAGTTTCTCAGACGAAGCTTATCTAACCTCTCTCTATAACTTAGCTGAAATCTTCATGTCCCACCAACATCCTGGTGAATCTCCTCATTACCCCTTCCAACTTGACATCTTTGCTACAGCTGGGTAACCGGAAATTCACACAGAACTGTGTGGTCTCACCAATGCCTTACATGGCTGAACCATGAGGTCCCAACTTGTGTACTCAATATCCAGCCCAATGAAAGCAAAGATACCAAACTTCACCACCCAGGCGACCTGATTTGACACACTCCAGGAACTTTCCACCCACTACACCTTGGTTTCTCTTTTCTGCAACACTCTCCAAGACCTTGCCATTTAGCATTTGCTGTATGAGGGTAGTTGTCCAGAAAGAGGTGAGAAAATTAACATAAAAGTTGTGTCCTTTTCCTTCCCAGAAATAAACCCATCAGTGCTGTTTCTACTGAATAGCCCAATCTTGCTCATAAAATTCTATCACTTCTCCTGCATTCAATGACGTGATCTTGAATTTAATTTCACATTCTGCTGATCGACAGGAAAAAGAAAAAAGTATCTTCCTAATTTTGTTGAAATCTTGTGAATTGTCTACATGTATCTTTTGGTTCTATTCTTATTGTGCACCAACTTGATTCATACCTTCATTATCTTAAATCTTCCCACCATGACGCCCTCTATTCAGCAAAATTGAATGTGCTTACTTCATAATTTTGCCCCAAGGCCCAAAATCATTTTGTTCTTGCTTTCTGGAAACTTTCCACTATCCTTTTTGAAATAAGATGATTAAAGCTGCAAAGCATTCTCTTGATGAAGAAGCATGATTTATAATCAACCCCAGGGGATACAATGAGTTGTTTAGATCAGCTGATTATCATTGTTCAAATTCATTCAAGTTAAAGACAGTGATCACTCCTCATCTATTTTTTTTCCAGATTTTTTGTCAGAGTATATACATGACAACATATATAACCCTGAGTTCTTTTTTGCTGTGGGCGAGGCCGAATTACCACTTATTCTCAATGGTAGTGCAAAAAAATCTACCCTCAGTGTATACATGTAAACAAATACATTTTTGTTATAGGTTGGAATCTAATGAAACTACAGGAATGAATATTGGGCTAAAGTCACCCCAGTGTTATTGGAACAGAAGGATTGCTTGATATTCAAACATTATTTGCTAAAAAAAAAGAACTGTTTTGTGTGATGGGATGCAAATGATTAATGTTTTTTCAAACTTGCTTTTTTACTATCTTATAACACAAATCCAATATTGATCTTTTCAAAAAAGTTTTATCCTTACAAACAATCTTTCTTTAAATAAAACATTCCAGGGATAAATTCAATCTAACCAATCTAAAATGCTCAGCAAATTGGAACAATAAAAAGCATTTTATGCACCCTGAATGTTTTGGGTGCCATGGTAACTCAATGAAACAGAAAAATATTTAAGTATTCATTACAAATATAATTTAATGTGATGCTACATGAATGATCCTACCATAATTATACTATAATTTTATTCACAAGGCAAAAAAAACATGCAGTAATGATTTTAATATAAATTTCAATTGTATTTTCAGTAGTATGGTCAGAAGAGGGCAGTGGTGGTTTCTTGGTGATGTGAGATGGAGCTGGAGAAATACACAAAGTGTTTCAAAGCTATCATTTAAACATAACATTTACTCACAATTATCTCTCAAAGTGATCTTTCAGATTAGGTATTTTGAATGTGTTGAATTTTGAATGTATCCAATTAATGGATACACTGTGATTCCCTCTTCATTGACGAATTAACCCTTTCAGAGCTGAAAACAAGATAAAGATACTTTATGTACATATAAAATAAATTTTTTTAAAAGCTGCCATGAATAAGTGGAAAATGATTGGTTTAGATCTGCTGAATGTGATTTTAATCACTGAATAGTGGAAATAACCAAACAATACAGGAGTTGGAGAAACTATCATAAAATGTTGTAAAAATGTTAAGGACTAATTATGCATGGCACAGCAGATTAAACAAACATAACACCAGAAACTTTGGCTTGCAAAGAGGGATCCTTTTAGAAAGGTTGATCACAATATGGTTGAATTTCTAATACAGACGGTGGGTAAGGAAGTACAATCTGAAACAAGTGTGTTATCCCTAAGCAAAGAAGACTACAGTGGAATGAAGTTGTCTCACATGGGCTATATGGTGGGATAGTTGAGGACTTTTTTGTATATTTCAGTTAAAAACAAGGACAATAAAGGAAGGGAAGCCAGCTATGGGGATAGCCAAAGAAATAAAGAAAGGCATCAAATTAAAAATGAATGCTTTCAAAGTAGCCAAAAGTAGTGGGTAAATAGATTGGGAAAACTTTAAAAAGCAGCAAAAATACTCTAAGAAAGGAAGAAATAAAAAAAGATAAGTTATAAAAGTAAATTAGCATAGAATATGAAAAACAGATAAAAACATTTTTTAATAAATATCTAAAGACAAAAAGTGGCTAAAGTAAACTTCAGACCCTTCGAAGATGAGAAGGGTAATTTACCAATGGTAATATGGAAATGGCTGAGGACTTGACCAGTTATTTTATGTTAGTTTTCATAGTGGAAGACATAGATTGATTTCAAGGATCGGAGGTGAAGACCTTTATCAAATCACCATCACTAAATAAGTAGTGCTGGGAAAATTGATTTATAAAGGCAGATATATTATACAGTACAATATAACCACAATATTCATTATTGATCTGGAAGAAGGGACAGAGTATAGTGTATCTAAGTTTTCTGATGACACTAAATTAAGAGTAAAAGCAAATTGTGCAGAGGATATGGAGAGTCTGTAGAGAGATATAGATAGGTTAAGTGAGTGGGCAAGGGTTTGGCACTGTTGATAAATGTGAGATTATCGACTTTGGAAGTAAAAATGGAACATCAGATTATTATTTGCTGCAAGTGATTGCAGAAGGCTGCCATCCAGAAGGACTTGGGAGTACTTGTGCATGAATCGCAAAAGGTTTGTTTGTAGGTGCAACAGGCTATCAAGAAGGCAAATGGAATGATGACCTTCATTGCTTCAGGGATTGAATTTAGGAGCAGGGAGGTTATGCTGCAAATGTTTGAGGTACTTGTGAAGTTGTACCTGAAGTACTGCAAATGGTTCTGGTCTCCTTACTTGAGAAAGGATGTACTGGCTTTGGAGGTGGTGCAGAGAACATCCACCAGGTTAATTCCAGAGATGAGGGGTTTAGCCCGTAAGGAAGGATTGAGTAATTTGGGGCTGTATTCAATTTAATTTAGAAGAATAACAAGAAATCTTATAGAGACAGATGAAATTATGAAAGGAATAGATAAGATAGAGGGAGGTAAATTGTTTCAATTGGTGGAGAGACTAGAACTTGGGTTGTAGATTTAAGACAGAGATGAGGAGGAACTGCTTTTCTCAGAGGGTGGTGAATCTGGTAGCACTGGAGGCTACCTCAATAAATATATTTCAGTTAAGGTTGGATAGATTTTTACATAGATGGGGAATTAAGGGATATAGGGAAAAGGCAGGTAGGTGGAGATGAGCCTATCATCAGATTAGCCATGATCTTATTGAATGGTGGAGTAGGCTCGATGGGCCGGATGGCCTACACCTGCTCCTTTTCATATGTTCTTATGTTGTTATGTCACCTGTGCTGATGAAATGGATCCCCAAGGTAATGGTGGAAGATATAGCAGATGTCTTTGTGGTATATTATCTAAATTTACCAGAATCTGGGTAGGTCCCACTGAATTGGAAGACAGCAAACATAATTCCATTATTTATAGAGGAAACAGACAAAAAGCAGGGAACCATAGGCCAATTAACATATCGGCAGTTGGGAAATGAATGAAGATATCATTAAAAAATGAGAGATCTGTTAAGAAATCGTTCTATCAGGTAGATGCATAATTGACTCAGGAAGGATGGGCCATGTTTAACTAATTTAGTGGAGTTATATAGAATATAATGAGGGAAGTAGATGAATGTGGTATACTTAGTTTTCAAGAAAAGACATCTTCATAAGATAAGGATGCGTGGAGTTGGGATAATCTATTGATCTGGATTGAAGATAGATTAACCAATGGAAGGTAGATGATTTAGATAATTAGGCATTTCGCTAGTTGGCAATCAATAGCACTTGGAAGCCGGGTATTAGCTGACTTTCAAGTACTGTGTGAATGCATCAAAGCTGGATGGGTGGGGTGGGGGGGGGTCCCAAACTTACCTGGCTTCGATCAGCCAAGATAGGTGTTATCAGAGGTGGAGCATATTGATGTGAGAACAGTCTAAAAGGGCAAGCCATTTGCCATGCTGCTGTGCTTTATGTCTCACCTCTTTTGCTTCGGGAAGCCGGCTTGCTGCGTAAAAGGACTCAGGAACCCGGCTTTTCTTCTGTTCTGTGTGAACAAGTAAGCTGGCTTCCAGAGACGGGTCATATATACGGCAATAACATGGCTTTTCAGTGTAAAGAGGGATGATGGTTACTAGGGTGTTACAGGAGTTGATGCTGGGCCCACAAATGTTCACAATGTACATAAATTATTTGGAGGATGGGACTGTGTAATTCATCCAAGTTTGCTGATGACACTAAACTGAGTAGAAAATCAAGTTGTGTAGACAAAGAGCCTGCAGAGAGGTATAGATAGGTTAAATGAGTGGGCAAGGGTCTGGCAGAGGGAGTGTGAGGTCGTGAAATGTGAGGTCATCCATTTTAGAAAGAAAAATATTAGATCTGACTATTATTTAAATGGTGAAATTTTGCAGCACGCTGTTGTGCAGAATGCTTGTGGGTGAATCGGCAGAAGTTAATTTGCAGGTGCAGTGTGGAATTGAGAAGGCAAACGGGATGTTAGCCTTCATTGAATTTCAGAGCAGAAAAGTTTGCTGCAATTGTGCAGGGCATTGGCGAGGCTGCACCTAGAATACCGTGAGCAGTTCTGATGTTCTTACTTGATAAATGACATCCTGCATTTGGAGGTGCTGTGGAAATGAAGGGATAAGCCAATGAAAATAGTCTGTGTTACCTGGAACTAGACTCAGTGGTGCTTAGAAGGCTAGGGAAAGTCTTACAGAGGCATATACAATTATGAAAGGAATACATAAAATAGAAGCAGGGAGGTTGTTTCCACTGGCAGGTGAGATTAGAACTATAGGTCATATCCTCAAGAAAAGGGGGAGTAGTTTTAAGACAAAGATATAGAAGAATTGCTTCTCACATAGAGCAATAAGCCATAGGATTCTCTGTACAAGAAAGCAGCTTAGACTGCCTCATAAGACCATAAGACATAGGGTTGAAATAGGGTATTCAGCCCATCAAATCTACCCCGCCATTTAATCATGAGGTGATCCTTTTTCCCACTCAGCCCCACTGCCAAGCCGTCTCCCCTGTGGTGCCCCTGGGTAATCAAAGACCTATCAATCTCTGCCTTAAATACACCCAATGACTTGGCCTCCACAACTGGCTGTGGCAACAATTCCATAGATTCTCCAACCTCTGGCTGAATAAATTCCTCCACATCTCTGTTCTAAGTGGATGCCTTTGAATCCTGAAGTTGTGCCCTTTTGTCCTAGACTACCCCATCATGGGAAACAACCTTTCTGCACCTATTCTGTCCATACCATTCAACATTTAAAGTGTTCCAATGAGATTTATCCCCCCCCACCCCACCATTCTCCAAAATTACAACAAATGCAGGGAAAAAGCAGTCAAACACTCCTCATATGATGGCTCTTTCATTGAACATAGAACATTAAAGCACAGTACAGGATCTTCAATGCTGACCAAATATTCCTTAAAAATAAGTAATAAACCCTCCCTACCCCATAACCAAGAGTCTCTTAATGTCCTGTTTCAGCCTTCGCCACCATTACACAACTCTTTGTGTAAAAAATTTACCCTGATGTCTCTCCTAAACTTCTCTCCCTTCACTTTGTACATATGCCCTATGGTGTTTGTTATTCCTGCCCTGGGGAAAAAGTGCTGGCTGTCTACCTCTCTGTCTATGCCTCTCTTAATCTTGTAGATCTCTATTAAGTCTCCTCTCATCTTTCTATGCTCCAAAGAGAAATCTCCCAGCTCTGCTAACCTTGCTTCATAAGACTTATTTTAAAATCCCGCAATGTCCTTGTAAATCTCCTTTGCACCCTCTCCATAGATTCCATATACCTCCTAAAATTAGGTGACCAGGACTGAACATAATACTCTAAGTGTGGTGTCACCAGAGATTTGTAGAGTTGTTACATGACCTCTTGACTCTTGAACTCAATCTCCATATTAATGAAGGCCATAGGCCTTCTTAACTATCCTATCAACCCACTTAGCGACCTTGAGGGATGTATGGATTTGGACCCCAAGGTCTCTCTCTGTTCATCCACACTCTTAAATAACCAAACATTAACCCTATACTCTTCTGGCTTATCTTTCCAAAATGCATCACCTCACACTTATCTGGATTGATCTCCACCTGCCACTTTTCCACCCAACCCTGCATCCTGTCTGTATCCTTTTGTAAACTACATCAACCTTCATCTCCATCCACAACCCCCCCAACCTTCTTATCATTCACAAACCTACTGACCCATTCTTCTGCTTCTTCTTCTGAGTCAATAATAAAAATTAGAAAGAGCAGGGGATCCCTGGCTGAATAATTCCTTCCACTATTTGCTACGGGCATGCCAATTTTTTATCCATACAGACAAGTTTCTCATGCCTCATGACTTGCAGAATAAGTCTCTCATGGGGAGCCTTGTCAAATGCCTTACTAAAATCCATATAAACCACATACACCACCCTCCCCTCATAAATTTATTTTGTTACCTCCTCAAAAATCTCAATTAGGTTTGTGAGGTACGACCTTTCCTTTACAAAGTCTTGCTGGCTATCCTTGAGTAGACTGTACCTCTCTAAATCCTTATAGGTCCATCCTTAAGAATCCTCTCCATTAGTTTGCATACCACTAATGTAAGATTCAATAGTCTGTAATACCCAGAATTCTACCTCTACACTTTTTTAAACAAGGGGATCACATTTGTCATTCTCCAATCCTCTGGTACCTCCCCTGTGGCCGAAGAAGCCTCAAAGACTAGTTCTATCTTATCTCCCTTCCCTCAGCAACCTGGGGTATATCGTGTCTAGCCCCGGCGACTTATCAATCTTAATGATCCAACACTTCCTCTTCCTTAATCTCCACATTGTCCAGCACACAAGGCTGTTCTATTCATACCTCACCCTGATCAAGGTTCTTTTCTCTTGTGAATACTGAAGCAAAATATTAATTTAGGACTCCCCAACCTCCTCCACTCCAGGCACATGTTGCCTCCTTTATCCTTTAGCAGCTCCACCTTCATTCTCATCATCCTTCTGTTCTTCTTGCACGCATAGAATGCCTTGGGGTTCTCCTTAATCTTACATGCCAAGGCCTTCTCATGCCCCTTTCAAGCTCTCCAAAGTCCTTTCTTTGGCTTCTTCTGGGGTAACATACACTTCTCATGAACCCGTCCTGTTTTCTGCTTCCTATGCTTCCTTCTTCCTTTTGACTGGTTGCCTCACCAGGTTCATCAACTATGGTTCAATGTTCAATTTTCCTGCCATCTTTTCCCTGTCCCAGTGGGACAAACCTATCCTGAACCCTATACTTCCTCCACATTAATTCTGTGCTTTCACCCTTAAACATCTGTTTCCAATTTACTCTCACTAGTTCCTGCCTCATACCATTGTAATTAAACAATTTCCCATTTTGTCTGTTTTTATCCTCATCCATAGCTATACTAAAGTTCACGGAGTTGTGGTCACTCTCACCAAAGTGCTCACCCACTGAACAGTCCATCACCTGACCAGGTTCATTACTCAGAATTAGATCCAGTATGGCATCTCCTCTTGTTGACTGGTACACATTCTATGTCAGGAATCTTTCTTGAACACACCTGACAAATTCAGCCCCATCTATCCCTCTTACAATCACGAAGTGCCAGTCAATTTTAGGGAAGTCGAAGTCTCCCATAACAAAAAACCTTTATTTCTTGCACCATTGTAAAATCTGCCTGCTTATCTGTTCCTCAGTGTCCTGAGGGCTATTTGGGGGCCTATAGTGACTATAAGGACAGTGATTGCTCCTTTTTTATTTCTGACATCCACCCACATCATCTCAGTAGACACACCCTCTGCAGCATCCTCCCTTTCTACAGCCGTGATACTGTCCCTGACCAGTAATGCTACTCCCCCCCCCCATCTTACTTCCCATCCTATTTCCTTTTAAAACAACTAAACCTGGGTACCTGCACCAGCCAATCTGGCCCTTCCTCCAGCCAAGTCTCTGTGATGGCCACAACTTCATCCTCTATGCTCAAAGATAATCCCCTTTATTCCTTATAGCATTGATATAAACACATTTCAACCGCTCTAACTGACTATTTTACGTTTTGACCCCTGCCTGCCCTTCCTCACAAACTCAGAACACATAGCATCATGCTTTTGACCACTCACATTCTGGTCCCTACCTCCCTGCCAAACTAGTTTAAACTCTGCCCAACAAGTCTTGCAAACCTGCCCGCCAGGATATTGGTCTCTTTCCAGTTCAGGTGCAGCCCGTCCTTTGTGTACAGGTCAGATCTTCCCCAGAAGAGATCCCAATGATTCACAAATCTGAACCCTAGTCCCCTTTACCAACTCTTCAGCCACGCATTCATTTACCACAACTTCCTATCCCTACACTAACTGATACATGACACAGGCAGCAATCCTAAAATTAACACCCTTGAGGTCTTGTTTTTTTTAATCTTATTTCCTAACTCCCTATATTCCCTCTTCATGACCTCATTGGTCACCAGGTGGACCGCGACATCTGGCTGATCCCCCTCCCACTCCAGAATGTTGTGTACTCAATCACAGACATTCCTGACCCTGGCACCTGGGTGGCAACATCCCATCCGGGAGCCTCAATCTCGCTCATAGAACCTCCTATCTGTTTGGCTCTCCACTTCTCCCCCTTCCCTTCTGAGCTGAGAATCCTGTCTCTGTGCCAGTGACGTGGATTGATAGGAACAATTTATATGTAATTTCCTTATGTACTTTCTTTTTAATTTACTATTCCATGCCAATACACTGGTCAAATGGTCCGTATATACTGGTTCAATTGTTTAAGATCAAGTTACTCACAAATGTTTCGTAGATACTGACTAAAATGCTTATTTTAAAAAAAATTTTTTCAGTAATATTGATCAAATTGCACCGTTAAATATATCAAGGAGATCTAAAAAAAGTGATGTATTTTCAATTGCTGCCTGCAAATGAGTCTGTGTTAGATTTTGAATTCAACAAAATAAATCTTGGTGGAAATTTGATGCATCCAATTTTTACTGATGAAGACTACTGATAAGGGGAGGTGTGGCAAGATGGCATAGGGTGAAGGCTTGGGAACTCATCTCTCCTCAATTGGACAGTTTAAAACCCGAATTTAATGGCTTGATAAACATCTGAAAGCTTCAGGTAAAAATTATTTGTGTCATGAGAATGAAAGTGGTGAGAAGAGGGAAAGTTCAACAATCAAAAAAATTGCATTTTAAAGTACTTGTAAAAAGTGAAGACTCTGGGCCTCAAGATCGCTTTCAAATGGATTTGAAACCTCAGCACAGTTCTCCAGCCAGGTCGAATGTTGCAGCAGCATCCTCTGTGCATGCAGCGACGCCAAATGGCGTTGCCGCGACCTCCCAAGCATCGCTCCGGGAGTTGCATGGTGGCCCTGCGTTGAGCACCTCAGGTAATGTGGCCGATTATGGGGGACGCGATGTTGATCATGCTAGCATGCCACTGACGCTGTGTGCTGAAGCGACGTCTTTTGAAACCCATTCTCACGCTGCCACTGCTGCCGGAATGTGTGCTACAGCGTGCATGCGCAATTCTCTCAAGCAAGCCAGGGCTGTAGGGGGACCCGTTCACCATCAGGATGACGATGCCGGCTCGATGTGGAGAGGTGTCCTGACCCGCAGTCAGGTCACTAGGGAGGTCAACCTACTACAAGAAGTGGAAGAAGGATTAGTTGATTATTTGGAGGAAGAAGACACCAAACTTTGAATGATTGCTGCTAATGTGGAAGGTACACCTAGAACTTTAAAATGACCTTCACCATATAATCCCCCAGTTCAATGAGCCCTACACCTGGCCCTGATGTGATGACTATGTTGGAAGCGATAACTAAGCAAAATGAAAGTATGATGGAATATATGACCTCCAGCTTTCAGTGTTGATGAACAATTTGCTGACATTAGACTCAGAATAACTGTCATGTCTGGGGAAATTGCTTCAATGAAGTTGGACATTAATAGATGTTTGACAGCTGTTGATATGGTTGTAGATAGAATGAAGAATGTTGAAGATAGAAATGATCAAGTTGAAGAAGCTATTTCTGGTTGGCAAATGGAGAAGAATTTTTTTGCAGAAGATGGATTCAATGGAAAATCAAAGTCGTTGGAATAATATTAAAATAGTGGGGCTACCAAAGGGTTTTGAGGGAGCAAATCCTACAAAGTTTTTAAAGATTGGACTGTTGAAGTTTTGGGTCCAGAATATTTTCCTGAAGGTTTGGATTTGGATGGAGCTCATTGTGCATTAAGAAACAAACCTTTACCAGGTCAACCGCCATGGGCAGTTCTGGTTACATGTCTTAGGTATCAAGATCGGGAGATGATTTATTGTGCAGCAATTTTGCAAGCTCATATGAATCAAGGCCTGATGATGGTACAGAATAACAAGGTCTTTTTTTATGCTGATTTGAGTCAGGAGGTTTTGAGATGGAAGGAGTTTAATGCGGCTAAAGCGGTATTGTGAAAGAAGGTTTATAGATCTACCTTTTGGTATCCAGCAATTTTGAAGGTGTTCTATGGGCAGTATCAGTCACAGTTTTTTGAAAGGGCACAAGACGCATTAATTTTTGTTAATTCTTTGCCAGATTCGAAGTTGATTTAAGATCTTTCTACTAAACCACTGGTGACCATAAATAAAGCTGAAAATGGACAGGAAGTAGAAAACTGTCATCTGAAGAGATGATGGACCTGCAGGTGGAACTTCCAGTCACATCTGAACCTTGAATGGACTATGTATTCTGTTGCTGTGTTGTCTGGTTGGGGAGAGGATGATAACCCAGTTAAATCTGAAGTCATCTGCCACTGTTGGTCGTAACCGCACCCGATTAATAGAGGGGGAGTACTGTTTTTCAGTTTTTGGGTTTTTTTTTAAAGTTTATTTTAGTTTTAGTGTTAGGAAGGAGTCATATTTAGTATAAGGGTTAACTGTGTTGAGTACCACTCGATGAGATATAATAAATAATTTAAATTTTGCGACTTTTAATGTTAGGGGGTTAAATCATCTGATAAAATGGAAACATGTTTTGGATTATATTAAGAAGTTGAAGGTGGATATTGTATTTTTGCAGGAAACTCATTTGACAGAGAAAGAACATTTGAAATTGAAGAGGGATTGGGTAGGACATATGATTGCTTCCTCTTTTAATTCGAAAGCTAGAGGGGTTGCAATTTTGGTAAATAAAAAAGTGTCTTTTGTTTTAGATTCTTTTTCTGATAATGCGGGAAGAGTGGTGACAGTTAATTGTAAAATTTTCTCTGAAACTTGGATGATGATGAAGTGTTTGTTACTGATGCCTTTTTAAATTTGAATCAATCAAATGAAAATGGTTTGGTTGGGGGAGACGTCAATTGCTGTTTAGATCCATTGTTGGACAAATCTCAGAAAACTGTAAAAAGAACTAAAATGGCAAAAAGAATACTTGAGATGATGAGAGATTTGAATATAGTTGAGATATGGAAGAAGTTGAATCCAACTGAAAAAGACTTTTCCTTTTATTCGGCTTGTAATAATTCTTTTTCTAGAACTTATTTATTTTTGGTCTCAGTGCAATTACAAGGTTGATTTATTCATGTTGAATATAAAAGTAGACTATTGTCTGATTATTCTTTATTATTAGTTACATGTTTAGATACTGAGGTGATTGAGACTGCTTATCGCTGGAGATTTAATGAAATGTTAAAAAGGTCTGATTTTGTTGTTTATAAGAGATCAAATTGTTTTTTATTTGCAAACAAATAAAGGTTCAATACAGAGTAAATTTGTTTTATGGAATGCTTTGAAAGCATATTTAAGGGGTCAGATTATTAGTTATACTGCTAAGATTAAAAAGCAATATTTATTAGGCAGAGAAAATTTGGAAAAAGAAATTGAAGGGTTAAGGAAGAAATTTCAGAAGAATTCTACTGAAGATAATAAGATACAATTATCTAAATTAAAGTTATGTTATAATGCTTTGCAAACTTATAAATATGAAAAAATGATTTTGCAATCCACACAACGTTATTATGAATAGGGTAAAAGAGCGCATAAAGTTTTAGACTGGTGATTGAAAACTGAACAAGTATCGAGAACAATTAATGCAATTAGGAAGAATTCAGAGATTACATATAAACAAGAGGAAATTAATGAGGAAGTTAAATTTTTTATCAAAATTTATGTACATCAGAGGGTATTCAAGAAACAGATCAGATTGAGTCCTTTTTATCTAAGTTAAATTTATCATTATTGAGTGAGATCGATATTAAAGATTTGGATAGTTCATTTACTGAGCTAAAGGAAGCATTTCAGTCATTGCCTGGTGGAAAATCCCCAGGAGAGGATGGGTTTACAATGGAGTTTTATAAAGAATTTAATGATTTATTATTTCCGTTATATATAGAAGCAACTGAAACTGTTTTTTCCCAGAATCTTTTTCAAGGGCACTAATTACTGTTATACTGAAGAAAGATAGAGATCCTTTCATATAGACCAATATCTTTGTTAAATTTGGATTATAAGATTTTGGTGAAAGTATTAGCTAATAAGTTAGCAAACCTTTTGCCAAAATTGGTACATGTTGATCAAGTAGGTTTTATTAGAGGTAGCTATTCTGCAGATACTATTGTTAAAATAATTTCATTAGTAAATGTTGCAAGACAACAGTTTATCAGCCAATGATAGTAGCATTAGATGTAGAAAAAGCATTTGATCAAGTTGAATAGAATTTTTTGTTTAAAGTATTATAAAAATTTAATTTTGGTCCATTTTTTTATTGGTTGGTTTAAAGCCTTATATACTAGTCCTTCAGAAAGAGTGATGACAAATGATTAGACTTCAAGAGCTTTTAATTTGTCTCGTTTCTCCAGCTATGTGGCAGTATTAAAGTAATTACAGTAGGAGAACAGGAATATAAAATTAGTTTGTTTGCAGATGATGTGTTGATATATTTAACATTTCCTAAGAATTCATTAAAATCTTTGCGAAATTTGTTAAATCGATAAGGAATGCTATCAGGTTATAAAGTTAATTGGGGAAAAAGTGAGATATTATCTATATCTGGTGAAAATTATACAGAGTGTAGACAAATTACTAAGTTTAGATGGTCTAGTAAAGTTAAATATTTGGGAGTTGTAGTGAATAGAGAATATCAAGATTTATATAATTTAAACTATATACCATTATTGAATAAGATTAAAGATGATTTATGTAGATGGAAAGATATACCATTGACTTTAATTGGGAGAGTAAACTGTATTAAGATGAATATTTATCCCCGAATACAATATCTTTTTCAATCTATACCAAGTGTAATACCAAAGAAATTTTTAAAGGAAATAAATAAAACAATTCGGTTATTTTTGTGGAAAGGTAAATTGCCAAGAGTTTCTATGCAAAAATTAACATGGCATTATGAATTAGGTGGTCTACAATTGCTACATTTTCAAAATTATTATGTTGTTATTGCGCAACCGCCTAGATGGGCAAAAATTGAGTTGGATCAGATCTTTGAAGATAATATTAGTCATTTTATTTATAAATTGAATCCTTTATTGTTACAAAAATATATATTACCTGTGTTGCAACATAAAATGAATATTTGGTACAAACAAAATCAATCTATAAGTTCTAAAGGAAAAATATCTATAAAATCATGGATATATCAAAATAAATTAATTCCTTTTTCTTTGTATAATCCTTTTTTGAAAGATTGGGAAATGAAAGGAATAGGTATGATACAGGGCTGTTTTGAGGCAGGAAGATTTTCTACATTTAATAGATTACGGGAGAATTTTGGTATGTCGCCAAATTCTTTATTTACTTATTATCAAGTTTGGAATTTTTTACAACAAATTTCGGACGGGATTTTGTTTTGCCAGGTCAAATGAAGTTTGAGTTATTATTGACTTGCAGGTAAAGGTGGAAAGGGGTTTATCTTGGACATGTATAGGTTGTGACAGAAAAAATGGATAAAGTTGATATATATATATATATATATATATATATATATAAAATGAAGGAGAAATGGGAGAATATCATTTTGTCTTGGGAAGAATGGTCAAATATGTGTACTGATAGTGTTACAAAATTACTTAATGTAAGGTATAATATGGTCAATTATAATTTTATACATCAATTATATTTAACTCCTGAGAAATTGAAGAAATATGGATTTAGTTTCTCTGATTTGTGTTTTAGATGTGGGGAATAGATAGATACTTTTATGCATTCTGTTTGGTGATGTGGAAAAGTTAAACTTTTTTGGGAGAAAGTTGTAAATTTTTTGAGAGATTTGTTCAAAATTGATTTGCAATTGGATCCAATGATGTGTTTATTGGGTTATATGAATGTATTAAATGCAAAGTTATGGATGAATAAACCATATTTAGCTTTTGTACGATTAGGGTTAGCAGTAGAAGAAGATGTATAGCTGTTACGTGGAAAAATGCTATAGAATTGAGTGTACAAAGATGGCATAATGACTTACAATCATGTCTATATTTGGAAAAAATAACCTATAATTTGCGAAATAATAATTATTTTTTTGTTAAAATGTGGAGTCTATATTTAGAATGTATGGCTATAGATTTTAATTAAATGATTTGTGTAGAGTTGACACACCAAACATTTGGTATTTAATACCCATCTATTTTTGTGTGTTTAAGGCTCGGGGTGGGGGGAGGGGGAATAGCTTAGTTTTGCTTAGTTTAATTTAGTTAAGGGGAGGGGGAAGGGGCATTTTGGTTTTTTTTGTATTATATTTGTATTTTATGTTTAATTTTACGAAACTTTTAAATAAAATTTTCAAAAAATACCCCACTGATAACATCCAAAATAAAATTTCTATCCCATGAATAAGAGATTTAAGAAATATGTTAAAGCTGAATGCTTCAGGGAGATATTATAAAAGGCTTGAGGACGTCAAGGGATATAAATAAACAATTGCTGATGAGAAGTAAGGATATGAACTCATTTCAGAGATGAGGAAGAGCAAAGTTTAATGATTTGACAGGATTCAGATGATCTTTTAGGCATACACACATACATACAGCACGGTTACAGGCCATTTTGGCCCATGGGTCCATGCCGCCCAATTTACACCCAATTAACCTATAGCTTTGGTACATTTCAAAAAGTGGGAGGAAACCGCCCCCCTTTCCCCCGGGGAAAACCCACTCAGGCACAAGGAAAACATACAAACTCTTTACAGATTTTAACCCTGGTCCCGATCGCTGGTGCTGTAAAAGTGTTGTGTTAACCGCTATGTTATCTGTGTCACCCTAAATAGTGAAACAATAGAGAATGGTAAGCTCAGCAAAATCAAAGTGGAGGTGTAAAGGTTTTGAGTTTGTTCCTCGCTGGGGCTTCATTTCTGCGAGGGGCACCGGACCAAGTAGTGACTCTGCCTTCTTTAAGGTAGAAAAAGTTCAAGAATTTCATGTATGTAACATTCTAATGTGACAATAATAGAATTTTTACCTTTATTATTTTGACAAAAAAAGCATAGGAAGTTAGATGAGAAATTGATTTTCTTATTTTAGCAATGGCCAAATGAGGTTCCATCATCTTTTGCAATGTATGACTGTTAAGTAATGGTGATTTAGGTTAATTTAGTATCTTCTTAGTCAAGAAGATAGAGGAGATATATGCAAGATTCAGGAAGCTAAAACCAGAAGGGGGCCTGGAGGATTATAAAGATTGCAGGAAAGAGCTCAGACAGGGGATTAGAAAGGCCAAAAGGGGCCCTAAAATGTCATTGGTGAACAGAAGTCAAGAGAATCCCAATGCAATTTATACTCAGATTGAAAACAAGAGGATGACTAGGGAGAGGATAGAACCACTCAAGAACGAAGGTGGGAGTCAGATGAAATGGGTGAGTTACTAAATGAGTACTTTGCATCAGTGTTTATCAGGGAGAAGGATACGGACAGTGATAGGAAGCAATAATGTGGAGAATGCTCATGTGTTAGGGCATTTTGAGATCAGGAAAGAGGAAGTGTTGAAACTTTTGAGAACCATTAAGTCGGACATCCCTGGGCTTGATGGGATATATCCCCATTATTGAAAGAGGCAAGTGAAGACATTGCTGGGTGCTTGACAAAGACCCTTGCATCATTATCGGCCAGTAAACTTCACTTTAGTGGTAGAGAAACTCTTGTAAAGAAGACCTAGGGATAGGATTTATGGATATTTGGAAGGTCATGGTCAGATTAGAGACAGTCAACAGGGCTTTGTAAGGGGAAGGTCATGACTTAACAATTTAAATGAGTTACTTGAAGCGATGATGAAGTTAGGGCAGCGGATGTGGATTTTACTGAGGCATTTACAAAGTTCTTCATGGTTGGCAGATTCAGAAGGAGTGGTGAGTTGATAGTTTGGATAAAACATTGGCTGACTCATAGATGACAGAGATGGTGGTGTAAGGTTGTTATTTGGACTGCAGGCCTGTGAAAGTGGTGTTTTATAGAGATCAGTATTGGCACCCCGGTTGTTTGTGATTACTGTAAATATTTGTGTATAATGTGTTTCATGTACAATGCGACCCCCACTTTTGAGGGGAAAAAGGGGGAAGAATTTTACCCCCGTGTATAATACGACCCCCTCCCGTTGCCCGCCCAAGTCACACTGGCGTCTCTCCCCCCTCGCTTGCCTGATTCGTGCTGCCGTCTCTTGCTCCTTGCCCACCCGAGTTGCACTGGCATCTCTCTCCCCCCTCGCCTGCCTGAGTCGCGCTGGCATCTCTCTCCCCCCTCGCCTGCCTGATTTGTGCTGCCGTCTCTTGCCTCTTGCCCACCCGAGTTGTACAGGCATCTCTCTCCCCTCTCGCCTGCCTGAGTTGCGCTGGCATCTCTCCCACTCACCTGCCTGATTCTCGCTGCCGTCTCTCAGCCTTTGCCCGCCCGAGTTGCACTGGCATCTCTCTCCCCCCTTGCCCGCCTGAGTCGCTCTGCCATTTCTCTCCCCCCTCGCCCACCTGAGTCGCGCTGCCATCTCTCCCCAGCCCCCCCTAGTCGCGCTGGCATCTCTCTCCACCCTTGCCCGCCTGAGTCGCGCTGGCATCTCTCTCCCCCCTTGCCCGCCTGAGTCGCTCTGCCATCTCTCTCCCCCCTCGCCCACCTGAGTCGCGCTGCCATCTCTCCCCAGCCCCCCCTAGTTGCGCTGGCATCTCTCTCCACCCTTGCCCGCCTGAGTCGCGCTGGCATCTCTCTCCCCCCTCGCCCGCCTGAGTCGTGCTGCCATCTCTCTCCCCCCTCGCCCACCTGAGTCGCGCTGCCATCTCTCCCCAGCCCCCCCTAGTTGCGCTGGCATCTCTCTCCACCCTTGCCCGCCTGAGTCGCGCTGGCATCTCTCTCCCCCCTCGCCCGCCTGAGTCGTGCTGCCATCTCTCCTCCCCTTGCCCGCCTGAGTCATGCTGGCATCTCTCTTCCCCTTCGCCTGCCTGATTCGCGCTTCCGTCTCTTGTCCCTTACCTACCCAAGTTGCACTGGCATCTCTCTCCCCCCTCGCCTGCCTGAGTCACGCTGCCATCTCTCCCCCAGCCCCCCCAGTCATGCTGGCATCTCTCTCCCCCCTCGCACGCCTGAGTCCCGCTGCCATCTCTCTCCCCCCTCGCCCGCCTGAGTCACGCTGCCATCTCTCTCCCCCCTTGCCCGCCTGAGTCACGCTGCCATCTCTCTCCACCCTCGCCCGCCTGAGTCACGCTGCCATCTCTCTCCCAGCTCCCCCTAGTCGTGCTGGCATCTCTCTACACCTCGCCCACCTGAATCACGCTGCCATCTCTCTCCCCCCTCGCCCGCCTGAGTCATGCTGCCATCTCTCTCCCAGCTCCCCCTAGTCGTGCTGGCATCTCTCTCCCCCCTCGCCCACCTGAGTCACGCTGCCATCTCTCCCCCCCCCCTCGCCCACCTGAGTCATGCTGCCATCTCTCTCCCCCCTCACCCGCCTGAGTCACGCTGCCATCTCTCTCCCAGCTCCCCCTAGTCGTGCTGGCATCTCTCTCCCTGCTCGCCCGCCTGAGTCACACTGCCGTCTCTCTCCCCCCTCGCCCGCCTGAGTCACGTTGCCATCTCTCTCCCCCCTCGCCCGCCTAAGTCACGCTGCCATCTCTCTCGCCCGCCTGAGTCACGCTGTCATCTCTCTCCCTGCTCCCCCTAGTCGTGCTGGCATCTCTCTCCCCCCTCGCCCGCCTGAGTCACGCTGCCATCTCTCTCCTCCCTCGCCCACCTGAGTCACGCTGCCATCTCTCTCCCCGCTCGCCCGCCTGAGTCACGCTGCCATCTCTCTCCCCCCTCGCCCACCTGAGTCACGCTGCCATCTCTCTCCCCCCTCGCCCGCCTGAGTCACGCTGCCATCTCTCTCCCCCCTTGCCCACCTTAGTCACGCTGCCATCTCTCTCCCCCCTTGCCCGCCTGAGTCACGCTGCCATCTCTCTCGCCCCTCGCCCGCCTGAGTCACGCTGCCATCTCTCTCCCCCCTCGCCCGCCTTAGGTACGCTGCCATCTCTCTCCCAGCTCCCCCTAGTCGCGCTGCCATCAATGTAGGCAGCTGCTGATAATCTTACTTATCGTTAAACCTGGCAGAAAATATTGTTAAAATTATAACCTCGTGTATAATGCAACCCCTCTACTTTGAGCTCAAATTTTGGTACAAATGTTTTTGCATTATACTCGAATATTTATGGTATACAAAAATGACAAATGAAAAAGTAGCTGAGTGAGTTAGAAAGTTTGCAGATGATACAAAAATTCATGGTGTTGTGGACAAAATAGAGGGAAGTCAACAAATAAACGAGGATCAGCTGCCAGAGCTGCTCTGACGGCAGCACTGCCGCTGGTGCGTGCCCATGGAGAGCAGGGAGCAGAGTCACAGCACTCCCACAGGGTCAAACTGCCCAGTCCGAGTGCTGTCAGCTCCACACAGTGTTTAAACAGCTTGTAAATGGAGCCGACAGTGATTTTATTTAAAAATACTACAACCATGGTGTCTGCACCCAAGATAGCAGTGCCTATGATCGGCAACAGCCACGAGGGGTTACAGACTCTGGGGAAGCAGAGGACTGGTGCAGGGCACCAAAAAAACAGGCAGAACACACCCCATTTGAGAAGAATAAACAGAGGAGACCCACGGGATGATGACCAGAGTGGCGGACCAGTGAGGTGCGAGCAGTGGGCTGTTGGTGACTCAAAGTGAGGAGCCCATGCAGACTGTGGGTTCACACCAGGCTGTGGATTCCTGGAGACTGGCTAAAGACTGGCTGAAAGGGTACCAGGTGTTGGAACTGGGATGTGAGAGGGTGCTGAAAATGCTGAAGGGTTCCTGATTGTGTCAGAGTTTCAGATCTGTAGCTTGGGCTGCCCATGGTTTGGACTGTGGGAATGCTGGAGGTGAATCCATGGACAAACAGTGGCTTTTACTTATTTTTCTCTAACTGTAAGAGGCGCTTCAGGCAATTTCTGGCGATGGCGAATCTGTCTGTCTTACGGCAGATGTAAAAAAATTATTACAAAATTCAATAAATTGAATCTTGAATCTTAAAGTTAGGGATTTAGGCAGAGAAATGGCAGATTGAATGCAAGGAGAATGTACACCATTAATGGTTGGGCTTTTAAAAGTATTAATGGGTAGAAGGTTTGGGGTTCACGTCCATAGCTGATTGAAAGTGGCCACACAAGTATACAGGGAGGTGAAGGAGGTGTAAGGCACGGGTGGCCAAACCATAGCCCGCAAGCTACATGCAGTTCTTTGACACATAATGTGCAGCTCGCGGAACTATGTTGGCTGAAGCAGGAATTGTATGAGTAGTGGTCACAAAGGTAGTTTTAGTGGGCATGGCTTGCGATCATTTCACTGGGTGAAAACCCTAAGGACTGGGGTAGCTCAATAAGCTTGTTCACCACAACCTTCTCAACCAAACCAAGGTTGGTTTAGTGCAGTTTTGTTGCTGATATTTACCATGTTCCTGAGCTGTGTTTAATTCAGTTTTGGTAACATGCCTATCTGAAATTAACTGCCAGGGTACAACAACGACCCCACTTTTAGACAAAAACTAGGTTACTTCTTAAAAGTGTTGTTACTTTTATATCACGAGTGAGCATTATAAATGCGCAAGACAAAATTGTCTTTCCATTGGTATGGTACAGTTCAAGGTGTTGTTGCAAGCCAAACATAGTTTGGCACATGCTATAACAGCCCTGCCAAATAAAAGGCACACATTGCATTGGCAATGGTGTATGTGTTCGGGTCCTGGGGGATCGGCCTGTACAGCTACTCCAGGACGCACATATCAAACCCCACAAACTGACTGAAAGGAAACATCATCAACCTACAGGATGGAGAGCCAGAAGAAGCGAAGAGCTTGGTTTAGAGGGCATGAAATATGAGGAGAGATTGGACAAATTTAGGTTGTATTTAATGGAGCATATGAGGCTGAAGGGTGGGGTGACCTGAGAGCGGTTTAACAAAATCATGAAGGACATTGCGAGGATGGGCAATACACCACTGCAATAGGCCACACATAACTTGCAATGTTCTACATCACATTAGTCGACATTGAATATTGTTAAATTTAGTGTAGAGAATAATGTGATAAGAAAGCACAGAAATGGAAGTCCTGTGACTTTTGCAAATCTGAATTGAAACTGCACTGGAAATGTACGCTGAGCAGAAACTCTGGGGATAGAAACGTATTTAATGTTTCAAAGTTTTCAAGATTCCAGATCAAGATTCAATTTATTGTCATGTAATAAAACAGTGCCATATTACATGAAATTGCTTTGCTTGCTGTAAGACAGATAGATTCACCATCAGCAGAAATTGCCTGAAGTCCCTCTTACAGTCAGAGAAAGAGAAGCAAAAGGGAGTCCCCTCAGAGTCATTGAGTGTCCATGGATTCACTTCCAGCATTTTCACAGTCTCTGCAGCCACAGAGAGTCCAGACCAAACTTTTTAAAAATTAAACATACAGCACCCAAATTGCACCCCATTAACCTATACCTTGGTACTTTTTTTGAAGGGTGGAAGGAAACTGGAGCTCCAGAAAAAACCCATGCAGACTTAAGGAGAATGTACAAACTCCTTATAGACAGTGTGGGATTTGAACCCATCTCCAGTCCCAATCGCTGGTGCTGTAAAGGCATTGTGCTAACTGCTACGCCAATCGTGCCGCCCCAAACCATCGGCAGCCCCTCGCACCCAGTTCTGATACCTGGTACCCCTTCAGCCAGTTTTTAACCACTCTCCAGCAGTCTGCAGCCCAGCACAAGTCTCCTGACAGCAGTCCACAGCCTCCATGGGTTTCTCACCTCAAGTCACCAGCAGCTGCATCCATTGATCTTTCAGCCGCAGAGCCCCCCTTCACCGGTCTGCCGCCGTGGTCACCATCCCATGGGTGGTCTCCTCTGCTTCTCCTTCTTAGATGGGAGACGGTCTCCCCGTTTTTTGGCACCATCTTGGGTGCAGACCTCACAGTCATGGGATTTTAAATAAAACTACTGTCTGCTCCTTTAACGGGAGCTGACGGCAGTTGAATGAGCGGTTGGATCCCACGGGAGAGCTGTATCTCTGCTCCTCACTCCCCATTCCATTCCTCGCGGGTCCTCCCCAGTGGCAGTGCCGCCATCATTTGTTTCTCTCTCGATAGATGCCACTTAGCCTGCTAAATATTTCTAGGTTTTTTTTTAATAGGATGCGAATGCTAGATAGAATTCATTAATATGTACCTTCCTTTTCCATTTACAAACCACAGAGTCTGTGCACCCTTTAAAAGACAATTAGTATAAATGTTATAGTTTGAACTTGTCTGATTGGTTTTGCTTCTGTGCTAATAATGTAAACTCAAGAATGAGATGCCCCAAAATGGATTCCTTCCCAGCCATCTTTTGCTTCCTTCTCATGCCTTACATGTAGATTGAGGTAAAAGCCTTTGAGTAAAAGCCTTTGCTTGAGGTCAGGCAATATCTCCTGAACGTCAAGTAGCATTATATAAAAACAGGATCATGATGACTTGGTTTCAGTGTTTCAAGAGTCATTGTAATTGCGCGTCCATGCAACTAATTCCCAGACAGATTTTTCAATTTAACATTTTGTTCTTATGACAGTTTTTAAAAATTGAAGCCTGTTGGCATTTCTTGTAGCATATTTATTTCCCAATTATTTTTATTCGGTGAAACCTAATTAGAACGCGATTCATTAATCTGCGGAATCGCTTATAGAGTAGGGAGGTTATGATGAAATTGTACAAGGCATTGGTGAGGCCAAATTTGGAGTACTGTGTACAGTTTTGGTCACCAAATTATAGGAAAGATATAAACAAAATAGAGAGAGTGCAGAGAAGGTTCACGAGAATGTTGACAGGATTTCAGGGTCTGAGTTACAGGGAAAGGTTGTGCAGACTGGGGCTTTTTTCTCTGGAGCGTAGAAGATTGAGAGGGGACTTGATAGAGGTGTTTAAGATTTTAAAAGGGACAGACAGAGTAAATGTGGATAGGCTTTTTCAATTAAGAAAGGGGGAGATTCAAACCAGAGGACATGGTTTAAGATTGAAGGGGGAAAATTATAAGGGGAACAGGAGGGGAAATTTCTTTACGCAGAGGGTGGTGGGGATGTGGAATGAGCTTCTGGCAGACGTGGTCGAGTCGGGATCATTGGTTATATTTAAGGAACGACTGGATCGTTACATGGAGAGGAGGGGACTAGAGGGGTATGGACCGGGTGCTGGTCAGTAGGACTAGGAGGGTGGGGATTTGCTATGGCATGGACTAGTAGGGCCGAACTGGCCTGTTCTGTGCTGTAAGTGGTTATATGGTTATATGGTTATATGGGTGTCAGTGGATCCCAAACGTTGATTTTAGGATGCCAGGTTAACAGTGGCTAACAGCCACAAACTCAAAAATGGACTCTTTTGACTCATTTACAAGATGTGTATGTTAATATGTGGAGTTTGAAGGTCTTATTTTAGGGTTTGAGTCACAGTATTCTGTTTTCCTGCTTCCTGAATCATGACATGTATGCACTGTTCCATGACGGCTGTAACACGGTATAAAATCTTGCAACCAAACTACTGCGTTCTAATGAGGCTTTACTATATTTCTTACAAATTAGACGTACGGCACGGTAACAGGCCATTTCTACCCACGAGCATGTGCTGTCCAACTACACCCAATTAACCTACATCCCCGGTATGTTTTGAAAATCCACACAGACACAGGAAGAATGTACACACAGCATGGGATTCGAACCCCTGGTCCCGATCACTGGTGCAGTAATGGCGTTGTGCTGACCACTACTCTAACCATGTCACTCTATATGCATTAATTCTTAATGTAATGTATGGAAGAGTGAGATTTTGAAAAAGATCTATTTTTGTCTGAAGTTTTACTAAAACCCTTGAAATATTCCTTGTGAGTTTCTTATGATGAATTATATATTCAGCAGGTTAAATCTTTAATTAAACTTATTTCTGTGGGGTATGGCATTCATTACCACTCATTTCCAATCAGGCCCTTTGACTGGGCCCTCATCATAAACTTTCCAGCAATCTGAAAAAGTGAGCGATGCAAGTTGACAGGAAATACACTGAAAAGTATGCCATCCAGAAATTCATCAGATTCATCTTTCTCAATTCCCCCTCCTTCCCCCCATCCCAGTAACCCATACGGTCTGAGCTTCCATGTGTGCCTTTGACAAGATGTACTAGAATTAGGCCACTCTGTCATTACTTTTCAAGCCTGCAACCTTGATCACCAAGAAGGATACTTGGACATGCCACCACCTCCAGGTTCCCCTCCAAGTCAGACACCATCCTGATGGAAATAGACTAGTGGCCTTTAATCATTGCTGGGTGCAGATTCTGGAACTCCCGTCCCTACTACATCGTGAAAAGGGTTCAGAAGGACTGAAGTGGTTCTTTAAAGATAGTATCAAGTCCTTCTCAAGGTCAAGTAGGGATGGGCAATAAATCCTGGCAATGCCAAAAACACCCTCATCCTAAGAATGAAAAGAGAAAGAAATATCTTATTGATGATTAGATGCCACGATGTTTTCTACACATTCTACTATGTTGAATCTTTCATAGTAGTTAACAGTCTGGATGATGCCAGTTCCTGTAATGATGCAATTATCTTTGCTCATGCTATCCATCTTTGGAAGCTTGATTAAGATAATAATGGTAACAGTTCTTCAGAGCTCATGGCAATTCTAATTCTAATGAATTTGGTGCCATAATTAGTGGTTGATTTCATTTTTTATATCTGATTATAATTGATTAATTAAGGTTAATCAAAGCATAAAAGAATAAATAGAAGGCTTTCAATTAAACCACAGGCTGAGAGGTAATGTGGAGTGTGTATAATTATTGTTACTCAGTCTGATCGGTAGGAGAAGGCTCTGTGCAGGTGTTATTAAACCCACGTGCAGAACATTATTTAAGAGGGTGAATCTTTGCAAAGCGTCAGGCCTTGATGACGTACCTGACAAGATACTGCAGATCTGTGCAAACCAACTAGCCGGAGTGTTCACAAACATTTTTAATGACTCACTGCTGCAGTCGGAGGTTCCCACCAGCTTTGAAAGGGCATCAATCTGCCTGAGGGGCAGAATGAGCTGCCTCAACGACCATCGCCCAGTAGCACTCACATCTACTGTGATGAAATGCTTTGAGAGATTGGTCATGGCCAGAATTAACGTGTACCTAAGTAAAAATCTCAACCCACTGTAAATTCACCTGTCATCACAATCGCTCCACAACAGATGCAATATCGCTGGCTCTGCACTTATCTCTGGATCACCTAAACAACAGCAACATGTATATCAGGCTACTCTTCATCAAGTATAGCTCAGCTTTCAACACCATCATACCCTCAGTACTGGCCAACAAAGCACCTGGGCCTCTGCACCCCCTCTGCAATTAGATCCTTGACTTCTTCATCAGAAGACAACAGTCAGTAAAAATCAGAAACATCATCTCCTCCTCCCTGACAATCAACAGAAGTGCTTAGTCCACTTAGTACACTTAGTACACCCATGACTGAGTAGCTAGGCACAATTCAAATGCCATCTACAAGTGTCGTCAGCAGAATCACAGGTGGCAACAAGGAAGTGTATAGGAGGGAGATAGATCATCTAGCTGAGAGGTGTCACATCAACAACCTTGCACTCAACGTTAGCAAAACCAAGGAGCTGATTGTGAAATTCAGGAGGGGGAAATCAGGTGAACATGAACCATTCCTCATTGAGTGGGCGTGGGGGTGGGGTGGTGGGGGGGTCTACAGTGGAATGGTTAAGAACTTTAAATTCCAGCAGTCAATATCACTGAAGATCTATCCTGGGGCCTTTGTGTCAATGCCATCAAAAACAAGGCTCACCAGTGGCTATACTTTGTGAGGAGTTTGAAGAGATTCAGTTTGTCACCAAAGATTTGCAAATTTCTATAGGTGTACCATGGAGAGCATTCTGACTGGTTGTACATCCTGCCAATGCACAGGACAGGAAAAAAAAACTTCAGAGTTGTGAACTCAACCAGCACCATCAAGGGCATCAGTCTTCACTCCATCAAGGACATCAACAGGAGAGGGTGTCTTAAGCAAACAGTCTCTATCCTCAAGGACACTCACCACCCATGTTAATGTCAGCATGCGCTGTAACAAAACAAACAGCAGAAAATAAAGAAGAATCAATTAAATGTACAACAGCAGGAGTGAGGGGATTCAAGAAAGAATTCAGTAACTCATTCTCTATATTGAGCCCCACACACTCAAAGCGTCAGAGTGTTCATCGTTCTTAAAGGATTGCTCCTAGCCAGACTAGGTCATTCTGGACTGGTCGACCTACTTGTGATATGCTCCAGTCTTTTAGTTAATAAAAGCCTTGGTTTGGATCAACAAGTCTTTGGTTCTTTCGACGCGCTCTGCACTTGTGAACTTAGTTATCTCACTACGGCACAGATGATAAAAAGGCAATTATATTCCCACATTTGTACAAGCAGCTACTGCATCCTTACTTTATCCATTAACCATTATTAAGCATATTCATACAACCTATTCATTCATACCCTGGCCATACTCTCTTTACCCTATTCGTTCACATCCTGGCCATGCTCTCTTCACCCTATTCGTTCACACCCTGGCCATGCTCTCTTCAACCTATTCGTTCACACCCTGGCCATGTTCTCTTCACCCTGCTACCATCAGGAAGGAGGTACAGGAGTCTGAAGACGAGCACTCAGCGGCACAAGGACAGCTTCTTCCCCTCTGCCAACAGATTCCTGAATGGACAATGAGCCACAGACACTACCTTACTTTCTCTTAATTTGCACTAATTTATTTATTTTAAATGTAATTTATAACAATGCTTGGACTCCGATGCTGTGCCAAAACTACAGATTTTGTGATATGTTCATGGCAATAAATTCTGATTCTGCTTGTAATTCTGATTCCTCTTGTGCTCCTACAATTTTGCGCCTGTGGACCAGTGTTCCTCTCCCTCCCCACACCATGTGATTCAGACACAGGCTGCCTACATATTGATCATATCTCAATGAAGGGCTCAGAAATGTGAGTCATGTATCTCTATCTTCACTACATATAGTGCACTGTGTGACTTGCTGAGTTCCTCCAGCTTTGTATTTTTAGTTATATGGTGGGCCTGCTTTGTACCAATTACTGGAGCACTGTACAGCAGGAATTTAAAGGCCTAAAGCATTAACGATGTTATTTTCAGTGTATTTTAATGTGGTTTTGCATATTTGTGGTCGAACCCCTCCAATGCAGCATTCTTCCACCACTGCCTGTATCCCATGGGCTTTAATACATTAATGTGGCTCAGGGAGACTTTTAAACTATTGGTTTTTCTGCCAGTCAGCACATAATTCTGGCAAATGACTGACGAATATACCTGTTGGAGCCCAAAATGTTGGTTGCTCTCCTAAAAGGCTCAGGCCTGAAACATTGGTCGCCCTTTATCTTCTGTGGATGCTGTGTGACCTGCTGAGTTTCTCCAGCATGTTTGCTTACTGCATTAGACCCCGGTGTTTGCAGACTTTCTTGATTAACTCTGATAATGGCCTTCGGTTTCCTTCACATCACCCATTCTCAAGTGGAGAAGTTGAAATGCCAGTTGGAACAGTTAATGAAGCTCTCAATAAACAAATGTTAAAGTAATATTTAAAACTAGGCATGTAAGATTGCTGATCCAACGGTTTCCACCTTAGCCCCCTTTCAGTCAATGAGTTCCAAACTCCCACCTCCCATTTCAATTACTTTAGATCTCTGGCATGGAGATTGATCTCTCTGCTAAGGCTGGGATTGAAAGTGTTACATAATTCAGGATTGTGAGCATGAAAGAAATAAATGAAACAGCAGAAAGGACCTACATTGATATAGGATCTTTCCTCCTCCAACATCTTTACACTCAACAATGGCATTTTCCAATCTTCTAAAATATTAAACAGCCCCAGGTACAGTTTTACGATTATGGAATATGATAGTGTCCCATTGCACCATCTTCCCCTCATCCTTCACCACGGTTGGCGTAGTGGTTAGTGCAACAACTTTCTTTTTTTTTTTTCTTTTGGCTTGGCTTCGCGGACGAAGATTTATGGAGGGGGTAAAAAGTCCACGTCAGCTGCAGGCTCGTTTGTGGCTGACCAGTCCGATGCGGGACAGGCAGACACGATTGCAGCGGTTGCAAGGGAAAATTGGTTGGTTGGGGTTGGGTGTTGGGTTTTTCCTCCTTTGCCTTTTGTCAGTGAGGTGGGTTCTGCGGTCTTCTTCAAAGGAGGCTGCTGCCCGCCAAACTGTGAGGCGCCAAGATGCACGGTTTGAGGCGTTATCAGCCCACTGGCGGTGGTCAATGTGGCAGGCACCAAGAGATTTCTTTAGGCAGTCCTTGTACCTTTTCTTTGGTGCACCTCTGTCACGGTGGCCAGTGGAGAGCTCGCCATATAATACGATCTTGGGAAGGCGATGGTCCTCCATTCTGGAGACGTGACCCATCCAGCGCAGCTGGATCTTCAGCAGCGTGGACTCGATGCTGTCAACCTCTGCCATCTCGAGTACCTCGACGTTAGGGGTGTGAGCGCTCCAATGGATGTTGAGGATGGAGCGGAGACAACGCTGGTGGAAGCGTTCTAGGAGCCGTAGGTGGTGCCGGTAGAGGACCCATGATTCGGAGCCGAACAGGAGTGTGGGTATGACAACGGCTCTGTATACGCTTATCTTTGTGAGGTTTTTCAGTTGGTTGTTTTTCCAGACTCTTTTGTGTAGTCTTCCAAAGGCGCTATTTGCCTTGGCGAGTCTGTTGTCTATCTCATTGTCGATCCTTGCATCTGATGAAATGGTGCAGCCGAGATAGGTAAACTGGTTGACCGTTTTGAGTTTTGTGTGCCCGATGGAGATGTGGGGGGGCTGGTAGTCATGGTGGGGAGCTGGCTGATGGAGGACCTCCGTTTTCTTCAGGCTGACTTCCAGGCCAAACATTTTGGCAGTTTCCGCAAAGCAGGACGTCAAGCGCTGAAGAGCTGGCTCTGAATGGGCAACTAAAGCGGCATCATCTGCAAAGAGTAGTTCACGGACAAGTTTCTCTTGTGTCTTGGTGTGAGCTTGCAGGCGCCTCAGATTGAAGAGACTGCCATCCGTGCGGTACCGGATGTAAACAGCGTCTTCATTGTTGGGGTCTTTCATGGCTTGGTTCAGCATCATTGTTCAAAAACATACCGGGGGTATAGGTTAATTGGATGTAAATTGGGCAGCATGGATTCGTGGACTGAAATGGCCTGTTACCATGCTGTCTGTCTACATTTTTTAAAAATTCTAGGATTTCCTCCTGTATTTGTTCAACTCCTGAGCAATCATCGAGATCTCAGGGTAATTAATCATCCATGTTTATCAATCCTCATGAACTTCAATATTGTATTTAAATGGATATGCTCAACACCCTTGGATGACATATAATAGAATTTAATTTAATTTGTATCTCCCCCCCACCCAAATTAATATGAATGGTTGAATAGATTTAGGACAGATTTCCTGAGTGCTTTCATGCATCAAGACTTTCACCCGAGCAATGCAGATAATCTAAAGCAGAGGGTCATATTTTTCAGTGCCGAGCTGCAGAAAATATTTAATTCATTTTTTTCAGTTGCTACTTCTCTTTATCTGCTCACTTCCAGCTCAAATAGCTTTGTGAATAGCAGTCCTGTTCCTCACCAAGTCTTTTTTTACAGCTTGCTCATTGGCATAAAGATCTGCCTATTCCATTACTGACAATATTTTATTCCATTAAGGATGCAATATAAATTCGAATTTTGATTGTACTTATGTTCTCAGCTCATTTTCCACTGCAGAGATGTAATTTCATTAAGTGGGCTTCAAGCTAGCCCTGAGGGAGGGTTAGTGTCAAAGACGCCTTTCAGATAGGCTATTAAAATGAGGCTTGCTTCGATGGATGACTATCCCCTGGCATATCTGGAAATGGGCTGATGGTGAAACATCCATTGATCCTCCAGTCTTTAAAAATTGTTAACTGGATATTTGTGCCTCCTTGGGCACAAATTGGTTGCCTCATTTGTAAAGCTACACCTTAAAATAAATTCAATGATTGTAAAATGCTGTGGGGTGGCCCAAGTGTGTGAAAAATAGCAAATAGGTCATTTGGCTCCTCAAACATATTCTGCCATTCAACATGATTGTGGCTGATCTTCTCCCTCAATACAGGTACACAATCCTTTATCCATACATCTAAAATCCGGAAAGCTCCAAAAACTGGCATTTTTTTCTTGGTGTTGGTACAGTGGAGGGAGGGAGAGAGAGAGAGAGAGAGAGAAAGAGAGAGAGAGAGAGAGAGAGAGAGAGAGAGAGAGAACAATGTGACTAGGTTGAGAGGTGGGAGGGGGAAAGACGGCAGTGCCACTCGAGTGGATGAGGAGGGAGGAGAGAGTGATGGCTGCGCGACTTGGGTGGGCTGGGGTGGAGGAAAGAGAGACGGCAGTGTGACTCAGGTGGGGGGAAGAGAGAGATGGGAGCGTGACATGGGTGGACGGGGGAGAGAGATGGCAGCGTGACTGGAAGGGGGTGAATACGGCAGCATAATTCAGGTGGGCTTAAATCTGGGGCAGCTGGCTTTTGTTTGGAAATCTGGAAAAGTCCGAAATTCGGAACACATTGTCCCCCAAGGGTTCCGGATAAAGGATTGTGTACCTGTAGTAGCTTCCTGCCCCTTCCTCAGATCCAGATCTCTGTGTTGAAAGAACTGGACTTGGACATCCCTCCAATGTGGAGAGTTCAAAAGATTCATCAATTTCTGAGTGAAAGAATTTCTCCCTGTGAGTCCTGTATTGTGACTGTAACTTCTACTTCTAGAATTATGAGCCAAGGGGAGCATTTTCTTTGTCTCTACACTACTGAGCTCACTAACTATTTTGTATGTCTCAATGAAGTCATCTCTCCTTCCTCTAACCACTCCAGAATAGAGGACAAGCCATCTCAATCTTCCCTCATAAGCCATGTTATCCCAGGAGCTGATCTAATAAGTCTTTTGCTACATTTCCTTGAGTGTGAGTTTTCTTTAGGTGTGGAGAACAAATGTGTGCTCAGTATTCCAGGTGTGGTCTCATCAAGGCCATGTCTTCTTTGGCTTGGCTTCGCGGAGGAAGATTTATGGAGGGGGTAAAAAGTCCACGTCAGCTGCAGGCTCGTTTGTGGCTGACAAGTCCGATGCGGGACAGGCAGACACGATTGCAGCGGTTGCAAGGGAAAATTGGTTGGTTGGGGTTGGGTGTTGGGTTTTTCCTCCTTTGCCTTTTGTCAGTGAGGTGGGCTCTGCGGTCTTCTTCAAAGGAGGTTGCTGCCCGCCAAACTGTGAGGCGCCAAGATGCACGGTTTGAGGCGTTATCAGCCCACTGGCGGTGGTCAATGTGGCAGGCACCAAGAGATTTCTTTAGGCAGTCCTTGTACCTTTTCTTTGGTGCACCTCTGTCACGGTGGCCAGTGGAGAGCTCGCCATATAACACGATCTTGGGAAGGCGATGGTCCTCCATTCTGGAGACGTGACCCATCCAGCGCAGCTGGATCTTCAGCAGCGTGGTCTCGATGCTGTCGACCTCTGCCATCTCGAGTACTTCGACGTTAGGGGTGTAAGCGCTCCAATGGATGTTGAGGATGGAGCGGAGACAACGCTGGTGGAAGCGTTCTAGGAGCCGTAGGTGGTGCCGGTAGAGGACCCATGATTCGGAGCCGAACAGGAGTGTGGGTATGACAACGGCTCTGTATACGCTTATCTTTGTGAGGTTTTTCAGTTGGTTGTTTTTCCAGACTCTTTTGTGTAGTCTTCCAAAGGTGCTATTTGCCTTGGCGAGTCTGTTGTCTATCTCATTGTCGATCCTTGCATCTGATGAAATGGTGCAGCCGAGATAGGTGAACTGGTTGACCGTTTTGAGTTTTGTGTGCCCGATGGAGATGTGGGGGGGCTGGTAGTCATGGTGGGGAGCTGGCTGATGGAGGTCCTCAGTTTTCTTCAGGCTGACTTCCAGGCCAAACATTTTGGCAGTTTCCGCAAAGCAGGACGTCAAGCGCTGAAGAGCTGGCTCTGAATGGGCAACTAAAGCGGCATCATCTGCAAAGAGTAGTTCACGGACAAGTTTCTCTTGTGTCTTGGTGTGAGCTTGCAGGCGCCTCAGATTGAAGAGACTGCCATCCGTGCGGATGTAGGCTATGTATAATTGTATTAAGACATTTTTACTCTTGCCCTCAAGTCCTCTAGTGACGAAGTCAATGCACCATTTACCTTTCTAAAAATTTGTTGCATTCTCAGATTTATGTACAAGTTCATCCGGGCTCCATTGAGCATCAGCATTTGAAAATACTATTTTTTTTTGCTGTTGCCTCGCACTTTTCCACATTGTAATCATTCACTGTGTTGTTGTCCATTCTTTGAGCTTGTCTACATTCACACAAAGCCACTGTATCCTCAACACTAATGACTTATTCTTGATTCATTAGCACATTTGAACATACTATATTCAGCCTACACTAACTATACCAGAAGATAGAATTTTTGGACGATAATAACAAGAACGTTCACTTTTTCAATAGCCAACTCTTATGAAACACTGGAATGTTCATCTTATTTTTAAAAACTTTTCAAGGTCAATTTCTCACAGTTTTTTATGAGAGTATTTTTTTTACTTCCTCCTTTTGTGTTAGATACTGTTAGGAATTAAAGTACCTTTAAAGAAATTGCTCGAGACAAAAATTGAGAACAAAGAACATTTATTACTACAACAATGCAAAGTTGGGTGCTTCCCCTTACCCTGGGAATACACACACATACTGGGGCTCACCCAACTTTTATACAGTCAATTTCAGTATCAGAATGCCCTCCCCCTTACATTCTTCTGCCCCCTGGATGGGTTTGGCATAGGTAATTCTTCCTGCCTACGTGCAGTTTCAGTACACTTGGAGGACCAGGGGGTATCCTGTGGGTGCCCCATCATGTCATTGTCCTTATTCACACCTTCCTGATTCTCTGGGCTACAGTCTCTTAATATGCAGAGTTGACTCATTCTATCTAGGGTTGGCTAATTTCATATGTATAAATCTGTGTATGGTTAGCTAATTAGAAATGTATGACTTGGTACTTCTGTCCAGGGCTAGGAGACCCTTATCTGATCCAGACTACCTCAACTTCCTACATTCTATTGTACCTTACCATTCCTTATCTTAGTCCTATGGTCTTGTCACAAAGGATAGAAGATTCTTATGTTAATCGTGCTGACTCTGCTTTCCTGCATCCTAAGCCCCAAACTTATCCTGTTTGAACTGGTTTCAGCCATTTTACTGATGAACTTTAGTTTCTTCCATGTTCATAATTTTAGGTCAATTTTCCCATCTCTCACAATCCTCACTTTTCTTTTAGATCAGTAATACTGATCTTTCACCATGATCAGTGTTACTGATCTTTGGTTACTAGTGTCAGTGTGACTGATTTCCCCCCCCCCCCCCCCCTCTCCTCACTTTTCTTTTAGATCAGTAACACTGATCTTTCAAGTGTAAGGTGTAGTTTTACCCAGCTGGTCAATAATCGAATTGTAATGTCTGTGTAAAGTCTTTAGGTAGGGGAGCACCATGAAGGTCAGGGGAGTGAGTCCAGCTGCTTATTAGGGTTTGGAGTATCAGGCTCCAGTTCTCAGTAAAGAGTCTAGTCCATCCCATACGTTGAAATATTGAAGCAGTGTCTTTGAAGCACACGACCTTTGTAAGTGTTGTCCCGACGAAGTCTGTGAGAGGCGCTGCCTTCAGCAGCGAACGAGTAGCAGTCTATGAGAAGCGCTGCCTTCAGCAGCGAACGAGTAGCAGTCTATGAGAAGCACTGCCTTCAGCAGCGAACGAGTAGCAGTCTATGAGAAGCGCTGCCTTCAGCAGCGAACGAGTAGCAGTAGTCAGGCGGTTCCGTTTGATTGTGGCTCGTATCTGATGTCCTCTTCAGCCCCGAACCCTAGGGCCACCGATCTCCGAAGGCTGTTTGGAGCCTGATATTAAAGTGTCAAGCAGCTCACGTTGTTGGAAACTGGTGCTCCCTTTCATGGGGTGATGAAAAGTGACCAAGCGGGGGGGGATTGTTTCTTGTGATTTAACTGTGTGTTGCAGCTTGTCTGCTAACATTAGCATATATATCATTGAACTTGTGAGTTGCAGCCTGTCTGTGTACATTAGCATATGTATTAACTCTCTCTCTCTCTGTTACATGTACAATGCTGACTACCATTCTGTCTGTCTTTGTCCCACCATGTCCTTTGTGCTATCGCTTCAAAACTCCTGTCTTTAATACCTGTGTAGGCTATGATACAAATTAGATGTACTCCACTAAAGCTGTTTAATTCCCCTGGTCCGTATTGGGATCCCTTATATCCCATTATGATTATACATTAAATCTATGCCCTGTCTACATTCTAAAGGAGCTGAATTGTAACCTCTGCTGCCCCTATTCCAGGGGGGCTTAAAACATTAACGAACAATATTCCAAAGAAATTAGTAAACAACAATGAACAATACATGTAAAGCTCATTAAAAACAGCATTAAAATACTATAAGAACTGAATAAAGCACAATAAATGTAAAGCTCATTGAAAACTGCAATAAAATACAATAAGAACTGAATAAAACACAATAAATGTAAAGCTCATTGAAAACTGCAATAAAATACAATAAGAACTGAATAAAACACAATAAATGTAAAGCTCATTGAAAACTGCAATAAAATACAACAATAACTGAATAATCAAAAGACAAGTAAAATACAACAATAACTGAATAAACCATTAAAGAAACGAAAAAAAATGTTAAATTACGGCACTTTGTAACAATCTGACTTTCCTTTGTGTTAGTGTAAAAATTGTAAAATGAAACACAAACCATATTTGCATGGGTTTTGAATATGTTAGACCTTATTAAAATGCAGTTGGAGCTGCTTGTCTGTATGGGGCACAACCCTCCAATTTGTTAGAGTGAGTACATAACAGACATTGCAGCACAAGAGCCCCTGCAAGAGAACTTGAAACATATTCAACCTTTAGTTCTGCCTTAAGTAAAATGCCTTGTGCCACAGCTCACAGGAGCTGGCCTTATTTAAAACAGTCTGTAAAACAGGCACCAAAAAAAAGTTAAAAGATGTTCTTATGAAGATTGCACACACAATAATTTAAGTACAGGCTAGTTTCTATTATATTCCACTTAAAAGTTCTGCTGCATGAATCCTGGAGCTTGTGGAGTCATTATTGAATCAAGAAATATTGGTACCATGCCAATCTCATTCTAACATGCCAATTTCTCCAGTCCTTAAGTCAAGATGTACTGAATAGCATCTGGAACAAGATCTGTGAGTTCTTAATGATATTATTATTCTTATGCACCCAATTGTTCTGAACTATGCCACCAATTTAAATCATATTCCACCTATTGCAGTACTCACACACCACCATAGACCAGTTCGCAGGTTTATTTCTCCATTAAGCTGAATCCAGTTGCGCAGGATTTACCTCCGTGATTATTTACAATGTAACTTCCGCACTACCGGATTTAAATATAAACCTGATGAATGGGGGAAAGTTATCATGAATTAAATAACAGCGGCAATACAGAGAAATTGTGCTGAGGCATTAATTTCACTCCGGAGGAAAATGCACCAGAGAAATGAATGATTAAACTTATAGGAATCCCCATAGGAATCCCCAGAGGTATCTTTATTCTCCAGAGGTGGGTGATCTTTAAACTCACGGACCTTGACTGCTGAATGTGTAGAAGAAATGTATTAAATGTGTTGATAGGGCTCCATACCTCTAACTGCAAGACAAGAGCCTGAAGCCTCAATTTCAAGTGCCACAGTGCACTTAAAGGGACATGCACACTCCCCCTTCAACTGGCTAATCCAGCCACTTTACACATCAGATCCTTTCTTTATCTCACATACACTTAAAGTTAAGATGTATAGAACTCACCCTATTTGCGCAAACATTTCTCCCTGCAAATGTTATAACATCACTATTCTCAGGTAGTCCCTGTGCAAAATCACATTTGAATACAATTTATTTCATAAATTGGAATTAACTGGTAGTTAAATTCGCTAATTCTTCAGTATTGAAAAATGATCCTTTATGACATTTAAATTTTAGCATGAATTTTAATCAATATTGGTCAGTGACTGAAGTGGGAAGTCGTGATTTATGAAATTATCTCTGGTCTCTACTCTCCCAACATTCAGGAGCTGGCACACAGTCCCTGCCTTTTCCATGTTACTCATCTACTATTACTTTAACTGCTTGCATCAAAATGTTAGCCTTTGCTTTCTGCTTATCCTCAGATGTCTGGACAAATGCTTTTTGTGTGATCTGTAGAAGCTGGGTTATTCCCTGCTCATGCCAATTTTCTGTCTTTTGTAATTTTCTCTTAATGTCTGGGGCTGAGTTGGTAACAAAACCTGTTAGTACCAATTGTTCCCCTGCTGGGGATTCTATGTCGAGACCCCCATATTGTATATATATTTGGTCCCAAAAATTGGTCTAACTGTTCAGCACATCCCTGGGGATCTTCTATCAGGGAGGTCAGTTCTTTCTTAAAGTTACACACTTCAGTACTGGTCAGGGGCACATTTACGAAACCGAGACCCTCTCCCATGGGAACTTCCCACAGTGGTCTCATCCAATTGGTTTCTAGCTTATTAGGTCTGGGTTCCTGCTCCCTGGGAAATGAATCAAAGGGTTCTGCCCTTTCTTCCTGAAGAGTCTCACGCTGTTCTGAATTAAAGTTACCTCTCTCTCCTGCCAACAGAGGTGGTAATCGAGTGCTTTGTGAGCAAGTTATCATACCACTCCTGCTCTCTTCTCTCTTCTCTAGTGGTGGGGGAGGTGGGGAAGGTGCAGAAGGGTAGGTCATAGGAGGGGAAGGAAAGATAGGAGCCGGCATAGGAGGAACATAGGGTGGAGGGAGGGAATGTAACACATCCCAACCCTGTGATTCAGGGACAAGAGGTTCCTCCTCTCTCTTATCCCTGGATTCTTTCTCATTCAAAACCAGCTGTTCAATGGATCCCTTGAGCCAGCAGGCTGCATATTCCCTGCTCTCAACATTGTCTGGCTGGTTTTGATAGAGCCATAAGTTCAAAGCTTCACACATCCATTCATCCTCGGATCCGAATTTTGGCCAGTACACGGAGCTCCCTTTAACCGGGTATCCCACCCATTCATTACAACAATACCTGACCGTCGTCAGTTTGTCTTTACCGCGGGTCTTTCCTGTGCCCCACTCAGATAACATCATCCCAAGCGGGCTGTACGTAGCTATCTGGTGGTCACGTCCTGTGTCAGGACTCTCATCTCTACTGCCCGCTATTCCCATACTTAGGAACAAGTAAAATACTCTTACCGAGTTCTGGCAGTACTGCTCTAGCGCGCGTCCTTCCGCCGTTTGTTCTCAATGCCTCTTCTCGGATATCACTCGCTTCTTCCACTGACCAGCCACCCGTCGCCCGTGAGTCCAGCTGAATCAGCCGGGGTGCACCTACTCTCGTCGTCGGGGTACTCTGTCAGTGGAGGGAGTGTGATCCCGGACGAGCCCCCATTTGTTAGGAATTAAAGTACCTTTAAAGAAATTGCTCGAGACAAAAATTGAGAACAAAGAACATTTATTACTACAACAATGCAAAGTTGGGTGCTTCCCCTTACCCTGGGAATACACACACATACTGGGGCTCACCCAACTTTTATACAGTCAATTTCAGTATCAGAATGCCCTCCCCCTTACATTCTTCTGCCCCCTGGATGGGTTTGGCATAGGTAATTCTTCCTGCCTACGTGCAGTTTCAGTACACTTGGAGGACCAGGGGGTATCCTGTGGGTGCCCCATCATGTCATTGTCCTTATTCACACCTTCCTGATTCTCTGGGCTACAGTCTCTTAATATGCAGAGTTGACTCATTCTATCTAGGGTTGGCTAATTTCATATGTATAAATCTGTGTATGGTTAGCTAATTAGAAATGTATGACTTGGTACTTCTGTCCAGGGCTAGGAGACCCTTATCTGATCCAGACTACCTCAACTTCCTACATTCTATTGTACCTTACCATTCCTTATCTTAGTCCTATGGTCTTGTCACAAAGGATAGAAGATTCTTATGTTAATCGTGCTGACTCTGCTTTCCTGCATCCTAAGCCCCAAACTTATCCTGTTTGAACTGGTTTCAGCCATTTTACTGATGAACTTTAGTTTCTTCCATGTTCATAATTTTAGGTCAATTTTCCCATCTCTCACAATACTCAGTTCTCCAACATTTCTGTGAGTTTTGCTTTCTGTTTTCTTATTTGAAGACACACAAGCAATTAGGTAATTCCACAGCCAATTGTTGTCCCCGTTAATAGTCTTCTCTGCCTTTATTTGTCTTTTCTCCCAGGATTCAATCTAGTGACTACAAGTAGATTTCTCTTTAGGTGGGAGATCAGACAATGCATGTTACTTTAGACTTGGCATCATCAAGCATTTATTTAATTGTGTGAGAGATGGGAAAATTGATCTAAAATTATGAACATGGAAGAAACTAAAGTTCATCAGTAAATGGCTGTAACCAGTTCAAACAGGATAAGCTTGGGGCTTAGGATGCAGGAAAGCAGAGTCAGCACGATTAACATAAGAATCTTCTAGTCTTTGTGACAAGACCATAAGACTAAGATAAGGAATGGTAAGGTACAATAGAATGTAGGAAGTTGAGGTAGTCTGGATCAGATAAGGGTCTCCTAGCCCTGGACAGAAGTACCAAGTCATACATTTCTAATTAGCTAACCATACACAGATTTATACATATGAAATTAGCCAACCCTAGATAGAATGAGTCAACTCTGCATATCAAGAGACTGTAGCCCTGAGAATCAGGAAGGTGTGAATAAGGACAATAACATGAAGGGACACCGACAGGATACCCCCCCTGGTCCTCCAAGTATACTGAAATTGCACGTAGGCAGGCAGGATTGCCTAATGCCAAACCTCTCCAGCAGGAGGCAGAAGAATGTAAGGGGGAGGGTATTCCTATACTGAAATCAACTGTATAAAAGTTGGGTGAGCCCCAGTGTATGTGTGTATTCCCAGGGTAAGGGGAAGCACCCAACTTTGCATTGTTGTAGTAATAAATGTTCTTTGTTCTCAATTTTTGTCTCGAGCAATTTCTTTAAAGGTACTTTAATTTCTAACAATTGCAATATGGCATCTCTACTCTATGCTCAAATTATCTTTTACTAAAGGACAACACCGAATTTCACGACTTGTTCATGACAATAAATTCTGATTCTGATTCTGACATCCCTTCCTAATTTGTTAGTTTACCTTTGCATTAATGTCAATCATTCATCTCCAAGATTGATAAATCTCCCAGGCCAGATGAGGTGCATCCATGGGTTTTGAAAGAGGTGGCTTTGGAGATTGTAGATCCATTGGTGATGTTCTTCTTGAAATTCATAGACTCTGAAGAGACTCCAGAGGACTGGAAGGTCACAAATCTGGTTCCGCTGTTTAAGAAAGGTGGGAGACATAAAAAAGGAAACTATGGGTCGATTATTCTGACGTCGGTGGATGGGAAGATATTAGAGTCGATCCTCAAGGATGAGGTGATGAAATGCCCAGAGATGCATTGCAGGATAGGTCCAAGTTAGCATGGTTTTTTTAAAGGGTAGATCCTGCTTGACCAACCTGTTAGAGTTTTTTTAAAGAAATTTCAAGTAGGATAGACAACGGAGAGGCTGTGGATGTTATCTATTTAGGCTTTTGATTAGGTGCCACATATTAGGCTGCTAAATAAGATGAGGGCCCATGGAACTACAGGGAAGTTATTAAACTGAATAGAAAAGTGGCTGATAGGCAGGAAACAAAGGGTTGAAATTAATGGTTCCTGTTCTGGATGGCTGCCTGTAATTCGTGGTGTTCCACAGGGAATTCCAAAGATATTTGGGCCGCTGTTGTTTACAATTTATATTAATGACTTGGATTGTGATATGAATGGTTTTGTGGCCAAATTTGCGGATGACACTAAGATAGGTGGCGGAGCAGGAAATGTAGTAGAAACCGTAAAGTTGCAGAAGGATATAGACAGATTAGAAGACTGGACAAAATTATGGCAGATGAAGTTTAACATAGAGAAAAGTACAGTTGTACATTTTGGCAATGAAATAAACAGTCAGAATACTATTTAGATGGGTGAAAATTCAGACCTCAGATGTGCAAAGGGACCTGGGTGTCCTTGTGCAGGGAAACCTAAAAGCTAATGACCAGGTGAAATTGGTAATGAAGAAAGCGAATGCTATGTTGGCATTCATTTCAAGAGGAATAGTGTATAAGAGTAAAGAGGTGATGGTGAGGCTCCGTGGGGTACCAGTGAGACCTCATTTGGAGTATTGGGTGAGGTTTTGGGCCCCTTATTTTAGAAAGAATGTGATGTTGTTGGAGAGAGTGAAGAGGAGATTTATTAGGATGATTCCCGGAATGCAAGGACTAATGTACGAGGAGCGTTTGGTATTTCTTGGGTTGTATTCATTGGAGTATAGGAGAATGAGAGGAGATCTGATAGAGGTATTTCGTATTTTAAAAGGTTTAGATAGGGTGGATGCGGGTAAGATGTTTCCCTTGGTGGGTGAATCGAGGATAAGGGGTTATAGTCTGAAAATTAGAGGCTATCCATATAAAACAGAGATTAGGAACAATTTCTTTAGCCAGAGGGTCGTGGATCTGTGGAGCTCACTGCTGCACACAGCAGTGGAAGCCAGATCACTGGGAGTATTTAAACAAGAAATAGACAAGTATCTCATTAGTGAGGGCATCAAGGGATATGGTGAAAGGGCCAGAAATTGGAACTAGTGTAGAGTAGCTTAGTGTAGATTTATAGAACAGACTCGATGGGCCTAGTGTCCTGCTTCTGTTCCTTTCTCTTGTGATCTTGTGATCTCTTAATTCCCTCTGAACACTATACCTTCCAGCCTGTCACTATTTAAATAAATACCCTTCATTTTTATTTTATTTACTGAATCTTCTCAACATTATATTCCATCTTCTATGTCCTTGCCCATGCAATTAGCCCCTGAAGTCTAACACTGCCTCTCATCATTGCATCATTAATAAACCTGAATATATTACTCCTAGTCTTTTTATTCAAATTGTTAACATTGACCTTGAATATCTGGGACCCCAGTACTAATCTTCATTACACAACTTAAATCACACCCTTTCAATGGAAAAATGACCCATATATTCGAAGTAAAACATGACAGACTGCAGACACCATGACTGAAGTAAAAACGCAACGCTGGAGAAACTCAGCAGGTCAAACAGTGTCCTTTATATAGCAAAGGTAAAGATACATAACTGATGTTTCAGCTTGAGCCCTTCATCAAGGTCTCATCTGTTTGATTAAGGTATCATATATCTGAGTGGCATGGTTAGAGTAGCAATCAGTGCAACGCCTTTACTGCACCAGCAATCAGGAGTGGGCCGGAATTAGAATCCCACGCTGTCTGTAAGGAGTTTGTACTTTCTCTCTGTGTCTGCATGGGTTTTCTCTGGAGGCTCTGATTTCCTTCCACCGTTCAAAACGTACCGGGGCTGTAGGCTAATTGGGTTCAATCGGGCAGCATGGGCTTGTGGGCCAAAATGGCCTGTTACTGTGCTGTATGTCTAAATTTAATTAAAAAATTTAAATTTAAATCTCGAATTTTGAAAGATGACAACCAATGCGTGCTCTTTCTTTTAAACCTTGGGGTGTGGATTGTCATGTCTGCAGATTAATTGGCTTCAATCCCATTAATTTACCTACTGTATTATTTTTTATTTTTTGTTTCAATTCTTTATTCAATCTTTCCTTGTTTTTCTCCAGAAATTCTTCTACAAAAATTGAAAACAAATTATTTGTTTAACTTCACTGCTATTTCTTCATTTCCCATTATAATTCCTTATGTCTTGGTCTATAAGAGATCAATGTAAACCTTTGCTAATCTTTTTCCTTTTAATATAATGTATAGAAACTAGACTGCTCTCATATTTGATTTATTCATTCTTCAGTGTCCCCCACTGCACCTGAATCCTTGACTTCCTGTCTAAAAGAGCACTATCAGTGAAAATGGATGACAACATCTCCTCCATGATCACATTCAACACTGGCATGCATCAAGATGTGTACTCAGTCCTTTACCACAATCTGTCTACACCTACAACTGTACAGCCAAATACCATCCCATCTCTCTCTTCAAACGAGCCAATGACTCATGGCACCATAAAAGTGGGCCTGGTATCAAATAACAATGAGATGGAATAGAGGAAAGATACAGTGGTAGCTTTAGTAAGCCATCCCCCCTCCCACCCCCCCGCAGTCGCACGTCCAGAGAAAATAGCACCTATGGCAAGCACTGAAATTGCACCCCCATGTTAAAACTTGCTTCAACCCTTTACCCCGAAGCAATCCTACGTCGCCACCACACCATCCACTTCGCCTCTCCTACCTGTCCTCGCTGCTGTAGAACCCTAAAATAGTCATATCCATCACTGTGTTGGATTTATTGAGATATTGGAAAATAATCTGCACCTTAAAAACACAACAGTCGTTTCAATTAAAAAACCCTCTACCTACTTCAATGTCCAGCATTCTCTGAATGAAAGCAGCGAGCAGCATTCCCCATGCCAGAGCAGAGAGGTCAAAGTTAAAGGTCACCGTCTCTGCGGGCATCCTCTTTTACCTTCGGTGGAAAGGTGACTTTCAGCGCCAAGCCCCCAGTGGGAGAGAAGCAGAAAGATGCCGAAACCAGGTTCAAACTCATCCTTCAGCACACACCTTTCTCAGCCCTGGCTTCAACAGGTGACAGGGAAAGATTCGGAGACAGCGACGGGAGCTCAAGTGTGCGCCTGCAGGCCAACTGCCAAGGGGAGGATTTGGAGTTGGGCGCCAGGAGTTTCAGTGACTGTAGTGAATTCAGCTCAGTACATAATACAAACTTCTCACTCCTCCATGGATTTCACCCACATCTCCCACTGCCTAGGAAAGGCAGCAAATCTATTGAAGAACCCATCACATACTGGACACCCTCTCATCTCCCTGCTCCCATTGGGGAGAGTGTGAAAGGTGGCAGCAACAGCTTGAAGACAGTTTCTTTCTCACAGCCATCAGGCTCCTCAATGAAGCCCACAAGTACTCTCATGCTGGCCTTGCTTGTTACTTATTGATCTCTCTTTTCATTGTAACTCTATACTCTGTAAACTGTGCTCTTTACATGACTGCATAAATGTTAGAGCTGATTTGACAGGCTGCTTTTCTCTGTAATAGGTATAATGCGACAAATAAATTTCTCCATGGCCGGACAATGTTTCCTATTGTCCTTTTTCCCTCAAAGGAGTAACTATTGATTTTGCTGTCAAGAAACGCAGAGACTGCAGATACTGAAACCTTGAGCAAACTATGTTCCTGCAGCATCTCATTATTTTTCTACTGTCCTTCATTTTAATTTCCAGTCTCCCATAGCATACTCATGTCTCTTATTGTTTGCTTTTCCTCGATTAAACATTTTATTTTCAGTCTGAAAGAAAATTCTATCCCAGATCTCTCTTCTCCAAAGATTTTCAATTGACTTCTCAAAATTGCACAATACTAGATCTAAAATAACTTGTTCCCTGATTATTTCTTCAACAATCTGCTCATAGTCTGCTCTTCTGAGAAGTATCCAAAAACTCTGGAGGTAAGCTTCATCATAGTCAAGCATTTTGTCTTCTAATCCTTTGATCAACAAGGTTCTTAAAACAAATCAACATGATTGCAAGCCATTTGAAGACTTCTTTAAATTACAGAAGAGTATCATTTGGTAGGACTGTGTGAGGGAACCTACTTTATACACAATCTTCTAATCCTTTGATCAACAAGGTTCTTAAAACAAATCAACATTGCAAGCTATTTGAAGACTTCTTTAAATTACAGAAGAGTGTCATTTGGTAGGTCTGTGTGAGGGAACCTACTTTATACACAATCTGAAAGGCTACTCTCAATTCACATGCAATTAGCTTCAAAATTACACTCATGGCTCTGCAAAGCAACCCACATTTTCCCCCAGTTCATTATTTATGTATTTTGTGAAAAGGGGCACAGAACATTAACATTACTGAATTTTAACCATTTGAAACAATCCCTCAATGGCTGCAATATAGCTGGTGGAAGATTATTGACTGCAGCAGAATTGAGTTTAGTTGGGCCTTGGGGTACACTATCATGCAGCTCTGAGCCTTGAAGGCACAGTTGCAGACTTTACTATAACAGGGGGAAGGTGTTGGAGTTCACAATGAAGCAGAGTCAGCATGCATTTATGAATGAAATAAAAATATGTTTGACTAATTTATTGGAGAGCCCTGAGGGTGTGAAAAGCAGAATAGAAAACGGAGAACCAATGGATTAGGTTTGTTTGTAAAAGGCTTTCATTCAAGTTCACAGTGTGATTGTCAATAAGTTTAAAGCACAGAATATGGATAGTGCATTAACATGTTTTGAGAATTTGTCATTGGACAGAAAGCAAAGAGGCCATGCAAATCTATCTTTGTCAAGTTGATAGGCCGTTGATCAGTGGGACATTGCAAGAATGAATACTTCAACCATTCATAACCTCTGTCAAGAATTTAGCTGAGGGGATTAAATGTAATATTTCTCATTATGATGATCAGGTGGGATTGTGAAGAGTGAGTAGAAAGTAAAGAAGTTGAGATATGGGCAACAAGGAGAAAATTAGGTACTTGAGTATAAAAATCCCAAAAATAAGGAAGCAAATCAAGAGGGGTAAAACAAGACATAAGGTTGCTTCGGCAGAGAAGGTGAAGGGGAATCCTAAGAGGTTCTACAGACATATACAGGTAGAAGAGCTAAATGATAGTAAGGGGAAAAATTTGTCCTCTTGAAGATCAGAATAGTTGGCTGTGTATGTGTTGTGTGAGTAAACAAATTTAACAGGTTCCAAGAGCAGCAAAAACAACACAGGCTGGTTAAACAATGATGTTTATTCACACATGCATGAAAATTGCAACAGGAATAAAAGACTCATGCATGCGCGCGCATACACACGCACACGCACACGCACACGCACATATGCACACGCACACATACACACACACACAAACGCACGCACACACACACACACTCACACACACACACATTCACACAGATACACACACACACACACACACACACACACACACACACACACACACACACACACACACACACACACACACACACACACACACACACGCCACATTGTGTGACATACTCTTAACCCCACACTTGCAGCTACCCATGGAAAGATATGTTTACAGTCAAGTGAAAATTATGATACCTGCCACCCCTTGGTACAACTAAATTAGGGACAGTAATTTCTAGACACACAGTACTACAGCTCCCAGCCCTTTGCACACACCTTACCAATGACTCTCCAGCATCTCCCATGGTTCACAACCTGGAGTGGAGTTAGGATTCATCCTAGAAGAGACAGAAAAAGACGGTCCCTACGTGGTGGGCTTTATAGTGCCATTGGCTAGAGAGCCCGGCCCTGGTATCAATGAGGTAATTAAAGGGGCCAGTGACCAGATGTGCACTAACCTGTGGGTGGGGCTTGGCTTTGATTGACAAGTGAGGTGACTTCCAACTAGGTTCCAGTTGGAGAGGTCACATGGCCCTCCACAATTCACACTACGGTTTGGAGCCAGAAGAGGTTGGAGATCTAAGTGGGTTTTTTTTGCATCTGCATTTACTGAAGAATGACTCAGAGTCCAGAGAAGTAAGGTAAACAAACAGTGAGGTCATGGAATCAAAACAGATTAAAAAGGAGGACGTGTTTCTGTCTTAAAGCAAATAAGGCTTGATAAATCCCAAGGGCCTGACAAGGTATTCAAGATTCCAGATTCCTTTATCGTAGTTTAATAAAACAATGTAATATTACATGAAATTTGCTTTACCCTGCAGTAAGGCAGACAGATTCTCTATCAGCAGAAAGTCTTAGGCACCTCCTAGAGTCAGGAAAAGAGAAGCAAAAGATTGTCCTCAGCCTTCAGCTCCCTCGGCATCCTCTCGCATCCTAATTCTGATACATGGTACCCCTTCACTCAGACTCGAGCCAGTCTACAGCAGTCCACAGCCTGGTGTGAGTCCCTTGATGGCAGTCACAGGAGCCAATAACCTGCATGGGTTTCTCACCTCAAATCTCCAACAGCCCATTGCCTGTGTGTTCTTTAGCCGCAAAGCCCTTCTCTGGTCCACTGGCATGGTCAACCTCCTGTGGGTTATCTCCTCTGCTTCTCCTTCCAAACAGGTGGCGGTCTCCCATTTTCTGGTACCCTGCACCAGTTCTCTGCTTCCTTGGGACTGCAACCCCTGAAGGCTGTTGCCAAACATAGGCACCACCATCTTGGGCCCAGACCCCGTGATGAAAATAAATCACCATCAGCTCCTTTAACAGGCTGTTTAAAGCCTGTATAGCGTTGTCAGTCGTTTGATCAGGCGGTAGAACCCTGTGGAGGAGCTCTGTGTCTCCTCTCCACCCTCTCTGTGGGTCCACACTAGTAGCTTCACAGTGTTGCCACTTGTTTTTCCTTGGACGTTGAGGGACACTAGTACAGAAATTGCATGGGCACTGGCAGATATATTTAAAATGTTCTTAACCACAGGTGAGGTGTCCAAGGATTGGACTTATTTAGCTGTTTAAAAAAGTCTCCAAAAATAACCCAGAAAATTATCGGCCAGTGAGCCTGACATTAGTAGTTGGTAGGTTATTGGAAGGTTCTCCAAGAGATCAGATATTTGGATGGTCAGGGAGAGATTACAGTAGTCAACATGGCTTTCTGTGTGGTAGGTCATGTTTAACCAACCTTATAGAGTTTTTCATGGAGTTTACCAGGAAAATGATGAAGGAAAGGCTGTGGATGTTGTCTACATGAACAAGGTATTTGACAAGGTCCCTACATGGGAGGTTAGTCAGGAAGGTTCAATCCCGTGGTATTCATGGGTGAGGTAGTAAACTGGATTTGACATTGGCTTTTTGGGAGACATCACAAAGTGATAATGGATGATTGCCTCTCACATTGGAGGCATGTGATTAGTGGTGTGACTCAGGATCAGTGCTGGGTCTATTGCTGTTTGTCAACTATATTAGCCATTCTTTGATTTTTTTAAAATAATTTTTTTATTTAATACTTCACCATGAACCATGTCAATAACAATATATACAAACATTCATCATTAAAATATATTTTCATTTTTTCCCCTTCCACCCACCCTCCCCACCCCTATAACATAAAACAAGAATAAGAAAAATAAATAATCAATAAAAGAACGTAAAAGGAAAAAAAGGAAATCGTGTCATCCAAAATTCGATATTTAAGTATTTTCGTACTTGTAGCTTATCACTTCAGGAGATGGAGGTCTAAAATTGGCGGTTTCTAATATACTCTATGTATGGTTTCCAAATTTGTTTAAATTTGTTCAGTCTTTCAGATTGTAGGTAATTTTTTCTAATGGAATACACTAATGTACCATTGTTGTATTTTTAAGGTTGCCTCCATTTTCCAAATTATCATTATGCACTTTTTTGGTGCTGCAAGTGCAATCAGGATAAATGTTTTTTGAGCCCTGTCTAATTTTAGGCCTAATTCTTTGTCTTTTATGTTGTTTATCAGGAAGATTTCTGGATCTTTTGTTATCTTATTATTTGTAATTCTATTTAATATTATGTTTAAATCCTCCCAAAATGTTTTCACTTTTGTACATGTTTAAATTGGGTATAATATTGTTCCAATTTCTTGCTTACAAAGGAAACAATTGTCCGATATTGTTGGATTCCGTTCTTTTAACTTTAGTTGTGTCCACATATAATCTATGTAGCTAATTGTATTGTATCATATGAAACCAAGTATTTATTATATTACTCATAATGTTACGAGTCCAAAGGACCCCAAAACCCAGCAGCAATAGATATTCACCAAGACAAGTAGTTACTTAAACAAAAGTTGTTTTTAATTATCTTTAAACATGAAAACAGAATCAAATTTTAACTTATCTTTATTAACTTTACTAACCCAAATTAACCCCCTTCTAATTCTAATCGCACATGTATGATGTGTGTGTAAATTTAAGAAAAGTTCTTTGGTTCACAGTTCAATCTCACGTCTTATTCTTCCAAGTTCACTGGTTGCAGGCAATTCTTATACTCTGCACAGAATTTAACATGTATTAAGTTTACCAGGCTTTGGAGCTCGAAAGGTAAATATTTACCACTCAGGAAAGTTCTTTGTAGGGTTTGCAGAGAGAGATTTGTTGTTCCAGGATTTCCACAACTGAGGTACCACTATTAGTCACCTCAATGTCTTGCTGATGAAACTTCCCCCATCAGGGTTCTCCAGATGATAACCTCTTTCTTTCAGTCTATCACAGAGTTCCTTTCTGTTCCATTTATTCCAAGAGAAACATCAGACAGATAGCACTTCCAGACATCTGCCGCTCTGGAGCTTTCCGATTCAGTTCCAACAAGCTTTTCCTGCTTGCTTCAGCTGTCTTTCAGTGTCACACACACACTGGCTGAGAGAACTTGCTTCCCCCTTCTCTCTCTCTCTCTCTCTCTTTTCATCTTCCAACTGCTTGAAAGCCCATGTGACTCTCTCTCTTGCAAAACCAAATCCCCCACCTTCTCCAACAAACAATAAGAGTTAGTCTGTTGCTCCCATCTGTTATCTTAGGTAAACAAACTTCTCTGGAGTGACCCGTCTGTGCACTTTGCAGAAAGGTCAGAAGCCTTGTAAAAATGTTCAACACAGATGACCTGTCTCCAGTCAATTAATTTGATGACATCATTTCAATTAGCAGCTACTTGTGAAATGTGCATAGCATTCTCCATAGTTTCTGTAAAGTTCACTGAATATGAAATCTTCAGTATTTCAAATAAGATCTGTTTTAAAATGTGTGTATCCAATATTTATCTACAATACAATAATTCCCATGCATAGTTCCTCCCATGTTTCATTCTTTATTCTTATTTTTAAATCTTTTTCCCTACCCTGTTTTGGTTTGAATATTGCTTCATCATTTTCCTTGTTTTGCAATTTTCTGTAACAAATTTGTGATAATTTTTTTTACTATTGCAGTGTCTGTATTTAAGTATTCATAGCAGCTACTCTCAGGTAATCTTAAGCTAGTTCCCAAGTTTTCTTTTAAATAAGTTTTCAACTTATAGTATGAAAATATTGTACCACGTGATATTCCGTATTTGTCTTTTAACTGTTCAAATGTTAATAAATTATTTCTCAAGAAGCAACCTTTTATTCTTTTAATTCCTTTTCTTGCCCATTCCTTAAAAAATAAATTGTCTATTGTAAAAGGAATTAATAGGTTTTGCAAAGGTAGCATTTTTGGTATTTGATAATGTATAATCTTTCACTCCAGATGTATTCCCTTCCATGTTTTTAGTATATAATGTAGTATTGGTAAATTGTTGTGTTGCACCAGTTTATCATCCTATTTATAAAGTAAATGCTCTGGGACTTTTTCTCATAATTTGTATACTTCCATCTTGAGCCAGTCCGGTTTTTCTCCTGTCTGATAAAATTCTGATAAATATCTTAACTGTGCTGCCCTGTAATAGTTTTTGAAATTTGGTAGCTACAATCCTCCTTGTTTATGCACCCATGTTAATTTTTCCAAAACCACTCTTGATTTTTTTACCCTTCCATAAAAACTTTCTTATTAATTTATTCAGTTTCATAAAAATTCCCTTGTCAAGGAAATCGGTAGTGTTTGGAACAAATATTGTACCCATGGAAATATATTCATCTTGATGCAGTTTACACTCCCTATTAAAATTAATGGTAAATCTTTCAATTTTTCTAAATCTTCTTGTACCTTTTAAATTAATGGTTGATAGTTTAATTTATACAAATGATTTAAATTATTATCTATCCTGATATCTAACTAACGTATGGCCTGTCATTGCCATTTAAAATGAGATTCCTTTTTACATTTTGTATAATCGACTTTGTTCATTGGCATCACTTCACTTTTATCAATATTAACTCTGTATCCTGATATTGTCCCATATACTTTAAATTTTGTATATAACCTTTTTATTGATTTATCTGGGTCTGTTAAATATACTATAATATCATCTGCAAACAAGCTAATTTTAAATTCTTCCTCTTTTACTTTTATTCCCTTTATCATATGTTCCCTTCTTATCAGTTCTGTCAATGGTTCTATAGTCAAAGCAAACAGGGGAGGTGATAATGGATATCCCTGTCTGGTGAATCTACTCAATTTAAAATGGTCTGAATTGTACCCATTTGTTACTACTTTTGCTAAAGACGCATTATACAATACTCTAATCCAATTAATAAATTTTTACAGGAATTTGAATTTCTGAAGTACTTTAAATAGATAATTCCATTCCACCCTATCAAAAGGTTTCTTTGCATCTAGAGTTACTGCCACAGTTGGTGTTTTATTTATTTGTGCTATGTGGATTAAATTAATAAATTTACTGACATTATCTGCTGCTCTTTTATTTTTAATAAATCCTGTATGATCCAGCTTCACTAATGTTGATACACAATCTGTCAATCTGTTCGGTAGTAATTTTGCAATTAATTTATAATATATAATGAGATAGACAACAGACTCGCCAAGGCAAATAGCGCCTTTGGAAGACTACACAAAAGAGTCTGGAAAAACAACCAACTGAAAAACCTCACAAAGATAAGCGTATACAGAGCCGTTGTCATACCCACACTCCTGTTCGGCTCCGAATCATGGGTCCTCTACCGGCACCACCTACGGCTCCTAGAACGCTTCCACCAGCGTTGTCTCCGCTCCATCCTCAACATCCATTGGAGCGCTTACATCCCTAACGTCGAAGTACTCGAGATGGCAGAGGTCGACAGCATCGAGTCCACGCTGCTGAAGATCCAGCTGCGCTGGATGGGTCACGTCTCCAGAATGGAGGACCATCGCCTTCCCAAGATTGTGTTATATGGCGAGCTCTCCACTGGCCACTGTGACAGAGGTGCACCAAAGAAAAGGTACAAGGACTGCCTAAAGAAATCTCTTGGTGCCTGCCACATTGACCACCGCCAGTGGGCTGATAACGCCTCAAACCGTGCATCTTGGCGCCTCACAGTTTGGCGGGCAGCAACCTCCTTTGAAGAAGACCACAGAGCCTACCTCACTGACAAAAGGCAAAGGAGGAAAAACCCAACACCCAACCCAAACCCACCAATTTTCCCCTGCAACCGCTGCAATCGTGTCTGCCTGTCCCGCATCGGACTTGTCAGCCACAAACGAGCCTGCAGCTGACGTGGACTTTTTACCCCCTCCATAAATCTTCGTCCGCGAAGCCAAGCCAAAGATATTTAGCAAAGATATATGACACCAGTGACAGTGGACCTTTTCCCTTTTTTGGAATTACTGTAATTATTACCGTTTTACATAAGTCAGGTAAATTCTGGGTCTCTTCCACCTGTTTCATTACCTCTAAAAGGGGAGGAATTAATAGACTACTAAATACTTTATTCTCTGTAGGGAATCCATCTTTGCCTAGTGTTTTTTCATTCAGTAATGTCATTAATGTATCCTGTATTTTTGCAATTGTCAGGAGTTTTAGTAATTTATTTTGATATTCCAATTGTAATTTGAGTAATTCAATATTTGATAAAAATTCATCTATTTTGTCATTTTCCCCTGAATTTTCGTTTGATACAATTGCTTATAGAATTTTTAAAAACTTCCATTAATCTCCATTGGGTTATATGAAATCTGTTTATCCTCTTTTCTTTTTGCTAAGATAGTTTTTTTTTGCTTGTTCTGTTTTTAGCTGCCAAGCTAATATTTTGTGGGTTTTCTCTCCTAATTCATAATATCTTTGCTTTGTTTTCATAATGTTTTTCTCCACTTTGTATGTTTGTAATGTATCATATTTATTTTTTTCTCTGCTAATTCTCTCTTTTTCTCTCTATCTTCCCTTTTCATTAAATCTTTTTCTATAATTGCTATCTCTTTTTCCAACTGTTCTATTTCCCAATTATACTCTTTTAAAATCTTAGTCATGTAACTAATTATTTGTCCTCTAATAAAGGCCTTCATTGCATCTCATAATATAAATTTATCTGTTACTGAATTTGTATTTGTTTTGAAATATATTTTGATTTGTTGTTCATGTATTCCCAAAAGTCTTGCCTTTTTAACAATATAGAGTTTAGCCTCCATCTATATGTTTTTGGAGGAATATCCTCTAAATCAATTGTCAATAACAAGGGTGAGTGGTCAGATAATAGTCTTGCCTTATATTCAGTCTTTCGAACTCTCGCTTGAATCTGAGCCGACAATAAGAACACATTGATCCTAGAAAAGGTTCTGTGTCTGTTTGAATAATATGAATAATCTCTTTCTTTTGGGTGTTGTTTTCTCCATATGTCAATTATCTTCATATCATGTATTGAGTTTAATGTAAATTTGACTGCTTTATTATTTATAGTTGTCTTCCCAGTTTTATCTATAAATGGGTCAAAGTTAAAATTAAAGCTCCCCCCTAGTAAAATGTGTCCGTGTGTCTGCTATCTTTAAAAAGATGTCCTGCATAAATTCCTGGTCATCTTCATTATGTGCATAGATATTCAGCAAGTTCCAAAATTCTGAATAAATCTGACACTTCATCATTATGTATCTACCCAGTGGGTCCATTATTACTTCATTTATCTTAATTGGCAGATTCTTATTAACTAATATAGCAACTCCCCAGGCTTTTGAATTGTACATGACCTACCCAGTCTCTCTTCAATTTGTGGTGTTCTAACTCAGTTAAATGTGTTTCTTGTATAAAGGCTAAATCGATTCTTTATTTTTTAAGTAGTGTCAGTAACTTTTTTCTCTTAATTTGATTGTAGATTCCATTAATATTAATAGTCATATAGTTCAATGTATTCATCTTACTCATCCATTTTCAGTTCTCCCCCACCTCTTCACCCCTCCATCTCCCTTCTTCTGAAATCAGTCTTTAAATCATTCTTATTCTTTACTATACGTGACAACACAACTAATAAGAAAATAACAAAAACCATAAATAAACCTAATGATACTATTTAAAAAAACAACATGAATTTTCCCTTTACTGAGTTGTCCTTGCCGCCTCAAAAGAGAACCACAACTCCCTTTTCTACCTGGGTTGCGATAAAAACCGCAAACACCAACAGATTTCACAGTGGGTAGATCCTCTCCCTTTCCCAGTCCTCCCTCAGAGAAAACACTATATTGTTCTTAAAAACATAACAAAGCCTTTTTTTTAACCTTAAACATGTGTATTCAAACTATTAACATTCCAACTTATTTATATACATTATCTTAAATAACTTTACCCATGAGTGGAATACTTATCGTATGGTTTAATTACATCTCCACAAAACTCTTCTCTGCCCATGTGTTTGATTTGTTTGAATATATTTTCAAATGAAAAAAATGAGGCCAAGCCAGCTGAAACAATATTTAGAGACCGTGCAAAAAGAGAAGAAAGATAAACACTTCAAAAACTCTTCGAGATAATTTCGAGAGAAGGCCAATGCTCAAACAGATGATTACTGAAATGTCACCGAAATTAGAAAAGGGTATTTTTGCATCATACAAGATAAGTGAATTGATTGCGAAAAGTGAAAATGCTCATAATGTCACTGAATCATTTAATTACAGAAGCAGAATTAATTGTCATGTACAAATCATGAAATTCGGTGTTTTGTGGCAGCATCACAGGGCAAACATTCACATTATGACCATCTTACAACATTACTATGAAAAAAAATAATAGTAGTGTACGATAAGTAAAGCAGTGTCTTTGGTTCATTGATTATTCAGGAATCTGATGGCAGCAGGGAAGAAGCTGTCCTTGTGCCATTTAGCGCTAATTTTTCCCCTATGGTAGCAGAGTGAAGAGGGCATGGCCTTGGTTCAGGTTAGAGTTAGTTGGGGGGTTCAGGTTAGGGCATGTCGGGTGGGTTCTTGTTAGGGTTAGTCAGGGGCTTCAAGTTTGGGTTAGGTTTGGACCACCAAATGTCTCAGATACTGTCATCTCCTTTTTCACCCCTGGTGGTGGGGTTATTCCTTGGAATCTATTGACCTTTATGCAAAGGAAAGGCCACTTGACTGCATCTTGCCCTGAAGCACACTTCAATTTGTCCTTGTGCCTTTTGGTGGTTTAATATTTTGGGTGGGGGCCATGTTATATTGGGTTGGATATTGTTTAGGGTGGCTGGGAGGTGTTTATGATTGGGTCCAGGTTGAGGTGGTGAATATTTGAAGTGATGGATATGTGTCCCTTCGTCTTAGACTGGGTTATGTTGGATGGGAGCTCTGTGAATAATCTGGGTCTGGGGAGTTCCCACTCCTGGTTATTGCATTATTGTATAGTTTATACACTTGTGTTGGATGTTGTCCCCTGTGGGTGTGAGTTAAGGGTGAGGGCTGGGTGGTGCATGTGTTTGTGGCTGGAGATGGTGTGGTGGGAATGTTGGAGGGTTCCTTTATTTGTCCGTTCTGTTAGTTACTCCTAGTTAGTTGGGTGGTTTGGTATTCGATCCCTTCAGAGCAGGATCCATTGTGCATGATTCTGTTACTAAGTTACTGCTAACCAGACCCTAGCCTGATCTGGCTATCCTTCATTTAATCCGTTCGGTACATTGGTCTGTAGTAATTCAATCCATTTGCATTCTACTCTCTTTCTTTGTGGGGTTGTCCAATTGATGTAAGTCTGCTGGCCTCAGATGTCTAAGGACTGTACCCATGTTGTAGGAAGTGTCTGCTCACTGGTGTATGTTGGTCTCTCACCTCGATTTTGCTAAGGTGCCCATTGAGGTGAGTCCTAAGGCTATTCCCTTTTGTCTTAAGTGTTCATAATAATATCTGACATCATGAACTTAAATGCCAAAGAAACTATTCAGGAAATTCATTTGAGTAATTCTACTGTTTTGAGAAGAATTCATGAGATGGCAAGGGACATTTAAAAACAATTAGTCATATCAGTACAATCCAAGAAATACTCTTTACAATTAGATAAATGCTCTGAAAGAGGGTGATACTCTTCTCATGGCATCTGCCTGATTTTGGAATGGAAGCAAGCTGATGGAAGAGATGTTGTTTGCCAGAAGGATTAAAAAGTCTGTAGATGCTGTGATTGTAGTATACCTTGAAGAAGGGCTCAGGTCCAAAACACAGTTGTATATCTTTATATGGATGCTGCGAGACCTGCTGAGTTCCTCCATCATTTCTGTGGTTTTACCAAGTAACTTACTATTTTCAAAGAAATTAAGAAGTACATAAACGAGAACGAGAACTGATGGTGGTGGTTCAATGGTTGGACGATACAGAGAGTTCATCACATGCTTGAAGAATTTAATACCCTCACTCTTTACTGTTTATGTCAGGGAGCACAGTGGCTAAAAACTTAGGAGGACTTTAAATGCTTTCAATTGTTGCAGAGATTGTAAACTTTATAAAATCACATCCTCTTTAATGCCATCTATTCTGGCAGGTGTGTGAAGAACATGACAAACATTTCCACACACTCTGGTGCATATTGAGTTGAGATGCCTGTCCAAAGGAAATTGTCATTTGATGCCCCCTGGGACATAGGTGTTTCCTTTCTTTCCCATAACGAGCATGGAGCAAAGCTCATTGATGCAGAGGCAGACATATTTTATTTGGCAGATAGCTTTTGATAATTTATTTATAACAGGATAGACACAATGAGCTCATTGATAGAAAGGAAACCATTGTTTCTTTTCTTAAAAAAGCTCAAAGTCCATTGGAGCAATATCAGATGTCAGGAATCTTTACAATTTCCAATGAACCCAGGGGAACTGAAGGACGATGACATTGCTGTATTTGTGAAACACCTAAAGCAAATATACATAGATCTGCAGGAAATATTTAATTACCCCAATGTCACATATTGGATATCATATCCATCTGAGGAACAATTCACCGATGTTGATGAAGAAATTCAAGAGAGGTTGTGATAAAATTGCACGCTGTCAGTTCAATCGATTTGCAAAAACATTTTTGCATTAAGAGTGATCGGCCAAATAGAGTTGCAAGACTATGGTGAAAGGATGAAATATTTTACTTAGCTGCCTGTGGATTCAGCATGGTGGTTTCCTCAACAAAATCCAGGAACAGACTTGATATCACAAGAGGTGACCTTTGACTATCACCATCCTATTTAGAGCCTGACATCAGAAACTTCCACAGGAACATTACGCTCAAGGATCTTTTAAAAAAATCCCTATTCAGAGAGGAAGGAAAGAATAATTAAAGAATTATTCTTAAAAGTTTTTTTTTATTAAGTTTTCACATCTTTGAGTTTCGCTTAAGTTTCCCTAAAGACTCATTGTATACAAACCATTGCACTCTTAGAATTTATTTTTAATTTTTTTGTAACATGTATGTTCATGTTTTCTTCTTTACTGCTTGATTTTCAAACTTTTGACCCTAAACAAGGTTGATAAAACAAAGTAGCTCACTCTGATGAGCCAAAATTCTATATTAACACTGAACCTAGCGATTATGGCAATAGTCCATGAATGGGCCCCATTCTAATGTTTGAATCATTAACTGTGTATCTAATTTTTTTCCAAATTTAAACAGGATATTATGTCCCTAAGCCATTGTGCATAAATAGGTGGGGTATTATCTTTCCACTTTATCGAAATAGCATGTCTGGCCAGCAACAAAGTAAAGGATAAAATGCAATATTTAATTGGAGTTAATAAAACATTGTCTTCTCTCAGAGTTCCAAAAAGAGCAACTAAAGGATTTGGTTCTAATTTTAAAATGAGAATCATCGATAATGTTTGAAAAACCTGTCTCCAATATTTTTCCATCCTGGGGAATGTCTAGAACATATGGATTAGAGAAGCATCACCTGCTTTGCATTTATCACAACGAGGATTTATATCTGAGTAAAACTGAGATAAACGAGAACATTTAAATTTATTATGACCATACTTTATTATTACTGCTGTGCTTTGGGAATTCATAGGTATGATTATTTTTGCAGTCCTTTTCTTTACCTTTTATTTTTCTGTAGCACATTCCATAATTGTAGTGTACAAACTTAATATTACTGAAAATCAATAAAAATATTTTAAAAAGAAATAAAAAAGATTTTCAATTTGTTTGTTCTGGATTCATAAGCCACAGTTGTTAGGCTTAGTGTCTTGTTTTCATTTCATCTCAAGTAACAAAATATGTTTATGTTTTTTTTCTGCAGTTGGTAGGAGCGAACTATGGAAGGAACCATTTAAAATTGACTGCAGCACAGGGAACAGGGCCCATAAACCTTGAATAGAGTCCTAAGGGGGCTGTAGCCAAAAGGTGGTTGAGAATGGCTGATCTACATCAAGGTTCAGGGTTCTTTTATAATACAGTAAGAGTGTAACACTTTAAGTTTTGCCTGCTGTAAGGCAGACAAAAAGCCACCAATAGTAATATAAGAGAAAGAGAAGCAAATGAGAGTCCCTTCAGAGTCACTGAGTGTCCGTGAATTTGTCTCCAGTGATCCAGCACTCCCACGGCTTCCGCAGTCACACAGACTCCTGTTCATTTCACTGGCAACTTGAGCTCCAGATCCAAACCTCCAACATAATCAGGAAACCTTTGGAAGCCCTCTATGCCCTCAGCACCCTCTTGAATTCCAGCTCTGACACTTGTTTCACATGAGTCAGTGTCCATCGGCCTGTAGCCCCTGTGGGTCTCCCGACCACCAAGTCACCTGCATCTTGTGCGGGTCCTTCAGCCGCTGAGCCCCTTGGTGGTCCACTGCCATGCTCACCATCCTGTAGGGTCATCTCCCATTCTTCTCGATCAGGGGCGTTCTCCCCAATTTCATTGATCTGGATGATATTGTGGTAAATCAGATCAGCAGATTTGCATATGATGCAAAGATTGGAGTGGTTGTGTTCAGTGAGGAGGACTTTCAAAGCTTGCAGAGGAATCTGGACCAACTTAAAAAATGGGCTGCAGAATGGTAGATGGAATTTAATGCATACAAGTGTGAGGTGCTGAATTTTGGAAGGACAACCATGGTAGGACATACACAATAAATGATAGGGCACTGAGGAGTGCGATAGAATAGAGGGATCTGGGAATACAGAGATGTAATTCCAGGAAAGTGGTATCACAGGTGGATAAGGTTATAAAGAGAGCTTTTGGCATGTTGGCCTTCATAAATCAAAGTATTGAGTATAGGAGTTGGGATGTTATGGTAAAGTTTTAAAATTCATTCAGATATTGTGTGCCATTTTGGTCACCTAACTACAGGAAAGATATCAATAAGTTTGTAAGATTTACTAGGATGCTGCCAGAACTTGAGGAACTGAGTTACAGGGAAAGGTTAAACAGGTTAGGACTTTATTCCCTTATCGTGTTCAACTTCTCAAGGTTGTCCTCTGTCACCAGCACTATTTGCATTGGTCATCAAACCTTTAGCTCAAGCTATTAGGCAGAATGAGAATATTAGAGGTATAAGGATAGTAGATGATGAATATAAGATGAATCTATTTGCTGATGTTTTGATATATTTAACTAATCTGGAACAATCTTTAATATACTTGCAAGAATGTTTAGAACAATATGGTAAATTATCAGGATATAACCAATTTCTGAAGGAAACTACGACCAGTGTAGACAAATTACTAAATTCCGTTGGACTGATAAAATTAAGTATTTAGGGATAATGATTGATGTAAATATTCAATCATTGTATAATTTAAATTATATACTGCTAATGAGAAAGATTAAAGCTGATTTGATTAAATGGAAGGATTTACCTTTGTCATTAATAGATCAAGTAAACTGTATTAAAATAAATATCTTTCCACGAATTCAGTATCTTTTTCAATCGATTCTTTGTTCTCTTTCAAAATCTTTTTTTCAAGACTTAAGTAAAGTAGTACAAGAAATTCTATAGAAGGGAAAATTAGCTAGATAGTGATGCATAAATTGACTTGGAAATATGGTTTGGGAGGTTTGCAATTACTCCATTTTCAAAATGATTATGAAGCAGCTCAATTAAGATTTATTAATCATATGTTAGATGTTTCATGCACCCCTAGTTGGGCTAGGGTAGAATTGGCTGGTATATTGAAACCTTGTCCACATCAATTTGTATTTAAATGGAACTCTTTATTATAGAGATATAATGTACCGATTTTGAAACATTTGTTAGGGATTTGGACCAAAAGGAATTTATTAATAGGCTCAAAAGGTAAAATATTGGTGCAGGCCCCAATATATCAAAATAAATTGATTCCTCTTTCATTGAATAACAGATTTTTAGGAAATTGGCAGATGAAAGGAATAAAGTTATTGCAGGATTGTTTTGAAGAGGGTAAATTTTTATCATTTAATCAACTTAGAGAAAAATTTGGGATTTCAATGAATTCTTTGTTTGTTTATTATCAAATTAGAGCGTTAGTAAAAGGTAATTTTGGAAGAGAAATGAAAAATTCCTAAGTTAACGAAATTTGAGTTTATGATTTCTCATTTTTCAGATAAGGGTTTTATTTCAGAGATGTATGCGTTGTTACAAGATACTATGGATAAAATAAATTTGTGATATGAATCAGGCCGACTGGGAGATGATGTGTTTTGATGGTGTGAATAAGTTGTTTAATGTAAGGCAATTTAATTAATTAATTAAACATTAATTGTTTAATGTAAACAATAAATTGTTTAATCTAAAATTAATTATAATTTTTTACATCAGTTATATTTAGCCCCTGAGAAAATGAAAAAAAATATAGATTTAGTAATTCAGATCTGTGTTTTAGATGTGGATCATATGTTGGAACTTTTTTACATTCTGTTTGGCTTTGTGATAAAGTTCAATAATTTTGACATAAAATTAGGGAATTTCTTCAAAATTTGTTTAAAATTCAATTTTTATTAGATCTCCCAAATTTTTTGTTGGGTTATGTTGTTCCATTTATGGACTTGGGGATCTAATAATCACTTAAATAAGTTTCAGACAACATTTTTGCGTTTAGCATTGGTGGTAGCGCGTAAATATGTCACGACTTCCTGGAAAGACGAAGTTGAGATAAATGCTGTAAATCGTTGGCATAATGAGTTGAGGTCCTGTATTTATATGGAGAAAATAACATGCAATTTGCATGATAATTATGATTTTTTTGTTAAGATGTGGTCGCCGTATTTGAAATGTACAAATTTAATAATATTTTAAACAGCTGTATGTATTGTTTTCTTTTTTTTAATGCTTCCCTTGTGGGGTCTGTTGAGGGTGGGACAGTTGTAGTTCTTATTTTTATATTATGGATTTTGTAAAAGTTTTTGTTTTGAAAATATTAAATAAAGTCTGAAAAAATTAAAAATAAAGGTTAGGACTTTATTCCCTGATGCATAGAAGAATGAGGGGATACTTTATAGAGGTATACAAAATTACATGGGGTATAGATAGTCGGCTTTTTCCACTGATGTTAGGTGAGATACAAACTAGAGAACATGGGTTAACAGTGCAAGGGGAAAAGTTTAAGGGGAACTTCTTCAGACACAGAGAAGTGGAACGTGGAATGAGCTGCCAGTTGAAATGGTGAATGTTGGCTCAATTTTAACATTTAATAAAAATGTGGACAGGTATATAGATGGGAGGGCTATGGAGGGATATGGACTGTATACAGGTCAGTGGGATTCGGCAGAATAATAGTTTGGCCTATTCTAGAATTACAAAGCGGGGGTTTCTGTGCTGTAATTTTCTATGGTTTCTATGAAATATAATGCGAAGTTTTGCATTTTGGTGCACAAATCATGAGAAATTGGAAATTGCTGATGTTCACTGAAACATGGATGTCCTTACACATTCATCATTGAAAACTTATTGCAGAAATTCAGTGAGTCTGAGAAAGGCCAAATAGAATGTTTGTCTCATTTACAGTCATCCAAGTACACAAGGAAGGTTATCCTCCTGCAATCATGTGGGGCTTTGGTGAAACCACACCTGGAATTTGATCAATTTACCAAAAGAAGGAAAAGCCTGTTGCAAAGGGAACGTGGCAACAGCCCACTAGACTGGTTCCAGAGACATTTTGGGTTTATTAATATTAAATAAGTAAAAATATAATATTGGATTAGCAATCTGTGAAAATGGATAACCAAATTGTTCCCCAATACCAATATCCATTGTTACAAGATGGCAAACTAGTTCTACCTTAGGGTTATATGTTGCCAGACTGGTGCCCATTATATTGTACTCCAGAATTATCTGGTGACTGACCTGTGCCCACCAGTACTGTTCCCTAGAAATATACAGCACCTGAGATATGCCACCCAACCTGCATCCTAATGTTTCAGGGTTCCAGACCCTTGCCCACTTATCTTTCTCTGTGTTATATACAAAAAGACTCCCGTGCTTCTCCACCAGAACTCGAGTTTGGTGCTGCAGAGTGACAGATTAGTACTCTTTATGACCCAATATTAGATACTCCCACCCCACCCCCCCCCCCCCCCCCCCCACCCAGAGCCTTTCAGAATCCAATCCAGGTAAATTGCCTTCAGAAAAAGAAATGGATAAGACTCATTAAAGCTCACAAATGTTTGATTTTAAGATTATTCTAGAATGGCTGCACAACTCAGACAGCATAGTCTGTGTTGTATTTTACACAGATTGCGCAATTCAATTTAATTGAAGTGAGTGGAACTAAATTTGAGAATAAGTTTTAATGGTCTATATAGTCCATTTTGGATTACCATCGCAGAAAGATTTTTACCCCCAAGGGCATAATGAAACGTAGAAACAATGACAGCGGAATATTAAATCTCCAATGTGTCACACTGAATGGTTTTCAGATTGGAGAAGGAATTGGTCTAACTACCTACCATGCTAACAAGCAAAACAGTACAGAAGACACCTTCATTTACCATGGGGAATAAATCACTACGAGTGCAGTTGAAATAATATGTGCCAGTTCATTCTTCGTGAAGACACAATTTAGTTGCTATAATTACTTTTCTGGTTCTTTTTTGATATGTCTTCATCATAATCATTCTATTTCCCAGCTAGTAAAATAAGATTTTGTGGTGGTGCACATCTCTTGGAGCGAACCGGCCCTGCTTGTATTGCCGCGCTGGCAGGGCAGATGCAGGAAGATGGCGCCATCAGGGCTTAATGATTACCTCATGGCTTAGGCCACAGCTCGCGCCCTGGGCAAAGTGATGATGTCACCGCTGCGTGCGGTGGAACTCCCGTTGGCCTTAAAGGGGCTCGTGCAAAATTCAAATAAACAGTTCAACTGAAACCTCCACCGTGTCCTGTGGTGTGTTTCTGTGGGTGTCGCAGCCATTACAATTTGGACAATTTTCCGAGTGATGATGAAATAGCAGCTCAAAACCCTGGAGCTGGTTACCTCTTATTTTTAATGGAAATTGTTTCATCAAGAAATATATATTTTAATCTGAGAAGTGTATCCCAGATGGAGGAGGTGATCCAGTGGGTGGAATGTGTGAGTAGAAGGTGGATTCCCCATCTGGTTCTATCTGCCCTTCATCTCTCCCTTCATGGATCCCATTATCATCCTCCTTACTTACTGATTCTAGTACTTGGAGCCTTTTTATCAGTGCTTATCTCTCTCCAGTAGTTGTCTCTGCCCTCCCTCCACCCCTTCCGCCCATGTGGCTCCAGTTGGCTTTCTTTCCTTGTCTACCACCATCGATCAGCCACTTGCACTTGTCTGCCAACTCTTTCCTCCCTTCCCTCACCTGGCTAAATCTGCCCATCATCCTTAACTGTACGAATAAAACATGAACGTCTGCAGGCACCATGATGGAAGTAAAAACACAACACTGGAGAAACTCAGCAGGTCAGATGTAGCAGAGATAAAGATGGATAACCATGATCTCACAGGCAGGAGGTAATAGGTGGATAAGGGAGGGAGCAAGGGGAGGGGGGAATGGCTTTAAGAATGGAGAGGGAATGGGCTGGAGAGTTGGTGGAAAGAAGACAGAGAGAATGGGAAGGAAGGAAAAATGAAGAGTAAGTTAGCTGAAACCAGAGACGTTGATATGCATGCCATCTGGCTGGAGAATGCCCAGATGGAAAATTAAGTGTTGTTACTCCAATTTATGGGTGGTCCTGGCATGACAGTACATGAGGCCATGGACAGACATGTCCATATAGTATTGGGGCGCAGAATTGAAAACTCTACCTCATTTCACCTATCGTTTACTGCCCAATGACTCACCCTTACCCTTCTTCTCTTTGCTTTGACTATTTTCCCTCTCCGCTCTCACTCCTGAGATACAACAGGAAAGTCTGCAGATGCTGTGATTGTAGTGCAATAGACAAAAGTACTGGAGAAACTCAGCAGGTCACCCAGCATCTATAGGAAGTAAATGGCAAGCAATCTTTTTGGTCAATAGTGCATCACCACTTCAGTGATCCTGCATCATATAGGCTGCTTGGTTAAAATTAACATTTATCACACCATTAGAAAAATACTTTACTTCAAATTACTACTCCTTCTGAATATTTCCAGAATATTTTGGAATTAGTTCAGAACTTCAGTATTTGAAGATTTTTTTTTTCCCTGCACGTGGGAGATTTGAAGCCTGTGAATCACAGACAGCTCATTTTTAGGCCATTGTGTTCACTTTAATACTTCTCCGGAAATGTTACTCTTGGTCCGATTTTTAAATAAAAATGTGATGCCATATGTTTTAAAAATCATATTCAAGTCTACTACACTAACTTTGTACTGAAAAGTTTCACCTCTACTGACAGCCAATTTGCTGAATAGCTGGTTGTAGTCATTGCTAGACTTCAAGTCAGACTTCCATAAATATATATTGTTCTTTCATTCCTGTGAACTGCGCTCAGGTCCAACACACATTGGTGCCATGTGTATTAGCTAGCGTAGACACCAAGAGTGGATGAATGCTCTGTGATCATATGAACTGTTATATGAAGATAGGATTTGGAAGAAGAGTAGGTCACTTGGTTGCTTGATCTTGTTCCACTGTTCAATAAGATGGAAGCTGATCTGAATATGACATTAACTATCCCAGTAACTTATCTCCTCCTTGGTTTTTCAAAATATTTAATTTATAATTTTAAATTGTATAATATTAATTATTACATATTCATACAAGCATATAATTGAATAAATCCCACCCCAACCTCCCTCATCCACCCAACTAACACCCTCTCTCCTCCCCTTCCCACCTACAAAGAAAGAAGAAAGGAGATCATCACCTAAAGACAACAATAATCAACTTTTTAGCTGTGGAGACTGAGACATCCACTGAGAGATTAAATCTTCATACCAAGAGTTTTTAAATATGGGCTCCATACTTTAACAAAAAAATGATAATTATCCCTCAAATTATACGTTATCTTTTCTAGAGAAACATAGGATTTCATTTCAGTCTGCCATCTTTCCATTCTTAAAACTAAATCAGATTTCCATGTAATAGCTAAACATTTTTTAGAAACAGCAAAAGCCAAATGTAAAAATTCAATTTGGTACATAGTCAATCTCAATCCTAAAGCGATTGACTTAATGTCCCCTAACAAAAGCAACATTAGATCAAATGGTAAACTCACTTTTAGTACTTGCTCCAGAAACAATTTAACTTGTAACCAAAAATTCTTTAAAACAGGTGTAAGTTGAATTTTAAAAAAGTACCTATTTCTTGTCTACATCTAAAACACAAATCTGAAGAAATTAATTCAAATTTCTTTAATTTCTGAGGAGTTAAATACAACTGATATAAAAAATTATATTGTACTAATCTTAGTCATAGTATCTTTACTTAAATTTCTCCAAATATTTTCATCTATCTTTCTATTTAAATCAGGTTCCCATTTCATTCTTGATGTGTGAACATTCAACTTAGGCATTTTATTTTGTAATAATTTATATATCTCAGAAATAATTTTTTTTGTTTCTTCCTTAGTATGTAATAATTCCAAAGCAGATTGTCTAAGTAATTTTAAACAATGACCTAATTTTTCCAATAAAATGTTTTAACCTGATAATAGCAAAAAAAAGTATTGCGAGGAACTTGAAACTTCTCCTTCATTCAAAAAAAGATTAAAAAAAACTTCCCTGCTTCAAAACAATCTTGAACTTTTTAAATCCCCAATTGATTCCATATCTTTAAAAACTGATTATTTACAGTAAATGGAAAAAAAGTTTATTTTGATATAAAGGCATTTTTGCTGAGAATTTTCCTTTTCCATCTATCTGATAATCAATTTTATTCCATATTTCAATTAAATGTTTCAAAATTGGTGGATCTATACCAATTAACAATTTTGAATTCCACTTATAAACAAATTTGGACATAAACTTCTCAACAATTTTATCTAACTCTATATTTGCCCAATTAGAAGATTTATTTAAATCAAACATTGCATCAATAAATTTCAATTGTGCAACCTTGTGATAATTCAGAAAATGTGGAAGTTGTAAGCCACCTAATTCAAATTTCCAAGTTAATTTCTTAAAAATACTTTATTTTCCCCTTCATTAAAAATGTCCTTACAATTAAGTTATGGTCTTTAAAAATATTTGGGGGTACTAAACAATGAATAGATTGAAAAAGATATTGAATCTTTGGAAAAATATTCATTTTAATACAATTCACTTTGCCTACTAAAGTAATAGGTAAATCATTCCACCTATTTAAATCATTTTTAATTTTATTAAATAATGGAACATAATTTAACTTATATAGGTTATCTAATTTTTTATCAATTATAATACCTAAATATTTAATTGGCAGGGGTATGGGAACCAGAGTGATAGGGAAAATGGTAGAGAAAATAAAGTAATGGCCAGGAAAAGTAAAATAGGAAAAGTAATGTTTGGAGGAGAAAGTAAAAAATCAGATGGTGCAGTGAGTTTTCGGGTCAATGATAGTGTTAAGGAAATTGCAAAGAAAAATAGTGGGCAGAAAAATCAAAAGAAAAGGTTACAGAAGTCACTAGATATTGAAAGGACAAAGAGCATAAGGGCACTTTATCTGAATGCCTGCAGTATTAGAAATAAGGTTAGTGAACTTGAGGCGCAAATCGGTACCCATGCCTATGATTTGGTAGCCATCACAGTAACATGGCTACAAGGTGACCCTAAATGGGAATTAAACTTTCAAGGGTATCAGGTGGTGCAAAGAGATAGACAGGATGGTAAGGGAAGTGGAGTTGCACTCTTAATCAAAGATGAGCTCCAGGCAGTAGTGAGGGATGATATAAGATCTAAAGTGCATAATGTTGAGTCCACTTGGGTAGAGATAAAGAATAACAAAGGGAAAAAAAATTATTCGTGGGTGTTATCTATCGCCCACCAAATAACAATAGTTTAGTGGCACAGGAAATAAATAGAGAGATAAGTGAGGCATATAATAATGATACAGCAGTAGTCATGGGGGACTTTAACTTCCACATAGATTGGGAAAATCAAGTTGGTCGTGGGAGTCTGGAAGAGGACTTCATTGAATGCAACCACGATAGCTTTCTTGAGCAGCATCTTAAGGAACCAACAAGAGAAAATGCTCTCCTGGATCTAGTGTTGTGCAATGAGATAGGTACAGTAAATGATGTAATAGTCAGAGACCATCTGGGAAATATTGATCATAGTATGATTGAATTTCTCATTCAGATGGAAGGGGAAATAGTTAGATCTAAAATTAATATATTATGCTTAAACAGGGGTGACTACCATAGGATGAGGGAGGAATTGGGCAGAGTGGACTGGGAGCACAGGCTAATTGATGAAACAGTTGAGGAAGAGTGGAAGATATTCACAGAAATATTTTGTAATGCTCAACAAAAATATATTCCGGTCAGAAAGGGCAGCAAGGGAGGGAAAAATCAACCGTGGTTAACAAAGGAAATAAAGGAGAGTATAAAATTGAAGGTGCAGGTGTACAAAGCTGCAAAGAGCAGTGGGAAACTGGAAGATTGGGATACCTTTAAGAGACAACAAGGGGTTACAAAATGGGTAATAAGAAATGGGAAAAAGGATTATGGAAGTAAATTGGCACAAAATATAAAAACAGAAAGCAAAAAATTTTATAAATATATAAAACGGAAGAGGGTGGCCAGAGTTAACATAGGTCCCTTGGAGGATGAGAAAGGAAAACTGGTAGCAAAAAATGAGGAAATGGCCAATGCATTGAACAAATATTTTGTGTCAGTCTTCACGGTGGAAGACACGTCCAGCATGCCCAAGTGCGGAGTTAAGGATGCGAATGTTGGGGAGGGCCTTGATAAAATAGTTGTTACAAAGGAAGTAATGATGGAGAAACTAATGGAACTGAAGCCAGACAAATCACCTGGTCCTGATGATATGCATCCAAGGGTTCTGAAGGAAATGGCAGAAGTTATAGTTGATGCATTAGTGGTCATATACCAAAATTCCTTGGATTCTGGGCAGGTCCTGGCAGACTGGAAGACAGCAAATGTCATGCCACTTTTTAAGAAGGGATGTAGGCAGAAGACTGGAAATTATAGGCCAAAAATTATAGTTGGAAAAATGCTTGAAGCCGTCATTAAAGATGAAATAGTGAAACTTTTGGAATGTAAGTGTTCAATCAGGCAGATGCAGCATGGTTTTATGAAGGAAAGATCTTGTTTGACAAACTTGTTAGGATTCTTTGAGGATATAATGGGTGTGGTGGATAGAGGGGAACAGGTTGATGTTGTATATTTGGATTTCCATAAAGCATTTGATAAGGTGCCACACAAGAGACTTATCAGCAAGTTACAGGAAAGTGGAGTCCGGGGAAGTATATTGGCCTGGATCGAATATTGGTTGTCTGTCAGGAGGCAGAGAGTGGGGATAAGTGGGAGTTTTTCAGGTTGGCAGAGAGTGGTAAGTTGGGTGCTGCAGGGGTCAGTGTTAGGCCCACAACTGTTCATCATTTACATTGATGACTTGGAGGAGGGGACAAAATGTGGTGTAGCCAAGTTTGCGGATGACACCAAATTGAGTGGAAGAGCAAATTGTAATGAGGATGTGGAGAGTCTGCAGAGGGATATAGTTAAGCTGGATGAGTGGGCAAAGGTCTGGCAGATGGAGTACAGTGTTAGTAAGTGTGAGGTTGTTCACTTTGCAAGAAAAATAAAAGAGCTGAATATTATTTAAAGGGTGAAAAACTATAGCATGCTGTTGTGCAGAGGGATTTGAGAGTGCTTGTGCATGAATCACAAAGAGTTAGGTTGTAGGTGCAGCAGGTTATTAAGAAGGCAAATGCAATGTTGGCCTTAATCGCTAGAGGAATTGAATTCAGGAGTAGAGAGGTAATATTGCAACTGTATAAGATACTGGTGAGACCGCACCTGGAGTACTGTGTCCAGTTCTGGTCTCCATATTTGAGGAAGGATATACTGGCTTTGGAGACGGTCCAGAGGAGGTTTACTAGGTTGATCCCTGGGATGAAGGGGTTGACTTATGATGAAAGATTAAATTGTCTAGGATTGTATTCGCTCGAGTTCAGAAGAATGAGAGGAGATCTTATAGAAACATATAGGATTATGAAGAGTATGGATAGGATAGATGTAGGAAGGATTTTTGAGCTGGCCGGGGAAACTAAAACGAGAGGACACAGTCTCAAGATTCGGGGGAGTAGATTTAGGACAGAGATAAGGAAAAATAGTTTTTCCCAGAGAGTAGTGAATGTTTGGAATTCTCTAATCAGGGAAGTGGTTGAGGCTGCTTCATTAAACATATTTAAAATTCGGTTAGATAAATTTTTACATGATAGAGGAATTAGGGGATATGGGGAGAAGGCAGGTAGGTGGAGTTAGGCCATAAATTAGATCAGCCATGATCGCATTGAATGGCGGAGCAGGCTCGATGGGCCATTTTTGGCCTACTCCTGTTCCTACTTCCAACTTCCTATGTTCCTATGATTA